>NC_136058.1:339877734-340605234 GCF_964261635.1 Lissotriton helveticus | reverse complement strand
ATATCTATATATATATATATAATCAGCTCAATTTACCATTTGCAGCTTATAACTATTAGCCACCAGGGGTCACTACTAACCAAAAGCAGTCATTCTACTTGTAAATTGTGCCAATCGAGTGGAACAGCAGCCTAGGATTCACCACTTCTTCATCTCATTTTCCAAGAGAATGCAGATGTAAAGTGTTTTTGATGGTACGCCTGTGCATATTGAAATATTCAGAGCATATTCTGAATTTCAGTTAACACATCAGTAAGCATTTTGTCCATCTGTGAATTCAACCTTTTTTCTCAATCGGAATAGGCAAGGATAATGACAGATATATTTTACAATGTTAGAAAGTGCATCATTTTATTTAATTGTGTGAATAAAAGGAATCGCCTCCCCGTCGGGGAATTGATCCCCGGTCTCCTGCGTGACAGGCAGGGATACTGACCACTATACTAACGAGGACTTATTGGCATCAGTTAAACAGTGCTCACCTCCTTGGAGTTAAGGCATACCCTCGATCAATTCACAGTATTGTAATAGGCAGATTTGCTGCTTTTGGTTAGGACAAGTAATCTTTTTTCCTAAATATTACAATACAGAAATTCCTAGCCAAAAACAATCAGTTTTATCAAGAAATGATTTCATTGAAATAAATATCTATCTATCGATCTGTCTATCTGGCTATCTTTCTAACTATCAATATATATATTTATATATATCTATATATATATATATAATCAGCTCACTTTACCATTTGCAGCTTATAACTATTAGCCACCAGGGGTCACTACTAACCAAAAGCAGTCATTCTACTTGTAAATTGTGCCAATCGAGTGGAACAGCAGCCTAGGATTCACCACTGCTTCATCTCATTTTCCAAGAGAATGCAGATGTAAAGTGTTTTTGATGGTACGCCTGTGCATATTGAAATATTCAGAGCATATTCTGAATTTCAGTTAACACATCAGTAAGCATTTTGTCCATCTGTGAATTCAACCTTTTTTCTCAATCGGAATAGGCAAGGATAATGACAGATATATTTTACAATGTTAGAAAGTGCATCATTTTATTTAATTGTGTGAATAAAAGGAATCGCCTCCCCGTCGGGGAATTGATCCCCGGTCTCCTGCGTGACAGGCGGGGATACTGACCACTATACTAACGAGGACTTATTGGCATCAGTTAAACAGTGCTCACCTCCTTGGGGTTAAGGCATACCCTCGATCAATTCACAGTATTGTAATAGGCAGATTTGCTGCTTTTGGTTAGGACAAGTAATCTTTTTTCCTAAATATTACAATACAGAAATTCCTAGCCAAAAACAATCAGTTTTATCAAGAAATTATTTCATTGAAATAAATATCTATCTATCGATCTGTCTATCTGGCTATCTTTCTAACTATCAATATATATATTTATATATATATATATATATATATATATATATAATCAGCTCACTTTATCATTTGCAGCTTATAACTATTAGCCACCAGGGGTCACTACTAACCAAAAGCAGTCATTCTACTTGTAAATTGTGCCAATCGAGTGGAACAGCAGCCTAGGATTCACCACTGCTTCATCTCATTTTCCAAGAGAATGCAGATGTAAAGTGTTTTTGATGGTACGCCTGTGCATATTGAAATATTCAGAGCATATTCTGAATTTCAGTTAACACATCAGTAAGCATTTTGTCCATCTGTGAATTCAACCTTTTTTCTCAATCGGAATAGGCAAGGATAATGACAGATATATTTTACAATGTTAGAAAGTGCATCATTTTATTTAATTGTGTGAATAAAAGGAATCGCCTCCCCGTCGGGGAATTGATCCCCGGTCTCCTGCGTGACAGGCGGGGATACTGACCACTATACTAACGAGGACTTATTGGCATCAGTTAAACAGTGCTCACCTCCTTGGGGTTAAGGCATACCCTCGATCAATTCACAGTATTGTAATAGGCAGATTTGCTGCTTTTGGTTAGGACAAGTAATCTTTTTTCCTAAATATTACAATACAGAAATTCCTAGCCAAAAACAATCAGTTTTATCAAGAAATTATTTCATTGAAATAAATATCTATCTATCGATCTGTCTATCTGGCTATCTTTCTAACTATCAATATATATATTTATATATATATATATATATATATATATATATATAATCAGCTCACTTTATCATTTGCAGCTTATAACTATTAGCCACCAGGGGTCACTACTAACCAAAAGCAGTCATTCTACTTGTAAATTGTGCCAATCGAGTGGAACAGCAGCCTAGGATTCACCACTGCTTCATCTCATTTTCCAAGAGAATGCAGATGTAAAGTGTTTTTGATGGTACGCCTGTGCATATTGAAATATTCAGAGCATATTCTGAATTTCAGTTAACACATCAGTAAGCATTTTGTCCATCTGTGAATTCAACCTTTTTTCTCAATCGGAATAGGCAAGGATAATGACAGATATATTTTACAATGTTAGAAAGTGCATCATTTTATTTAATTGTGTGAATAAAAGGAATCGCCTCCCCGTCGGGGAATTGATCCCCGGTCTCCTGCGTGACAGGCGGGGATACTGACCACTATACTAACGAGGACTTATCGGCATCAGTTAAACAGTGCTCACCTCCTTGGGGTTAAGGCATACCCTCGATCAATTCACAGTATTGTAATAGGCAGATTTGCTGCTTTTGGTTAGGACAAGTAATATTTGTTCCTAAATATTACAATACAGAAATTCCTAGCCAAAAACAATCAGTTTTATCAAGAAATGATTTCATTGAAATAAATATCTATCTATCGATCTGTCTATCTGGCTATCTTTCTAACTATCAATATATATATTTATATATATCTATATATATATATATAATCAGCTCACTTTACCATTTGCAGCTTATAACTATTAGCCACCAGGGGTCACTACTAACCAAAAGCAGTCATTCTACTTGTAAATTGTGCCAATCGAGTGGAACAGCAGCCTAGGATTCACCACTGCTTCATCTCATTTTCCAAGAGAATGCAGATGTAAAGTGTTTTTGATGGTACGCCTGTGCATATTGAAATATTCAGAGCATATTCTGAATTTCAGTTAACACATCAGTAAGCATTTTGTCCATCTGTGAATTCAACCTTTTTTCTCAATCGGAATAGGCAAGGATAATGACAGATATATTTTACAATGTTAGAAAGTGCATCATTTTATTTAATTGTGTGAATAAAAGGAATCGCCTCCCCGTCAGGGAATTGATCCCCGGTCTCCTGCGTGACAGGCGGGGATACTGACCACTATACTAACGAGGACTTATTGGCATCAGTTAAACAGTGCTCACCTCCTTGGGGTTAAGGCATACCCTCGATCAATTCACAGTATTGTAATAGGCAGATTTGCTGCTTTTGGTTAGGACAAGTAATCTTTTTTCCTAAATATTACAATACAGAAATTCCTAGCCAAAAACAATCAGTTTTATCAAGAAATTATTTCATTGAAATAAATATCTATCTATCGATCTGTCTATCTGGCTATCTTTCTAACTATCAATATATATATTTATATATATATATATTCACTGAAAAAACCATAGGTTATAGACCATATATAGTTAGGAATTAGCATTTACAAAACCTTGAAAATTCACTGAAAAAACCATAGGTTATAGACCATATATAGTTAGGAATTAGCATTTACAAAACCTTATTTTACTCACACAAAACCATTGAAATTCCATATATAGTTAGTTGCACTAACTATATATCGCGCACCCGCAATCCACTGCTGATGATGTCACATATTACATCATTCATGACATGGTCAGTGACATCACTGATGACATCACTGATGACATCTCAAATGACATCACTGATGACATCACTGATGACAACATCCAGTGACTGTATTTTTCTGTAAAGTTAAAATATGTCTTGAGTGGATGTATAAGTGTCTGGATGAAGGATTTAGTAGGTGCATGACTGACTGTATGAGTGAGTGATTAAATGTGTCTCACTGAATGCATGGGTTAGTGACTAAACTGTCTTAATTTGTGCATCATTATGTCTGTTGTTCTGTAAACTGCTGCATGTGTTGATCATTAGCTATACGAGAGGCTATATGTGTTATTAATTGGTTGCCCAAGTATTTCTATGGGAGATTGAGTTTGTGTGGGGGTGGCTGGAAGGTGTGAGACTCTATGCATAGATGTGTGAGCAGTTTATTCACTAGGTGTATGAGTTCAAGAGTGCATGTGGAAACAGCTACATGGGCAGTTGACTGTGTGCATGAGTGTATTGATGAGTGAATGGATATCTCAATGCTACATGTCATAGTAAGTACATATGTAAAACACAGTACATGTGAGAGTTGGCATATATAAATAACTGTGCATGAGAGCCACTGAATGAGTGAGTGGTTGTATCGATCATTGTGAACTTGTATCAGGGATTGTATAAGAGAGTAAATATGTGTTAGTATATGTTTCAATAAGTAAGGTGTGTTTAACTGTATAGTTGAAGAAATGGAGGTGAGATTGTTTCTTTGCATGACTGACTGGGTGTGTGAGTAACTCCATGGATGAGTGGCAGTGTGTGAGTGTCTGTATACACTGAGTGTATCTAAGGTTATATTAGAGTCTGAAGAGGTTTATCGTATTAGCACAAGAATGATGTCAAATGAGATGTCATCAGTGATGTCATCAGTGATGTCATTTGAGATGTCATCAGTGATGTCATCAGTGATGTCACTGACCATGTCATGAATGATGTAATATGTGACATCATCAGCAGTGGATTGCGGGTGCGCGATATATAGTTAGTGCAACTAACTATATATGGAATTTCAATGGTTTTGTGTGAGTAAAATAAGGTTTTGTAAATGCTAATTCCTAACTATATATGGTCTTTAACCTATGGTTTTTTCAGTGAATTTTCAAGGTTTTGTAAATGCTAATTCCTAACTATATATGGTCTATAACCTATGGTTTTTTCAGTGAATTTCATTGGTTTTTTAACAGCTAATATCTGTAGCTGTAAAATTTATTCTTCTTTAAATCCAAAAATATATTTTATATGTTTATGAATAATTATTTTTTTAAATATTTTTTTTTCTTCGTTCCCGCTTCGCGAATCGGGAACCTTACAGTAAAAAAATGTTCAGAAAAATAAAAAAAAAAGTTCTTTTCAGAACTACCTCCCCGTTATTAAAAAATTGGTACAATATTTGGAACTGTGCCAACCTCTATTTCTCTTAGTTCGCTTCCTAGTTCGCTCGCTGGTACGCGAACTGGAAGCGAACCAAAAACAGTAAGTATAAGGGAAGGAAACACACACTTATGTTAAAAGAAAGACAGCTATAGGGGAGTAAACTAGAGATACTATTACCCATAATCCACTACTGATGATGTCACATATTACATCATTCATGACATGCTCAATGACATCATCAGCAGAGGATTGCGGGTTTTTTGGCAACATGCCTTATCCACGGTTTAATAACGCTGCCTTTTGCTTTATATAAGTTTTCAAATTGTATGAAATATATACCAATAGGTCTTTATGAACCTTTAGGTAGTGCTTTTGTTCATGAGGTCTGGTCGCTTCCATACACATACAGATGTTTCAAAGATGATTAAGAAGTTTATCTGAATGGAGAGGAATGCACTGAGACGCCAGATCATTCACTAATGTGTAGGCACATACAGTTACACGATTCATGCAACAAACACCGACCAAATATGGCTTGCGTGTTGCAAGGCACGCCAGTTCCTGCTATCATCCCCACGTTCAAGTTGTTGGAAAATGGTAGTTATTTGATGCTCAATAATGAAGATTGTTCTGAGTTAATTAAAAGTATTCCTTTTATCGTAACAGTAAGTGAACGGGTTATTTGCTGCAGAAATGTTCTATTTCCTCCCACACATGAACATAGGGAGTTTTCAATCTGGCCACAAATACCAACCTTGGGACACGTTTCAACGGCATGACAAGAATAAGAGCTCTTTTGTCTCAGAGAGAGGTGGCCTTGAGTTCGGCCCGTGAAACTTTCGTACTTCACATAGCGAACACCCGTACACAGGTTTGCCTTTCAATTTCAGCAACATGTTTCCGACTATCTTTAACGCATCCTCCACAAAATCCCTGGCACACTTTTTTAAAGTTGTTACCAGTGGTCTCGTGACTTCATTTGAGAAAATCTTTGGAGTCATCCCTGCTCCCTTTCATTCCATTTTCTCCACTCTGGTTCGTGGATTGCATTTTTACTTGCATTACCAGCGGACGCTCTTGTGCTTTTTTACATTTTTAAATATGGATGTCCCTCCTATGCAACCTCCGACCCTGCAGCTGCTGACACTGTTCCGCAATCGCATGCTAGAATATTATGGCACAATGCCGTTGGCGATATTAAGCACGGCATATGGATTATCTTTTCGGTTCTCCTACTTCACCTGTGTCCAGCCTGTATTTCACTGCCTGACCTGTGATTTCGATTGGGCCATTGATTTGTGTCTCTGCGGACCGGTTTCTCCTGACGTCGACTTTAATCAGCTGATGACTCCTATCATTACTCACGAGTTGATTTGTCCTGGCGAAAGGATTATGGCTGTGGCATTGATGCATGGACTACTTGGTCCCTGGAATTTACTGGCGGCAGCACAGTCTTTCTTGGAACACAGCTTTCTTGAAAACCCACCGAGCTGTCCTCTGATGGTGATAGAGGATCCGGTGCTGGGAGAGCACGTATGTTCTTTTCCGCTTTTAAATTGGATGGCTGAACTGTTTTCGGATGAAGACGGTGACTTCCTGTTGGAGGCTGTTGCAGCTTATTTTGCATACACAGTTATGTCATAGACCTTTTTCATGTTTCATATGCTGAGTACTAGCATTTCATTGACAATTCATTGACTTAATTGTCAAGTTTTTATTATTTACCTTGCCTATTGGCTTAAGACTCGATAAAGTACTTGGCTGTTTTATTTTTCTTTAGCATTGAATTTTCCTAGTTTTTAATGCTTTACCTTGCGGACCGTCCACATATAAACTTGCAATCTGCTCTCATGAGATGGCACTTCTATTATCTTATTCAGTTCGTTTCCGGATCATGAGGAGGTGTCATCTAGGTCCTGGATATCTTTACACCGTGTTAAGTTAGCATGGGCTCATTACCGGTTTAAACGCCATTTTTCCTTTTTTGCAACTTCTGCACACGACATTTAGTTGTTGCTTTAGCTTTCCACCTAGTAGTTCATCGTGGTTTACATGAGAATAATATGTTATTGGTCTACTATCTGCTTTACTTGTTAAACTATATCTGTACAGCGAGTGCTAAAGTTTCAAGAACAACACGATACAGAATTGTTATGAGGTCTGATCTCCACGACTTCATACTCATAACATAAGTGCAACTTCTGCCAATTCTGGGCATGAGGCGGGTTTTATATTGCTTTGCCGAACACACATACACAACAGTTGATGCGGTTCACATGAAGAGAGAGCTGGTGTATGCTGATGTGATTCCTTCAAATCTAAGACACTAAAGTATGGGCACGCCCTAAACCAACACAAAGAGACCTTCTTAGCAAATAATATAATATGTGTATTAGGGAGGGTGAGATATAAGCAGCCGCGGGCCGTGGAGGGAGTTACGGTGAGGCAGGGAGGCGGGGAGGGGGAGAAGCAGGGTGGAGCCCTCTCTACCTTGCCCCTCCCCCTCCCCGCCTCCCTGCCCCACCGTAACTCCCTCCACGGCCCGCGGCTGCTTATAAGTGTTGCTAACTCTTATTCATTTACAGCATGTTAACATACTGTCACCATTCGCTTTTTATGTACTAGTAACTATGCTGGTAATTTTGCTACTGATAATATGTGTACTTGTATTCTCCACCCTGCTTCTCCCCCTCCCCGCCTCCCTGCCTCACCGTAACTCCCTCCACGGCCCGCGGCTGCTTATAAGTGTTGCTAACTCTTATTCATTTACAGCATGTTAACATACTATCACCATTCACTTTTTATGTACTAGTAACTATGCTGGTAATTTTGCTACTGATAATATGTGTACTTTTATTATCTAAGGTACTACGCCTGAGAAGACGGCATTAGTAAATAAACATTTCAAATACACATGTGTTCTTCTTAACTCCATGTTCTGGTTTCTAAGAAATATATAACGACCGACTGTTCATGAGTTCCACGTATCCTGAGGTACTATAAGTTCATATTCTGGATTGTCTAAACATTGAGAGTTTGTTATATCCAATGTGACACTGTACCTAGCTTGCTAAGGAGTTTTTGATTACTAACGTGAGTTTTGGGACACCCTAATTCGCCGAGGTTCCAATCCTCTGTCCACAGTTCTGTGTGAGAACAGAAACCCTGCGACAGGGGCACCCCCGACCCTTGCTGGAGCTTCATCACACTTGCGATACAACTCCAGCAATGCGCCACCTTTACGGCACAGATACATCACGCATCTGTGCTGTTTTTGCCCCATGATGCGCCGCATTGTAAATGCAGCACACCATAGGTGACGGAACAGCGGCACAGAATGACTAACACATCCCTGGTGATGCGCCAGTCATCATAAATGTATCCCTATGCTTCTTATCTTGTTAGAGATGAACCGCCATATGTATCATCAAAGTTTTTTGCATTTCCTAAATAGCGAACTTTAAGGAATAAATAGCGATTCTTTACCATTCCTAGTTTGCGATGAGCTATTTGCTAATTAGCCGAATGTAGCCCAATGAAGCCCAATGTAGCCCAAAGATGGCCGCCAGACACACAAAAAAACAAATGTAGCCCAAATATCAGCCAGATGTAGCCCAACTATAGCCCAGTGACAGAATGACCAATCAGCTTCGCAAACCTCCGTTACGCGAAGCGGAGCGCTGTTACAGATATATATCTTTTTTTGAACGTTAATTTCTCAAAATCCACTGGAGCACATATATTGAGACCTAGCAAAGGCACATCGGGCTACCAGTCCCTAATATTTTGCCAAGTTTCGTGCAAATCCATTCAGCCGTTCAATTATTATTATTATTATTTCTTTTTGCCCCGCGGGGCCCTTTTAAAACCTCCACATCAAACCTAGGGGGTCAGCGAGGATCTACTATGCCCCCTTATAGTTATTTCCCCCTTTGTTTTGACCTCCTCTTGTCTCTCGATCCTACCGAGAGACAAGATGGCGGCCGCTACGGACTGTTTGGAATGTTGACAGACGCCGGAGAACCAATCAGCTTCGCTTCACAAAGCTCCGTTGCGCGAAAAGTCCGCGAACCAGAGCGCTAACCGGTCCGCTGTTACAGATATATATCTTTTTTTAAACGTTAATTTCTCAAAATCCACTGGAGCACATATATTGAGACCTACAAAAGGCACATCGGGCTACCAGTCCCTACAATTTTGCCAAGTTTCGTGCAAATCCATTCAGCCGTTCGGGCTAAAAGTGAGGCCAACCGCCCTATGGAAAACTCAATGTTAAAAACACGTTTTGGGACCCCCCTTTTTTCTCGGCCCCCACTGGACGAACCCCCCCCAAATTTTCAAGGGCTGCTCAGAAACAAAATGTGCCATTTTCCTGAAAATTTCAGCCAATTCCGTCCACAAACGCCAAAGTTATTAGACATAGAATTTTCAAAAAACCCATAGAGAAAAAATCCTAACTATATATACCTACTGGCGATCGCCAGTAGGTAATATATATATATATGTATATATATATTCATTGAAAAAACCATAGGTTATAGACCATATATAGTTAGGAATTAGCATTTACAAAACCTTGAAAATTCACTGAAAAAACCATAGGTTATAGACCATATATAGTTAGGAATTAGCATTTAAAAAACCTTATTTTACTCACACAAAACCATTGAAATTCCATATATAGTTAGTTGCACTAACTATATATCGCGCACCTGCAATCCACTGCTGATCATGTCACATATTACATCATTCATGACATGGTCAGTGACATCACTGATGACATCACTGATGACATCTCAAATGACATCACTGATGACATCACTGATGACATCTCATTTGACATCATTCTTGTGCTAATACGATAAACCTCTTCAGACTCTAATATAACCTTAGATACACTCAGTGTATACAGACACTCACACACTTCCACTCATCCATGGAGTTACTCACACACCCAGTCAGTCATGCAAAGAAACAATCTCATCTCCATTTCTTCAACTATACAGTTAAACACACCTTACTTATTGAAACATATACTAACACATATTTACTCTCTTATACAATCCCTCATACAAGTTCACAATGATCGATACAACCACTCACTCATTCGGTGGCTCTCATGCACAGTTATTTATATATGCCAACTCTCACATGTACTGTGTTTTACATATGTACTTACTATGACATGTAGCATTGAGATATCCATTCACTCATCAATACACTCATGCACACAGTCAACTGCCCATGTAGCTGTTTCCACATGCACTCTTGAACTCATACACCTAGTGAATAAACTGTTCACACATCTATGCATAGAGTCACACACCTTCCAGCCACCCCCACACAAACTCAATCTCCCATAGAAATACTTGGGCAAGCAATTAATAACACATATAGCCTCTCGTATAGCTAATGATCAACACATGCAGCAGTTTACAGAACAACAGACATAATGATGCACAAATTAAGACAGTTTAGTCACTAACCCATGCATTCAGTGAGACACATTTAATCACTCACTCATACAGTCAGTCACGCACCTACTAAATCCTTCATCCAGACACTTATACATCCACTCATTCTTCAATATGTAAGATATATTTTAACTTTACAGAAACATACAGTCACTGGATGTTGTCATCAGTGATGTCATCAGTGATGTCATTTGAGATGTCATCAGTGATGTCATCAGTGATGTCACTGACCATGTCATGAATGATGTAATATGTGACATGATCAGCAGTGGATTGCAGGTGCGCGATATATAGTTAGTGCAACTAACTATATATGGAATTTCAATGGTTTTGTGTGAGTAAAATAAGGTTTTTTAAATGCTAATTCCTAACTATATATGGTCTATAACCTATGGTTTTTTCAGTGAATTTTCAAGGTTTTGTAAATGCTAATTCCTAACTATATATGGTCTATAACCTATGGTTTTTTCAGTGAATTTCAATGTTTTTTTAATAGCAAATATCATAAGCTGTCGAATGTCAAGTACGTGGTAAGTGAAAACATTTTCGTGTTTATGCACACTGATCTGCTTTGAATGGTGCCCCCCCCCTCATTTCTATTAGGAGTACTCTCTCTTTGCAGATAGTGAAAGGTAGTTAACGCAGGCCTTTGCCCCCGTTGTAATCCGTCGTGCCTGCTTCTCTCTCCATTTGATTGATTGTTATCCAAGTATTTACTGTTTTAGAATTAGTTCTCTTTGGTTCATTCTCTATTTACAAACAAACACAGAGTCGCAATACTCTGTTTAGTCTTTGCAGATAACGAAAAATCGTGTAAAAAAAAAGAAAAGGAATCGAGCAAAATCAGTAGGCCACTAATGGGATCTCTTTTTGACCTCGCTAAAATAGAAACATTAGGAACAACCCCTCATGACAAATACAAAACTAGTGAGATGAACTGAACTCCACACAATGATGGCTGCAAAACAGCCCGGCTCCGCCACCCACCCCGCCCAAAATAACGATAAAGAGCGGCTGCCATGATTGGTTGCGGAATGGCCACGACGGAGCTACGAAATGATGCTGCTCTCATGCTAACCCCAGCTTCAGTCTGAAACATCCAGAAACACTGTAGACTACCAATTCGATCAGTTCCGGTAGCGCCCCAATGTAACCCGGTAGAGAAGAACTAGCCCTCCCCTCTTTCACTGATGGTTCTTGTTGCCTGTCCCTTCTGTTCTCATTTAACAGAACTATTTAGCCTGCTGAAAGGGGTTGTGTTCCGACCGCTGGTTGGTGGAGACATTTTGACTATATTCTGGACCTGCGTTGTCGCGTAATGCGTCATATGACGCGCCGCGTTAGCGCATCCGGAAGTCATCCGGGGCGCGCAGCGCGTAACGTAAGCATAACAAGTCATGTGACTTGTTAATAAAACTTTTCATTGGTTCATTTTACTTTTCTTATTGTAATGATGAAAGGCTTGCTCATATGACCTAAAAATTACGCTTTTCATTACTTCCGAACATTATTTTTTCTTAAATATATGTTATAATGTTCCAGGCTAATGTACTTTCCCGGAAATTTTACAACTGTCCTGCAAGTAAAATATATTCTTTTTTCGAGAAAAAGAGCGTTTCTTCGTCCCATGATGGAGCCGTTGAGCAAAAGAGGGTCGACCTGCTGTCTTAGTCGCCGATACGCCTGAATATGAGATTCTTATCGATCACTTTATGTTGCAGGAATAGAAAACACAACAGCCCTTGACCATTTATCTTTACTGCGTTCCTTCGTATTATACCTTTTACCCTTCATGTAATTGGTCTGCTTTATTTCACTTGCCTTTTAATGATTCTAAAACAGTGACTATTATTACAAACTTTACCAATGTATATACTACTACCATGTTTTCTTTTAAAAACCTTTATTGTGAAAATTTCATTATACAAATACGAGCCTATAACCACGTGGGCCGGCCACGGAGCAAACTGTAATCGTATGTGATGAGTAGACATTTACACTGTAGAGGAACGTAACGGGCGGGCCATTAGGTTGCAAGAACTAAGGTGTCTAACAGTTACGGAATCGGTGGACGTACATTTTATAATTAAAATACGACAGGGCCAGTTACAATAAAATTATCTAGATATACATTTGCGGGCAAGTACCATGGGTGACGTTAATTCGAACTTTCAACAGTACAGTAATCAATAACACATCAGAACTTAATATCAATAGGGATGTCGAAATATTCAATCAATTCTCGTCCCCGCCCGCCATGTGCTTCAAAACTGCATACGTATCTCGTGATTTCAAGGTTCTGCAACCAGTACACAACAAGGAGTTACGAGTCCCATTTATTCCGGCGCCATTTTGGGCGAGGACGGGCAGGTCCAGGATATAGTCAAAATGTCTCTACCAACCATCGACTATGATGATGTTCATATGCTGTATTTATTAGAGTAACACTCATCTGCCCACATGAAATTAATTTACCACAATCTAAACATGTCATTTTAATCTTTCCAAAGTTCTTCTAAATATTTGGGACCGTTTCCCTTGCCTCTGAAGCTCTCAGTGCCACTTCTTTGATGAATGTACTAGCAGGTCAGGGGTTCTCCTCCAAATCTCTCTTTTATGCAGCACTATAATTAATTGGTGCCACCTCTCCATATGACGATGCATGGTATAGTTACCACAACTATATATTTTTTCGGTTCCTCTGGAGAGTTCATCGTGGCAGATGAAGCGTGTAACATACCGGGCATTTACCTTTTTTTGCATGTACAGGAAAGGAAAAAAAAATCGAGCGTTCGAGTTCTTAGGTGTCCCAGGGCCATTTTAGTGGACCAGGCCCAAATCCAAAGAACAGCTATCTCACAGGCTAATGGGGCGACCCACGCCGAGTTTCAGCATTGTAGGATGACCACACAAGTACAGCAACTTGCTAGACATCACCTCGGTGCCATCCGGATCTCGGCGCCCCACTGCAGATGAAGTGCCTCT
Organism: Lissotriton helveticus; assembly: GCF_964261635.1. Lineage (NCBI taxonomy): Eukaryota > Metazoa > Chordata > Amphibia > Caudata > Salamandridae > Lissotriton > Lissotriton helveticus. The sequence goes on along the minus strand of NC_136058.1, from coordinate 340,591,591 downwards.
CAACTATGAAACCACCAGAAAACGCTTGAGTCAGCTTTGTGTGAAGCCGCCATTTTGATTCAATCAATAGCGTCCCCCTGCACACATTCAGGGACCTGGTCGTGTCTTCAGGTCAAACGGATTTTGGGACAAGATGCAGAAAGGAAAAGGAAAAAAGTTCCGCCGGACCCCGGGAGGTGGCCGCCTATGTCATGGGCGATCTTAGGCCACACCAGGGCAATAGTGAAGCTGCAGCAGGTGCAAATAAGCTTCAGACAGTGTTACAAGCGCTGCTCAGAACTCTCAACTATGACACCACCTCGGTGCCATCCGGATCTTGGCGCCTTGTGCTGGTTCCGGCCTATTCACACATCGGTCCGCTACTGACGCCACCTCACAGGCCAACGGGGCACCCCACGCCGACTTTCGGCGCAGCATTGTAGGATGGCCACACCAGTGCGGCAAATTGCTGGACACCACCTCAGTGCCATCCAGATCTCGGCGCGTTGTGCTGCCTTCGGCCTATTCGCCACAAGTGCGCACGCAACTCAGCTGCATAGCGAGTGAAACACCAAGGGGCGCCCCACTGCAGCCGAGGAACCTCCATCTTGGGGGCGACGCACAGCATCACATTGCTTTCCAATGCAGTCAGATCCTCAAACAGCCCCCACTGACTGACGCGAACTCACAGGCCAACGGGGCGCCCCACGCCGACTTTCGGCGCAGCATTGTAGGATGGCCACACCAGTGCGGCAAGTTGCTGGACACCACCTCGGTGCCATCCGGATCTTGGCGCGTTGTGCTGCCTTTGGCCCCATTCGCACATCAGTCCGCTACTGACGCCATCTCACAGGCTAATGGGGCGCCCCACGCCGACTTTCAGCATTGTAGGATGACCACACCAGTACAGCAACTTGCTAGACATCACCTCGGTGCCATCCGGATCTCGGCGCCCCACTGCAGATGAAGTGCCTCTCAACTATGAAACCACCACGGTGACATCCGGATCTTGGCGCGTTGTGCTGCCTTCGGCCTATTCGCACATCGGTCCGCTACTGACGCCATCTCACAGGCTAATGGGGCGACCCACGCCGAGTTTCAGCATTGTAGGATGACCACACCAGTGCAGCAACTTGCTAGACATCACCTCGGTGCCATCCGAATCTTGGCATCTCAACGCCTAGTGGTATCTTCCATACAGAAAATATTGTTACGCTACCTTTGGCCCCATTCGCACATCAGTCCGCAACTTAGACATCACCTCGGTGCCATCCGGATCTTGGCATCTCAGCGCCTTGTGGTGTCAGTCAGAAAATATTGTTGCGCTGCCTTTGGCCCCATTCGCACATCAGTCCGCTACTGACACCATCTCACAGGCCAACAGGGCGCCCCACGCCGACTTTCAGCATTGTAGGATGGCCACACCAGTGCGGCAACTTACTAGACACCACCTCGGTGCCATCCGGATCTTGGCGCGTTGTGCTGCCTTCGGCCTATTCGCACATCGGTCCGCTACTGACGCAAACTCACAGGCCAACGGGGCGCCCCACGCCGACTTTCAACATTGTAGGATGGCCACACCAGTGCTGCAACTTGCTGGACACCACCTCGGTGCCATCCGGATCTTGGCGCGCTGTGTTGCCTTCGGCCTATTCGCACATCGGTCCGCTACTGACGCCGCCTCACGTGCCAACGTATTTTCTCCGCATTTTATACCCTATGCCGCATAACAGGTCATGTGACTTGTTTATAAAACTTTTCATTGGTTCATTTTACTTTTGGTTTCCTAATGATGGAAGGCTTGATCATATGACCTAAAAACAACACTTTTCATTGGATGAAAACTTTTTTTTTTTTCCAAACGATGAAAGCCCCACCTTGTTTCTGGATGTTTCAGACTGAAGCTGGCGTCAGCATGAGAGCACCACCATCTCGTAGCTCCGTCGTGGTCATTCCGCGAGCAATCATGGCAGCCGCTCCCCACCAGAAGCCTGCAGGAGTCGGGGCCCCCAAAACTTTTGATGAATTCTCAAAGCGGAGGGGACGCTTTCGAGAATGGGGTCCAAGACCTAGCAGACAAGCGTCCGATTTCCAAGGTGTCCCAGGGCCATTTCAGTGGACCAGGCCCAAAAAGGAAAGAGCCTGCCGCCATTTTGAGAGTCCTGTGACAGCCGACTATCGCTGCACCGCAAGAGTGGGCGCAACTCAGCTGAATTGCGGCTTTTGACACAGTGGACCAAAAACGGACGGAATGGCAACTGAAACGGTAAAGGGGCGCCCCACTACAACAGATGACACTCCACCTGGAGAGGCCCGTTCACGCCGCCTCCCCCGGGGCGCTCCACGCCGTTATTCGGAGCAGCATTGTAGGATACCAAAACCAGTGCGGCAACTTACTGGACATCACCTTGGTGCCATCGTTCTGCTGCCTTGGAACTATTCGCACAACAGTTTGCTACTGAAGACCCACCCCCCGCGACGCCCCACGCCGTTATTTGCTGGGTGGCAACTTACTAGACATCACTTTCGTGTCATCTAGATTTCAGCGCGTTCTGCTGCCTTGGAACTATTCGCACAACAGTTTGCTACTGATGACCCGCCCCACGCCGGAAATCTGGACGTTGTGCTGCGTTGGGACTATTCGCACAGCCGACCGCTACTTCGTTGTTTTTCCCTAAAAATGTTTATATGTTATTACTATTTTTGTTTTCTTGTATATATTTATAAATTATTAAAGTTTTATAATCTTACTACTTTGTCGGAGTGCTATATATTTTTAATGTGACACATAATTGTAAAAACTTTGATGTACAAAGAGTCATCCCTGGAATCTTCCGCTTCACGCTCGGTCCCCTCCCCAATCACAATACAGGATGGTTTTCAGATAATAGCAACGCTTCTGCTGTGACGGATCTCATCGAGTGTGGGCCTTGATCTACTATAACTCCTTTGAAGAGGGGTGAATCTTTACAGCTGTGGCCATAAACTACATCTGCAGGGCTAGCTGATACCCTAGGACCAGCCTGGACAATCGGACACAGAGGAAAAGGAGTGTCAGAGGGTGCAGTAGTGAATAGGGCGAAAGGGAGGTGTCGGGCGGGCACAGGGTGTGATTCTCAGGAAAGAGCAGCGCAGATGGGGGGAGGTTTATTACCCATGCATAAGACAGAGAGCGGGGGTGACCACTGCCTGGGGGAGATGCTTGCGAGGGTGGGGAGCCATGCTAAGGATCGACAGCGTGCACAGAGTGGGTCTGGTCAAGGCATCTAAAATGGCTGCCGTGCACGACAAAAGTGTGGCATTTGAAAAAAGACAAGATGGCGCAGACAATGTTTTTCAACACTTCCTGATTTCCTTCGAATCGAACGTTAAGAGACGTTGGGGCATATTACCAAAGTTAAGCGATATTTATCCCTAACGATGCATTGCAAAGATTTTTTTACCGTCAGAAATTATCGCAGATAAACGTTGCTATTATCAAAGTTTATCGCAAATACGATAAAAACCGACCGCAATGCATTAATATCGCTGAAAACTCAGCGATATTCATGCATTACCGAGCTAATCCTCTTAGCCATGTTATCCACCTCCCATAGGATAACATGGCTAAGAACTGCTCAGGGCAGCTGTTACTTTTTGGAGATATTCGCGCTTATCTCGAATATTTCCAAAAGTTGATAATAGGAGATAGCGATGTTAGCGACTGTTTCCAGTCGCTAACATCTTGGCATGCCCACTTTGCATGTCATTAGTGATAAATATCACTCACATGCAAAGTGGGGCCCAAGATGGTCGCTATCTCCTACTAGCCGTCGCTAACTGGTGTTAGCAACAGCTAGGTAATACATATATAATTTTATCTCCGCGAAGCGGAGCGCTGTTACAGATATATATCTTGTTTTTGAACGTTAATTTCTCAAAATGCACTGAAGCACATATATTGAGACCTAGCAAAGGCACATCGGGCTACCAGTCCCTAATATTTTACCAAGTTTCGTGCAAATCCATTCAGCCGTTCGATGATTATTATTATTTATTTATTTTGCCCCGCGGGGCCCTTTTAAAACCTCCACATCAAACCTAGGGGATCAGCGAGGATCTACTATGCCCCCTTATGGTCATTTGCCCCTTCGCTTTGGCCTCCTCTTGTCTCTCGATCCTACCGAGAGACAAGATGGCGGCCGCTACGGACTGTTTGGAATGTTTACAGACACCGGAGAGCCAATCAGCTTCGCTTCGCAAAGCTCCGTAACGCGAAAAGTACGCGAAGCGGTCCGCTGTTACAGATATATATCTTTTTTTAAACGTTAATTTCTCAAAATCCACTGGAGCACATATATTGAGACCTACAAAAGGCACATCGGGCTACCAGTCCCTACAATTTTGCCAAGTTTCGTGCAAATCCATTCAGCCGTTCGGGCTAAAAGTGAGGCCAACCGCCCTATGGAAAACTCAATGTTAAAAACACGTTTTGGGACCCCCCTTTTTTCTCGGCCCCCACTGGACGAACCCCCCCCAAATTTTCAAGGGCTGCTCAGAAACAAAATGTGATACAAAAGGGGATGATGGACGGAGCGTTTCAACAAATCAAACACTCACCCCCAGTCAACTGATCTGGGTTTAATCCATCACCATTCTTTAGTTCACTCAGCCACCCCAGTTCAGACATATGCAAATCAGTCTGACCCTGTGCCTCATGGGAACAGTCCAGCCCGAACTGCCAAGCCATGTCTTCCCTGGACCGGAAACAAGCATCCTGGGACCGGTTTCGGATTCATAATCCTCATCAGCCAGGCTATCTTGAATCCAGTGGCCAAGTGAACAAGGGACTCACGTCTGAGCATACCCTGCCACACTTAGGGCGAACAAAGCGATACAAAAGGGGATGATGGACGGAGCGTTTCAACAAATCAAACACTCACCCCCAGTCAACTGATCTGGGTTTAATCCATCACCATTCTTTAGTTCACTCAGCCACCCCAGTTCAGACATGGCCATATGCAAATCAGTCTGACCCTGTGCCTCATGGGAACAGTCCAGCCCGAACTGCCAAGCCATGTCTTCCCTGGACCGGAAACAAGCATCCTGGGACCGGTTTCGGATTCATAATCCTCATCAGCCAGGCTATCTTGAATCCAGTGGCCAAGTGAACAAGGGACTCACGTCTGAGCATACCCTGCCACACTTAGGGCGAACAAAGCGATACAAAAGGGGATGATGGACGGAGCGTTTCAACAAATCAAACACTCACCCCCAGTCAACTGATCTGGGTTTAATCCATCACCATTCTTTAGTTCACTCAGCCACCCCAGTTCAGACATGGCCATATGCAAATCAGTCTGACCCTGTGCCTCATGGGAACAGTCCAGCCCGAACTGCCAAGCCATGTCTTCCCTGGACCGGAAACAAGCATCCTGGGACCGGTTTCGGATTCATAATCCTCATCAGCCAGGCTATCTTGAATCCAGTGGCCAAGTGAACAAGGGACTCACGTCTGAGCATACCCTGCCACACTTAGGGCGAACAAAGCGATACAAAAGGGGATGATGGACGGAGCGTTTCAACAAATCAAACACTCACCCCCAGTCAACTGATCTGGGTTTAATCCATCACCATTCTTTAGTTCACTCAGCCACCCCAGTTCAGACATGGCCATATGCAAATCAGTCTGACCCTGTGCCTCATGGGAACAGTCCAGCCCGAACTGCCAAGCCATGTCTTCCCTGGACCGGAAACAAGCATCCTGGGACCGGTTTCGGATTCATAATCCTCATCAGCCAGGCTATCTTGAATCCAGTGGCCAAGTGAACAAGGGACTCACGTCTGAGCATACCCTGCCACACTTAGGGCGAACAAAGCGATACAAAAGGGGATGATGGACGGAGCGTTTCAACAAATCAAACACTCACCCCCAGTCAACTGATCTGGGTTTAATCCATCACCATTCTTTAGTTCACTCAGCCACCCCAGTTCAGACATGGCCATATGCAAATCAGTCTGACCCTGTGCCTCATGGGAACAGTCCAGCCCGAACTGCCAAGCCATGTCTTCCCTGGACCGGAAACAAGCATCCTGGGACCGGTTTCGGATTCATAATCCTCATCAGCCAGGCTATCTTGAATCCAGTGGCCAAGTGAACAAGGGACTCACGTCTGAGCATACCCTGCCACACTTAGGGCGAACAAAGCGATACAAAAGGGGATGATGGACGGAGCGTTTCAACAAATCAAACACTCACCCCCAGTCAACTGATCTGGGTTTAATCCATCACCATTCTTTAGTTCACTCAGCCACCCCAGTTCAGACATGGCCATATGCAAATCAGTCTGACCCTGTGCCTCATGGGAACAGTCCAGCCCGAACTGCCAAGCCATGTCTTCCCTGGACCGGAAACAAGCATCCTGGGACCGGTTTCGGATTCATAATCCTCATCAGCCAGGCTATCTTGAATCCAGTGGCCAAGTGAACAAGGGACTCACGTCTGAGCATACCCTGCCACACTTAGGGCGAACAAAGCGATACAAAAGGGGATGATGGACGGAGCGTTTCAACAAATCAAACACTCACCCCCAGTCAACTGATCTGGGTTTAATCCATCACCATTCTTTAGTTCACTCAGCCACCCCAGTTCAGACATGGCCATATGCAAATCAGTCTGACCCTGTGCCTCATGGGAACAGTCCAGCCCGAACTGCCAAGCCATGTCTTCCCTGGACCGGAAACAAGCATCCTGGGACCGGTTTCGGATTCATAATCCTCATCAGCCAGGCTATCTTGAATCCAGTGGCCAAGTGAACAAGGGACTCACGTCTGAGCATACCCTGCCACACTTAGGGCGAACAAAGCGATACAAAAGGGGATGATGGACGGAGCGTTTCAACAAATCAAACACTCACCCCCAGTCAACTGATCTGGGTTTAATCCATCACCATTCTTTAGTTCACTCAGCCACCCCAGTTCAGACATGGCCATATGCAAATCAGTCTGACCCTGTGCCTCATGGGAACAGTCCAGCCCGAACTGCCAAGCCATGTCTTCCCTGGACCGGAAACAAGCATCCTGGGACCGGTTTCGGATTCATAATCCTCATCAGCCAGGCTATCTTGAATCCAGTGGCCAAGTGAACAAGGGACTCACGTCTGAGCATTCCCTGCCAAACTTAGGGCGAACAAAGCGATACAAAAGGGGATGATGGACGGAGCGTTTCAACAAATCAAACACTCACCCCCAGTCAACTGATCTGGGTTTAATCCATCACCATTCTTTAGTTCACTCAGCCACCCCAGTTCAGACATGGCCATATGCAAATCAGTCTGACCCTGTGCCTCATGGGAACAGTCCAGCCCGAACTACCAAGCCATGTCTTCCCTGGACCGGAAACAAGCATCCTGGGACCGGTTTCGGATTCATAATCCTCATCAGCCAGGCTATCTTGAATCCAGTGGCCAAGTGAACAAGGGACTCACGTCTGAGCATACCCTGCCACACTTAGGGCGAACAAAGCGATACAAAAGGGGATGATGGACGGAGCGTTTCAACAAATCAAACACTCACCCCCAGTCAACTGATCTGGGTTTAATCCATCACCATTCTTTAGTTCACTCAGCCACCCCAGTTCAGACATGGCCATATGCAAATCAGTCTGACCCTGTGCCTCATGGGAACAGTCCAGCCCGAACTGCCAAGCCATGTCTTCCCTGGACCGGAAACAAGCATCCTGGGACCGGTTTCGGATTCATAATCCTCATCAGCCAGGCTATCTTGAATCCAGTGGCCAAGTGAACAAGGGACTCACGTCTGAGCATACCCTGCCACACTTAGGGCGAACAAAGCGATACAAAAGGGGATGATGGACGGAGCGTTTCAACAAATCAAACACTCACCCCCAGTCAACTGATCTGGGTTTAATCCATCACCATTCTTTAGTTCACTCAGCCACCCCAGTTCAGACATGGCCATATGCAAATCAGTCTGACCCTGTGCCTCATGGGAACAGTCCAGCCCGAACTGCCAAGCCATGTCTTCCCTGGACCGGAAACAAGCATCCTGGGACCGGTTTCGGATTCATAATCCTCATCAGCCAGGCTATCTTGAATCCAGTGGCCAAGTGAACAAGGGACTCACGTCTGAGCATACCCTGCCACACTTAGGGCGAACAAAGCGATACAAAAGGGGATGATGGACGGAGCGTTTCAACAAATCAAACACTCACCCCCAGTCAACTGATCTGGGTTTAATCCATCACCATTCTTTAGTTCACTCAGCCACCCCAGTTCAGACATGGCCATATGCAAATCAGTCTGACCCTGTGCCTCATGGGAACAGTCCAGCCCGAACTGCCAAGCCATGTCTTCCCTGGACCGGAAACAAGCATCCTGGGACCGGTTTCGGATTCATAATCCTCATCAGCCAGGCTATCTTGAATCCAGTGGCCAAGTGAACAAGGGACTCACGTCTGAGCATACCCTGCCACACTTAGGGCGAACAAAGCGATACAAAAGGGGATGATGGACGGAGCGTTTCAACAAATCAAACACTCACCCCCAGTCAACTGATCTGGGTTTAATCCATCACCATTCTTTAGTTCACTCAGCCACCCCAGTTCAGACATGGCCATATGCAAATCAGTCTGACCCTGTGCCTCATGGGAACAGTCCAGCCCGAACTGCCAAGCCATGTCTTCCCTGGACCGGAAACAAGCATCCTGGGACCGGTTTCGGATTCATAATCCTCATCAGCCAGGCTATCTTGAATCCAGTGGCCAAGTGAACAAGGGACTCACGTCTGAGCATACCCTGCCACACTTAGGGCGAACAAAGCGATACAAAAGGGGATGATGGACGGAGCGTTTCAACAAATCAAACACTCACCCCCAGTCAACTGATCTGGGTTTAATCCATCACCATTCTTTAGTTCACTCAGCCACCCCAGTTCAGACATGGCCATATGCAAATCAGTCTGACCCTGTGCCTCATGGGAACAGTCCAGCCCGAACTGCCAAGCCATGTCTTCCCTGGACCGGAAACAAGCATCCTGGGACCGGTTTCGGATTCATAATCCTCATCAGCCAGGCTATCTTGAATCCAGTGGCCAAGTGAACAAGGGACTCACGTCTGAGCATACCCTGCCACACTTAGGGCGAACAAAGCGATACAAAAGGGGATGATGGACGGAGCGTTTCAACAAATCAAACACTCACCCCCAGTCAACTGATCTGGGTTTAATCCATCACCATTCTTTAGTTCACTCAGCCACCCCAGTTCAGACATGGCCATATGCAAATCAGTCTGACCCTGTGCCTCATGGGAACAGTCCAGCCCGAACTGCCAAGCCATGTCTTCCCTGGACCGGAAACAAGCATCCTGGGACCGGTTTCGGATTCATAATCCTCATCAGCCAGGCTATCTTGAATCCAGTGGCCAAGTGAACAAGGGACTCACGTCTGAGCATACCCTGCCACACTTAGGGCGAACAAAGCGATACAAAAGGGGATGATGGACGGAGCGTTTCAACAAATCAAACACTCACCCCCAGTCAACTGATCTGGGTTTAATCCATCACCATTCTTTAGTTCACTCAGCCACCCCAGTTCAGACATGGCCATATGCAAATCAGTCTGACCCTGTGCCTCATGGGAACAGTCCAGCCCGAACTGCCAAGCCATGTCTTCCCTGGACCGGAAACAAGCATCCTGGGACCGGTTTCGGATTCATAATCCTCATCAGCCAGGCTATCTTGAATCCAGTGGCCAAGTGAACAAGGGACTCACGTCTGAGCATACCCTGCCACACTTAGGGCGAACAAAGCGATACAAAAGGGGATGATGGACGGAGCGTTTCAACAAATCAAACACTCACCCCCAGTCAACTGATCTGGGTTTAATCCATCACCATTCTTTAGTTCACTCAGCCACCCCAGTTCAGACATGGCCATATGCAAATCAGTCTGACCCTGTGCCTCATGGGAACAGTCCAGCCCGAACTGCCAAGCCATGTCTTCCCTGGACCGGAAACAAGCATCCTGGGACCGGTTTCGGATTCATAATCCTCATCAGCCAGGCTATCTTGAATCCAGTGGCCAAGTGAACAAGGGACTCACGTCTGAGCATACCCTGCCACACTTAGGGCGAACAAAGCGATACAAAAGGGGATGATGGACGGAGCGTTTCAACAAATCAAACACTCAACCCCAGTCAAATGATCTGGGTTTAATCCATCACCATTCTTTAGTTCACTCAGCCACCCCAGTTCAGACATGGCCATATGCAAATCAGTCTGACCCTGTGCCTCATGGGAACAGTCCAGCCCGAACTGCCAAGCCATGTCTTCCCTGGACCGGAAACAAGCATCCTGGGACCGGTTTCGGATTCATAATCCTCATCAGCCAGGCTATCTTGAATCCAGTGGCCAAGTGAACAAGGGACTCACGTCTGAGCATACCCTGCCACACTTAGGGCGAACAAAGCGATACAAAAGGGGATGATGGACGGAGCGTTTCAACAAATCAAACACTCACCCCCAGTCAACTGATCTGGGTTTAATCCATCACCATTCTTTAGTTCACTCAGCCACCCCAGTTCAGACATGGCCATATGCAAATCAGTCTGACCCTGTGCCTCATGGGAACAGTCCAGCCCGAACTGCCAAGCCATGTCTTCCCTGGACCGGAAACAAGCATCCTGGGACCGGTTTCGGATTCATAATCCTCATCAGCCAGGCTATCTTGAATCCAGTGGCCAAGTGAACAAGGGACTCACGTCTGAGCATACCCTGCCACACTTAGGGCGAACAAAGCGATACAAAAGGGGATGATGGACGGAGCGTTTCAACAAATCAAACACTCACCCCCAGTCAACTGATCTGGGTTTAATCCATCACCATTCTTTAGTTCACTCAGCCACCCCAGTTCAGACATGGCCATATGCAAATCAGTCTGACCCTGTGCCTCATGGGAACAGTCCAGCCCGAACTGCCAAGCCATGTCTTCCCTGGACCGGAAACAAGCATCCTGGGACCGGTTTCGGATTCATAATCCTCATCAGCCAGGCTATCTTGAATCCAGTGGCCAAGTGAACAAGGGACTCACGTCTGAGCATACCCTGCCACACTTAGGGTGAACAAAGCGATACAAAAGGGGATGATGGACGGAGCGTTTCAACAAATCAAACACTCACCCCCAGTCAACTGATCTGGGTTTAATCCATCACCATTCTTTAGTTCACTCAGCCACCCCAGTTCAGACATGGCCATATGCAAATCAGTCTGACCCTGTGCCTCATGGGAACAGTCCAGCCCGAACTGCCAAGCCATGTCTTCCCTGGACCGGAAACAAGCATCCTGGGACCGGTTTCGGATTCATAATCCTCATCAGCCAGGCTATCTTGAATCCAGTGGCCAAGTGAACAAGGGACTCACGTCTGAGCATACCCTGCCACACTTAGGGCGAACAAAGCGATACAAGAGGGGATGATGGACGGAGCGTTTCAACAAATCAAACACTCACCCCCAGTCAACTGATCTGGGTTTAATCCATCACCATTCTTTAGTTCACTCAGCCACCCCAGTTCAGACATGGCCATATGCAAATCAGTCTGACCCTGTGCCTCATGGGAACAGTCCAGCCCGAACTGCCAAGCCATGTCTTCCCTGGACCGGAAACAAGCATCCTGGGACCGGTTTCGGATTCATAATCCTCATCAGCCAGGCTATCTTGAATCCAGTGGCCAAGTGAACAAGGGACTCACGTCTGAGCATACCCTGCCACACTTAGGGCGAACAAAGCGATACAAAAGGGGATGATGGACGGAGCGTTTCAACAAATCAAACACTCACCCCCAGTCAACTGATCTGGGTTTAATCCATCACCATTCTTTAGTTCACTCAGCCACCCCAGTTCAGACATGGCCATATGCAAATCAGTCTGACCCTGTGCCTCATGGGAACAGTCCAGCCCGAACTGCCAAGCCCTGTCTTCCCTGGACCGGAAACAAGCATCCTGGGACCGGTTTCGGATTCAAGCAAGCCGGGCTGAAGACGGCTGGAATGCCAGAAACCGGTCCTCGGAAGCTTGTTTCCCGTCCAGGGAAGACATGGCTTGGCGGTTCGGGCTGCACTGTTCCCATGAGGCACAGGGTCAGACTGATTTGCATATAGCCATGTCTGAACTGGGGTGGCAGAGTGGGCTAAAGAACGGTGATGGATTAAACCCAGATCTTTTGACTGGGTGTGAGTGTTTGATTGATTCAGATGCTCTGTCCATCACCACCCCCTTTTGTACCGCTTTTGGCCGCCATAAGTGTGGCAGGGTATGCTCAGACGTGAGTCCCTTGCTCACTTTGCCACTGGATTCAAGCAAGCCGGGCTGAAGACGGCTGGAATGCCAGAAACCGGTCCTCGGAAGCTTGTTTCCCGTCCAGGGAAGACATGGCTTGGCGGTTCGGGCTGCACTGTTCCCATGAGGCACAGGGTCAGACTGATTTGCATATAGCCATGTCTGAACTGGGGTGGCAGAGTGGGCTAAAGAACGGTGATGGATTAAACCCAGATCTTTTGACTGGGTGTGAGTGTTTGATTGATTCAGATGCTCTGTCCATCACCACCCCCTTTTGTACCGCTTTTGGCCGCCATAAGTGTGGCAGGGTATGCTCAGACGTGAGTCCCTTGCTCACTTTGCCACTGGATTCAAGCAAGCCGGGCTGAAGACGGCTGGAATGCCAGAAACCGGTCCTCGGAAGCTTGTTTCCCGTCCAGGGAAGACATGGCTTGGCGGTTCGGGCTGCACTGTTCCCATGAGGCACAGGGTCAGACTGATTTGCATATAGCCATGTCTGAACTGGGGTGGCAGAGTGGGCTAAAGAACGGTGATGGATTAAACCCAGATCTTTTGACTGGGTGTGAGTGTTTGATTGATTCAGATGCTCTGTCCATCACCACCCCCTTTTGTACCAGAAACAAAATGTGCCATTTTCCTGAAAATTTCAGCCAATTCCGTCCACAAACGCCAAAGTTATTAGACATAGAATTTTCAAAAAACCCATAGAGAAAAAATCCTAACTATATATACCTACTGGCGACCGCCAGTAGGTAATATATATACATATATATATATATATATATATATATATATATATATATAATCAGCTCACATTACCATTTGCAGCTTATAACTATTAGCCACCAGGGGTCACTACTAACCAAAAGCAGTCATTCTACTTGTAAATTGTGCCAATCGAGTGGAACAGCAGCCTAGGATTCACCACTGCTTCATCTCATTTTCCAAGAGAATGCAGATGTAAAGTGTTTTTGATGGTACGCCTGTGCATATTGAAATATTCAGAGCATATTCTGAATTTCAGTTAACACATCAGTAAGCATTTTAGCCATCAGTGAATTCAACCTTTTTTCTCAATCAGAATAGGCAAGGATAATGACAGATATATTTTTTAATGTTAGAAAGTACATCATTTTATTTCATTGTGTGAATAAAATGAATCGACTCCCCGTCGGGGAATTGAACCCTGGTCTCCCGCGTGACAGGCGGGGATACTGACCACTATACTAACGAGGACTTATTGGCATCAGTTAAACAGTGCTCACCTCCTTGGGGTTAAGGCATACCCTCGATCAATTCACAGTATTGTAATAGGCAGATTTGCTGCTTTTGGTTAGGACAAGTAATCTTTTTTCCTAAATATTACAATACAGAAATTCCTAGCCAAAAACAATCAGTTTTATCAAGAAATGATTTCATTGAAATAAATATCTATCTATCGATCTGTCTATCTGGCTATCTTTCTAACTATCAATATATATATTTATATATATCTATATATATATATATAATCAGCTCACTTTACCATTTGCAGCTTATAACTATTAGCCACCAGGGGTCACTACTAACCAAAAGCAGTCATTCTACTTGTAAATTGTGCCAATCGAGTGGAACAGCAGCCTAGGATTCACCACTGCTTCATCTCATTTTCCAAGAGAATGCAGATGTAAAGTGTTTTTGATGGTACGCCTGTGCATATTGAAATATTCAGAGCATATTCTGAATTTCAGTTAACACATCAGTAAGCATTTTGTCCATCTGTGAATTCAACCTTTTTTCTCAATCGGAATAGGCAAGGATAATGACAGATATATTTTACAATGTTAGAAAGTGCATCATTTTATTTAATTGTGTGAATAAAAGGAATTGCCTCCCCGTCGGGGAATTGATCCCCGGTCTCCTGCGTGACAGGCGGGGATACTGACCACTATACTAACGAGGACTTATTGGCATCAGTTAAACAGTGCTCACCTCCTTGGGGTTAAGGCATACCCTCGATCAATTCACAGTATTGTAAGAGGCAGATTTGCTGCTTTTGGTTAGGACAAGTAATCTTTTTTCCTAAATATTACAATACAGAAATTCCTAGCCAAAAACAATCAGTTTTATCAAGAAATGATTTCATTGAAATAAATATCTATCTATCGATCTGTCTATCTGGCTATCTTTCTAACTATCAATATATATATTTATATATATCTATATATATATATATAATCAGCTCACTTTACCATTTGCAGCTTATAACTATTAGCCACCAGGGGTCACTACTAACCAAAAGCAGTCATTCTACTTGTAAATTGTGCCAATCGAGTGGAACAGCAGCCTAGGATTCACCACTGCTTCATCTCATTTTCCAAGAGAATGCAGATGTAAAGTGTTTTTGATGGTACGCCTGTGCATATTGAAATATTCAGAGCATATTCTGAATTTCAGTTAACACATCAGTAAGCATTTTGTCCATCTGTGAATTCAACCTTTTTTCTCAATCGGAATAGGCAAGGATAATGACAGATATATTTTACAATGTTAGAAAGTGCATCATTTTATTTAATTGTGTGAATAAAATGAATCGCCTCCCCGTCGGGGAATTGAACCCCGGTCTCCCGCGTGACAGGTGGGGATACTGACCACTATACTAACGAGGACTTATTGGCATCAGTTAAACAGTGCTCACCTCCTTGGGGTTAAGGCATACCCTTGATCAATTCACAGTATTGTAATAGGCAGATTTGCTGCTTTTGGTTAGGACAAGTAATCTTTTTTCCTAAATATTACAATACAGAAATTCCTAGCCAAAAACAATCAGTTTTATCAAGAAATTATTTCATTGAAATAAATATCTATCTATCGATCTGTCTATCTGGCTATCTTTCTAACTATCAATATATATATTTATATATATATATATATATATATATATATATATATATATATATATATATATATATGTATATATATATATATATATATTCACTGAAAAAACCATAGGTTATAGACCATATATAGTTAGGAATTAGCATTTACTAAACCTTATTTTACTCACACAAAACCATTGAAATTCCATATATAGTTAGTTGCACTAACTATATATCGCGCACCCGCAATCCACTGCTGATGATGTCACATATTACATCATTCATGACATGGTCAGTGACATCACTGATGACATCACTGATGACATCTCAAATGACATCACTGATGACATCACTGATGACATCTCAAATGACATCACTGATGACATCATGACACACCAATACCAGTTACTACATACGCACTCACTGATTCCTACGTCTACACACACATTCACTCATTCACCCATACAATAACTCATACATACAGTCACTTATTATTACAACACTATCATATGCACTCATACACCTATGCAGACAGTCACACACTGCCACTCATCCATGGAGTTACTCACACACCAAGTCAGTCCTGTAAAGAATCAATCACACTTCCATTTCTTCATCTATACAGTTAAACACAGAACACCATACTTCAGTGACATCACTGATGACATCACTAATGACATCTGAAATGACATCACTGATGACATCTCAAATGACATCACTGATGACATCATGACACACCAATACCAGTTACTACATACGCACTCACTGATTCGTACGTCTACACACACATTCACTCATTCACCCATACAATTACTCATACATACAGTCAGTTATTATTAGAACACTATCATATGCACTCATACACCTAGTCAGTCCTGTGAAGAATCAATCACACTTCGATTTCCTCATCTATAGTTAAACACAGAACACCATACTTTTCACACATATACTAACACATACTTACTCTCTTATACAATCACTGATACAAGTACACATTGATATGCACAGAGTCACACACCTCCCAGCCAGCCACACACACACTCAGTCTTCCATACATCCAGTCATTCTTCAATATGTAAAACGTATTTAAACTTTACAAAAACACACAGACACTAGATGATGTCATCAGTGATGTCATTTGAGATGTCATCAGTGATGTCATCAGTGATGTCACTGACCATGTCATGAATGATGTAATATGTGACATCATCAGCAGTGGATTGCGGGTGCGCGATATATAGTTAGTGCAACTAACTATATATGGAATTTCAATGGTTTTGTGTGAGTAAAATAAGGTTTAGTAAATGCTAATTCCTAACTATATATGGTCTATAACCTATGGTTTTTTCAGTGAATTTTCAAGGTTTTGTAAATGCTAATTCCTAACTATATATGGTCTATAACCTATGGTTTTTTCAGTGAATTTCATTGGTTTTTTAACAGCTAATATCTGTAGCTGTAAAATTTATTCTTCTTTAAATCCAAAAATATATTTTATATGTTTATGAATAATTATTTTTTTAAATATTTTTTTTTCTTCGTTCCCGCTTCGCGAATCGGGAACCTTACAGTAAAAAAATGTTCAGCAAAATAAAAAAAAAAGTTCTTTTCAGAACTACCTCCCCGTTATTAAAAAATTGGTACAATATTTGGAACTGTGCCAACCTCTATTTCTCTTAGTTCGCTTCCTAGTTCGCTCGCTGGTACGCGAACTGGAAGCGAACCAAAAACAGTAAGTATAAGGGAAGGAAACACACACTTATGTTAAAAGAAAGACAGCTATAGGGGAGTAAACTAGAGATACTATTACCCATAATCCACTACTGATGATGTCACATATTACATCATTCATGACATGCTCAGTGACATCATCAGCAGAGGATTGCGGGTTTTTTGGCAACATGCCTTATCGACGGTTTAATAACGCTGCCTTTTGCTTTATATAAGTTTTCAAATTGTATGAAATATATACCAATAGGTCTTTATGAACCTTTAGGTAGTGCTTTTGTTCATGAGGTCTGGTCGCTTCCATACACATACAGATGTTTCAAAGATGATCAAGAAGTTTATCTGAATGGAGAGGAATGCACTGAGACGCCAGATCATTCACTAATGTGTAGGCACATACAGTTACACGATTCATGCAACAAACAGCGACCAAATATGGCTTGCGTGATGCAAGGCACGCCAGTTCCTGCTATCATCCCCACGTTCAAGTTGTTGGAAAATGGTAGTTATTTGATGCTCAATAATGAAGATTGTTCTGAGTTAATTAAAAGTATTCCTTTTATCGTAACAGTAAGTGAACGGGTTATTTGCTGCAGAAATGTTCTATTTCCTCCCACACATGAACATAGGGAGTTTTCAATCTGGCCACAAATACCAACCTTGGGACACGTTTCAACAGCATGACAAGAATAAGAGCTCTTTTGTCTCAGAGAGAGGTGGCCTTGAGTTCGGCCCGTGAAACTTTCGTACTTCACATAGCGAACACCCGTACACAGGTTTGCCTTTCAATTTCAGCAACATGTTTCCGACTATCTTTAACGCATCCTCCACAAAATCCCTGGCACACTTTTTTAAAGTTGTTACCAGTGGTCTCGTGACTTCATTTGAGAAAATCTTTGGAGTCATCCCTACTCCCTTTCATTCCATTTTCTCCACTCTGGTTCGTGGATTGCATTTTTACTTGCATTACCAGCGGACGCTCTTGTACTTTTTTACATTTTTAAATATGGATGTCCCTCCTATGCAACCTCCGACCCTGCAGCTGCTGACACTGTTCCGCAATCGCATGCTAGAATATTATGGCACAATGCCGTTGGCGATATTAAGCACGGCATATGGATTATCTTTTCGGTTCTCCTACTTCACCTGTGTCCAGCCTGTATTTCACTGCCTGACCTGTGATTTCGATTGGGCCATTGATTTGTGTCTCTGCGGACCGGTTTCTCCTGTCGTCGACTTTAATCAGCTGATGACTCCTATCATTACTCACGAGTTGATTTGTCCTGGCGAAAGGATTATGGCTGTGGCATTGATGCATGGACTACTTGGTCCCTGGAATTTACTGGCGGCAGCACAGTCTTTCTTGGAACACAGCTTTCTTGAAAACCCACCGAGCTGTCCTCTGATGGTGATAGAGGATCCGGTGCTGGGAGAGCACGTATGTTCTTTTCCGCTTTTAAATTGGATGGCTGAACTGTTTTCGGATGAAGACGGTGACTTCCTGTTGGAGGCTGTTGCAGCTTATTTTGCATACACAGTTATGTCATAGACCTTTTTCATGTTTCATATGCTGAGTACTAGCATTTCATTGACAATTCATTGACTTAATTGTCAAGTTTTTATTATTTACCTTGCCTATTGGCTTAAGACTCGATAAAGTACTTGGCTGTTTTATTTTTCTTTAGCATTGAATTTTCCTAGTTTTTAATGCTTTACCTTGCGGACCGTCCACATATAAACTTGCAATCTGCTCTCATGAGATGGCACTTCTATTATCTTATTCAGTTCGTTTCCGGATCATGAGGAGGTGTCATCTAGGTCCTGGATATCTTTACACCGTGTTAAGTTAGCATGGGCTCATTACCGGTTTAAACGCCATTTTTCCTTTTTTGCAACTTCTGCACACGACATTTAGTTGTTGCTTTAGCTTTCCACCTAGTAGTTCATCGTGGTTTACATGAGAATAATATGTTATTGCTCTACTATCTGCTTTGCTTGTTAAACTATATCTGTACAGCGAGTGCTAAAGTTTCAAGAACAACACGATACAGAATTGTTATGAGGTCTGATCTCCACGACTTCATACTCATAACATAAGTGCAACTTCTGCCAATTCTGGGCATGAGGCGGGTTTTATATTGCTTTGCCGAACACACATACACAACAGTTGATGCGGTTCACATGAAGAGAGAGCTGGTGTATGCTGATGTGATTCCTTCAAATCTAAGACACTAAAGTATGGGCACGCCCTAAACCAACACAAAGAGACCTTCTTAGCAAATAATATAATATGTGTATTAGGGAGGGTGAGATATAAGCAGCCGCGGGCCGTGGAGGGAGTTACGGTGAGGCAGGGAGGCGGGGAGGGGGAGAAGCAGGGTGGAGCCCTCTCTACCTTGCCCCTCCCCCTCCCCGCCTCCCTGCCCCACCGTAACTCCCTCCACGGCCCGCGGCTGCTTATAAGTGTTGCTAACTCTTATTCATTTACAGCATGTTAACATACTGTCACCATTCGCTTTTTATGTACTAGTAACTATGCTGGTAATTTTGCTACTGATAATATGTGTACTTGTATTCTCCACCCTGCTTCTCCCCCTCCCCGCCTCCATGCCTCACCGTAACTCCCTCCACGGCCCGCGGCTGCTTATAAGTGTTGCTAACTCTTATTCATTTACAGCATGTTAACATACTATCACCATTCACTTTTTATGTACTAGTAACTATGCTGGTAATTTTGCTACTGATAATATGTGTACTTTTATTATCTAAGGTACTACGCCTGAGAAGACGGCATTAGTAAATAAACATTTCAAATACACATGTGTTCTTCTTAACTCCATGTTCTGGTTTCTAAGAAATATATAACGACCGACTGTTCATGAGTTCCACGTATCCTGAGGTACTATAAGTTCATATTCTGGATTGTCTAAACATTGAGAGTTTGTTATATCCAATGTGACACTGTACCTAGCTTGCTAAATAGTTTTTGATTACTAACGTGAGTTTTGGGACACCCTAATTCGCCGAGGTTCCAATCCTCTGTCCACAGTTCTGTGTGAGAACAGAAACCCTGCGACAGGGGCACCCCTGACCCTTGCTGGAGCTTCATCACACTTGCGATACAACTCCAGCAATGCATTCGCCGAGGTTCCAATCCTCTGTCCACAGTTCTGTGTGAGAACAGAAACCCTGCGACAGGGGCACCCCCGACCCTTGCTGGAGCTTCATCACACTTGCGATACAACTCCAGCAATGCGCCACCTTTACGGCACAGATACATCACGCATCTGTGCTGTTTTTGCCCCATGATGCGCCGCATTGTAAATGCAGCACATCATAGGTGACGGAACAGCGGCACAGAATGACTAACACATCCCTGGTGATGCGCCAGTCATCATAAATGTATCCCTATGCTTCTTATCTTGTTAGAGATGAACCGCCATATGTATCATCAAAGTTTTTTGCATTTCCTAAATAGCGAACTTTAAGGAATAAATAGCGATTCTTTACCATTCCTAGTTTGCGATGAGCTATTTGCTAATTAGCCGAATGTAGCCCAATGAAGCCCAATGTAGCCCAATGTAGCCCAAAGATGGCCGCCAGACACACAAAAAAACAAATGTAGCCCAAATATCAGCCAGATGTAGCCCAACTATAGCCCAGTGACAGAATGACCAATCAGCTTCGCAAACCTCCGTTACGCGAAGCGGAGCGCTGTTACAGATATATATCTTTTTTTGAACGTTAATTTCTCAAAATCCACTGGAGCACATATATTGAGACCTAGCAAAGGCACATCGGGCTACCAGTCCCTAATATTTTGCCAAGTTTCGTGCAAATCCATTCAGCCGTTCAATTATTATTTTTATTATTTTTTTTTGCCCCGCGGGGCCCTTTTAAAACCTCCACATCAAACCTAGGGGGTCAGCGAGGATCTACTATGCCCCCTTATAGTTATTTCCCCCTTTGTTTTGACCTCCTCTTGTCTCTCGATCCTACCGAGAGACAAGATGGCGGCCGCTACGGACTGTTTGGAATGTTGACAGACGCCGGAGAACCAATCAGCTTCGCTTCACAAAGCTCCGTTGCGCGAAAAGTCCGCGAACCAGAGCGCTAACCGGTCCGCTGTTACAGATATATATCTTTTTTTAAACGTTAATTTCTCAAAATCCACTGGAGCACATATATTGAGACCTACAAAAGGCACATCGGGCTACCAGTCCCTACAATTTTGCCAAGTTTCGTGCAAATCCATTCAGCCGTTCGGGCTAAAAGTGAGGCCAACCGCCCTATGGAAAACTCAATGTTAAAAACACGTTTTGGGACCCCCCTTTTTTCTCGGCCCCCCCTTGACGAACCCCCCCCAAATTTTCAAGGGCTGCTCAGAAACAAAATGTGCCATTTTCCTGAAAATTTCAGCCAATTCCGTCCACAAACGCCAAAGTTATTAGACATAGAATTTTCAAAAAACCCATAGAGAAAAAATCCTAACTATATATACCTACTGGCGACCGCCAGTAGGTAATATATATATATATATATATATATATATATATATATATGTATATATATATATATATATATATATATATATATATATATATATTCACTGAAAAAACCATAGGTTATAGACCATATATAGTTAGGAATTAGCATTTAAAAAACCTTATTTTACTCACACAAAACCATTGAAATTCCATATATAGTTAGTTGCACTAACTATATATTGCGCACCCGCAATCCACTGCTGATGATGTCACATATTACATCATTCATGACATGGTCAGTGACATCACTGATGACATCACTGATGACATCTCAAATGACATCACTGATGACATCACTGATGACAACATCCAGTGACTATGTTTCTGTAAAGTTAAAATATGTCTTACATATTGAAGAATGAGTGGATGTATAAGTGTCTGGACGAAGGATTTAGTAGGTGCATGACTGAATGTATGAGTGAGTGATTAAATGTGTCTCACTGAGTGCATGGGTTAGTGACTAAACTGTCTTAATTTGTGCATCATTATGTCTGTTGTTCTGTAAACTGCTGCATGTGTTGATCAGTAGCTATATGAGTAACTATATGGGTTATTGATTGATTGCCCAAGTATTTGCATGGGAGACTGAGTGTGTGTGTGGCTGGATGGGAGGTGTGTGACTCTGTACAGATCAATGTGTACTTGTATCAATGATTGTATAAGAGAGTAAGTATGTGTTAGTATATGGTTGAAAACGTAAGGTGCTCTATGTTTAACTGTATAGAGTAGAAAATGGAAGTGTGATTGATTCTTTACAGGACTGACTAGGTGTGTGAGTAACTCCATGGATGAGTGGCAGAGTGGCAGTGTCTGTATAGGTGTATGAGTGCATATGATTGTGTTGTAAACATGAGTGATTGTATGTATGAATGATTGTATGGGTGAATGAGTGAATGTGTGTGTAGACGTAGGAATCAGTGAGTACGTATGTAGTAACTAGTATTGGTGTGTCAATTGTTTCAAAAATTATACTCTGTTTTTAACACTGGGTGAAACAGAGGTTATATTAAAATGTGAGGAGATGCATTGTATTGTCACATGAATGATATCATCAGTGATGTGATCATTGATGTCAAGTGAGATGTCATCAGTGATGTCATTTGAGATGTCATCAGTGATGTCATCAGTGATGTCACTGACCATGTCATGAATGATGTAATATGTGACATCATCAGCAGTGGATTGCGGGTGCGCAATATATAGTTAGTGCAACTAACTATATATGGAATTTCAATGGTTTTGTGTGAGTAAAATAAGGTTTTTTAAATGCTAATTCCTAACTATATATGGTCTATAACCTATGGTTTTTTCAGTGAATTTTCAAGGTTTTGTAAATGCTAATTCCTAACTATATATGGTCTATAACCTATGGTTTTTTCAGTGAATTTCAATGGTTTTTTAATAGCAAATATCATAAGCTGTCGAATGTCAAGTACGTGGTAAGAATTTTTTTTTTCGTGTTTATGCACACTGATCTGCTTTGATTGCTGCCCCCCACCCCTCATTTCTATTAGGAGTACTCTCTCTTTGCAGATAGTGAAGGGTAGTTAACGCAGCCCTTTCCCCCTTTGTAATCCGTCGTGCCTGCTTCTCTCTCCATTTGATTGATTGTTCTCTTTGGTTCATTCTCTATTTACAAACAAGCACAGAGTCGCAATACTCTGTTTAGTCTTTGCAGATAGCGAAAAATCGTGTAAAAAAACAAAAGGAATCGAGCAAAATCAGTAGGCCACTAATGGGATCTCTTTTGACCTCGCTAAAATAGAAACATTAGGAACAACCTGTTGAAAATAGCAATGCGTATGTATATAAGCGGCGTTCATTTGTGTTCACAGTACCCCTTGTTGATTGTTTCAATCGAGCATTGAATTGTTCGAAGTTAATTCTCTTAACGATCTTCTCTACCTGCAAACGAGGAAGAATAGGAATATTCTATCTCCCTTTGCAGATAGTGAAGGGTAGGTAACGCAAGCCTTTAACACGTCGTACCTATTTCATTCCTCATTGATTGATTGATTGTCCGAACATTGACTGTTTGGGAATTAGTTCTTTTTGGAGGTATTCCCTGTTTGCAAATAAACGTAGGAAAATCTTTGCAAGTAGTGAAAGGGTACGTAATGCGGACCGTTCTCCCCCGTTGTAATCTGTCATGCCTATCTACTCCCCACTGATTGATGCACCTTTTTCACCCGGACCATTTACTAGAGATACGTCATCTGGCCCGACCAGAGAGCACCCCTAGTGAAAAGGACATATGCAATAATAACGAAGTGATCACTGTATCCTGTTAACAGAAACTTTACCATGAAACAACCTGGAAAGAAAAAAATAGGAAAACGAAAATCAGTAGGCCACTGATGAACATGAACTTTTATTAAACAACGAACAAAGAAACGATAACATAACGTAATGATAAAACCTATTAATGTCCTAGAAACAAGAAAACGTTAAAATATGCCAGTGGTGAGAGACCAGAAAAACAGTAAGAGAAACCAAATCACCCCTCGCTGTCCCACCGCCTGCCACGCCAAAAAAATCGATAGACTAGGGAAAATGCAAGTCAGTAGAACATCCACCCCCACTCTGGAAACTTCCAAGGTGGGGCAGGGTTCCGGCTACGCCCAGCCGGGAGCAGCCCATATAAGGCAGGTCCTGCTGCCACGCCTCGGCCAGGAGATCCTAACGTAGGGTGTAGCCGGAGGAGAGGCCGAGACCAGCGGGACCCGGCCAGGGGATTGCCTTTACAACGCTGAACAGTTGCAGGGGGGGGGGAATGTCTCCTCGACCCTCCCCTCTCTCTCCCAGTCCGGCCGCGGTGGCCCTTGAGAGTTGCAGGTAGTCCCGCCACATGCTCTTCCGGTCCGACCACCAACGGTCGGGGGGCCGAGGCCGACGGGATCCGGCTGCAGCCGATAAACCAAGAAACCCGTTCATGGGGCCAGAGCCAGGGGCGTCCGGCCGACATCCACCGGAAGCCCGGCCCAAAGACGGACGGGACACTTCTTTCTTTTATAATGGCTGCGACAACACTGGAGGGGGATGTCTTGCACATGCCTCCGACCCCCCCCTCGTCCTCATCGCCTGGTCCGGCCATAACAAATCTCAAGCGAGACGCCGTGGGGTGCACTGGGAGGGAGAGACGGTGCGAACAGGCCTCTCCCGCCTCCCCAGGTGGAGGCTTCCCAGCTGCACCCTCAGCGCTCCAGGCGGTGGCATCCTAACAACTACAGTGCTGCACAGTTTCGGAACGACCTAGATAACGGTTCTTCCACTGTGGCCATGCTGCAACGTCTCGCCCGGCAGGGTGGAGCCCGTCCGCTCATGTGACCCCGCGATCGCCGGTAGCTGCCGAACTCTCAAAATGGCGGTCGACCTGGCAAGAGCGGGCCCAACATAAAGAAATGGCCCGGTCACTGGTTGACTCCACCACCGTAGTCCTCCACGACCTTGAAGATTCTAGAGGAGCCGCGGGAGTCTCCGACCCCCGATGGGGAATGACTGCCATGATCGCCCGTGGAGTGACGAAACTGTATCCGCGGGACGTCGGCGCTCCCATGCTGGCGCCAGCCTCACTTTGAATTACTACAATCCTGCAGACCTTACTTCCGGTGAAAGCACAGTGTGACCCGGTAGGAAAAATTATTGCACCCCCTCCCCTTTTTGACTGATAGTTCAAACCACCGATCCTTTCCTTTGCCCTTTTAACGGAACTTTGGACTGCCTCCCCCTCTTTTACATTTTCTAGAGAAAACAAAACATTAACCACTACATTAGCATAGCAGTTGACACCAGAACTGTTTTCAAATTGAAAACCAACAACATCTTCAACAGAATCCTTTTTGTTTCTGCTGTGACCCTGCTACAGCACAGGCATTGTCCCCAGCAGTAATTCTGCAATGCCGGTAAGAATAGCTGTGGTGCCTACTGGACTCACTCACCCCCGCGGCGCCCCACGCCGTTTTTTGCTGGGCGGCAACTTACTAGACATCACCTTCGTGCCATCTAGATTTCAGCGCGTTCTGCTGCCTTGGAACTATTCGCACAACAGACCGCTACTGACAAGAATATTTCATTATTGGTGCTGTCAATTTCAATAAATCTATTGGATAATTAAAAAGAAATTGCCACGGTCTCTTCGTTGTTTAAATGTTTTTACTGTTTTTGTTTTGTTGTATATATTTATATGTTATTAAAGTTTTATATTCCTACTACTTTGTTGGAGTGCTATATATTTTTAATGTGACACATAATTGTAAAAACTTTGATGTACAAAGAGTCATTCCTGGAATCTTCCGCTTCAGGCTCAGTCCCCTCCCCAATCACAATACAGGATGGTTTTCAGATAGTAGGAACACGTGTGCTGTGACGGATCACATCGGGTGTGGGCCTTGATCTACTATAACTCCTTTGAAGAGGGGTGATTCTTTACAGCTGGGGCCATAAACTACATCTGCAGGGCTAGCTGATAGCCTAGGACCGGCCTGGACATTCGGACACAGAGGAAGAGGAGTGTCAGAGGGTGCGGTAGTGAATAGGGCGAAAGGGAGGTGTCGGGCGGGCACAGAGTGTGATTCTCAGGGAAGAGCAGTGCAGATGGGGGAAGGTTTATTGCCCATGCATAAGACAGAGAGCGGTGGTGACCAGTGCCTGGGGGAGATGCTTACGAGGGTGAGGAGCCATGCTACGAATCGACAGCGTGCAGAGAGTGGGTCTGGTCAAGACATCTAAAATGGCTGCCGTGCACGACAAAAGTGTGGCATTTCAAAAAAGGCAAGATGGCGCAGACAATGTTTTTCAACACTTCCTCATTTCCTTCGAATCGAACGTTAACAGACGTTGGGGCATATTACCAAAGTTAAGCGATATTTATCGCTAACGATGCTTACCAACCAATTTTTTACCACTAAGCATCGTCAGAAATTATCGAAGATAAACCTTACTATTATCAAGGTTTATCGCAAATGCGATAATAAACGGCCGCAATGCATGAATATCGCTAAAAACTCAGCGATATTCATGCATTACCGAGCTAATACTCTTAGCCATGTTATCCACCTCCCATTGGATAACATGGCTAAGAACTGCTCAGGGCAGGTGTTACTTTTTGGAGATATTCGCGCTTACCGCGAATATCTCCAAAAGTTGGTAATAGGAGATAGATATCTTGCATGTTGTAATGCAAGTTATTGTGGTATATGGAACTCATACCATAATCTCTCAGGAAAGCAGAAACTGATCCTTTTGGGACCGCCTAAAAAGGCCTAGGGGGTGAGGAGTACTCTACTTTGACCCCTTTTCACGTTCCAAACTATTTTATTTTACTCTCTTCTGTAATTACACAAAATACCAGCGATAAGATGCATCGGAGACACACAGTGAGAGAAAGGAGGCCGGAGATGAAGAAGACATGTCAAATACACATTGGAGATAATATAGTGGCAGAAGGGAAGTAAATATGAGTAAACTTACCATGTAACATAAAAATGTTGCACTCTATACTATAAGTCTCATTTTATACTACAATCACTTCGCTACAACCTCATAAATTAAAAATAAAAATGAATAATGTCTCAAACAATTTTTGATTTCTAAATATAAATGTATTCTTCAGAATTTTCTAAATTTGAAAGAACTAGTAACATGTCCTCATCAGTAATTTCCTCTTCAATCATCTCATCTGGAATCTCCTCATTAAAAGTCTGCAATGATGATTCTTGTAACTCTATGGTCTCCAAACACTCGATAAATTCGCCATCAAGAGATTGATCAAAAAAATCATTCAAGTCATCTCCTCCTTCTGACAATATTTCATTATTGGTGCTGTCAATTTCAATCAATGTAGTGGAATCATTCAAGTCATCTCCTCGTGACAATATTTCATTATTGGTGCTCTCAATTTCAATCAATGTAGTGGAATCATTCAAGTCATCTCCTCCTTGTGACAATATTTCATTATTGGTGCTGTCCATTTCAATCAATCTAATGGAATCATACAAGCCATCTCCTCCTTGTGACAATATTTCATTATTGGTGCTCTCAATTTCAATCAATGTAGTGGAATCATTCAAGTCATCTCCTTGTGACAATATTTCATTCTTGGTGCTGTCCATTTCAATCAATCTAATGGAATCATACAAGTCATGTCCTCCTTGTGACAATATTTCATTATTGGTGCTCTCAATTTCAATCAATGTAGTGGACAATTCAAAAGAAATTGCCACGGTCTCTTCATTGTGAGCCATTTTATTTTGAAATTGCTTGCTGTAAATTGCAGAAAAAAATAATCACTTTCATTTATCGTCTTTAGTAATACATAATATAAAACTAACTTTATCAAGTATTTAGTATAACAGAAGGACTGCAAATAAATAACAGAAAACATTTTTCAAATTATCTTCAAGTGTACAACATAGTTCCCCATACAAATTAACAACTCACCTTTTTAAAAGTAGCAGAAGTGTTAGTACTGTGTAAATCAAACACCAGAAATTCACCACCAAAAATTCCTCACAAATGTACCTCAGACAGTAGTATCACAAAATGGCTGTGGTTTCCTCTCATTTGACATATATACATAACCAATTAACTTTCATCACACACAAATACAAAACCAAAGTAACATTTTAATTGGTTCTAAATTTCAACACTTTCAAATGTGTTTTCCCCATGCAATTTTCCATAGGACATTTACATACGTCTACAGCCTGAATGGCTGAACGGAATTACACCAAACTTGGCAAAATGGTACATCAAACCTAAGAGGTCAGGAAGGATCTACTATGCCCCCTTATGGTCATTTCCCCCTTCGCTTTGGCCTCCTCTTGTCTCTCAATCCTACCGAGGGACAAGATGGCGGCCGCTACGGACTGTTTGGAATGTTGACAGACGCCGGAGAACCAATCAGCTTCGCAAAGCTCCGTAACGCGAAAAGTACGCGAAGCGGAGCGCTGTTACAGATATATATCTTTTTTTCAACGTTAATTTCTCAAAATCCACTGGAGCACATATATTGAGACCTAGCAAAGGCACATCGGGCTACCAGTCCCTAATATTTTGCCAAGTTTCGTGCAAATCCATTCAGCCGTTCGATTATTATTATTTTGTTTTTTTTTTGCCCCGCGGGGCCCTTTTAAAACCTCCACATCAAACCTAGGGGGTCAGCGAGGATCTACTATGCCCCCTTATAGTTATTTCCCCCTTTGTTTTGACCTCCTCTTGTCTCTCGATCCTACCGAGAGACAAGATGGCGGCCGCTACGGACTGTTTGGAATGTTGACAGACGCCGGAGAACCAATCAGCTTCGCTTCACAAAGCTCCGTTGCGCGAAAAGTCCGCGAACCAGAGCGCTAACCGGTCCGCTGTTACAGATATATATCTTTTTTTAAACGTTAATTTCTCAAAATCCACTGGAGCACATATATTGAGACCTACAAAAGGCACATCGGGCTACCAGTCCCTACAATTTTGCCAAGTTTCGTGCAAATCCATTCAGCCGTTCGGGCTAAAAGTGAGGCCAACCGCCCTATGGAAAACTCAATGTTAAAAACACGTTTTGGGACCCCCCTTTTTTCTCGGCCCCCACTGGACGAACCCCCCCCAAATTTCCAAGGGCTGCTCAGAAACAAAATGTGCCATTTTCCTGAAAATTTCAGCCGATTCCGTCCACAAACGCCAAAGTTATTAGACATAGAATTTTCAAAAAACCCATAGAGAAAAAATCCTAACTATATATACCTACTGGCGACCGCCAGTAGGTAATATATATATATATATAATCAGCTCACATTACCATTTGCAGCTTATAACTATTAGCCACCAGGGGTCACTACTAACCAAAAGCAGTCATTCTACTTGTAAATTGTGCCAATCGAGTGGAACAGCAGCCTAGGATTCACCACTGCTTCATCTCATTTTCCAAGAGAATGCAGATGTAAAGTGTTTTTGATGGTACGCCTGTGCATATTGAAATATTCAGAGCATATTCTGAATTTCAGTTAACACATCAGTAAGCATTTTGGCCATCAGTGAATTCAACCTTTTTTCTCAATCGGAATAGGCAAGGATAATGACAGATATATTTTACAATGTTAGAAAGTACATCATTTTATTTCATTGTGTGAATAAAATGAATCGCCTCCCCGTCGGGGAATTGAACCCCGGTCTCCCGCGTGACAGGCGGGGATACTGACCACTATACTAACGAGGACTTATTAGCATCAGTTAAACAGTGCTCACCTCCTTGGGGTTAAGGCATACCCTCGATCAATTCACAGTATTGTAATAGGCAGATTTGCTGCTTTTGGTTAGGACAAGTAATCTTTTTTCCTAAATATTACAATACAGAAATTCCTAGCCAAAAACAATCAGTTTTATCAAGAAATTATTTCATTGAAATAAATATCTATCTATCGATCTGTCTATCTGGCTATCTTTCTAACTATCAATATATATATTTATATATATCTATATATATATATATAATCAGCTCAATTTACCATTTGCAGCTTATAACTATTAGCCACCAGGGGTCACTACTAACCAAAAGCAGTCATTCTACTTGTAAATTGTGCCAATCGAGTGGAACAGCAGCCTAGGATTCACCACTTCTTCATCTCATTTTCCAAGAGAATGCAGATGTAAAGTGTTTTTGATGGTACGCCTGTGCATATTGAAATATTCAGAGCATATTCTGAATTTCAGTTAACACATCAGTAAGCATTTTGTCCATCTGTGAATTCAACCTTTTTTCTCAATCGGAATAGGCAAGGATAATGACAGATATATTTTACAATGTTAGAAAGTGCATCATTTTATTTAATTGTGTGAATAAAAGGAATCGCCTCCCCGTCGGGGAATTGATCCCCGGTCTCCTGCGGGACAGGCAGGGATACTGACCACTATACTAACGAGGACTTATTGGCATCAGTTAAACAGTGCTCACCTCCTTGGGGTTAAGGCATACCCTCGATCAATTCACAGTATTGTAATAGGCAGATTTGCTGCTTTTGGTTAGGACAAGTAATCTTTTTTCCTAAATATTACAATACAGAAATTCCTAGCCAAAAACAATCAGTTTTATCAAGAAATGATTTCATTGAAATAAATATCTATCTATCAATCTGTCTATCTGGCTATCTTTCTAACTATCAATATATATATTTATATATATATCTATATATATATATATAATCAGCTCACTTTACCATTTGCAGCTTATAACTATTAGCCACCAGGGGTCACTACTAACCAAAAGCAGTCATTCTACTTGTAAATTGTGCCAATCGAGTGGAACAGCAGCCTAGGATTCACCACTGCTTCATCTCATTTTCCAAGAGAATGCAGATGTAAAGTGTTTTTGATGGTACGCCTGTGCATATTGAAATATTCAGAGCATATTCTGAATTTCAGTTAACACATCAGTAAGCATTTTGTCCATCTGTGAATTCAACCTTTTTTCTCAATCGGAATAGGCAAGGATAATGACAGATATATTTTACAATGTTAGAAAGTGCATCATTTTATTTAATTGTGTGAATAAAATGAATCGCCTCCCCGTCGGGGAATTGAACCCCGGTCTCCCGCGTGACAGGTGGGGATACTGACCACTATACTAACGAGGACTTATTGGCATCAGTTAAACAGTGCTCACCTCCTTGGGGTTAAGGCATACCCTCGATCAATTCACAGTATTGTAATAGGCAGATTTGCTGCTTTTGGTTAGGACAAGTAATCTTTTTTCCTAAATATTACAATACAGAAATTCCTAGCCAAAAACAATCAGTTTTATCAAGAAATTATTTCATTGAAATAAATATCTATCTATCGATCTGTCTATCTGGCTATCTTTCTAACTATCAATATATATTTATATATATATATATATATATATATATATATATATATATATATATATATATATATATACATATATATATATCTATATATATGTATATATATATATATATATATATATATATATATATATATATATATATATATATATATATATATATATAATCAGCTCACATTACCATTTGCAGCTTATAACTATTAGCCACCAGGGGTCACTACTAACCAAAAGCAGTCATTCTACTTGTAAATTGTGCCAATCGAGTGGAACAGCAGCCTAGGATTCACCACTGCTTCATCTCATTTTCCAAGAGAATGCAGATGTAAAGTGTTTTTGATGGTACGCCTGTGCATATTGAAATATTCAGAGCATATTCTGAATTTCAGTTAACACATCAGTAAGCATTTTGGCCATCAGTGAATTCAACCTTTTTTCTCAATCAGAATAGGCAAGGATAATGACAGATATATTTTACAATGTTAGAAAGTACATCATTTTATTTCATTGTGTGAATAAAATGAATCGCCTCCCCGTCGGGGAATTGAACCCCGGTCTCCCGCGTGACAGGCGGGGATACTGACCACTGTACTAACGAGGACTTATTGGCATCAGTTAAACAGTGCTCACCTCCTTGGGGTTAAGGCATACCCTCGATCAATTCACAGTATTGTAATAGGCAGATTTGCTGCTTTTGGTTAGGACAAGTAATCTTTTTTCCTAAATATTACAATACAGAAATTCCTAGCCAAAAACAATCAGTTTTATCAAGAAATTATTTCATTGAAATAAATATCTATCTATCGATCTGTCTATCTGGCTATCTTTCTAACTATCAATATATATATTTATATATATATATATATATATATATATATATATATATATAATCAGCTCACTTTATCATTTGCAGCTTATAACTATTAGCCACCAGGGGTCACTACTAACCAAAAGCAGTCATTCTACTTGTAAATTGTGCCAATCGAGTGGAACAGCAGCCTAGGATTCACCACTGCTTCATCTCATTTTCCAAGAGAATGCAGATGTAAAGTGTTTTTGATGGTACGCCTGTGCATATTGAAATATTCAGAGCATATTCTGAATTTCAGTTAACACATCAGTAAGCATTTTGTCCATCTGTGAATTCAACCTTTTTTCTCAATCGGAATAGGCAAGGATAATGACAGATATATTTTACAATGTTAGAAAGTGCATCATTTTATTTAATTGTGTGAATAAAAGGAATCGCCTCCCCGTCGGGGAATTGATCCCCGGTCTCCTGCGTGACAGGCGGGGATACTGACCACTATACTAACGAGGACTTATCGGCATCAGTTAAACAGTGCTCACCTCCTTGGGGTTAAGGCATACCCTCGATCAATTCACAGTATTGTAATAGGCAGATTTGCTGCTTTTGGTTAGGACAAGTAATCTTTTTTCCTAAATATTACAATACAGAAATTCCTAGCCAAAAACAATCAGTTTTATCAAGAAATGATTTCATTGAAATAAATATCTATCTATCGATCTGTCTATCTGGCTATCTTTCTAACTATCAATATATATATTTATATATATCTATATATATATATATAATCAGCTCACTTTACCATTTGCAGCTTATAACTATTAGCCACCAGGGGTCACTACTAACCAAAAGCAGTCATTCTACTTGTAAATTGTGCCAATCGAGTGGAACAGCAGCCTAGGATTCACCACTGCTTCATCTCATTTTCCAAGAGAATGCAGATGTAAAGTGTTTTTGATGGTACGCCTGTGCATATTGAAATATTCAGAGCATATTCTGAATTTCAGTTAACACATCAGTAAGCATTTTGTCCATCTGTGAATTCAACCTTTTTTCTCAATCGGAATAGGCAAGGATAATGACAGATATATTTTACAATGTTAGAAAGTGCATCATTTTATTTAATTGTGTGAATAAAAGGAATTGCCTCCCCGTCGGGGAATTGATCCCCGGTCTCCTGCGTGACAGGCGGGGATACTGACCACTATACTAACGAGGACTTATTGGCATCAGTTAAACAGTGCTCACCTCCTTGGGGTTAAGGCATACCCTCGATCAATTCACAGTATTGTAAGAGGCAGATTTGCTGCTTTTGGTTAGGACAAGTAATCTTTTTTCCTAAATATTACAATACAGAAATTCCTAGCCAAAAACAATCAGTTTTATCAAGAAATGATTTCATTGAAATAAATATCTATCTATCGATCTGTCTATCTGGCTATCTTTCTAACTATCAATATATATATTTATATATATCTATATATATATATATAATCAGCTCACTTTACCATTTGCAGCTTATAACTATTAGCCACCAGGGGTCACTACTAACCAAAAGCAGTCATTCTACTTGTAAATTGTGCCAATCGAGTGGAACAGCAGCCTAGGATTCACCACTGCTTCATCTCATTTTCCAAGAGAATGCAGATGTAAAGTGTTTTTGATGGTACGCCTGTGCATATTGAAATATTCAGAGCATATTCTGAATTTCAGTTAACACATCAGTAAGCATTTTGTCCATCTGTGAATTCAACCTTTTTTCTCAATCGGAATAGGCAAGGATAATGACAGATATATTTTACAATGTTAGAAAGTGCATCATTTTATTTAATTGTGTGAATAAAAGGAATTGCCTCCCCGTCGGGGAATTGATCCCCGGTCTCCTGCGTGACAGGCGGGGATACTGACCACTATACTAACGAGGACTTATTGGCATCAGTTAAACAGTGCTCACCTCCTTGGGGTTAAGGCATACCCTCGATCAATTCACAGTATTGTAAGAGGCAGATTTGCTGCTTTTGGTTAGGACAAGTAATCTTTTTTCCTAAATATTACAATACAGAAATTCCTAGCCAAAAACAATCAGTTTTATCAAGAAATGATTTCATTGAAATAAATATCTATCTATCGATCTGTCTATCTGGCTATCTTTCTAACTATCAATATATATATTTATATATATATATATATATATATATATATATATATATAATCAGCTCACTTTATCATTTGCAGCTTATAACTATTAGCCACCAGGGATCACTACTAACCAAAAGCAGTCATTCTACTTGTAAATTGTGCCAATCGAGTGGAACAGCAGCCTAGGATTCACCACTGCTTCATCTCATTTTCCAAGAGAATGCAGATGTAAAGTGTTTTTGATGGTACGCCTGTGCATATTGAAATATTCAGAGCATATTCTGAATTTCAGTTAACACATCAGTAAGCATTTTGTCCATCTGTGAATTCAACCTTTTTTCTCAATCGGAATAGGCAAGGATAATGACAGATATATTTTACAATGTTAGAAAGTGCATCATTTTATTTAATTGTGTGAATAAAAGGAATCGCCTCCCCGTCGGGGAATTGATCCCCGGTCTCCCGCGTGACAGGCGGGGATACTGACCACTATACTAACGAGGACTTATCGGCATCAGTTAAACAGTGCTCACCTCCTTGGGGTTAAGGCATACCCTCGATCAATTCACAGTATTGTAATAGGCAGATTTGCTGCTTTTGGTTAGGACAAGTAATCTTTTTTCCTAAATATTACAATACAGAAATTCCTAGCCAAAAACAATCAGTTTTATCAAGAAATGATTTCATTGAAATAAATATCTATCTATCGATCTGTCTATCTGGCTATCTTTCTAACTATCAATATATATATTTATATATATTACCTACTGGCGGTCGCCAGTAGGTATATATAGTTAGGATTTTTTCTCTATGGGTTTTTTGAAAATTCTATGTCTAATAACTTTGGCGTTTGTGGACGGAATCGGCTGAAATTTTCAGGAAAATGGCACATTTTGTTTCTGAGCAGCCCTTGAAAATTTGGGGGGGGTTCGTCCAGTGGGGGCCGAGAAAAAAGGGGGGTCCCAAAACGTGTTTTTAACATTGAGTTTTCCATAGGGCGGTTGGCCTCACTTTTAGCCCGAACGGCTGAATGGATTTGCACGAAACTTGGCAAAATTGTAGGGACTGGTAGCCCGATGTGCCTTTTGTAGGTCTCAATATATGTGCTCCAGTGGATTTTGAGAAATTAACGTTTAAAAAAAGATATATATCTGTAACAGCGGACCGGTTAGCGCTCTGGTTCGCGGACTTTTCGCGCAACGGAGCTTTGTGAAGCGAAGCTGATTGGTTCTCCGGCGTCTGTCAACATTCCAAACAGTCCGTAGCGGCCGCCATCTTGTCTCTCGGTAGGATCGAGAGACAAGAGGAGGTCAAAACAAAGGGGGAAATAACTATAAGGGGGCATAGTAGATCCTCGCTGACCCCCTAGGTTTGATGTGGAGGTTTTAAAAGGGCCCCGCGGGGCAAAAAAAAAACAAAATAATAATAATCGAACGGCTGAATGGATTTGCACGAAACTTGGCAAAATATTAGGGACTGGTAGCCCGATGTGCCTTTGCTAGGTCTCAATATATGTGCTCCAGTGGATTTTGAGAAATTAACGTTGAAAAAAAGATATATATCTGTAACAGCGCTCCGCTTCGCGTACTTTTCGCGTTACGGAGCTTTGCGAAGCTGATTGGTTCTCCGGCGTCTGTCAACATTCCAAACAGTCCGTAGCGGCCGCCATCTTGTCCCTCGGTAGGATTGAGAGACAAGAGGAGGCCAAAGCGAAGGGGGAAATGACCATAAGGGGGCATAGTAGATCCTTCCTGACCTCTTAGGTTTGATGTACCATTTTGCCAAGTTTGGTGTAATTCCGTTCAGCCATTCAGGCTGTAGACGTATGTAAATGTCCTATGGAAAATTGCATGGGGAAAACACATTTGAAAGTGTTGAAATTTAGAACCAATTAAAATGTTACTTTGGTTTTGTATTTGTGTGTGATGAAAGTTAATTGGTTATGTATATATGTCAAATGAGAGGAAACCACAGCCATTTTGTGATACTACTGTCTGAGGTACATTTGTGAGGAATTTTTGGTGGTGAATTTCTGGTGTTTGATTTACACAGTACTAACACTTCTGCTACTTTTAAAAAGGTGAGTTGTTAATTTGTAAGGGGAACTATGTTGTACACTTGAAGATAATTTGAAAAATTTTTTCTGTTATTTATTTGCAGTCCTTCTGTTATACTAAATACTTGATGAAGTTAGTTTTATATTATGTATTACTAAAAACGATAAATGAAAGTGATTATTTTTTTCTGCAATTTACAGCAAGCAATTTCAAAATAAAATGGCTCACAATGAAGAGACCGTGGCAATTTCTTTTGAATTGTCCACTACATTGATTGAAATTGAGAGCACCAATAATGAAATATTGTCACAAGGAGGACATGACTTGTATGATTCCATTAGATTGATTGAAATGGACAGCACCAAGAATGAAATATTGTCACAAGGAGATGACTTGAATGATTCCACTACATTGATTGAAATTGAGAGCACCAATAATGAAATATTGTCACAAGGAGGAGATGGCTTGTATGATTCCATTAGATTGATTGAAATGGACAGCACCAATAATGAAATATTGTCACAAGGAGGAGATGACTTGAATGATTCCACTACATTGATTGAAATTGAGAGCACCAATAATGAAATATTGTCACGAGGAGATGACTTGAATGATTCCACTACATTGATTGAAATGGACAGCACCAATAATGAAATATTGTCAGAAGGAGGAGATGACTTGAATGATTTTTTTGATCAATCTCTTGATGGCGAATTTATCGAGTGTTTGGAGACCATAGAGTTACAAGAATCATCATTGCAGACTTTTAATGAGGAGATTCCAGATGAGATGATTGAAGAGGAAATTACTGATGAGGACATGTTACTAGTTGTTTCAAATTTAGAAAATTCTGAAGAATAAATTTATATTTAGAAATCAAAAATTGTTTGAGACATTATTTATTTTTATTTTTAATTTATGAGGTTGTAGCGAAGTGATTGTAGTATAAAATGAGACTTATAGTATAGAGTGCAACATTTTTATGTTACATGGTAAGTTTACTCATATTTACTTCCCTTCTGCCACTATATTATCTCCAATGTGTATTTGACATGTCTTCTTCATCTCCGGCCTCCTTTCTCTCACTGTGTGTCTCCGATGCATCTTATCGCTGGTATTTTGTGTAATTACAGAAGAGAGTAAAATAAAATAGTTCGGAACGTGAAAAGGGGGCAAAGTAGAGTACTCCTCACCCCCTAGGCCTTTTTAGGCGGTCCCAAAAGGATCAGTTTCTGCTTTCCTGAGAGATTATGGTATGAGTTCCATATACCACAATAACTTGCATTACAACATGCAAGATATCTATCTCCTATTACCAACTTTTGGAGATATTCGCGCTAAGCGCGAATATCTCCAAAAAGTAACACCTGCCCTGAGCAGTTCTTAGCCATGTTATCCAATGGGAGGTGGATAACATGGCTAAGAGTATTAGCTCGGTAATGCATGAATATCGCTGAGTTTTTAGCGATATTCATGCATTGCGGCCGTTTATTATCGCATTTGCGATAAACCTTGATAATAGTAAGGTTTATCTTCGATAATTTCTGACGATGCTTAGTGGTAAAAAATTGGTTGGTAAGCATCGTTAGGGATAAATATCGCTTAACTTTGGTAATATGCCCCAACGTCTGTTAACGTTCGATTCGAAGGAAATGAGGAAGTGTTGAAAAACATTGTCTGCGCCATCTTGCCTTTTTTGAAATGCCACACTTTTGTCGTGCACGGCAGCCATTTTAGATGTCTTGACCAGACCCACTCTCTGCACGCTGTCGATTCGTAGCATGGCTCCTCACCCTCGTAAGCATCTCCCCCAGGCACTGGTCACCACCGCTCTCTGTCTTATGCATGGGCAATAAACCTTCCCCCATCTGCGCTGCTCTTCCCTGAGAATCACACTCTGTGCCCGCCCGACACCTCCCTTTCGCCCTATTCACTACCGCACCCTCTGACACTCCTCTTCCTCTGTGTCCGAATGTCCAGGCCGGTCCTAGGCTATCAGCTAGCCCTGCAGATGTAGTTTATGGCCCCAGCTGTAAAGAATCACCCCTCTTCAAAGGAGTTATAGTAGATCAAGGCCCACACCCGATGTGATCCGTCACAGCACACGCGTTCCTACTATCTGAAAACCATCCTGTATTGTGATTGGGGAGGGGACCGAGCCTGAAGCGGAAGATTCCAGGAATGACTCTTTGTACATCAAAGTTTTTACAATTATGTGTCACATTAAAAATATATAGCACTCCAACAAAGTAGTAGGAATATAAAACTTTAATAACATATAAATATATACAACAAAACAAAAACAGTAAAAACATTTAAACAACGAAGAGACCGTGGCAATTTCTTTTTAATTATCCAATAGATTTATTGAAATTGACAGCACCAATAATGAAATATTCTTGTCAGTAGCGGTCTGTTGTGCGAATAGTTCCAAGGCAGCAGAACGCGCTGAAATCTAGATGGCACGAAAGTGATGTCTAGTAAGTTGCCGCCCAGCAAAAAACGGCGTGGGGCGCCGCGGGGGTGAGTGAGTCCAGTAGGCACCACAGCTATTCTTACCGGCATTGCAGAATTACTGCTGGGGACAATGCCTGTGCTGTAGCAGGGTCACAGCAGAAACAAAAAGGATTCTGTTGAAGATGTTGTTGGTTTTCAATTTGAAAACAGTTCTGGTGTCAACTGCTATGCTAATGTAGTGGTTAATGTTTTGTTTTCTCTAGAAAATGTAAAAGAGGGGGAGGCAGTCCAAAGTTCCGTTAAAAGGGCAAAGGAAAGGATCGGTGGTTTGAACTATCAGTCAAAAAGGGGAGGGGGTGCAATAATTTTTCCTACCGGGTCACACTGTGCTTTCACCGGAAGTAAGGTCTGCAGGATTGTAGTAATTCAAAGTGAGGCTGGCGCCAGCATGGGAGCGCCGACGTCCCGCGGATACAGTTTCGTCACTCCACGGGCGATCATGGCAGTCATTCCCCATCGGGGGTCGGAGACTCCCGCGGCTCCTCTAGAATCTTCAAGGTCGTGGAGGACTACGGTGGTGGAGTCAACCAGTGACCGGGCCATTTCTTTATGTTGGGCCCGCTCTTGCCAGGTCGACCGCCATTTTGAGAGTTCGGCAGCTACCGGCGATCGCGGGGTCACATGAGCGGACGGGCTCCACCCTGCCGGGCGAGACGTTGCAGCATGGCCACAGTGGAAGAACCGTTATCTAGGTCGTTCCGAAACTGTGCAGCACTGTAGTTGTTAGGATGCCACCGCCTGGAGCGCTGAGGGTGCAGCTGGGAAGCCTCCACCTGGGGAGGCGGGAGAGGCCTGTTCGCACCGTCTCTCCCTCCCAGTGCACCCCACGGCATCTCGCTTGAGATTTGTTATGGCCGGACCAGGCGATGAGGACGAGGGGGGGGGTCGGAGGCATGTGCAAGACATCCCCCTCCAGTGTTGTCGCAGCCATTATAAAAGAAAGAAGTGTCCCGTCCGTCTTCGGGCCGGGCTTCCGGTGGATGTCGGCCGGACGCCCCTGGCTCTGGCCCCATGAACGGGTTTCTTGGTTTATCGGCTGCAGCCGGATCCCGTCGGCCTCGGCCCCCCGACCGTTGGTGGTCGGACCGGAAGAGCATGTGGCGGGACTACCTGCAACTCTCAAGGGCCACCGCGGCCGGACTGGGAGAGAGAGGGGAGGGTCGAGGAGACATTCCCCCCCCCTGCAACTGTTCAGCGTTGTAAAGGCAATCCCCTGGCCGGGTCCCGCTGGTCTCGGCCTCTCCTCCGGCTACACCCTACGTTAGGATCTCCTGGCCGAGGCGTGGCAGCAGGACCTGCCTTATATGGGCTGCTCCCGGCTGGGCGTAGCCGGAACCCTGCCCCACCTTGGAAGTTTCCAGAGTGGGGGTGGATGTTCTACTGACTTGCATTTTCCCTAGTCTATCGATTTTTTTGGCGTGGCAGGCGGTGGGACAGCGAGGGGTGATTTGGTTTCTCTTACTGTTTTTCTGGTCTCTCACCACTGGCATATTTTAACGTTTTCTTGTTTCTAGGACATTAATAGGTTTTATCATTACGTTATGTTATCGTTTCTTTGTTCGTTGTTTAATAAAAGTTCATGTTCATCAGTGGCCTACTGATTTTCGTTTTCCTATTTTTTTCTTTCCAGGTTGTTTCATGGTAAAGTTTCTGTTAACAGGATACAGTGATCACTTCGTTATTATTGCATATGTCCTTTTCACTAGGGGTGCTCTCTGGTCGGGCCAGATGACGTATCTCTAGTAAATGGTCCGGGTGAAAAAGGTGCATCAATCAGTGGGGAGTAGATAGGCATGACAGATTACAACGGGGGAGAACGGTCCGCATTACGTACCCTTTCACTACTTGCAAAGATTTTCCTACGTTTATTTGCAAACAGGGAATACCTCCAAAAAGAACTAATTCCCAAACAGTCAATGTTCGGACAATCAATCAATCAATGAGGAATGAAATAGGTACGACGTGTTAAAGGCTTGCGTTACCTACCCTTCACTATCTGCAAAGGGAGATAGAATATTCCTATTCTTCCTCGTTTGCAGGTAGAGAAGATCGTTAAGAGAATTAACTTCGAACAATTCAATGCTCGATTGAAACAATCAACAAGGGGTACTGTGAACACAAATGAACGCCGCTTATATACATACGCATTGCTATTTTCAACAGGTTGTTCCTAATGTTTCTATTTTAGCGAGGTCAAAAGAGATCCCATTAGTGGCCTACTGATTTTGCTCGATTCCTTTTGTTTTTTTACACGATTTTTCGCTATCTGCAAAGACTAAACAGAGTATTGCGACTCTGTGCTTGTTTGTAAATAGAGAATGAACCAAAGAGAACAATGAATCAAATGGAGAGAGAAGCAGGCACGACGGATTACAAAGGGGGAAAGGGCTGCGTTAACTACCCTTCACTATCTGCAAAGAGAGAGTACTCCTAATAGAAATGAGGGGTGGGGGGCAGCAATCAAAGCAGATCAGTGTGCATAAACACGAAAAAAAAAATTCTTACCACGTACTTGACATTCGACAGCTTATGATATTTGCTATTAAAAAACCATTGAAATTCACTGAAAAAACCATAGGTTATAGACCATATATAGTTAGGAATTAGCATTTACAAAACCTTGAAAATTCACTGAAAAAACCATAGGTTATAGACCATATATAGTTAGGAATTAGCATTTAAAAAACCTTATTTTACTCACACAAAACCATTGAAATTCCATATATAGTTAGTTGCACTAACTATATATTGCGCACCCGCAATCCACTGCTGATGATGTCACATATTACATCATTCATGACATGGTCAGTGACATCACTGATGACATCACTGATGACATCTCAAATGACATCACTGATGACATCTCACTTGACATCAATGATCACATCACTGATGATATCATTCATGTGACAATACAATGCATCTCCTCACATTTTAATATAACCTCTGTTTCACCCAGTGTTAAAAACAGAGTATAATTTTTGAAACCATTGACACACCAATACTAGTTACTACATACGTACTCACTGATTCCTACGTCTACACACACATTCACTCATTCACCCATACAATCATTCATACATACAATCACTCATGTTTACAACACAATCATATGCACTCATACACCTATACAGACACTCACACTCTGCCACTCATCCATGGAGTTACTCACACACCTAGTCAGTCCTGTAAAGAATCAATCACACTTCCATTTTCTACTCTATACAGTTAAACATAGAGCACCTTACGTTTTCAACCATATACTAACACATACTTACTCTCTTATACAATCATTGATACAAGTACACATTGATCTGTACAGAGTCACACACCTCCCATCCAGCCACACACACACTCAGTCTCCCATGCAAATACTTGGGCAATCAATCAATAACCCATATAGTTACTCATATAGCTACTGATCAACACATGCAGCAGTTTACAGAACAACAGACATAATGATGCACAAATTAAGACAGTTTAGTCACTAACCCATGCACTCAGTGAGACACATTTAATCACTCACTCATACATTCAGTCATGCACCTACTAAATCCTTCGTCCAGACACTTATACATCCACTCATTCTTCAATATGTAAGACATATTTTAACTTTACAGAAACATAGTCACTGGATGTTGTCATCAGTGATGTCATCAGTGATGTCATTTGAGATGTCATCAGTGATGTCATCAGTGATGTCACTGACCATGTCATGAATGATGTAATATGTGACATCATCAGCAGTGGATTGCGGGTGCGCAATATATAGTTAGTGCAACTAACTATATATGGAATTTCAATGGTTTTGTGTGAGTAAAATAAGGTTTTTTAAATGCTAATTCCTAACTATATATGGTCTATAACCTATGGTTTTTTCAGTGAATTTTCAAGGTTTTGTAAATGCTAATTCCTAACTATATAT
Source organism: Lissotriton helveticus (assembly GCF_964261635.1). Taxonomy (NCBI): domain Eukaryota; kingdom Metazoa; phylum Chordata; class Amphibia; order Caudata; family Salamandridae; genus Lissotriton; species Lissotriton helveticus. The sequence continues at coordinate 340,548,856 of NC_136058.1, read as the reverse complement.
GGTCTATAACCTATGGTTTTTTCAGTGAATCTATATATATATATATATAATCAGCTCACTTTACCATTTGCAGCTTATAACTATTAGCCACCAGGGGTCACTACTAACCAAAAGCAGTCATTCTACTTGTAAATTGTGCCAATCGAGTGGAACAGCAGCCTAGGATTCACCACTGCTTCATCTCATTTTCCAAGAGAATGCAGATGTAAAGTGTTTTTGATGGTACGCCTGTGCATATTGAAATATTCAGAGCATATTCTGAATTTCAGTTAACACATCAGTAAGCATTTTGTCCATCTGTGAATTCAACCTTTTTTCTCAATCGGAATAGGCAAGGATAATGACAGATATATTTTACAATGTTAGAAAGTGCATCATTTTATTTAATTGTGTGAATAAAAGGAATTGCCTCCCCGTCGGGGAATTGATCCCCGGTCTCCTGCGTGACAGGCGGGGATACTGACCACTATACTAACGAGGACTTATTGGCATCAGTTAAACAGTGCTCACCTCCTTGGGGTTAAGGCATACCCTCGATCAATTCACAGTATTGTAAGAGGCAGATTTGCTGCTTTTGGTTAGGACAAGTAATCTTTTTTCCTAAATATTACAATACAGAAATTCCTAGCCAAAAACAATCAGTTTTATCAAGAAATGATTTCATTGAAATAAATATCTATCTATCGATCTGTCTATCTGGCTATCTTTCTAACTATCAATATATATATTTATATATATCTATATATATATATATAATCAGCTCACTTTACCATTTGCAGCTTATAACTATTAGCCACCAGGGGTCACTACTAACCAAAAGCAGTCATTCTACTTGTAAATTGTGCCAATCGAGTGGAACAGCAGCCTAGGATTCACCACTGCTTCATCTCATTTTCCAAGAGAATGCAGATGTAAAGTGTTTTTGATGGTACGCCTGTGCATATTGAAATATTCAGAGCATATTCTGAATTTCAGTTAACACATCAGTAAGCATTTTGGCCATCAGTGAATTCAACCTTTTTTCTCAATCAGAATAGGCAAGGATAATGACAGATATATTTTACAATGTTAGAAAGTACATCATTTTATTTCATTGTGTGAATAAAATGAATCGCCTCCCCGTCAGGGAATTGAACCCCGGTCTCCCGCGTGACAGGCGGGGATACTGACCACTATACTAACGAGGACTTATTGGCATCAGTTAAACAGTGCTCACCTCCTTGGGGTTAAGGCATACCCTCGATCAATTCACAGTATTGTAATAGGCAGATTTGCTGCTTTTGGTTAGGACAAGTAATCTTTTTTCCTAAATATTACAATACAGAAATTCCTAGCCAAAAACAATCAGTTTGATCAAGAAATTATTTCATTGAAATAAATATCTATCTATCGATCTGTCTATCTGGCTATCTTTCTAACTATCAATATATATATTTATATATATATATATATATTACCTACTGGCGGTCGCCAGTAGGTATATATAGTTAGGATTTTTTCTCTATGGGTTTTTTGAAAATTCTATGTCTAATAACTTTGCCGTTTGTGGACGGAATTGGCTGAAATTTTCAGGAAAATGGCACATTTTGTTTCTGAGCAGCCTTTGAAAATTTGGGGGGGGTTCGTCAAGGGAGGGCCGAGAAAAAAGGGGGGTCCCAAAACGCGTTTTTCCCATGTTAATTTCCATAGGGCGGTTGGCCTCACTTTTAGCCCGAACGGCTGAATGGATTTGCACGAAACTTGGCAAAATTGTAGGGACTGGTAGCCCGATGTGCCTTTTGTAGGTCTCAATATATGTGCTCCAGTGGATTTTGAGAAATTAACGTTTAAAAAAAGATATATATCTGTAAGCGCGGACCAGGCAGCGGTCTGGTTCGCGGACTTTTCGCGCAACGGAGCTTTGTGAAGCGAAGCTGATTGGTTCTCCGGCGTCTGTCAACATTCCAAACAGTCCGTAGCGGCCGCCATCTTGTCTCTCGGTAGGATCGAGAGACAAGAGGAGGCGAAAGTGAAGGGGCAAATGACCATAAGGGGGAATAGTAGATCCTCGCTGACCCCCTAGGTTTGATGTGGAGGTTTTAAAAGGGCCCCGCGGGGCAAAAAAAAAAATAATAATAATAATCGAACGGCTGAATGGATTTGCACGAAACTTGGCAAAATTGTAGGGACTGGTAGCCCGATGTGCCTTTGCTAGGTCTCAATATATGTGCTCCAGTGGATTTTGAGAAATTAACGTTCAAAAAAAGATATATATCTGTAACAGCGCTCCGCTTCGCGTACTTTTCGCGTTACGGAGGTTTGCGAAGCTGATTGGTTTTTCGGCGTCTGTAAACATTCCAAACAGTCCGTAGCGGCCGCCATCTTGTCTCTCGGTAGGATCGAGAGACAAGAGGAGGCCAAAGCGAAGGGGCAAATGACCATAAGGGGGCATAGTAGATCGTCCCTGACCCCCTAGGTTTGATGTGGAGGCTTTGAAAGGTTCTCGCAGGGCAAAAAAATATATACCGTTTTTTTTGTTTTTTTGCGTGGAGTGCGCTCGGTTCGCGAACCGGGAAGCGTTCTGGGGAGCGTACTTTCTTGAAAATTAGTGAAAAAAGTTAGAGTACAATAATAATTGTGAGTGATCAGATGTAGGGTAGCTCTGAGAAGAGCTTTTGGGTTTATGGTACATTTAGGTACTTATAAGTAGGTACCAATGCACATTCTTAAATTCAGAGTGAAAACTCTGTTGCCCTCATCTGAGAAGTGAACTCCATCTCCTCTGTAGATATCTTGCATGTAGTAACGCAAGTTATTGTTGTACAGGGAGCCCATTCCATGGTCTCTCATGTAAGCTGAAACAGATTTGTTTACATGCTTCCTCGATTTCTCAATTTGTGGACAAAATTGGTTCGACCACCTCCATTTCTGTCTTTGGCATATATTTGAATATACCAAGGCAGTCTGAGGAAAAAGTGCCATCAATTGCTCAAAGGTGTCCTTTAAAAGCATTTCCAGACCTACCCCAGTCAAAGTGCCCAAATCATTACCTCCACAGTGCACAATTAACAGGTCAGGTTTTGGCAAATGCATAAAGGTTTTCACCAATGGTATCAATTGGTGACATTTTAATCCTCTGTGGCCAAACCACTTAATTTCCACATCTTGTAAATTGAGGTTAGGTAAATTCCTGTTTTCAGCGTACCTTTGAGCCCAATAGATGTAGCTATGTCCAACAATCCAGACAGAAAACATGGCGAGAGAAGGTTCTCCTGCAGTCAGATGAAGTGTGGCAATGAAATGGCAGTTGAAAAAATGAGAGTGTAAAATGAAAAAAACTGAGGAGTTTCTGTGTTAATGAAGCAGTAAGAGTGATTGGTGGATTTTGATTGCTGAAAACAGAAAGTTAGTGTGCATGGATGAGTTCGTTGAAAGATGTATTTTGAGTGGCGAAGAAAAAATCATTAAATGAAAGAATGCTTTGGATATGCAGGTGCACTGAGAGTTCAGAGTTCAATTGCAACATTGTTGTGTGAGAGGTCTTGCAAGAGGTGGTTGCTATGCAGAAAAAGCAGAGAGGGGGCAGAGGGGGGAAGGGTTTTGCTTTGAAAAAAAGTGAGGGAAGAGTTTTGATTGGGTGACATGAGAGATCTGTGTGAGGAATTACAGCATTTCTGTGCTTTTGATAGCTGCAGACTCTGGAGTGCATACCTTTTGCTCTGCTGAAGACAAATTGGTGTGTTTCTGAGACTGTTTTGAAACTCAAAGTACTTGCTAAGGTGAGAAAAAATTTCTTTAATTTAGATAGAAAATAGTGTGCTTTAAGGAGAAAATTATGAAGAAAGTTGTGTTTTTCAAATGTTGCTTTGTCTCAAGTGTTTCACAAATAGATTTTGTTTGTTTGAGAAATTGTAATTGGAGAAAATGTGAAGTATTAGTACTGACAGGGCTTTTATGTGCATAGGAGCTGTGGAGTGTTTTCAAATTATGACTTGTAAATCGTTTTTGAGAAAAAGCAATGGTTTTAATATTGATGAGAAGGACATAATGGTGTCTGCTTCTTTATAAGGTAATTGAGAGTCTTTCCCATTTCAATGTAAGAAGTTTGTCTGTGGAGCAAATTGCTTGTAAATATGCTCCCACCTGTGCATGGCAAATTTAAATTTTGAATGTTTCCGTTACATAGGCATGTTAAAGGTGACTGAAACATGCTGCAAAGGCAATCAAAAAATGCTTTTATGTGTCTTAAGGACATTTTAAGTCATTTCCCCATGTGCAGTGTTTTCAAATTATGAGTTGAAAATCGTTTTTGAGGTAAAGGAATGTTTTCAAAATTTATGTGCGCCATATGACCCCAAATTTTTTTTTCAGGGGTGCAGCAGGGTGTTCTTGAGATACCCCTGCACCGTCGGAAAAATTCGTAATTTGCGATGAGGTAATTGCTAATCGCAAATTGCACCTTCATTCCTATGGGCCTCCTGCTGCATGGAAATGAATGGGTAATCTTGCTGAAATGCAAAGTCGAATCTGTATTTAAAAGGGTCTGCACCTCTGTACGGGTGTTCGCTATGTGAAGCACGAAAGTTTCACGGGCCGAACTCAAGGCCACCTCTCTCTGAGACAAAAGAGCTCTTATTTTTGCCATGCTGTTGAAATGTGCTCCCAAGGTTGGTATTTGTGGCCAGATTGAAAACTCCCTATGTTCATGTGTGGGAGGAAATAGAACATTTCTGCAGCAAATAACCCGTTCATTTACTGTTACGATAAAATGAATACTTTTAATTAACCCAGAACAATCTTCATTATTGAGCATCAAATAACTACCATTTTCCAAGAACTTGAACGTGGGGATGATAGCAGGAACTGGCGTGCCTTGCAACACGCAAGCCATATTTGGTCGGTGTTTGTTGCATGAACCGTGTAACTGTCTGTGCCTACACATTAGTGAATGATCTGGCGTCTCAGTGCATTCCTCTCCATTCAGATAAAGTTCTTGATCATCTTTGAAAATCTGTATGTGTATGGAAGCGACCAGACTTGATGAAGAAAACCACTACCTAAAGGTTAATAACGACCTATTGGTATATATTTCATACAATTTGAAAACTTATATAAAGCAAAAGGCAGCGTTATTAAACCGTGGATAAGGCACGTTGCCAAAGCAGTCAACCTTTTGGATTTATACTGGAAATGTTAAAGGAAGAATTACGGAGTAGGGCCTGTAAATCTTTAATAGACAACGAGTAAAATTACTCCAACCATCGTATTCCTCTAACTCCGGGATAGTAGGGGTGTTTAATTTTTTAGAAGTAGCCAATCCAAAGCATTTGGTCTGGGAAATTGTTTCATTCACAAACAACATATGTTTTGGGATGAGACATGCACGGTGGAAAGCCTCAGTGCCTTGTACCTGCCAGGTTCGTGAACCCCAAACTGATGTAGATCCTGGATATTTTTACTCTGTATTACGTTAGCATGGTCTCATTACTGGTTTAAACGCCATTTTTCCTTTTTTGTAAGTTCTGCACACGACACTTAGTTGTTGCTTTAGCTTTCAGCCTACCTGCGTCAAGATCTATGCCTGCTTCAAGCAGGCGCAGGGTTTTGATGTAGCTTTGTCCTATCTGATTGTAAATGCGGCACACCGTGGGTGGCAGAGCAGCGGTGCACGTTAACTGGTGCATCCCTGGGGATGTGCTAGTTGATATAAATCTGCCCCTTTACATTTAATTATGTGCAGGGGACACAGAGTAGGTGAGGTTTATCCAAGGTTAAGAAGAGATGAGTCCTGTTCAGTGAAAAATTGAAGATAGGCTTCAGTATATTATATACTTAAGTAGTGTGTTAAGTTTTTGATGACTGTTATTAATTTACTGTTGGGTAATAGTGGTTAATAACATTTTTTATTATATTTTACCACAGATTCAACTGCACATTATTTCAAGATTTTAGGATGCCTAGCAAAGAAAGAGTAAGAAAGGCTGGAAAACGTCAAAGACAGCAGGAGCATGGAATATTGCAGCAGTCCTCTAACAAAAAGATTTGTCAAGTCACCAAGAAAGCACCGGGTAAGAGTCGAAAAACAGTCATAAGAAATATGTCTAGTAAAAAAAATATTACTACAGAAAATGTTTTACTCCAGAAAAGGAGACCGAATTCAAATGGTAAGGAAAGGCCAATGAGAAATGTTACTGCTAGAGTAAGAGATAACTCTATGCATGAAAGTAGAAGGAAACAACAGTTTAGGGATATTCGTAAACGAATGTTCCGCAACAGGATAATTGGGAATTTGTTAAAAAATATTAAGAAAGGTCAGCAGAAAGTGGTTTTTTATAAGAGAAAAAAAATAGTTGAGAAAGTTATTGATCAGGCCTTTGAAATTAAACGTAAGTTATTTATTTTGACAATCAATAGAATTAGGAAGCTAAACAAGGTAATTTATGATTTCAAAAGAAATAGTAGATGGAAGAGAATAGTTAATCGTAGTAATTTTTGTGAAGTTTTTTCTGGAGAATGGATGCATAGTTCAAGCTCTGAGGCATTTTTTAATGAGGAGAGTTATTTCCAGGATAATGATTTGGTGCATGCAGTTGACACCAGTGGTCGAGCTTATGAAGTGAAAGATGGTTGTCCAGTTGAAAAAGAAAAACTTGTGAGAACAGAGATAGAAGAGGTGTTAGGTAATGAGGTTTTAGGGAGACGTCCTAAGGGTCCTGTGTACACCTGGAAGTGTAGTAGTATTTGCAGTGTACGACAGGATTCCATCAATTTGCTTTGTGATTTTATACGGTCATTTAGTAAGAAAAGTTTGAAGCAGAAAATGAAGTTGTTGCAAGAATTAGATCCTTGCAGAGTGAGAGAAGTGATAGGTTTGCATGGTCATTCACTGGCTTGTCTTTCCAGGAGAGTATGCCAGAGTGTTTTTCATCATTTCAGGATGCTAGCAGTGCATCATAATAAAGTGAGGAAATTAGTTAGAATGTTGTATTATGCTAAGAGTCCAGCAATTATGCTAAAACAATTATGCGCTGCTCTTTTGCATGGTTCTGAAATAGATGTGAAGAATATATGTGAAGAAATTGAGTTTTGTTACTTTGGAAGTAAAGAGGAGAATGTTGAAATTGACCAAGAAGAAGAGAGTAATGTGGAAGATAGTGTACAGGTTTCCAGTACAGATAATTTCCAGAGGGAAATTGCGACGTTTGAGGTGAAATCAAGTGAGAGGCCAAATTTCACTTGTGTGTGTTGTCGACGCACTTATTATAAGAATCAGACTAAGTTAGTGGATTTATATGGAAAAAGTGAAAGGGAAAATAATAGTGAATGGAAGGATTTTACAACATACTTGATGGTAGAAAATTGTTTTGATTTGGGATTGGATCAACGTGTGTGTACTTATTGTTGTAACAAATTAAATCAAAACCAGATGCCTGCTAGAGCAGTTCATAATAATCTGGAATTGGTTGAAATTCCTTCTGAATTGAAGGATTTAAATACTTATGAATCTATTTTGATTCAAAGTATCCATCCCTTTCAGGCTATTGTAAGAATGGAGCCAAAGACAGGGAAATTGCCTCCATCAGATTTACAGAGAGGATTAAAGGGAAGAGTTGTTTATTTGCCTCTAGATTTGAAGAAAAACATTAACACAATTAGAGTAGAAAAAGTGGAAGAGGAACCTCTGGTTATCTTAGTTAATGGGGTTCCGACAAAGAATAAGAAAATATGGCAAGATTTAGTAGATGTTAGGAAAGTCAAAAGGGCAACATTGTATTTGAAAAAATATAATAAATACTATAAAAATGTATATGTTGCAGAAGAGGAAGTAAGTGAGGAAGAGGATAGCGATTTGTGTGCTGGTCAAATTGAGAAAGTAGAACCCTGTACTAGTGAAGAAATATATGAACATTATAGTGTTCATCCTTTGCATTCCAAGGAAGTCATGGGGAATGCTATTGAGTTGTTTCAAATGAAACAAGCGAAAGGGAGTCCCATTAGTGTTTGGGAGGAAAGTTTGGAAGCTCGGTGTTTTCCACAGCTTTTTCCAACAGGTCAGGAAGGAAGATATGATGAGCGACCTCATCAAATTCCTGCTTCTGAATACCGGACTTTGCGATTGTATGCAGGAGATCCTAGGTTTCGACAATGCATTCCTTATTTGTTTCATCTCCTGTTTGAAAGCGATCTGTCTGGACTGTCATATGCAGTGAACCACATCTTGAAAAGTGGTATACACATGCAAAACATCTCGGCAAGTGACTTTATGGATAAAGTCAATGTCCAAGACAGTATTTTGGATTCTCACCTGATTAATCTCATGGCGTGTCAGCGTGGTACTAATGAGTACTGGTACCGTCGTCATGGTGATTTAAAATGTATGCTGAGGAACTTAGGAACTCCCACATGGTTCCTCACTTTGAGCTGTGCTGAGTATGGCTGGGAAGACTTACTTGAATTTCTACGAGAGGCAAATGCTAACGTAGAAAACATCGAATTCAAGACACCCGGAGAACTGTGCTCTTTGGATCCAGTCAATGTATGTAGGTACTTCAATCATAGATTTGAAGGTATGATGTCTTTCATCATGAATAAGAAGAATCCACCTCTTGGAGAGGTGTTGGATTTCTTCTGGAGGAAGGAGTACCAAGCAAGAGGTGCTCCTCATATACATATGTTGCTGTGGATCAAGGATGCACCTAAATTTGGAACGGATGCAGACGACTCAGTGATGAGTTTCATAGAACAGTATTCTACGTGTGCTGTTCCAAACGCAAAGGAGAAAAAAAGCCTAAGAGAAAAAGTTCTACGTTTCCAAAGCCATCGATGTGGAAAGTACTGTCGTCGTAAATTCCGGAACAAAGACAAGTTCTACACCAAATGTCGTTTCGGCTTTCCACGATCGGTGATTTCTAAAGGAAGAGTGAACAGTTTGATGTCTTCGCTGCGACATAATGTGATGAAGAAATCACCTAAAAACACATACAATTTGAAGAGGAACGAAGAGTCTAAGTACATCAACGACTACAACCCGGTGATTTTGTCCATGTGGAATGCTAACATGGATATACAGTTTGTGGCTGATAACTGTATGGCTGTGGCTAGGTATGTGACATCTTACATCACCAAAAAAGAGAAGACAGAATTGAAGGATATGTGGGAGGACATTTCCCATGAAAAGAGCCTCAGCAAGAAGTTGTACAGTTTCAGTCTGAAGATGTTGTCGCATCGAGAAATCGGAGCTTACGAATGTTCTGACCGGTTGTCTTCAGCAAGTCTCTATGCCAAGTCCAGGAGTATCGTTTGGGCGAGTGTTGGTCTTGCTGCAACGCGTAATCGAGTTCTGAAACCTGTGCGGGAAATTGAGTATTTGGCGGAAAAGGAGCCAAACAGTACCGACATTTTGAAGAGCAACATGTTGGATACATATTATCCAAATCGAAGCAGTCACCTCGAGAATGTTTGTCTGTATGAGGTTCTGCAAAATTACATATTCAAGAGGAACATCAAAGAAGATACTGAGAAAGGAGTGTATGCTGTAATAGGAAGTGAGGGATGTCTGGTCAAGCAAAGAAAATGCCACTTGATAAACCATCGAAAATTGAGTGGCGAATCTCCTGAAAAAAAGGAGTTTTTCTATTTAGCACTTTTGCAACTTTTTAAGCCTTGGCGTGCAGAAGAGGAACTGCTTGGAGATTTCCTCTGTTACGAAGACTCTTTCAATGCTGCCAAGGAGACCATAGAATGTCCTGCTTTTCTCAAATATGTAGAAATGTTGAATGTGGAAATTGAGCAGGAAGCAACGATTGCAGCCGAGATTGCCAGAGACAGTTCTCAGGACAGTCAGAGTTCTGCTTCATTGAGTCAGGATCCACTAGGAGGACCTCTTATCGAAAATGAAGCTGCCACTGCTATGAATGAAGTGGAAAGAGCCATGGCACATGCTCAGGAGGATGCGGTTAACTTAGAAGAGTTGGAAAGACAACTCAACGTTGAGCAGAGGAAAATATATGACGAACTTACCATGCAAATTGATCATGGATTAAGTCATGATAAGAAAGAGTGCTCATGTACGTCGTTGAAGCCTGTCCGACTGTACGTGAGTGGAGAAGCGGGAACTGGAAAAAGTTTCCTTATTAAAGCAATTTCATGTTATTTGCAGGAAAGGACAGAGTCATCGCTGTCTTGTGTTGTCACCGCTCCAACTGGACTGGCAGCACATAACATTAAAGGGATTACTTTACATCGTTTACTGATGCTGCCAGTGGAGCATGACAACAAATTAGAATATCACAAGCTATCTGGAGATGCTTGTTTTGAAGTTTCAAGAGTCTTGAGGAAAATGAAACTTCTTATCATTGACGAAGTAAGCATGGTTTCCAATGTTATGCTTGCCTTTGTGCATTTGAGAATGCAAGAAGTTCTCAAAACAGAGTATGATGTGTTATTTGGTGGCAAACACATCATTGTTTTTGGAGATCTTCTGCAGCTGACACCAGTGAAAGGGCAACCTGTGTTCAAAATGCTCACGCATGAAGATACCAGGAAGTGCTTAGGGAGTATTGGCAACGTCAATATATGGTTAAACTTCAATTATGCTGAACTGCATGAAAATATGCGTCAGGCAAAGGATGAAGTTTACAAGACTATTCTACAAGATGTTAGAATTGGAAAAGTGACCGAGCATGGGAAAGAAGCTTTACATGCACGATTACTGACAAATTTATATCCAGACGAAGATGTTGTGCCTGAGAATATTTTTCAGAAAGTTACTGAGAAAAAATCTGGAATATGTTTGATGCCAACTCTTGCAGAATGTGCCAAATTCAACAACAAAATGTTGCATTTAGAAAAGCAAGAGATTGTGAAATTGGAAGCTATTGACAGAGTAGAGCATATGGGATCAACAATTATTTTGTCTGAGAATCTGAAAACAAAATTGGATTCATTAGAGAAGAGTATATCTAAAACTGCGGGTTTTGAAAAGACTCTGAATGTGTGCTTGAACTGCCGTATAATTTTAAGAAGGAATTTACATGTTGAAAGAGGTCTGGTAAATGGATCAATGGGTAATGTTGTTGATTTTGTGAAATACAGAAATAGAGATGGAATTGAATTTTTAAAAATTAAATTTGATGGCATTGAGGAAGTACAGCTAATTGCTCGTTGTTCTGCTAGATTTTTGCTTGTAAAAGACTTATATGTTCGTCGTAAGCAGTTTCCTGTTTGCTTGGCATATGCGGTGACAATCCATAAATCGCAAGGTTTAAGTGTAGACTGTGCATTGGTGAATATTGGCAGTTCTGTGTTCAAGGAGGGTATGGCATATGTGGCATTGTCACGAGTTAGGACTTTATCGGGATTGTACTTGATTGAGTGTGATGTCACAAACATTTGTGCGGATCTAGATTGTGTTAAGGAATACAATAGGTTGAGAAGAGAGTATGCGCCACATTTGCCTCAGTATCCTTTGTTTGAGAAACGTGTGGTAGGCCGGAAACGAAGAAATGTGACCAATACTGGGGAGGTTGTAGCAAAAAGACGAAAAGTTGATGAACCTGAAATTATAAGCAGAAACAAAAAGGATTCTGTTGAAGATGTTGTTGGTTTTCAATTTGAAAACAGTTCTGGTGTCAACTGCTATGCTAATGTAGTGGTTAATGTTGTCTTTTCTCTAGAAACTTTAAAAGAACAGATTGTGGTCAATTCGGATCAAAGATTTTGCAGTTTGTTAAATTCTGTGTTAGAGAAATGTAGCACTGATAGAACAAACATAGAAAGTGTGTCTGAAATTCGAAATCTGTTAGACAGATGTTCAGGCCAAACACAATTCTCTCAAAATAGTCAGCAAGATTGTCAGGAGTTTTTAATGTATATGCTTGATGTATTGCATGATGAAGGTGTAGATGTAGATCACCTGTTTGGGCTTTCTTATCAATGGCAGCATGACTGCGAGAACTGTAGGGTATCAGCTACTACTAGTGTAGACTCAGAAAGATTTATATATTTAACTTTGCCACACAGTAAATCAGTCTCTTTTAATAAGCTAGTAAAAGCAGCTGATCACAACATGGAGTGTAGCCAATGTAAATCTGAAATGATGTCCACTTTATTTATACGAACATATGGCCAGTATGTCATTTTAATGTTCCAACGATGTAGGCCTGATGGAACAAAATTGACAACTTTAATTAAAAATTTTGTGGCTTCACAGTTGTCAATATCAGGAAGGACTTTTGTAACTGTAGCAATTATATATCATGATGGTCCTTCAATAACATCAGGACATTATACAGCTTATTTAAAGTGTAGAAATGGCTGGTCATTCTGCAATGATTCTGTTTTAATTTTCAAAAAAAAATTGCCATATGACCTTAAAAACTCTTACCTGGTGTTTTTAAAACCAAAATTTTAGGGAAAGAATCTCGGGATGTGCTCTGAGGAATTTCAAGAAGTTCTTATGGCTCCTACACTATTTGGCCTTGAGGATAAGTGTAGTACAGAGACATAACTTCTAACCATAAGACTGGACGTCATGGAAAAATAACTGCACTTTGAATGAGTTCAGAAAAACTATTTCTTTTTATAAGCTAATTGAAGCAGCGAATCAAAACATGGAGTAGAGGGAATGTAAGTCTGCAATGCTGTCTACTGTTTTACATTGCTTTGTGATTAAAAGTGATGTAGAGAATTAAATAATTGTACTAGTCATAAAGGTAGTGTAAGTCTGCTTCATAGTAAGCAGTATCAGTGTGATAGGAAATGTAGAACATGATTGAGCAAGAAGGGGAAGATATTACTAGTCCAGGATTGTGTAAATGATCTTCAACATTTTAATTCTGAAAGTTGCGGAAATGCGAAAAGACGGGATTGGCTTACAAGAAATCCAAGTTATACATGGCTCTGACACGATTTGGCCTTGTGGAATCGTGTGGTAGAGAGCGAGAAGTCATTTATTGTATGTAACATGTTTTTGAAAACGATGGAAGTTTTCTTTCAGAAAGTGGCGGGTTGAAAGTAATAACAGCACAACAGAGTGTAAGCTGTTCATAGGACATCCTTGGCCGTCATGGAAAGTAAGTTAACTTTAAGGAGTTCTGAATTCTGATTTGTAATGTATGGGTTTTTTAAACACAATCATTTTGATTGTGTTTTTTTTTCCCCGCTGTTATATGATGAATACCTTCAAGTCACTGTTTTAGTGAAATTTGATACATTCTGAGAACAGCAAAAATAAACCATTTAACATGTATAATTAATTCTGTTCTGTTTGCATTTATGATGTACATGTAGAACTGTGTAGGAGGCATGGAGAAGGTGAGGCTTCTGTCAGTGTCAAAGTTGTTGCATACAGTGCTCATATTCTACGTAGTCTTTTATATTTCATTACTTTCACTGTTTCTGACAGATCTAAAAAATTTTTTTTTAAAAGAACAGTAAGTATAAGGGAAGGAAACAGACAGTTATGTTAAAAGAAACACAGCTATAGGGAATAAACTAGGGATACTGTTACCCGCAATCCTCTGCTGATGATGTCACTGAGCATGTCATGAATGATGTAATATGTGACATCATCAGCAGTGGATTACGGGTAATAGTATCTCTAGTTTACTCCCCTATAGCTGTCTTTCTTTTAACATAACTGTCTGTTTCCTTCCCTTATACTTACTGTTCTTTTTTATAAAAAAAATTTTTTGGTTCGCTTCCGGTTCGCGTACCGGGGAGCGAACTGGGAAGCGAACTAAGAGAAATAGAGGTTGGCACAGTTGCAAATATTGTACCAATTTTTTTATAACGGGGAGGTAGTTCTGAAAAGAACTTTTTTTTAAATTGTTTTTGTTGTTTTATATTTTTTTTATTATTTTTCTGAACATTTTTTTTACTTTTTTTGAATTTTTCTGAACAGTTTTATATTTTTTTTGTTTTTTTTTCGGAGGGGGCAACGAAAACGATTCATTGTAAAGGGCTCAACAGGAGGAAGAAAACAAAAAAAAGAATTTATTGTTTGGGGAGTTTCGGACAAACATGAGCATGATTGTTAATAGCTCTGTTGATCAGAGTGATGCTACTTTCTGCGTAGCAAATGATTCCACTGCAATGTACGCAGACTTGTTTTACTTCACGAAATCTCGTTTGTATATTTGGCACCATCTCCCTGCCCTCTGGTCCCGTTACTTCCGGTACAACAGATCTTCTGGCCATAATAGGGAGATTATCTAGGTCGTCCTGTTCCTCTTCTTCCTCTTCTTGCTGAATTATAACTTTAGCAGGTGGTCCACTCTTCCTTGGATGTGGTGGAGGTGGTGGGGAAGCACCAGCTGAAGCTAGTAAAGAAGCCATTGCTCACTGGTAACAAAGGGTCTTTCTCTCACAATGATGAAAGTCAGAGTGAGGAAAGAAGGAGGGATTTTCACCATTTGGGAAAAAAAATAGTTCTCAACCAATGAAAAGTGTTCATTTTAGATCATATGACCTAGTCTTACATCATTAGGAAACCGAAAGTGAAATGAACCAATGAAAAGTGTTATTACCAAGTCACATGACCTGCTGTGTTTACGTTACGCGCTTTGCAGGGCCTCCCGGTTTGCTTCCAGAAACCTGTGCTTTGCGACTCGGTAAGCGTACGAGTTCGCTAACGTAGCACGTCATATGACGTATCACGCGACAACGCGAAACGTCATGCGGACGGGAGGCGTCACGATGTTGTTTTCTAACGCGGCAGTTGCGGTAAAGAAACGTTTACCGGCTCGCGGTCTATTTCGCGGCATCAAGGTCAGCTAACGGGAAGCTTCCCGATTCGCGAAGCGGGAACGAAGAAAAAAAAATATTTAAAAAAAAAAATTATTCATAAACATATAAAATATATTTTTGGATTTAAAGAAGAATACATTTTACAGCTACAGATATTAGCTGTTAAAAAACCAATGAAATTCACAGAAAAAACCATAGGTTATAGACCATATATAGTTAGGAATTAGCATTTACAAAACCTTGAAAATTCACTGAAAAAACCATAGGTTATAGACCATATATAGTTAGGAATTAGCATTTAAAAAACCTTATTTTACTCACACAAAACCATTGAAATTCCATATATAGTTAGTTGCACTAACTATATATCGCGCACCCGTAATCCACTGCTGATGATGTCACATATTACATCATTCATGACATGGTCAGTGACATCACTGATGACATCACTGATGACATCTCAAATGACATCACTGATGACAACATCCAGTGATTATGTGTTTCTGTAAAGTTTAAATATGTTTTACATATTGAAGAATGAGTGGATGTATAAGTGTCTCAATGAAGGTTTTAGTAGGTGCGTGATTGACTGTATGAGTGAGTGATTAAATGCGTCTTACTAAATGCACGGGTTAGTGACTAAACTGTCTGAAAGTGTGCATCAGCATGTCTGTTGTTGTGCAAGCTGCTGCATGTGTTGATCAGTAGCTATATAAGTAGCTATATGGGTTATTGATTGGTTGCACAAGTATTTGTATGGGAGACTGAGTGTGTGTATGACTGGCTGGGAGGTGTGTGACTCTGTGCAGATCAATGTGTACTTGTATCAGTGATTCTATAAGAGAGTAAGTATGTGTTAGTATATGTTTTAAAATGTAAGGTACTCTATGTTTAACTGTGTAGATTAGAAAATGGAACTGTGATTGATTCTTTACAGGACTGACTAGGTGTGTGAGTAACTCCATGGATGAGTGGCAGAGTGTGAGTGTCTGTATAGGTGTATGAGTGCATATGATAGTGTTGTAAAGATGAGTGATTGTATGTATGAATGATTGTATGGGTGAATGAGTGAAGGTGTGTGTAGACGTAGGAATCAGTGAGTGGGTATGTAGTAACTAGTATTGGTGTGTCAATGGTTTCAAAAATTATACTCTGTATTTAACACTGGGTGTAACAGAGGTTATATTAAAGTGTGAGGAGATGCATTGTATTGTCACATTAATGATATCATCATTGATGTGACCATTGATGTCAAATGAGATATCATCAGTGATGTCATTTGAGATGTCATCAGTGATGTCATCAGTGATGTCACTGACCATGTCATGAATGATGTAATATGTGACATCATCAGCAGTGGATTACGGGTGCGCGATATATAGTTAGTGCAACTAACTATATATGGAATTTCAATGGTTTTGTGTGAGTAAAATAAGGTTTTTTAAATGCTAATTCCTAACTATATATGGTCTATAACCTATGGTTTTTTCAGTGAATATATATATATATATATATATATATATAATCAGCTCACTTTATCATTTGCAGCTTATAACTATTAGCCACCAGGGATCACTACTAACCAAAAGCAGTCATTCTACTTGTAAATTGTGCCAATCGAGTGGAACAGCAGCCTAGGATTCACCACTGCTTCATCTCATTTTCCAAGAGAATGCAGATGTAAAGTGTTTTTGATGGTACGCCTGTGCATATTGAAATATTCAGAGCATATTCTGAATTTCAGTTAACACATCAGTAAGCATGTTGTCCATCTGTGAATTCAACCTTTTTTCTCAATCGGAATAGGCAAGGATAATGACAGATATATTTTACAATGTTAGAAAGTGCATCATTTTATTTAATTGTGTGAATAAAAGGAATCGCCTCCCCGTCGGGGAATTGATCCCCGGTCTCCTGCGTGACAGGCGGGGATACTGACCACTATACTAACGAGGACTTATCGGCATCAGTTAAACAGTGCTCACCTCCTTGGGGTTAAGGCATACCCTCGATCAATTCACAGTATTGTAATAGGCAGATTTGCTGCTTTTGGTTAGGACAAGTAATCTTTTTTCCTAAATATTACAATACAGAAATTCCTAGCCAAAAACAATCAGTTTTATCAAGAAATGATTTCATTGAAATAAATATCTATCTATCGATCTGTCTATCTGGCTATCTTTCTAACTATCAATATATATATTTATATATATCTATATATATATATATAATCAGCTCACTTTACCATTTGCAGCTTATAACTATTAGCCACCAGGGGTCACTACTAACCAAAAGCAGTCATTCTACTTGTAAATTGTGCCAATCGAGTGGAACAGCAGCCTAGGATTCACCACTGCTTCATCTCATTTTCCAAGAGAATGCAGATGTAAAGTGTTTTTGATGGTACGCCTGTGCATATTGAAATATTCAGAGCATATTCTGAATTTCAGTTAACACATCAGTAAGCATTTTGTCCATCTGTGAATTCAACCTTTTTTCTCAATCGGAATAGGCAAGGATAATGACAGATATATTTTACAATGTTAGAAAGTGCATCATTTTATTTAATTGTGTGAATAAAAGGAATTGCCTCCCCGTCGGGGAATGGATCCCCGGTCTCCTGCGTGACAGGCGGGGATACTGACCACTATACTAACGAGGACTTATTGGCATCAGTTAAACAGTGCTCACCTCCTTGGGGTTAAGGCATACCCTCGATCAATTCACAGTATTGTAAGAGGCAGATTTGCTGCTTTTGGTTAGGACAAGTAATCTTTTTTCCTAAATATTACAATACAGAAATTCCTAGCCAAAAACAATCAGTTTTATCAAGAAATTATTTCATTGAAATAAATATCTATCTATCGATCTGTCTATCTGGCTATCTTTCTAACTATCAATATATATATTTATATATATCTATATATATATATATAATCAGCTCACTTTACCATTTGCAGCTTATAACTATTAGCCACCAGGGGTCACTACTAACCAAAAGCAGTCATTCTACTTGTAAATTGTGCCAATCGAGTGGAACAGCAGCCTAGGATTCACCACTGCTTCATCTCATTTTCCAAGAGAATGCAGATGTAAAGTGTTTTTGATGGTACGCCTGTGCATATTGAAATATTCAGAGCATATTCTGAATTTCAGTTAACACATCAGTAAGCATTTTGTCCATCTGTGAATTCAACCTTTTTTCTCAATCGGAATAGGCAAGGATAATGACAGATATATTTTACAATGTTAGAAAGTGCATCATTTTATTTAATTGTGTGAATAAAATGAATCGCCTCCCCGTCGGGGAATTGAACCCCGGTCTCCCGCGTGACAGGTGGGGATACTGACCACTATACTAACGAGGACTTATCGGCATCAGTTAAACAGTGCTCACCTCCTTGGGGTTAAGGCATATCCTCGATCAATTCACAGTATTGTAATAGGCAGATTTGCTGCTTTTGGTTAGGACAAGTAATCTTTTTTCCTAAATATTACAATACAGAAATTCCTAGCCAAAAACAATCAGTTTTATCAAGAAATTATTTCATTGAAATAAATATCTATCTATCGATCTGTCTATCTGGCTATCTTTCTAACTATCAATATATATATTTATATATATATATATATATATATATATATATATATATATATATATATATATATATAATCAGCTCACATTACCATTTGCAGCTTATAACTATTAGCCACCAGGGGTCACTACTAACCAAAAGCAGTCATTCTACTTGTAAATTGTGCCAATCGAGTGGAACAGCAGCCTAGGATTCACCACTGCTTCATCTCATTTTCCAAGAGAATGCAGATGTAAAGTGTTTTTGATGGTACGCCTGTGCATATTGAAATATTCAGAGCATATTCTGAATTTCAGTTAACACATCAGTAAGCATTTTGGCCATCAGTGAATTCAACCTTTTTTCTCAATCAGAATAGGCAAGGATAATGACAGATATATTTTACAATGTTAGAAAGTACATCATTTTATTTCATTGTGTGAATAAAATGAATCGCCTCCCCGTCGGGGAATTGAACCCCGGTCTCCCGCGTGACAGGCGGGGATACTGACCACTATACTAACGAGGACTTATTGGCATCAGTTAAACAGTGCTCACCTCCTTGGGGTTAAGGCATACCCTCGATCAATTCACAGTATTGTAATAGGCAGATTTGCTGCTTTTGGTTAGGACAAGTAATCTTTTTTCCTAAATATTACAATACAGAAATTCCTAGCCAAAAACAATCAGTTTTATCAAGAAATTATTTCATTGAAATAAATATCTATCTATCGATCTGTCTATCTGGCTATCTTTCTAACTATCAATATATATATTTATATATATATATATATATATATATAATCAGCTCACTTTATCATTTGCAGCTTATAACTATTAGCCACCAGGGATCACTACTAACCAAAAGCAGTCATTCTACTTGTAAATTGTGCCAATCGAGTGGAACAGCAGCCTAGGATTCACCACTGCTTCATCTCATTTTCCAAGAGAATGCAGATGTAAAGTGTTTTTGATGGTACGCCTGTGCATATTGAAATATTCAGAGCATATTCTGAATTTCAGTTAACACATCAGTAAGCATTTTGGCCATCAGTGAATTCAACCTTTTTTCTCAATCAGAATAGGCAAGGATAATGACAGATATATTTTACAATGTTAGAAAGTACATCATTTTATTTCATTGTGTGAATAAAATGAATCGCCTCCCCGTCGGGGAATTGAACCCCGGTCTCCCGCGTGACAGGCGGGGATACTGACCACTATACTAACGAGGACTTATTGGCATCAGTTAAACAGTGCTCACCTCCTTGGGGTTAAGGCATACCCTCGATCAATTCACAGTATTGTAATAGGCAGATTTGCTGCTTTTGGTTAGGACAAGTAATCTTTTTTCCTAAATATTACAATACAGAAATTCCTAGCCAAAAACAATCAGTTTTATCAAGAAATTATTTCATTGAAATAAATATCTATCTATCGATCTGTCTATCTGGCTATCTTTCTAACTATCAATATATATATTTATATATATATATATATATATATAATCAGCTCACTTTATCATTTGCAGCTTATAACTATTAGCCACCAGGGATCACTACTAACCAAAAGCAGTCATTCTACTTGTAAATTGTGCCAATCGAGTGGAACAGCAGCCTAGGATTCACCACTGCTTCATCTCATTTTCCAAGAGAATGCAGATGTAAAGTGTTTTTGATGGTACGCCTGTGCATATTGAAATATTCAGAGCATATTCTGAATTTCAGTTAACACATCAGTAAGCATTTTGTCCATCTGTGAATTCAACCTTTTTTCTCAATCGGAATAGGCAAGGATAATGACAGATATATTTTACAATGTTAGAAAGTGCATCATTTTATTTAATTGTGTGAATAAAAGGAACCGCCTCCCCGTCGGGGAATTGATCCCCGGTCTCCTGCGTCACAGGCGGGGATACTGACCACTATACTAACGAGGACTTATCGGCATCAGTTAAACAGTGCTCACCTCCTTGGGGTTAAGGCATACCCTCGATCAATTCACAGTATTGTAATAGGCAGATTTGCTGCTTTTGGTTAGGACAAGTAATCTTTTTTCCTAAATATTACAATACAGAAATTCCTAGCCAAAAACAATCAGTTTTATCAAGAAATTATTTCATTGAAATAAATATCTATCTATCGATCTGTCTATCTGGCTATCTTTCTAACTATCAATATATATATTTATATATATCTATATATATATATATATAATCAGCTCACTTTACCATTTGCAGCTTATAACTATTAGCCACCAGGGGTCACTGCTAACCAAAAGCAGTCATTCTACTTGTAAATTGTGCCAATCGAGTGGAACAGCAGCCTAGGATTCACCACTGCTTCATCTCATTTTCCAAGAGAATGCAGATGTAAAGTGTTTTTGATGGTACGCCTGTGCATATTGAAATATTCAGAGCATATTCTGAATTTCAGTTAACACATCAGTAAGCATTTTGTCCATCTGTGAATTCAACCTTTTTTCTCAATCGGAATAGGCAAGGATAATGACAGATATATTTTACAATGTTAGAAAGTGCATCATTTTATTTAATTGTGTGAATAAAAGGAATTGCCTCCCCGTCGGGGAATTGATCCCCGGTCTCCTGCGTGACAGGCGGGGATACTGACCACTATACTAACGAGGACTTATTGGCATCAGTTAAACAGTGCTCACCTCCTTGGGGTTAAGGCATACCCTCGATCAATTCACAGTATTGTAAGAGGCAGATTTGCTGCTTTTGGTTAGGACAAGTAATCTTTTTTCCTAAATATTACAATACAGAAATTCCTAGCCAAAAACAATCAGTTTTATCAAGAAATGATTTCATTGAAATAAATATCTATCTATCGATCTGTCTATCTGGCTATCTTTCTAACTATCAATATATATATTTATATATATCTATATATATATATATAATCAGCTCACTTTACCATTTGCAGCTTATAACTATTAGCCACCAGGGGTCACTACTAACCAAAAGCAGTCATTCTACTTGTAAATTGTGCCAATCGAGTGGAACAGCAGCCTAGGATTCACCACTGCTTCATCTCATTTTCCAAGAGAATGCAGATGTAAAGTGTTTTTGATGGTACGCCTGTGCATATTGAAATATTCAGAGCATATTCTGAATTTCAGTTAACACATCAGTAAGCATTTTGTCCATCTGTGAATTCAACCTTTTTTCTCAATCGGAATAGGCAAGGATAATGACAGATATATTTTACAATGTTAGAAAGTGCATCATTTTATTTAATTGTGTGAATAAAATGAATCGCCTCCCCGTCGGGGAATTGAACCCCGGTCTCCCGCGTGACAGGTGGGGATACTGACCACTATACTAACGAGGACTTATTGGCATCAGTTAAACAGTGCTCACCTCCTTGGGGTTAAGGCATACCCTCGATCAATTCACAGTATTGTAATAGGCAGATTTGCTGCTTTTGGTTAGGACAAGTAATCTTTTTTCCTAAATATTACAATACAGAAATTCCTAGCCAAAAACAATCAGTTTTATCAAGAAATTATTTCATTGAAATAAATATCTATCTATCGATCTGTCTATCTGGCTATCTTTCTAACTATCAATATATATATTTATATATATATATATATATATATATATATATATATATATATATATATATATATATATATATATATATATATATATATATATCTATGTCTATGTATATATATATATATATATATATATATATATATATATATATATATATATATATAATCAGCTCACATTACCATTTGCAGCTTATAACTATTAGCCACCAGGGGTCACTACTAACCAAAAGCAGTCATTCTACTTGTAAATTGTGCCAATCGAGTGGAACAGCAGCCTAGGATTCACCACTGCTTCATCTCATTTTCCAAGAGAATGCAGATGTAAAGTGTTTTTGATGGTACGCCTGTGCATATTGAAATATTCAGAGCATATTCTGAATTTCAGTTAACACATCAGTAAGCATTTTGGCCATCAGTGAATTCAACCTTTTTTCTCAATCAGAATAGGCAAGGATAATGACAGATATATTTTACAATGTTAGAAAGTACATCATTTTATTTCATTGTGTGAATAAAATGAATCGCCTCCCCGTCGGGGAATTGAACCCCGGTCTCCCGCGTGACAGGCGGGGATACTGACCACTATACTAACGAGGACTTATTGGCATCAGTTAAACAGTGCTCACCTCCTTGGGGTTAAGGCATACCCTCGATCAATTCACAGTATTGTAATAGGCAGATTTGCTGCTTTTGGTTAGGACAAGTAATCTTTTTTCCTAAATATTACAATACAGAAATTCCTAGCCAAAAACAATCAGTTTGATCAAGAAATTATTTCATTGAAATAAATATCTATCTATCGATCTGTCTATCTGGCTATCTTTCTAACTATCAATATATATATTTATATATATATATATATATATATATATATATATATATATATATATAATCAGCTCACTTTATCATTTGCAGCTTATAACTATTAGCCACCAGGGATCACTACTAACCAAAAGCAGTCATTCTACTTGTAAATTGTGCCAATCGAGTGGAACAGCAGCCTAGGATTCACCACTGCTTCATCTCATTTTCCAAGAGAATGCAGATGTAAAGTGTTTTTGATGGTACGCCTGTGCATATTGAAATATTCAGAGCATATTCTGAATTTCAGTTAACACATCAGTAAGCATTTTGTCCATCTGTGAATTCAACCTTTTTTCTCAATCGGAATAGGCAAGGATAATGACAGATATATTTTACAATGTTAGAAAGTGCATCATTTTATTTAATTGTGTGAATAAAAGGAATCGCCTCCCCGTCGGGGAATTGATCCCCGGTCTCCTGCGTGACAGGCGGGGATACTGACCACTATACTAACGAGGACTTATCGGCATCAGTTAAACAGTGCTCACCTCCTTGGGGTTAAGGCATACCCTCGATCAATTCACAGTATTGTAATAGGCAGATTTGCTGCTTTTGGTTAGGACAAGTAATCTTTTTTCCTAAATATTACAATACAGAAATTCCTAGCCAAAAACAATCAGTTTTATCAAGAAATGATTTCATTGAAATAAATATCTATCTATCGATCTGTCTATCTGGCTATCTTTCTAACTATCAATATATATATTTATATATATCTATATATATATATATATAATCAGCTCACTTTACCATTTGCAGCTTATAACTATTAGCCACCAGGGGTCACTACTAACCAAAAGCAGTCATTCTACTTGTAAATTGTGCCAATCGAGTGGAACAGCAGCCTAGGATTCACCACTGCTTCATCTCATTTTCCAAGA
This sequence comes from Lissotriton helveticus, assembly GCF_964261635.1. Taxonomy (NCBI): domain Eukaryota; kingdom Metazoa; phylum Chordata; class Amphibia; order Caudata; family Salamandridae; genus Lissotriton; species Lissotriton helveticus. Next base: position 340,525,227 of record NC_136058.1, on the reverse strand, counting down.
GAATGCAGATGTAAAGTGTTTTTGATGGTACGCCTGTGCATATTGAAATATTCAGAGCATATTCTGAATTTCAGTTAACACATCAGTAAGCATTTTGTCCATCTGTGAATTCAACCTTTTTTCTCAATCGGAATAGGCAAGGATAATGACAGATATATTTTACAATGTTAGAAAGTGCATCATTTTATTTAATTGTGTGAATAAAAGGAATTGCCTCCCCGTCGGGGAATTGATCCCCGGTCTCCTGCGTGACAGGCGGGGATACTGACCACTATACTAACGAGGACTTATTGGCATCAGTTAAACAGTGCTCACCTCCTTGGGGTTAAGGCATACCCTCGATCAATTCACAGTATTGTAAGAGGCAGATTTGCTGCTTTTGGTTAGGACAAGTAATCTTTTTTCCTAAATATTACAATACAGAAATTCCTAGCCAAAAACAATCAGTTTTATCAAGAAATGATTTCATTGAAATAAATATCTATCTATCGATCTGTCTATCTGGCTATCTTTCTAACTATCAATATATATATTTATATATATCTATATATATATATATAATCAGCTCACTTTACCATTTGCAGCTTATAACTATTAGCCACCAGGGGTCACTACTAACCAAAAGCAGTCATTCTACTTGTAAATTGTGCCAATCGAGTGGAACAGCAGCCTAGGATTCACCACTGCTTCATCTCATTTTCCAAGAGAATGCAGATGTAAAGTGTTTTTGATGGTACGCCTGTGCATATTGAAATATTCAGAGCATATTCTGAATTTCAGTTAACACATCAGTAAGCATTTTGTCCATCTGTGAATTCAACCTTTTTTCTCAATCGGAATAGGCAAGGATAATGACAGATATATTTTACAATGTTAGAAAGTGCATCATTTTATTTAATTGTGTGAATAAAATGAATCGCCTCCCCATCGGGGAATTGAACCCCGGTCTCCTGCGTGACAGGTGGGGATACTGACCACTATACTAACGAGGACTTATTGGCATCAGTTAAACAGTGCTCACCTCCTTGGGGTTAAGGCATACCCTCGATCAATTCACAGTATTGTAATAGGCAGATTTGCTGCTTTTGGTTAGGACAAGTAATCTTTTTTCCTAAATATTACAATACAGAAATTCCTAGCCAAAAACAATCAGTTTTATCAAGAAATTATTTCATTGAAATAAATATCTATCTATCGATCTGTCTATCTGGCTATCTTTCTAACTATCAATATATATATTTATATATATATATATATATATATATATATATATATATATATATATATATATAATCAGCTCACATTACCATTTGCAGCTTATAACTATTAGCCACCAGGGGTCACTACTAACCAAAAGCAGTCATTCTACTTGTAAATTGTGCCAATCGAGTGGAACAGCAGCCTAGAATTCACCACTGCTTCATCTCATTTTCCAAGAGAATGCAGATGTAAAGTGTTTTTGATGGTACGCCTGTGCATATTGAAATATTCAGAGCATATTCTGAATTTCAGTTAACACATCAGTAAGCATTTTGGCCATCAGTGAATTCAACCTTTTTTCTCAATCAGAATAGGCAAGGATAATGACAGATATATTTTACAATGTTAGAAAGTACATCATTTTATTTCATTGTGTGAATAAAATGAATCGCCTCCCCGTCGGGGAATTGAACCCCGGTCTCCCGCGTGACAGGCGGGGATACTGACCACTATACTAACGAGGACTTATTGGCATCAGTTAAACAGTGCTCACCTCCTTGGGGTTAAGGCATACCCTCGATCAATTCACAGTATTGTAATAGGCAGATTTGCTGCTTTTGGTTAGGACAAGTAATCTTTTTTCCTAAATATTACAATACAGAAATTCCTAGCCAAAAACAATCAGTTTTATCAAGAAATTATTTCATTGAAATAAATATCTATCTATCGATCTGTCTATCTGGCTATCTTTCTAACTATCAATATATATATTTATATATATTTATATATATATATATATATATTTATATATATCTATATATATATATATAATCAGCTCACTTTACCATTTGCAGCTTATAACTATTAGCCACCAGGGGTCACTACTAACCAAAAGCAGTCATTCTACTTGTAAATTGTGCCAATCGAGTGGAACAGCAGCCTAGGATTCACCACTGCTTCATCTCATTTTCCAAGAGAATGCAGATGTAAAGTGTTTTTGATGGTACGCCTGTGCATATTGAAATATTCAGAGCATATTCTGAATTTCAGTTAACACATCAGTAAGCATTTTGTCCATCTGTGAATTCAACCTTTTTTCTCAATCGGAATAGGCAAGGATAATGACAGATATATTTTACAATGTTAGAAAGTGCATCATTTTATTTAATTGTGTGAATAAAAGGAATTGCCTCCCCGTCGGGGAATTGATCCCCGGTCTCCTGCGTGACAGGCGGGGATACTGACCACTATACTAACGAGGACTTATTGGCATCAGTTAAACAGTGCTCACCTCCTTGGGGTTAAGGCATACCCTCGATCAATTCACAGTATTGTAAGAGGCAGATTTGCTGCTTTTGGTTAGGACAAGTAATCTTTTTTCCTAAATATTACAATACAGAAATTCCTAGCCAAAAACAATCAGTTTTATCAAGAAATTATTTCATTGAAATAAATATCTATCTATCGATCTGTCTATCTGGCTATCTTTCTAACTATCAATATATATATTTATATATATATATATATATATATATATATATATATGTATATATATATATATATATATATATATATATAATCAGCTCACATTACCATTTGCAGCTTATAACTATTAGCCACCAGGGGTCACTACTAACCAAAAGCAGTCATTCTACTTCTAAATTGTGCCAATCGAGTGGAACAGCAGCCTAGGATTCACCACTGCTTCATCTCATTTTCCAAGAGAATGCAGATGTAAAGTGTTTTTGATGGTACGCCTGTGCATATTGAAATATTCAGAGCATATTCTGAATTTCAGTTAACACATCAGTAAGCATTTTGGCCATCAGTGAATTCAACCTTTTTTCTCAATCAGAATAGGCAAGGATAATGACAGATATATTTTACAATGTTAGAAAGTACATCATTTTATTTCATTGTGTGAATAAAATGAATCGCCTCCCCGTCGGGGAATTGAACCCCGGTCTCCCGCGTGACAGGCGGGGATACTGACCACTATACTAACGAGGACTTATTGGCATCAGTTAAACAGTGCTCACCTCCTTGGGGTTAAGGCATACCCTCGATCAATTCACAGTATTGTAATAGGCAGATTTGCTGCTTTTGGTTAGGACAAGTAATCTTTTTTCCTAAATATTACAATACAGAAATTCCTAGCCAAAAACAATCAGTTTTATCAAGAAATTATTTCATTGAAATAAATATCTATCTATCGATCTGTCTATCTGGCTATCTTTCTAACTATCAATATATATATTTATATATATATATATATATATATAATCAGCTCACTTTACCATTTGCAGCTTATAACTATTAGCCACCAGGGGTCACTAGTAACCAAAAGCAGTCATTCTACTTGTAAATTGTGCCAATCGAGTAGAACAGCAGCCTAGGATTCACCACTGCTTCATCTCATTTTCCAAGAAAATGCAGATGTAAAGTGTTTTTGATGGTACGCCTGTGCATATTGAAATATTCAGAGCATATTCTGAATTTCAGTTAACACGTCAGTAAGCATTTTGGCCATCAGTGAATTCAACCTTTTTTTCTCAATCGGAATAGGCAAGGATAATGACAGATATATTTTACAATGATAGAAAGTACATCATTTTATTTAATTGTGTGAATAAAATGAATCGACTCCCCGTCGGGGAATTGAACCCCGGTCTCTCGCGTGACAGGCGGGGATACTGACCACTATACTAACGAGGACTTATTGGCATCTGTTAAACAGTGCTCACCTCCTTGGGGTTAAGGCATACCCTCGATCAATTCACAGTATTGTAATAGGCAGATTTGCTGCTTTTGGTTAGGACAAGTCATCTTTTTTCCTAAATATTACAATACAGAAATTCCTAGCCAAAAACAATCAGTTTTATCAAGAAATTATTTCATTGAAATAAATATCTATCTATCGATCTGTCTATCTGGCTATCTTTCTAACTATCAATATATATATTTATATATATCTATATATATCTATATATAATCAGCTCACTTTATCATTTGCAGCTTATAACTATTAGCCACCAGGGGTCACTACTAACCAAAAGCAGTCATTCTACTTGTAAATTGTGCCAATCGAGTGGAACAGCAGCCTAGGATTCACCACTGCTTCATCTCATTTTCCAAGAGAATGCAGATGTAAAGTGTTTTTGATGGTACGCCTGTGCATATTGAAATATTCAGAGCATATTCTGAATTTCAGTTAACACATCAGTAAGCATTTTGTCCATCTGTGAATTCAACCTTTTTTCTCAATCGGAATAGGCAAGGATAATGACAGATATATTTTACAATGTTAGAAAGTGCATCATTTTATTTAATTGTGTGAATAAAAGGAATCGCCTCCCCGTCGGGGAATTGATCCCCGGTCTCCTGCGTGACAGGCGGGGATACTGACCACTATACTAACGAGGACTTATTGGCATCAGTTAAACAGTGCTCACCTCCTTGGGGTTAAGGCATACCCTCGATCAATTCACAGTATTGTAATAGGCAGATTTGCTGCTTTTGGTTAGGACAAGTAATCTTTTTTCCTAAATATTACAATACAGAAATTCCTAGCCAAAAACAATCAGTTTTATCAAGAAATTATTTCATTGAAATAAATATCTATCTATCGATCTGTCTATCTGGCTATCTTTCTAACTATCAATATATATATTTATATATATATATATATATATATATATGTATATATATATATATATATATATATATATATATATATATATATATATATATATAATCAGCTCACATTACCATTTGCAGCTTATAACTATTAGCCACCAGGGGTCACTACTAACCAAAAGCAGTCATTCTACTTCTAAATTGTGCCAATCGAGTGGAACAGCAGCCTAGGATTCACCACTGCTTCATCTCATTTTCCAAGAGAATGCAGATGTAAAGTGTTTTTGATGGTACGCCTGTGCATATTGAAATATTCAGAGCATATTCTGAATTTCAGTTAACACATCAGTAAGCATTTTGGCCATCAGTGAATTCAACCTTTTTTCTCAATCAGAATAGGCAAGGATAATGACAGATATATTTTACAATGTTAGAAAGTACATCATTTTATTTCATTGTGTGAATAAAATGAATCGCCTCCCCGTCGGGGAATTGAACCCCGGTCTCCCGCGTGACAGGAGGGGATACTGACCACTATACTAACGAGGACTTATTGGCATCAGTTAAACAGTGCTCACCTCCTTGGGGTTAAGGCATACCCTCGATCAATTCACAGTATTGTAATAGGCAGATTTGCTGCTTTTGGTTAGGACAAGTAATTTTTTTTCCTAAATATTACAATACAGAAATTCCTAGCCAAAAACAATCAGTTTTATCAAGAAATTATTTCATTGAAATAAATATCTATCTATCGATCTGTCTATCTGGCTATCTTTCTAACTATCAATATATATATTTATATATATCTATATATATATATATATAATCAGCTCACTTTATCATTTGCAGCTTATAACTATTAGCCACCAGGGGTCACTACTAACCAAAAGCAGTCATTCTACTTGTAAATTGTGCCAATCGAGTGGAACAGCAGCCTAGGATTCACCACTGCTTCATCTCATTTTCCAAGAGAATGCAGATGTAAAGTGTTTTTGATGGTACGCCTGTGCATATTGAAATATTCAGAGCATATTCTGAATTTCAGTTAACACATCAGTAAGCATTTTGTCCATCTGTGAATTCAACCTTTTTTCTCAATCGGAATAGGCAAGGATAATGACAGATATATTTCACAATGTTAGAAAGTGCATCATTTTATTTAATTGTGTGAATAAAAGGAATCGCCTCCCCGTCGGGGAATTGATCCCCGGACTCCTGCGTGACAGGCGGGGATACTGACCACTATACTAACGAGGACTTATTGGCATCAGTTAAACAGTGCTCACCTCCTTGGGGTTAAGGCATACCCTCGATCAATTCACAGTATTGTAATAGGCAGATTTGCTGCTTTTGGTTAGGACAAGTAATCTTTTTTCCTAAATATTACAATACAGAAATTCCTAGCCAAAAACAATCAGTTTTATCAAGAAATGATTTCATTGAAATAAATATCTATCTATCGATCTGTCTATCTGGCTATCTTTCTAACTATCAATATATATATTTATATATATCTATATATATATATATAATCAGCTCACTTTACCATTTGCAGCTTATAACTATTAGCCACCAGGGGTCACTACTAACCAAAAGCAGTCATTCTACTTGTAAATTGTGCCAATCGAGTGGAACAGCAGCCTAGGATTCACCACTGCTTCATCTCATTTTCCAAGAGAATGCAGATGTAAAGTGTTTTTGATGGTACGCCTGTGCATATTCAGAGCATATTCTGGATTTCAGTTAACACATCAGTAAGCATTTTGTCCATCTGTGAATTCAACCTTTTTTCTCAATCGGAAAAGGCAAGGATAATGACAGATATATTTTACAATGTTAGAAAGTGCATCATTTTATTTAATTGTGTGAATAAAAGGAATCGCCTCCCCGTCGGGGAATTGATCCCCGGTCTCCTGCGTGACAGGCGGGGATACTGACCACTATACTAACGAGGACTTATAGTCATCAGTTAAACAGTGCTCACCTCCTTGGGGTTAAGGCATACCCTCGATCAATTCACAGTATTGTAATAGGCAGATTTGCTGCTTTTGGTTAGGACAAGTAATCTTTTTTCCTAAATATTACAATACAGAAATTCCTAGCCAAAAACAATCAGTTTTATCAAGAAATTATTTCATTGAAATAAATATCTATCTATCGATCTGTCTATCTGGCTATCTTTCTAACTATCAATATATATATTTATATATATATATATATATATATATATGTATATATATATATATATATATATATATATATATATATATATATATATAATCAGCTCACATTACCATTTGCAGCTTATAACTATTAGCCACCAGGGGTCACTACTAACCAAAAGCAGTCATTCTACTTCTAAATTGTGCCAATCGAGTGGAACAGCAGCCTAGGATTCACCACTGCTTCATCTCATTTTCCAAGAGAATGCAGATGTAAAGTGTTTTTGATGGTACGCCTGTGCATATTGAAATATTCAGAGCATATTCTGAATTTCAGTTAACACATCAGTAAGCATTTTGGCCATCAGTGAATTCAACCTTTTTTCTCAATCAGAATAGGCAAGGATAATGACAGATATATTTTACAATGTTAGAAAGTACATCATTTTATTTCATTGTGTGAATAAAATGAATCGCCTCCCCGTCGGGGAATTGAACCCCGGTCTCCCGCGTGACAGGAGGGGATACTGACCACTATACTAACGAGGACTTATTGGCATCAGTTAAACAGTGCTCACCTCCTTGGGGTTAAGGCATACCCTCGATCAATTCACAGTATTGTAATAGGCAGATTTGCTGCTTTTGGTTAGGACAAGTAATTTTTTTTCCTAAATATTACAATACAGAAATTCCTAGCCAAAAACAATCAGTTTTATCAAGAAATTATTTCATTGAAATAAATATCTATCTATCGATCTGTCTATCTGGCTATCTTTCTAACTATCAATATATATATTTATATATATCTATATATATATATATAATCAGCTCACTTTATCATTTGCAGCTTATAACTATTAGCCACCAGGGGTCACTACTAACCAAAAGCAGTCATTCTACTTGTAAATTGTGCCAATCGAGTGGAACAGCAGCCTAGGATTCACCACTGCTTCATCTCATTTTCCAAGAGAATGCAGATGTAAAGTGTTTTTGATGGTACGCCTGTGCATATTGAAATATTCAGAGCATATTCTGAATTTCAGTTAACACATCAGTAAGCATTTTGTCCATCTGTGAATTCAACCTTTTTTCTCAATCGGAATAGGCAAGGATAATGACAGATATATTTCACAATGTTAGAAAGTGCATCATTTTATTTAATTGTGTGAATAAAAGGAATCGCCTCCCCGTCGGGGAATTGATCCCCGGACTCCTGCGTGACAGGCGGGGATACTGACCACTATACTAACGAGGACTTATTGGCATCAGTTAAACAGTGCTCACCTCCTTGGGGTTAAGGCATACCCTCGATCAATTCACAGTATTGTAATAGGCAGATTTGCTGCTTTTGGTTAGGACAAGTAATCTTTTTTCCTAAATATTACAATACAGAAATTCCTAGCCAAAAACAATCAGTTTTATCAAGAAATGATTTCATTGAAATAAATATCTATCTATCGATCTGTCTATCTGGCTATCTTTCTAACTATCAATATATATATTTATATATATCTATATATATATATATAATCAGCTCACTTTACCATTTGCAGCTTATAACTATTAGCCACCAGGGGTCACTACTAACCAAAAGCAGTCATTCTACTTGTAAATTGTGCCAATCGAGTGGAACAGCAGCCTAGGATTCACCACTGCTTCATCTCATTTTCCAAGAGAATGCAGATGTAAAGTGTTTTTGATGGTACGCCTGTGCATATTCAGAGCATATTCTGAATTTCAGTTAACACATCAGTAAGCATTTTGTCCATCTGTGAATTCAACCTTTTTTCTCAATCGGAAAAGGCAAGGATAATGACAGATATATTTTACAATGTTAGAAAGTGCATCATTTTATTTAATTGTGTGAATAAAAGGAATCGCCTCCCCGTCGGGGAATTGATCCCCGGTCTCCTGCGTGACAGGCGGGGATACTGACCACTATACTAACGAGGACTTATAGTCATCAGTTAAACAGTGCTCACCTCCTTGGGGTTAAGGCATACCCTCGATCAATTCACAGTATTGTAATAGGCAGATTTGCTGCTTTTGGTTAGGACAAGTAATCTTTTTTCCTAAATATTACAATACAGAAATTCCTAGCCAAAAACAATCAGTTTTATCAAGAAATGATTTCATTGAAATAAATATCTATCTATCGATCTGTCTATCTGGCTATCTTTCTAACTATCAATATATATATTTATATATATCTATATATATATTCACAGAAAAAACCATAGGTTATAGACCATATATAGTTAGGAATTAGCATTTACAAAACCTTGAAAATTCACTGAAAAAACCATAGGTTATAGACCATATATAGTTAGGAAATAGCATTTAGAAAACCTTATTTTACTCACACAAAACCATTGAAATTCCATATATAGTTAGTTGCACTAACTATATATCGCGCACCTGCAATCCACTGCTGATGATGTCACATATTACATCATTCATGACATGGTCAGTGACATCACTGATGACATCACTGATGACATCTCAAATGACATCACTGATGACATCACTGATGACATCTCATTTGACATTACTGATCACATCACTGATGACATCATTCATGTGATGATACAATGAACCTCTTCAGACTCTAATATAACCTTAGATACACTCAGTGTAAACAGACACTCACAGACTGTCACTCATCCATGGAGTTACTCACACACCTAGTCAGTCTTGCAAAGAATCAATCACACCTCGATTTCCTCAACTATATAGTTATACACACCTTACTTATTGGAACATATAATAACACATATTTACTCTGTTATACAATCCCTGATACAAGTTCACAATAATCCATACAGCCACTCACACATTCACTGGCTCTTATGCACAGTTATTTATATATGTCAACTATCACATGTACTGTGTTTTACATATGTACTTACTTTGACATGTAGCACTGAGATATCCATTCACTCACCAATACACTCATGCACACAGTCAACCGCCCATACAGATGTTTCCACATGCACTTTTGAACCCATACATCTAGTGAATCAACTGCTCACACATCTATGCACAGAGTCATACACCTCCCAGACACCCACACACACACTCAGTCTCCCATACAAATACTTGGGCAACTAATCAATAACCCATATAGTTAGTCATATAGCTAATGATCAACACATGCATCAGATTACAAAACAACAGACACAATGATGCACAATTTAAAACAGTTTAGTCACTAACCCATGCACTCAGTGAGACACATTTAATCACTCACTTATACAGTCAGTCATGCACCTACTAAATCCTTCATCCAGACACTTATACATCCACTCATTCTTCAATATGTAAGACATATTTTAACTTTACAGAAGCATACAGTCACTGGATGTTGTCATCAGTGATGTCATCAGTGATGTCATTTGAGATGTCATCAGTGATGTCATCAGTGATGTCACTGACCATGTCATGAATGATGTAATATGTGACATCATCAGCAGTGGATTGCAGGTGCGCGATATATAGTTAGTGCAACTAACTATATATGGAATTTCAATGGTTTTGTGTGAGTAAAATAAGGTTTTCTAAATGCTATTTCCTAACTATATATGGTCTATAACCTATGGTTTTTTCAGTGAATTTTCAAGGTTTTGTAAATGCTAATTCCTAACTATATATGGTCTATAACCTATGGTTTTTTCTGTGAATTTCATTGGTTTTTTAACAGCTAATATCTGTAGCTGTAAAATGTATTCTTCTTTAAATCCCAAAATATATTTTATATGTTTATGAATAATTTTTTTTTAAAATATTTTTTTTTCTTCGTTCCCGCTTCGCGAATCGGGAAGCTTCCCGTTAGCTGACCTTGATGCCGCGAAATAGACCGCGAGCCGGTAAACGTTTCTTTACCGCAAGTGCCGCGTTAGAAAACAACATCGTGACGCCTCCCGTCCGCATGACGTTCCACGTTGTCGCTTGATACGTCATATGACGTGCTACGTTAGCAAACTGGTACGCGAAGCGAGTGCCAAAGCGCAGGTTTCTGGAAGCAAACCGGGAGGCCCTGCAAAGCGCTTAACGTAAACACAGCAAGTCATGTGACTTGGTAATAACACTTTTCATTGGTTCATTTCACTTTTGGTTTCCTAATGATGTAAGACTAGGTCATATAATCTAAAATGAACACTTTTGATTGGTTGAGAACTCTTGTTTTTCCCAAATGATGAAAATCCCTCCTTCTTTCCTCACTCTGACTTTCATCATTGTGAGAGAAAGACCCTTTGTGATCACTGAGCAATGGCTTCTTTAGTAGCTTCAGCTGGTGCTTCCCCACCACCTCCACCACATCCAAGGAAGAGTGGACCACCTGCTCAAGTTGTAATTCAACAAGAAGAAGAAGAAGAGGAACAGGAGGACGAGCACGAAGAGAGGCAGTTTTTGCCTGAGCAGCCCAAGACGTCTCACCGGAAAGAAAACTTCATTTGGCAATTTTTTAAAATTCCCAAAGGTCAGAAAAAAGTAAATGCAAGATACGTAACTTGCCTTATATGTCAAGATAGACTGTCCAGAGGGACCGACAAAAAATACAGTTTCGGAAACTACACAATGCATCGCCATATGACTAGGTGGCATCCTAACAACTACAGTGCTGCACAGTTTCGGAACGACCTAGATAATCTCCCTATTATGGCCAGAAGATCAGTTGTACCGGAAGTAACGGGACCAGAGGGCAGGGAGATGGTGCCAAATATACAAATGAGATTTGGTGAAGTAAAACACACCTGCGTATTTTGCGATGGATTCATTTCCTACGGAGAAAGAAGCATCACTCTGATCAACAGAGCTATTGACTATCATATGCAAGTTTGTCCGAAACGCCCAAAATAATAAATACTTCTTTTTTTTGTTTTGTTGCTCCTGTTGAGCCCTTTACAATGAATCGTTTTCATTGCCCCCTCCAAGAAAAACCCAAAAAAATATAAAACTGTTCCGAAAAATTCAAAAACAGTAAAAAAATGTTCAGAAAAAAAAAAAAAAAAGTTCTTTTCAGAACTACCTCCCCGTTATTAAAAAATTGGTACAATATTTGGAACTGTGCCAACCTCTATTTCTCTTAGTTCGCTTCCTAGTTCGCTCGCTGGTACGCGAACTGGAAGCGAACCAAAAACAGTAAGTATAAGGGAAGGAAACACACACTTATGTTAAAAGAAAGACAGCTATAGGGGAGTAAACTAGAGATACTATTACCCATAATCCACTACTGATGATGTCACATATTACATCATTCATGACATGCTCAGTGACATCATCAGCAGAGGATTGCGGGTTTTTTGGCAACATGCCTTATCCACGGTTTAATAACGCTGCCTTTTGCTTTATATAAGTTTTCAAATTGTATGAAATATATACCAATAGGTCTTTATGAACCTTTAGGTAGTGCTGTTGTTCATGAGGTCTGGTCGCTTCCATACACATACAGATGTTTCAAAGATGATCAAGAAGTTTATCTGAATGGAGAGGAATGCACTGAGACGCCAGATCATTCACTAATGTGTAGGCACATACAGTTACACGATTCATGCAACAAACACCGACCAAATATGGCTTGCGTGTTGCAAGGCACGCCAGTTCCTGCTATCATCCCCACGTTCAAGTTGTTGGAAAATGGTAGTTATTTGATGCTCAATAATGAAGATTGTTCTGAGTTAATTAAAAAGTATTCCTTTTATCGTAACAGTAAGTGAACGGGTTATTTGCTGCAGAAATGTTCTATTTCCTCCCACACATGAACATAGGGAGTTTTCAATCTGGCCACAAATACCAACCTTGGGACACGTTTCAACGGCATGACAAGAATAAGAGCTCTTTTGTCTCAGAGAGAGGTGGCCTTGAGTTCGGCCCGTGAAACTTTCGTACTTCACATAGCGAACACCCGTACACAGGTTTGCCTTTCAATTTCAGCAACATGTTTCCGACTATCTTTAACGCATCCTCCACAAAATCCCTGGCACACTTTTTTAAAGTTGTTACCAGTGGTCTCGTGACTTCATTTGAGAAAATCTTTGGAGTCATCCCTGCTCCCTTTCATTCCATTTTCTCCACTCTGGTTCGTGGATTGCATTTTTACTTGCATTACCAGCGGACGCTCTTGTGCTTTTTTACATTTTTAAATATGGATGTCCCTCCTATGCAACCTCCGACCCTGCAGCTGCTGACACTGTTCCGCAATCGCATGCTAGAATATTATGGCACAATGCCGTTGGCGATATTAAGCACGGCATATGGATTATCTTTTCGGTTCTCCTACTTCACCTGTGTCCAGCCTGTATTTCACTGCCTGACCTGTGATTTCGATTGGGCCATTGATTTGTGTCTCTGCGGACCGGTTTCTCCTGACGTCGACTTTAATCAGCTGATGACTCCTATCATTACTCACGAGTTGATCTGTCCTGGCGAAAGGATTATGGCTGTGGCATTGATGCATGGACTACTTGGTCCCTGGAATTTACTGGCGGCAGCACAGTCTTTCTTGGAACACAGCTTTCTTGAAAACCCACCGAGCTGTCCTCTGATGGTGATAGAGGATCCGGTGCTGGGAGAGCACGTATGTTCTTTTCCGCTTTTAAATTGGATGGCTGAACTGTTTTCGGATGAAGACGGTGACTTCCTATTGGAGGCTGTTGCAGCTTATTTTGCATACACAGTTATGTCATAGACCTTTTTCATGTTTGATATGCTGAGTACTAGCATTTCATTGACAATTCATTGACTTATTTGTCAAGTTTTTATTATTTACCTTGCCTATTGGCTTAAGACTCGATAAAGTACTTGGCTGTTTTATTTTTCTTTAGCATTGAATTTTCCTAGTTTTTAATGCTTTACCTTGCGGACCGTCCACATATAAACTTGCAATCTGCTCTCATGAGATGGCACTTCTATTATCTTATTCAGTTCGTTTCCGGATCATGAGGAGGTGTCATCTAGGTCCTGGATATCTTTACACCGTGTTAAGTTAGCATGGGCTCATTACCGGTTTAAACGCCATTTTTCCTTTTTTGCAACTTCTGCACACGACACTTAGTTGTTGCTTTAGCTTTCCACCTAGTAGTTCATCGTGGTTTACATGAGAATAATATGTTATTGGTCTACTATCTGCTTTACTTGTTAAACTATATCTGTACAGCGAGTGCTAAAGTTTCAAGAACAACACGATACAGAATTGTTATGAGGTCTGATCTCCACGACTTCATACTCATAACATAAGTGCAACTTCTGCCAATTCTGGGCATGAGGCGGGTTTTATATTGCTTTGCCGAACACACATACACAACAGTTGATGCGGTTCACATGAAGAGAGAGCTGGTGTATGCTGATGTGATTCCTTCAAATCTAAGACACTAAAGTATGGACACGCCCTAAACCAACACAAAGAGACCTTCTTAGCAAATAATATAATATGTGTATTAGGGAGGGTGAGATATAAGCAGCCGCGGGCCGTGGAGGGAGTTACGATGGGGCAGGGAGGCGGGGAGGGGGAGAAGCAGGGTGGAGCCCTCTCTACCTTGCCCCTCCCCCTCCCCGCCTCCCTGCCCCACCGTAACTCCCTCCACGGCCCGCGGCTGCTTATAAGTGTTGCTAACTCTTATTCATTTACAGCATGTTAACATACTGTCACCATTCGCTTTTTATGTACTAGTAACTATGCTGGTAATTTTGCTACTGATAATATGTGTACTTGTATTCTCCACCCTGCTTCTCCCCCTCCCCGCCTCCCTGCCTCACCGTAACTCCCTCCACGGCCCGCGGCTGCTTATAAGTGTTGCTAACTCTTATTCATTTACAGCATGTTAACATACTATCACCATTCACTTTTTATGTACTAGTAACTATGCTGGTAATTTTGCTACTGATAATATGTGTACTTTTATTATCTAAGGTACTACGCCTGAGAAGACGGCATTAGTAAATAAACATTTCAAATACACATGTGTTCTTCTTAACTCCATGTTCTGGTTTCTAAGAAATATATAACGACCGACTGTTCATGAGTTCCACGTATCCTGAGGTACTATAAGTTCATATTCTGGATTGTCTAAACATTGAGAGTTTGTTATATCCAATGTGACACTGTACCTAGATTGCTAAATAGTTTTTGATTACTAACGTGAGTTTTGGGACACCCTAATTCGCCGAGGTTCCAATCCTCTGTCCACAGTTCTGTGTGAGAACAGAAACCCTGCGACAGGGGCACCCCCGACCCTTGCTGGAGCTTCATCACACTTGCGATACAACTCCAGCAATGCGCCACCTTTACGGCACAGATACATCACGCATCTGTGCTGTTTTTGCCCCATGATGCGCCGCATTGTAAATGCAGCACACCATAGGTGACGGAACAGCGGCACAGAATGACTAACACATCCCTGGTGATGCGCCAGTCATCATAAATCTATCCCTATGCTTCTTATCTTGTTAGAGATGAACCGCCATATGTATCATAAAAGTTATTTGCATTTCCTAAATAGCGAACTTTAAGGAATAAATAGCGATTCTTTACCATTCCTAGTTTGCGATGAGCTATTTGCTAATTAGCCGAATGTAGCCCAATGAAGCCCAATGTAGCCCAATGTAGCCCAAAGATGGCCGCCAGACACACAAAAAAACAAATGTAGCCCAAATATCAGCCAGATGTAGCCCAACTATAGCCCAGTGACAGAATGACCAATCAGCTTCGCAAACCTCCGTTACGCGAAGCGGAGCGCTGTTACAGATATATATCTTTTTTTGAACGTTAATTTCTCAAAATCCACTGGAGCACATATATTGAGACCTAGCAAAGGCACATCGGGCTACCAGTCCCTAATATTTTGCCAAGTTTCGTGCAAATCCATTCAGCCGTTCAATTATTCTTTTTATTATTTTTTTTTGCCCCGCGGGGCCCTTTTAAAACCTCCACATCAAACCTAGGGGGTCAGCGAGGATCTACTATGCCCCCTTATAGTTATTTCCCCCTTTGTTTTGACCTCCTCTTGTCTCTCGATCCTACCGAGAGACAAGATGGCGGCCGCTACGGACTGTTTGGAATGTTGACAGACGCCGGAGAACCAATCAGCTTCGCTTCACAAAGCTCCGTTGCGCGAAAAGTACGCGTCCTGGGACGCTGCCCGGTCCGCTGTTACAGATATATATCTTTTTTTAAACGTTAATTTCTCAAAATCCACTGGAGCACATATATTGAGACCTACAAAAGGCACATCGGGCTACCAGTCCCTACAATTTTGCCAAGTTTCGTGCAAATCCATTCAGCCGTTCGGGCTAAAAGTGAGGCCAACCGCCCTATGGAAAACTCAATGTTAAAAACACGTTTTGGGACCCCCCTTTTTTCTCGGCCCCCACTGGACGAACCCCCCCCAAATTTTCAAGGGCTGCTCAGAAACAAAATGTGCCATTTTCCTGAAAATTTCAGCCGATTCCGTCCACAAACGCCAAAGTTATTAGACATAGAATTTTCAAAAAACCCATAGAGAAAAAATCCTAACTATATATACCTACTGGCGACCGCCAGTAGGTAATATATATAATCAGCTCACTTTACCATTTGCAGCTTATAACTATTAGCCACCAGGGGTCACTACTAACCAAAAGCAGTCATTCTACTTGTAAATTGTGCCAATCGAGTGGAACAGCAGCCTAGGATTCACCACTGCTTCATCTCATTTTCCAAGAGAATGCAGATGTAAAGTGTTTTTGATGGTACGCCTGTGCATATTCAGAGCATATTCTGAATTTCAGTTAACACATCAGTAAGCATTTTGTCCATCTGTGAATTCAACCTTTTTTCTCAATCGGAATAGGCAAGGATAATGACAGATATATTTTACAATGTTAGAAAGTGCATCATTTTATTTAATTGTGTGAATAAAAGGAATCGCCTCCCCGTCGGGGAATTGATCCCCGGTCTCCTGCGTGACAGGCGGGGATACTGACCACTATACTAACGAGGACTTATAGTCATCAGTTAAACAGTGCTCACCTCCTTGGGGTTAAGGCATACCCTCGATCAATTCACAGTATTGTAATAGGCAGATTTGCTGCTTTTGGTTAGGACAAGTAATCTTTTTTCCTAAATATAACAATACAGAAATTCCTAGCCAAAAACAATCAGTTTTATCAAGAAATGATTTCATTGAAATAAATATCTATCTATCGATCTGTCTATCTGGCTATCTTTCTAACTATCAATATATATATTTATATATATCTATATATATATATATATATAATCAGCTCACTTTACCATTTGCAGCTTATAACTATTAGCCACCAGGGGTCACTACTAACCAAAAGCAGTCATTCTACTTGTAAATTGTGCCAATCGAGTGGAACAGCAGCCTAGGATTCACCACTGCTTCATCTCATTTTCCAAGAGAATGCAGATGTAAAGTGTTTTTGATGGTACGCCTGTGCATATTGAAATATTCAGAGCATATTCTGAATTTCAGTTAACACATCAGTAAGCATTTTGTCCATCTGTGAATTCAACCTTTTTTCTCAATCGGAATAGGCAAGGATAATGACAGATATATTTTACAATGTTAGAAAGTGCATCATTTTATTTAATTGTGTGAATAAAAGGAATCGCCTTCCCGTCGGGGAATTGATCCCCGGTCTCCTGCGTGACAGGCGGGGATACTGACCACTATACTAACGAGGACTTATTGGCATCAGTTAAACAGTGCTCACCTCCTTGGGGTTAAGGCATACCCTCGATCAATTCACAGTATTGTAATAGGCAGATTTGCTGCTTTTGGTTAGGACAAGTAATCTTTTTTCCTAAATATTACAATACAGAAATTCCTAGCCAAAAACAATCAGTTTTATCAAGAAATTATTTCATTGAAATAAATATCTATCTATCGATCTGTCTATCTGGCTATCTTTCTAACTATCAATATATATATTTATATATATATATATATATATATATATATATATGTATATATATATATATATATATATATATATATATATATATATAATCAGCTCACATTACCATTTGCAGCTTATAACTATTAGCCACCAGGGGTCACTACTAACCAAAAGCAGTCATTCTACTTCTAAATTGTGCCAATCGAGTGGAACAGCAGCCTAGGATTCACCACTGCTTCATCTCATTTTCCAAGAGAATGCAGATGTAAAGTGTTTTTGATGGTACGCCTGTGCATATTGAAATATTCAGAGCATATTCTGAATTTCAGTTAACACATCAGTAAGCATTTTGTCCATCTGTGAATTCAACCTTTTTTCTCAATCGGAATAGGCAAGGATAATGACAGATATATTTTACAATGTTAGAAAGTGCATCATTTTATTTAATTGTGTGAATAAAATGAATCGCCTCCCCGTCGGGGAATTGAACCCCGGTCTCCCGGGTGACAGGTGGGGATACTGACCACTATACTAACGAGGACTTATTGGCATCAGTTAAACAGTGCTCACCTCCTTGGGGTTAAGGCATACCCTCGATCAATTCACAGTATTGTAATAGGCAGATTTGCTGCTTTTGGTTAGGACAAGTAATCTTTTTTCCTAAATATTACAATACAGAAATTCCTAGCCAAAAACAATCAGTTTTATCAAGAAATTATTTCATTGAAATAAATATCTATCTATCGATCTGTCTATCTGGCTATCTTACTAACTATCAATATATATATTTATATATATCTATATATATATATATATAATCAGCTCACTTTACCATTTGCAGCTTATAACTATTAGCCACCAGGGGTCACTAGTAACCAAAAGCAGTCATTCTACTTGTAAATTGTGCCAATCGAGTAGAACAGCAGCCTAGGATTCACCACTGCTTCATCTCATTTTCCAAGAAAATGCAGATGTAAAGTGTTTTTGATGGTACGCCTGTGCATATTGAAATATTCAGAGCATATTCTGAATTTCAGTTAACACGTCAGTAAGCATTTTGGCCATCAGTGAATTCAACCTTTTTTTCTCAATCGGAATAGGCAAGGATAATGACAGATATATTTTACAATGATAGAAAGTACATCATTTTATTTAATTGAGTGAATAAAATGAATCGACTCCCCGTCGGGGAATTGAACCCCGGTCTCCCGCGTGACAGGCGGGGATACTGACCACTATACTAACGAGGACTTATTGGCATCCGTCAAACAGTGCTCACCTCCTTGGGGTTAAGGCATACCCTCGATCAATTCACAGTATTGTAATAGGCAGATTTGCTGCTTTTGGTTAGGACAAGTAATCTTTTTTCCTAAATATTACAATACAGAAATTCCTAGCCAAAAACAATCAGTTTTATCAAGAAATTATTTCATTGAAATAAATATCTATCTATCGATCTGTCTATCTGGCTATCTTTCTAACTATCAATATATATATTTATATATATCTATATATATCTATATATAATCAGCTCACTTTATCATTTGCAGCTTATAACTATTAGCCACCAGGGGTCACTACTAACCAAAAGCAGTCATTCTACTTCTAAATTGTGCCAATCGAGTGGAACAGCAGCCTAGGATTCACCACTGCTTCATCTCATTTTCCAAGAGAATGCAGATGTAAAGTGTTTTTGATGGTACGCCTGTGCATATTGAAATATTCAGAGCATATTCTGAATTTCAGTTAACACATCAGTAAGCATTTTGGCCATCAGTGAATTCAACCTTTTTTCTCAATCAGAATAGGCAAGGATAATGACAGTTATATTTTACAATGTTAGAAAGTACATCATTTTATTTCATTGTGTGAATAAAATGAATCGCCTCCCCGTCGGGGAATTGAACCCCGGTCTCCCGCGTGACAGGCGGGGATACTGACCACTATACTAACGAGGACTTATTGGCATCAGTTAAACAGTGCTCACCTCCTTGGGGTTAAGGCATACCCTCGATCAATTCACAGTATTGTAATAGGCAGATTTGCTGCTTTTGGTTAGGACAAGTAATCTTTTTTCCTAAATATTACAATACAGAAATTCCTAGCCAAAAACAATCAGTTTTATCAAGAAATTATTTCATTGAAATAAATATCTATCTATCGATCTGTCTATCCGGCTATCTTTCTAACTATCAATATATATATTTATATATATCTATATATATATATATAATCAGCTCACTTTATCATTTGCAGCTTATAACTATTAGCCACCAGGGGTCACTACTAACCAAAAGCAGTCATTCTACTTGTAAATTGTGCCAATCGAGTGGAACAGCAGCCTAGGATTCACCACTGCTTCATCTCATTTTCCAAGAGAATGCAGATGTAAAGTGTTTTTGATGGTACGCCTGTGCATATTGAAATATTCAGAGCATATTCTGAATTTCAGTTAACACATCAGTAAGCATTTTGTCCATCTGTGAATTCAACCTTTTTTCTCAATCGGAATAGGCAAGGATAATGACAGATATATTTTACAATGTTAGAAACTGCATCATTTTATTTAATTGTGTGAATAAAATGAATCGCCTCCCCGTCGGGGAATTGAACCCCGGTCTCCCGCGTGACAGGTGGGGATACTGACCACTATACTAACGAGGACTTATTGGCATCAGTTAAACAGTGCTCACCTCCTTGGGGTTAAGGCATACCCTCGATCAATTCACAGTATTGTAATAGGCAGATTTGCTGCTTTTGGTTAGGACAAGTAATCTTTTTTCCTAAATATTACAATACAGAAATTCCTAGCCAAAAACAATCAGTTTTATCAAGAAATTATTTCATTGAAATAAATATCTATCTATCGATCTGTCTATCTGGCTATCTTTCTAACTATCAATATATATATTTATATATATCTATATATATATATATAATCAGCTCACTTTACCATTTGCAGCTTATAACTATTAGCCACCAGGGGTCACTAGTAACCAAAAGCAGTCATTCTACTTGTAAATTGTGCCAATCGAGTAGAACAGCAGCCTAGGATTCACCACTGCTTCATCTCATTTTCCAAGAAAATGCAGATGTAAAGTGTTTTTGATAGTACGCCTGTGCATATTGAAATATTCAGAGCATATTCTGAATTTCAGTTAACACGTCAGTAAGCATTTTGGCCATCAGTGAATTCAACCTTTTTTTCTCAATCGGAATAGGCAAGGATAATGACAGATATATTTTACAATGATAGAAAGTACATCATTTTATTTAATTGTGTGAATAAAATGAATCGACTCCCCGTCGGGGAATTGAACCCCGGTCTCCCGCGTGACAGGCGGGAATACTGACCACTATACTAACGAGGACTTATTGGCATCCATCAAACAGTGCTCACCTCCTTGGGGTTAAGGCATACCCTCGATCAATTCACAGTATTGTAATAGGCAGATTTGCTGCTTTTGGTTAGGACAAGTAATCTTTTTTCCTAAATATTACAATACAGAAATTCCTAGCCAAAAACAATCAGTTTTATCAAGAAATTATTTCATTGAAATAAATATCTATCTATCGATCTGTCTATCTGGCTATCTTTCTAACTATCAATATATATATTTATATATATCTATATATATCTATATATAATCAGCTCACTTTATCATTGGCAGCTTATAACTATTAGCCACCAGGGGTCACTACTAACCAAAAGCAGTCATTCTACTTGTAAATTGTGCCAATCGAGTGGAACAGCAGCCTAGGATTCACCACTGCTTCATCTCATTTTCCAAGAGAATGCAGATGTAAAGTGTTTTTGATGGTACGCCTGTGCATATTGAAATATTCAGAGCATATTCTGAATTTCAGTTAACACATCAGTAAGCATTTTGTCCATCTGTGAATTCAACCTTTTTTCTCAATCGGAATAGGCAAGGATAATGACAGATATATTTTACAATGTTAGAAAGTGCATCATTTTATTTAATTGTGTGAATAAAAGGAATCCCCTCCCCGTCGGGGAATTGATCCCCGGTCTCCTGCGTGACAGGCGGGGATACTGACCACTATACTAACGAGGACTTATTGGCATCAGTTAAACAGTGCTCACCTCCTTGGGGTTAAGGCATACCCTCGATCAATTCACAGTATTGTAATAGGCAGATTTGCTGCTTTTGGTTAGGACAAGTAATCTTTTTTCCTAAATATTACAATACAGAAATTCCTAGCCAAAAACAATCAGTTTTATCAAGAAATTATTTCATTGAAATAAATATCTATCTATCGATCTGTCTATCTGGCTATCTTTCTAACTATCAATATATATATTTATATATATATATATATATATATATATATATATATATATATATATATATATATATATATATGTATATATATATATATATATATATATATATATATATATATAATCAGCTCACATTACCATTTGCAGCTTATAACTATTAGCCACCAGGGGTCACTACTAACCAAAAGCAGTCATTCTACTTGTAAATTGTGCCAATCGAGTGGAACAGCAGCCTAGGATTCACCACTGCTTCATCTCATTTTCCAAGAGAATGCAGATGTAAAGTGTTTTTGATGGTACGCCTGTGCATATTGAAATATTCAGAGCATATTCTGAATTTCAGTTAACACATCAGTAAGCATTTTGGCCATCAGTGAATTCAACCTTTTTTCTCAATCAGAATAGGCAAGGATAATGACAGATATATATTTACAATGTTAGAAAGTACATCATTTTATTTCATTGTGTGAATAAAATGAATTGCCTCCCCGTCGGGGAATTGAACCCCGGTCTCCCGCGTGACAGGCGGGGATACTGACCACTATACTAACGAGGACTTATTGGCATCAGTTAAACAGTGTTCACCTCCTTGGGGTTAAGGCATACCCTCGATCAATTCACAGTATTGTAATAGGCAGATTTGCTGCTTTTGGTTAGGACAAGTAATCTTTTTTCCTAAATATTACAATACAGAAATTCCTAGCCAAAAACAATCAGTTTTATCAAGAAATTATTTCATTGAAATAAATATCTATCTATCGATCTGTCTATCTGGCTATCTTTCTAACTATCAATATATATATTTATATATATCTATATATATATATATATATAATCAGCTCACTTTATCATTTGCAGCTTATAACTATTAGCCACCAGGGGTCACTACTAACCAAAAGCAGTCATTCTACTTGTAAATTGTGCCAATCGAGTGGAACAGCAGCCTAGGATTCACCACTGCTTCATCTCATTTTCCAAGAGAATGCAGATATAAAGTGTTTTTGATGGTACGCCTGTGCATATTGAAATATTCAGAGCATATTCTGAATTTCAGTTAACACATCAGTAAGCATTTTGTCCATCTGTGAATTCAACCTTTTTTCTCAATCGGAATAGGCAAGGATAATGACAGATATATTTTACAATGTTAGAAAGTGCATCATTTTATTTAATTGTGTGAATAAAAGGAATCGCCTCCCCGTCGGGGAATTGATCCCCGGTCTCCTGCGTGACAGGCGGGGATACTGACCACTATACTAACGAGGACTTATCGGCATCAGTTAAACAGTGCTCACCTCCTTGGGGTTAAGGCATACCCTCGATCAATTCACAGTATTGTAATAGGCAGATTTGCTGCTTTTGGTTAGGACAAGTAATCTTTTTTCCTAAATATTACAATACAGAAATTCCTAGCCAAAAACAATCAGTTTTATCAAGAAATGATTTCATTGAAATAAATATCTATCTATCGATCTGTCTATCTGGCTATCTTTCTAACTATCAATATATATATTTATATATATCTATATATATATATATAATACGCTCACTTTACCATTTGCAGCTTATAACTATTAGCCACCAGGGGTCACTACTAACCAAAAGCAGTCATTCTACTTGTAAATTGTGCCAATCGAGTGGAACAGCAGCCTAGGATTCACCACTGCTTCATCTCATTTTCCAAGAGAATGCAGATGTAAAGTGTTTTTGATGGTACGCCTGTGCATATTGAAATATTCAGAGCATATTCTGAATTTCAGTTAACACATCAGTAAGCATTTTGTCCATCTGTGAATTCAACCTTTTTTCTCAATCGGAATAGGCAAGGATAATGACAGATATATTTTACAATGTTAGAAAGTGCATCATTTTATTTAATTGTGTGAATAAAAGGAATCGCCTCCCCGTCGGGGAATTGATCCCCGGTCTCCTGCGTGACAGGCGGGGATACTGACCACTATACTAACGAGGACTTATAGTCATCAGTTAAACAGTGCTCACCTCCTTGGGGTTAAGGCATACCCTCGATCAATTCACAGTATTGTAATAGGCAGATTTGCTGCTTTTGGTTAGGACAAGTAATCTTTTTTCCTAAATATTACAATACAGAAATTCCTAGCCAAAAACAATCAGTTTTATCAAGAAATGATTTCATTGAAATAAATATCTATCTATCGATCTGTCTATCTGGCTATCTTTCTAACTATCAATATATATATTTATATATATCTATATATATATATATAATCAGCTCACTTTACCATTTGCAGCTTATAACTATTAGCCACCAGGGGTCACTACTAACCAAAAGCAGTCATTCTACTTGTAAATTGTGCCAATCGAGTGGAACAGCAGCCTAGGATTCACCACTGCTTCATCTCATTTTCCAAGAGAATGCAGATGTAAAGTGTTTTTGATGGTACGCCTGTGCATATTGAAATATTCAGAGCATATTCTGAATTTCAGTTAACACATCAGTAAGCATTTTGTCCATCTGTGAATTCAACCTTTTTTCTCAATCGGAATAGGCAAGGATAATGACAGATATATTTTACAATGTTAGAAAGTGCATCATTTTATTTAATTGTGTGAATAAAAGGAATCGCCTCCCCGTCGGGGAATTGATCCCCGGTCTCCTGCGTGACAGGCGGGGATACTGACCACTATACTAACGAGGACTTATTGGCATCAGTTAAACAGTGCTCACCTCCTTGGGGTTAAGGCATACCCTCGATCAATTCACAGTATTGTAATAGGCAGATTTGCTGCTTTTGGTTAGGACAAGTAATCTTTTTTCCTAAATATTACAATACAGAAATTCCTAGCCAAAAACAATCAATTTTATCAAGAAATTATTTCATTGAAATAAATATCTATCTATCGATCTGTCTATCTGGCTATCTTTCTAACTATCAATATATATATTTATATATATATATATATATATATATATATATATATATATATATATATATATAATCAGCTCACATTACCATTTGCAGCTTATAACTATTAGCCACCAGGGGTCACTACTAACCAAAAGCAGTCATTCTACTTCTAAATTGTGCCAATCGAGTGGAACAGCAGCCTAGGATTCACCACTGCTTCATCTCATTTTCCAAGAGAATGCAGATGTAAAGTGTTTTTGATGGTACGCCTGTGCATATTGAAATATTCAGAGCATATTCTGAATTTCAGTTAACACATCAGTAAGCATTTTGGCCATCAGTGAATTCAACCTTTTTTCTCAATCAGAATAGGCAAGGATAATGACAGATATATTTTACAATGTTAGAAAGTACATCATTTTATTTCATTGTGTGAATAAAATGAATCGCCTCCCCGTCGGGGAATTGAACCCCGGTCTCCCGCGTGACAGGCGGGGATACTGACCACTATACTAACGAGGACTTATTGGCATCAGTTAAACAGTGCTCACCTCCTTGGGGTTAAGGCATACCCTCGATCAATTCACAGTATTGTAATAGGCAGATTTGCTGCTTTTGGTTAGGACAAGTAATCTTTTTTCCTAAATATTACAATACAGAAATTCCTAGCCAAAAACAATCAGTTTTATCAAGAAAGTATTTCATTGAAATAAATATCGATCTATCGATCTGTCTATCTGGCTATCTTTCTAACTATCAATATATATATTTATATATATCTATATATATATATATAATCAGCTCACTTTATCATTTGCAGCTTATAACTATTAGCCACCAGGGGTCACTACTAACCAAAAGCAGTCATTCTACTTGTAAATTGTGCCAATCGAGTGGAACAGCAGCCTAGGATTCACCACTGCTTCATCTCATTTTCCAAGAGAATGCAGATGTAAAGTGTTTTTGATGGTACGCCTGTGCATATTGAAATATTCAGAGCATATTCTGAATTTCAGTTAACACATCAGTAAGCATTTTGTCCATCTGTGAATTCAACCTTTTTTCTCAATCGGAATAGGCAAGGATAATGACAGATATATTTCACAATGTTAGAAAGTGCATCATTTTATTTAATTGTGTGAATAAAAGGAATCGCCTCCCCGTCGGGGAATTGATCCCCGGACTCCTGCGTGACATGCGTGGATACTGACCACTATACTAACGAGGACTTATTGGCATCAGTTAAACAGTGCTCACCTCCTTGGGGTTAAGGCATACCCTCGATCAATTCACAGTATTGTAATAGGCAGATTTGCTGCTTTTGGTTAGGACAAGTAATCTTTTTTCCTAAATATTACAATACAGAAATTCCTAGCCAAAAACAATCAGTTTTATCAAGAAATTATTTCATTGAAATAAATATCTATCTATCGATCTGTCTATCTGGCTATCTTTCTAACTATCAATATATATATTTATATATATCTATATATATATATATATATAATCAGCTCACTTTATCATTTGCAGCTTATAACTATTAGCCACCAGGGGTCACTACTAACCAAAAGCAGTCATTCTACTTGTAAATTGTGCCAATCGAGTGGAACAGCAGCCTAGGATTCACCACTGCTTCATCTCATTTTCCAAGAGAATGCAGATATAAAGTGTTTTTGATGGTACGCCTGTGCATATTGAAATATTCAGAGCATATTCTGAATTTCAGTTAACACATCAGTAAGCATTTTGTCCATCTGTGAATTCAACCTTTTTTCTCAATCGGAATAGGCAAGGATAATGACAGATATATTTTACAATGTTAGAAAGTGCATCATTTTATTTAATTGTGTGAATAAAAGGAATCGCCTCCCCGTCGGGGAATTGATCCCCGGTCTCCTGCGTGACAGGCGGGGATACTGACCACTATACTAACGAGGACTTATCGGCATCAGTTAAACAGTGCTCACCTCCTTGGGGTTAAGGCATACCCTCGATCAATTCACAGTATTGTAATAGGCAGATTTGCTGCTTTTGGTTAGGACAAGTAATCTTTTTTCCTAAATATTACAATACAGAAATTCCTAGCCAAAAACAATCAGTTTTATCAAGAAATGATTTCATTGAAATAAATATCTATCTATCGATCTGTCTATCTGGCTATCTTTCTAACTATCAATATATATATTTATATATATCTATATATATATATATAATACGCTCACTTTACCATTTGCAGCTTATAACTATTAGCCACCAGGGGTCACTACTAACCAAAAGCAGTCATTCTACTTGTAAATTGTGCCAATCGAGTGGAACAGCAGCCTAGGATTCACCACTGCTTCATCTCATTTTCCAAGAGAATGCAGATGTAAAGTGTTTTTGATGGTACGCCTGTGCATATTGAAATATTCAGAGCATATTCTGAATTTCAGTTAACACATCAGTAAGCATTTTGTCCATCTGTGAATTCAACCTTTTTTCTCAATCGGAATAGGCAAGGATAATGACAGATATATTTTACAATGTTAGAAAGTGCATCATTTTATTTAATTGTGTGAATAAAAGGAATCGCCTCCCCGTCGGGGAATTGATCCCCGGTCTCCTGCGTGACAGGCGGGGATACTGACCACTATACTAACGAGGACTTATCGGCATCAGTTAAACAGTGCTCACCTCCTTGGGGTTAAGGCATACCCTCGATCAATTCACAGTATTGTAATAGGCAGATTTGCTGCTTTTGGTTAGGACAAGTAATCTTTTTTCCTAAATATTACAATACAGAAATTCCTAGCCAAAAACAATCAGTTTTATCAAGAAATGATTTCATTGAAATAAATATCTATCTATCGATCTGTCTATCTGGCTATCTTTCTAACTATCAATATATATATTTATATATATCTATATATATATATATAATACGCTCACTTTACCATTTGCAGCTTATAACTATTAGCCACCAGGGGTCACTACTAACCAAAAGCAGTCATTCTACTTGTAAATTGTGCCAATCGAGTGGAACAGCAGCCTAGGATTCACCACTGCTTCATCTCATTTTCCAAGAGAATGCAGATGTAAAGTGTTTTTGATGGTACGCCTGTGCATATTGAAATATTCAGAGCATATTCTGAATTTCAGTTAACACATCAGTAAGCATTTTGTCCATCTGTGAATTCAACCTTTTTTCTCAATCGGAATAGGCAAGGATAATGACAGATATATTTTACAATGTTAGAAAGTGCATCATTTTATTTAATTGTGTGAATAAAAGGAATCGCCTCCCCGTCGGGGAATTGATCCCCGGTCTCCTGCGTGACAGGCGGGGATACTGACCACTATACTAACGAGGACTTATAGTCATCAGTTAAACAGTGCTCACCTCCTTGGGGTTAAGGCATACCCTCGATCAATTCACAGTATTGTAATAGGCAGATTTGCTGCTTTTGGTTAGGACAAGTAATCTTTTTTCCTAAATATTACAATACAGAAATTCCTAGCCAAAAACAATCAGTTTTATCAAGAAATGATTTCATTGAAATAAATATCTATCTATCGATCTGTCTATCTGGCTATCTTTCTAACTATCAATATATATATTTATATATATCTATATATATATATATAATCAGCTCACTTTACCATTTGCAGCTTATAACTATTAGCCACCAGGGGTCACTACTAACCAAAAGCAGTCATTCTACTTGTAAATTGTGCCAATCGAGTGGAACAGCAGCCTAGGATTCACCACTGCTTCATCTCATTTTCCAAGAGAATGCAGATGTAAAGTGTTTTTGATGGTACGCCTGTGCATATTGAAATATTCAGAGCATATTCTGAATTTCAGTTAACACATCAGTAAGCATTTTGTCCATCTGTGAATTCAACCTTTTTTCTCAATCGGAATAGGCAAGGATAATGACAGATATATTTTACAATGTTAGAAAGTGCATCATTTTATTTAATTGTGTGAATAAAAGGAATCGCCTCCCCGTCGGGGAATTGATCCCCGGTCTCCTGCGTGACATGCGGGGATACTGACCACTATACTAACGAGGACTTATTGGCATCAGTTAAACAGTGCTCACCTCCTTGGGGTTAAGGCATACCCTCGATCAATTCACAGTATTGTAATAGGCAGATTTGCTGCTTTTGGTTAGGACAAGTAATCTTTTTTCCTAAATATTACAATACAGAAATTCCTAGCCAAAAACAATCAGTTTTATCAAGAAATTATTTCATTGAAATAAATATCTATCTATCGATCTGTCTATCTGGCTATCTTTCTAACTATCAATATATATATTTATATATATCTATATATATATATATATATAATCAGCTCACTTTACCATTTGCAGCTTATAACTATTAGCCACCAGGGGTCACTACTAACCAAAAGCAGTCATTCTACTTGTAAATTGTGCCAATCGAGTGGAACAGCAGCCTAGGATTCACCACTGCTTCATCTCATTTTCCAAGAGAATGCAGATGTAAAGTGTTTTTGATGGTACGCCTGTGCATATTGAAATATTCAGAGCATATTCTGAATTTCAGTTAACACATCAGTAAGCATTTTGTCCATCTGTGAATTCAACCTTTTTTCTCAATCGGAATAGGCAAGGATAATGACAGATATATTTTACAATGTTAGAAAGTGCATCATTTTATTTAATTGTGTGAATAAAAGGAATCGCCTCCCCGTCGGGGAATTGATCCCCGGTCTCCTGCGTGACAGGCGGGGATACTGACCACTATACTAACGAGGACTTATTGGCATCAGTTAAACAGTGCTCACCTCCTTGGGGTTAAGGCATACCCTCGATCAATTCACAGTATTGTAATAGGCAGATTTGCTGCTTTTGGTTAGGACAAGTAATCTTTTTTCCTAAATATTACAATACAGAAATTCCTAGCCAAAAACAATCAATTTTATCAAGAAATTATTTCATTGAAATAAATATCTATCTATCGATCTGTCTATCTGGCTATCTTTCTAACTATCAATATATATATTTATATATATATATATATATATATATATATATATATATATGTATATATATATATATATATATATATATACATATATATATATATATATATATATATATATATATAATCAGCTCACATTACCATTTGCAGCTTATAACTATTAGCCACCAGGGGTCACTACTAACCAAAAGCAGTCATTCTACTTCTAAATTGTGCCAATCGAGTGGAACAGCAGCCTAGGATTCACCACTGCTTCATCTCATTTTCCAAGAGAATGCAGATGTAAAGTGTTTTTGATGGTACGCCTGTGCATATTGAAATATTCAGAGCATATTCTGAATTTCAGTTAACACATCAGTAAGCATTTTGGCCATCAGTGAATTCAACCTTTTTTCTCAATCAGAATAGGCAAGGATAATGACAGATATATTTTACAATGTTAGAAAGTACATCATTTTATTTCATTGTGTGAATAAAATGAATCGCCTCCCCGTCGGGGAATTGAACCCCGGTCTCCCGCGTGACAGGCGGGGATACTGACCACTATACTAACGAGGACTTATTGGCATCAGTTAAACAGTGCTCACCTCCTTGGGGTTAAGGCATACCCTCGATCAATTCACAGTATTGTAATAGGCAGATTTGCTGCTTTTGGTTAGGACAAGTAATCTTTTTTCCTAAATATTACAATACAGAAATTCCTAGCCAAAAACAATCAGTTTTATCAAGAAATTATTTCATTGAAATAAATATCGATCTATCGATCTGTCTATCTGGCTATCTTTCTAACTATCAATATATATATTTATATATATCTATATATATATATATAATCAGCTCACTTTATCATTTGCAGCTTATAACTATTAGCCACCAGGGGTCACTACTAACCAAAAGCAGTCATTCTACTTGTAAATTGTGCCAATCGAGTGGAACAGCAGCCTAGGATTCACCACTGCTTCATCTCATTTTCCAAGAGAATGCAGATGTAAAGTGTTTTTGATGGTACGCCTGTGCATATTGAAATATTCAGAGCATATTCTGAATTTCAGTTAACACATCAGTAAGCATTTTGTCCATCTGTGAATTCAACCTTTTTTCTCAATCGGAATAGGCAAGGATAATGACAGATATATTTCACAATGTTAGAAAGTGCATCATTTTATTTAATTGTGTGAATAAAAGGAATCGCCTCCCCGTCGGGGAATTGATCCCCGGACTCCTGCGTGACAGGCGGGGATACTGACCACTATACTAACGAGGACTTATTGGCATCAGTTAAACAGTGCTCACCTCCTTGGGGTTAACGCATACCCTCGATCAATTCACAGTATTGTAATAGGCAGATTTGCTGCTTTTGGTTAGGACAAGTAATCTTTTTTCCTAAATATTACAATACAGAAATTCCTAGCCAAAAACAATCAGTTTTATCAAGAAATTATTTCATTGAAATAAATATCTATCTATCGATCTGTCTATCTGGCTATCTTTCTAACTATCAATATATATATTTATATATATCTATATATATATATATATATAATCAGCTCACTTTACCATTTGCAGCTTATAACTATTAGCCACCAGGGGTCACTACTAACCAAAAGCAGTCATTCTACTTGTAAATTGTGCCAATCGAGTGGAACAGCAGCCTAGGATTCACCACTGCTTCATCTCATTTTCCAAGAGAATGCAGATGTAAAGTGTTTTTGATGGTACGCCTGTGCATATTGAAATATTCAGAGCATATTCTGAATTTCAGTTAACACATCAGTAAGCATTTTGTCCATCTGTGAATTCAACCTTTTTTCTCAATCGGAATAGGCAAGGATAATGACAGATATATTTTACAATGTTAGGAAGTGCATCATTTTATTTAATTGTGTGAATAAAAGGAATCGCCTCCCCGTCGGGGAATTGATCCGCGGTCTCATGCGTGACAGGCAGGGATACTGACCACTATACTAACGAGGACTTATTGGCATCAGTTAAACAGTGCTCACCTCCTTGGGGTTAAGGCATACCCTCGATCAATTCACAGTATTGTAATAGGCAGATTTGCTGCTTTTGGTTAGGACAAGTAATCTTTTTTCCTAAATATTACAATACAGAAATTCCTAGCCAAAAACAATCAGTTTTATCAAGAAATTATTTCATTGAAATAAATATCTATCTATCGATCTGTCTATCTGGCTATCTTTCTAACTATCAATATATATATTTATATATATATATATATATATATATATATATATATATATATATATATATATATATGTATATATATATATATATATATATATATATATATATATATATATATATATAATCAGCTCACATTACCATTTGCAGCTTATAACTATTAGCCACCAGGGGTCACTACTAACCAAAAGCAGTCATTCTACTTCTAAATTGTGCCAATCGAGTGGAACAGCAGCCTAGGATTCACCACTGCTTCATCTCATTTTCCAAGAGAATGCAGATGTAAAGTGTTTTTGATGGTACGCCTGTGCATATTGAAATATTCAGAGCATATTCTGAATTTCAGTTAACACATCAGTAAGCATTTTGGCCATCAGTGAATTCAACCTTTTTTCTCAATCAGAATAGGCAAGGATAATGACAGATATATTTTACAATGTTAGAAAGTACATCATTTTATTTCATTGTGTGAATAAAATGAATCGCCTCCCCGTCGGGGAATTGAACCCCGGTCTCCCGCGTGACAGGCGGGGATACTGACCACTATACTAACGAGGACTTATTGGCATCAGTTAAACAGTGCTCACCTCCTTGGGGTTAAGGCATACCCTCGATCAATTCACAGTATTGTAATAGGCAGATTTGCTGCTTTTGGTTAGGACAAGTAATCTTTTTTCCTAAATATTACAATACAGAAATTCCTAGCCAAAAACAATCAGTTTTATCAAGAAATTATTTCATTGAAATAAATATCTATCTATCGATCTGTCTATCTGGCTATCTTTCTAACTATCAATATATATATTTATATATATCTATATATATATATAATCAGCTCACTTTATCATTTGCAGCTTATAACTATTAGCCACCAGGGGTCACTACTAACCAAAAGCAGTCATTCTACTTGTAAATTGTGCCAATCGAGTGGAACAGCAGCCTAGGATTCACCACTGCTTCATCTCATTTTCCAAGAGAATGCAGATGTAAAGTGTTTTTGATGGTACGCCTGTGCATATTGAAATATTCAGAGCATAGTCTGAATTTCAGTTAACACATCAGTAAGCATTTTGTCCATCTGTGAATTCAACCTTTTTTCTCAATCGGAATAGGCAAGGATAATGACAGATATATTTTACAATGTTAGAAAGTGCATCATTTTATTTAATTGTGTGAATAAAAGGAATCGCCTCCCCGTCGGGGAATTGATCCCCAGTCTCCTGCGTGACAGGCGGGATACTGACCACTATACTAACGAGGACTTATCGGCATCAGTTAAACAGTGCTCACCTCCTTGGGGTTAAGGCATACCCTCGATCAATTCACAGTATTGTAATAGGCAGATTTGCTGCTTTTGGTTAGGACAAGTAATCTTTTTTCCTAAATATTACAATACAGAAATTCCTAGCCAAAAACAATCAGTTTTATCAAGAAATGATTTCATTGAAATAAATATCTATCTATCGATCTGTCTATCTGGCTATCTTTCTAACTATCAATATATATATATTTATATATATCTATATATATATATATAATCAGCTCACTTTACCATTTGCAGCTTATAACTATTAGCCACCAGGGGTCACTACTAACCAAAAGCAGTCATTCTACTTGTAAATTGTGCCAATCGAGTGGAACAGCAGCCTAGGATTCACCACTGCTTCATCTCATTTTCCAAGAGAATGCAGATGTAAAGTGTTTTTGATGGTACGCCTGTGCATATTGAAATATTCAGAGCATATTCTGAATTTCAGTTAACACATCAGTAAGCATTTTGTCCATCTGTGAATTCAACCTTTTTTCTCAATCGGAATAGGCAAGGATAATGACAGATATATTTTACAATGTTAGAAAGTGCATCATTTTATTTAATTGTGTGAATAAAAGGAATCGCCTCCCCGTCGGGGAATTGATCCCCGGTCTCCTGCGTGACAGGCGGGGATACTGACCACTATACTAACGAGGACTTATTGGCATCAGTTAAACAGTGCTCACCTCCTTGGGGTTAAGGCATACCCTCGATCAATTCACAGTATTGTAATAGGCAGATTTGCTGCTTTTGGTTAGGACAAGTAATCTTTTTTCCTAAATATTACAATACAGAAATTCCTAGCCAAAAACAATCAGTTTTATCAAGAAATTATTTCATTGATATAAATATCTATCTATCGATCTGTCTATCTGGCTATCTTTCTAACTATCAATATATATATTTATATATATATATATATATATATATATATATATATATATATATGTATATATATATATATATATATATATATATATATATATATAATCAGCTCACATTACCATTTGCAGCTTATAACTATTAGCCACCAGGGGTCACTACTAACCAAAAGCAGTCATTCTACTTCTAAATTGTGCCAATCGAGTGGAACAGCAGCCTAGGATTCACCACTGCTTCATCTCATTTTCCAAGAGAATGCAGATGTAAAGTGTTTTTGATGGTACGCCTGTGCATATTGAAATATTCAGAGCATATTCTGAATTTCAGTTAACACATCAGTAAGCATTTTGGCCATCAGTGAATTCAACCTTTTTTCTCAATCAGAATAGGCAAGGATAATGACAGATATATTTTACAATGTTAGAAAGTACATCATTTTATTTCATTGTGTGAATAAAATTAATCGCCTCCCCGTCGGGGAATTGAACCCCGGTCTCCCGCGTGACAGGCGGGGATACTGACCACTATACTAACGAGGACCTATTGGCATCAGTTAAACAGTGCTCACCTCCTTGGGGTTAAGGCATACCCTCGATCAATTCACAGTATTGTAATAGGCAGATTTGCTGCTTTTGGTTAGGACAAGTAATCTTTTTTCCTAAATATTACAATACAGAAATTCCTAGCCAAAAACAATCAGTTTTATCAAGAAATTATTTCATTGAAATAAATATCTATCTATCGATCTGTCTATCTGGCTATCTTTCTAACTATCAATATATATATTTATATATATCTATATATATATATATATATAATCAGCTCACTTTACCATTTGCAGCTTATAACTATTAGCCACCAGGGGTCACTAGTAACCAAAAGCAGTCATTCTACTTGTAAATTGTGCCAATCAAGTAGAACAGCAGCCTAGGATTCACCACTGCTTCATCTCATTTTCCAAGAAAATGCAGATGTAAAGTGTTTTTGATGGTACGCCTGTGCATATTGAAATATTCAGAGCATATTCTGAATTTCAGTTAACACGTCAGTAAGCATTTTGGCCATCAGTGAATTCAACCTTTTTTTCTCAATCGGTATAGGCAAGGATAATGACAGATATATTTTACAATGATAGAAAGTACATCATTTTATTTAATTGTGTGAATAAAATGAATCGACTCCCCGTCGGGGAATTGAACCCCGGTCTCCCGCGTGACAGGCGGGGATACTGACCACTATACTAACGAGGACTTATTGGCATCTGTTAAACAGTGCTCACCTCCTTGGGGTTAAGGCATACCCTCGATCAATTCACAGTATTGTAATAGGCAGATTTGCTGCTTTTGGTTAGGACAAGTAATCTTTTTTCCTAAATATTACAATACAGAAATTCCTAGCCAAAAACAATCAGTTTTATCAAGAAATTATTTCATTGAAATAAATATCTATCTATCGATCTGTCTATCTGGCTATCTTTCTAACTATCAATATATATATATTTATATATATCTATATATATATATAATCAGCTCACTTTATCATTTGCAGCTTATAACTATTAGCCACCAGGGGTCACTACTAACCAAAAGCAGTCATTCTACTTGTAAATTGTGCCAATCGAGTGGAACAGCAGCCTAGGATTCACCACTGCTTCATCTCATTTTCCAAGAGAATGCAGATGTAAAGTGTTTTTGATGGTACGCCTGTGCATATTGAAATATTCAGAGCATATTCTGAATTTCAGTTAACACATCAGTAAGCATTTTGTCCATCTGTGAATTCAACCTTTTTTCTCAATCGGAATAGGCAAGGATAATGACAGATATATTTTACAATGTTAGAAAGTGCATCATTTTATTTAATTGTGTGAATAAAAGGAATCGCCTCCCCGTCGGGGAATTGATCCCCGGTCTCCTGCGTGACAGCCGGGGATACTGACCACTATACTAACGAGGACTTATTGGCATCAGTTAAACAGTGCTCACCTCCTTGGGGTTAAGGCATACCCTCGATCAATTCACAGTATTGTAATAGGCAGATTTGCTGCTTTTGGTTAGGACAAGTAATCTTTTTTCCTAAATATTACAATACAGAAATTCCTAGCCAAAAACAATCAGTTTTATCAAGAAATTATTTCATTGAAATAAATATCTATCTATCGATCTGTCTATCTGGCTATCTTTCTAACTATCAATATATATATTTATATATATATATATATATATATATATATATATATATATATATATATGTATATATATATCAGCTTATAACTATTAGCCACCAGGGGTCACTACTAACCAAAAGCAGTCATTCTACTTCTAAATTGTGCCAATCGAGTGGAACAGCAGCCTAGGATTCACCACTGCTTCATCTCATTTTCCAAGAGAATGCAGATGTAAAGTGTTTTTGATGGTACGCCTGTGCATATTGAAATATTCAGAGCATATTCTGAATTTCAGTTAACACATCAGTAAGCATTTTGGCCATCAGTGAATTCAACCTTTTTTCTCAATCAGAATAGGCAAGGATAATGACAGATATATTTTACAATGTTAGAAAGTACATCATTTTATTTCATTGTGTGAATAAAATGAATCGCCTCCCCGTCGGGGAATTGAACCCCGGTCTCCCGCGTGACAGGCGGGGATACTGACCACTATACTAACGAGGACTTATTGGCATCCGTTAAACAGTGCTCACCTCCTTGGGGTTAAGGCATACCCTCGATCAATTCACAGTATTGTAATAGGCAGATTTGCTGCTTTTGGTTAGGACAAGTAATCTTTTTTCCTAAATATTACAATACAGAAATTCCTAGCCAAAAACAATCAGTTTTATCAAGAAATTATTTCATTGAAATAAATATCTATCTATCGATCTGTCTATCTGGCTATCTTTCTAACTATCAATATATATATTTATATATATCTATATATATCTATATATAATCAGCTCACTTTATCATTTGCAGCTTATAACTATTAGCCACCAGGGGTCACTACTAACCAAAAGCAGTCATTCTACTTGTAAATTGTGCCAATCGAGTGGAACAGCAGCCTAGGATTCACCACTGCTTCATCTCATTTTCCAAGAGAATGCAGATGTAAAGTGTTTTTGATGGTACGCCTGTGCATATTGAAATATTCAGAGCATATTCTGAATTTCAGTTAACACATCAGTAAGCATTTTGTCCATCTGTGAATTCAACCTTTTTTCTCAATCGGAATAGGCAAGGATAATGACAGATATATTTTACAATGTTAGAAAGTGCATCATTTTATTTAATTGTGTGAATAAAAGGAATCGCCTCCCCGTCGGGGAATTGATCCCCGGTCTCCTGCGTGACAGGCGGGGATACTGACCACTATACTAACGAGGACTTATTGGCATCAGTTAAACAGTGCTCACCTCCTTGGGGTTAAGGCATACCCTCGATCAATTCACAGTATTGTAATAGGCAGATTTGCTGCTTTTGGTTAGGACAAGTAATCTTTTTTCCTAAATATTACAATACAGAAATTCCTAGCCAAAAACAATCAGTTTTATCAAGAAATTATTTCATTGAAATAAATATCTATCTATCGATCTGTCTATCTGGCTATCTTTCTAACTATCAATATATATATTTATATATATATATATATATATATATATATATATATGTATATATATATATATATATATATATATATATATATATATATATATATAATCAGCTCACATTGCCATTTGCAGCTTATAACTATTAGCCACCAGGGGTCACTACTAACCAAAAGCAGTCATTCTACTTCTAAATTGTGCCAATCGAGTGGAACAGCAGCCTAGGATTAACCACTGCTTCATCTCACTTTCCAAGAGAATGCAGATGTAAAGTGTTTTTGATGGTACGCCTGTGCATATTGAAATATTCAGAGCATATTCTGAATTTCAGTTAACACATCAGTAAGCATTTTGGCCATCAGTGAATTCAACCTTTTTTCTCAATCAGAATAGGCAAGGATAATGACAGATATATTTTACAATGTTAGAAAGTACATCATTTTATTTCATTGTGTGAATAAAATGAATCGCCTCCCCGTCGGGGAATTGAACCACGGTCTCCCGCGTGACAGGCGGGGATACTGACCACTATACTAACGAGGACTTATTGGCATCAGTTAAACAGTGCTCACCTCCTTGGGGTTAAGGCATACCCTCGATCAATTCACAGTATTGTAATAGGCAGATTTGCTGCTTTTGGTTAGGACAAGTAATCTTTTTTCCTAAATATTACAATACAGAAATTCCTAGCCAAAAACAATCAGTTTTATCAAGAAATTATTTCATTGAAATAAATATCTATCTATCGATCTGTCTATCTGGCTATCTTTCTAACTATCAATATATATATTTATATATATCTATATATATATATATAATCAGCTCACTTTATCATTTGCAGCTTATAACTATTAGCCACCAGGGGTCACTACTAACCAAAAGCAGTCATTCTACTTGTAAATTGTGCCAATCGAGTGGAACAGCAGCCTAGGATTCACCACTGCTTCATCTCATTTTCCAAGAGAATGCAGATGTAAAGTGTTTTTGATGGTACGCCTGTGCATATTGAAATATTCAGAGCATATTCTGAATTTCAGTTAACACATCAGTAAGCATTTTGTCCATCTGTGAATTCAACCTTTTTTCTCAATCGGAATAGGCAAGGATAATGACAGATATATTTCACAATGTTAGAAAGTGCATCATTTTATTTAATTGTGTGAATAAAAGGAATCGCCTCCCCGTCGGGGAATTGATCCCCGGACTCCTGCGTGACAGGCGGGGATACTGACCACTATACTAACGAGGACTTATTGGCATCAGTTAAACAGTGCTCACCTCCTTGGGGTTAAGGCATACCCTCGATCAATTCACAGTATTGTAATAGGCAGATTTGCTGCTTTTGGTTAGGACAAGTAATCTTTTTTCCTAAATATTACAATACAGAAATTCCTAGCCAAAAACAATCAGTTTTATCAAGAAATGATTTCATTGAAATAAATATCTATCTATCGATCTGTCTATCTGTCTATCTTTCTAACTATCAATATATATATTTATATATATCTATATATATATATATAATCAGCTCACTTTACCATTTGCAGCTTATAACTATTAGCCACCAGGGGTCACTACTAACCAAAAGCAGTCATTCTACTTGTAAATTGTGCCAATCGAGTGGAACAGCAGCCTAGGATTCACCACTGCTTCATCTCATTTTCCAAGAGAACGCAGATGTAAAGTGTTTTTGATGGTACGCCTGTGCATATTGAAATATTCAGAGCATATTCTGAATTTCAGTTAACACATCAGTAAGCATTTTGTCCATCTGTGAATTCAACCTTTTTTCTCAATCGGAATAGGCAAGGATAATGACAGATATATTTTACAATGTTAGAAAGTGCATCATTTTATTTAATTGTGTGAATAAAAGGAATCGCCTCCCCGTCGGGGAATTGATCCCCGGTCTCCTGCGTGACAGGCGGGGATACTGACCACTATACTAACGAGGACTTATAGTCATCAGTTAAACAGTGCTCACCTCCTTGGGGTTAAGGCATACCCTCGATCAATTCACAGTATTGTAATAGGCAGATTTGCTGCTTTTGGTTAGGACAAGTAATCTTTTTTCCTAAATATTACAATACAGAAATTCCTAGCCAAAAACAATCAGTTTTATCAAGAAATGATTTCATTGAAATAAATATCTATCTATCGATCTGTCTATCTGGCTATCTTTCTAACTATCAATATATATATTTATATATATCTATATATATATATATAATCAGCTCACTTTACCATTTGCAGCTTATAACTATTAGCCACCAGGGGTCACTACTAACCAAAAGCAGTCATTCTACTTGTAAATTGTGCCAATCGAGTGGAACAGCAGCCTAGGATTCACCACTGCTTCATCTCATTTTCCAAGAGAATGCAGATGTAAAGTGTTTTTGATGGTACGCCTGTGCATATTGAAATATTCAGAGCATATTCTGAATTTCAGTTAACACATCAGTAAGCATTTTGGCCATCAGTGAATTCAACCTTTTTTCTCAATCAGAATAGGCAAGGATAATGACAGATATATTTTACAATGTTAGAAAGTACATCATTTTATTTCATTGTGTGAATAAAATGAATCGCCTCCCCGTCGGGGAATTGAACCCCGGTCTCCCGCGTGACAGGCGGGGATACTGACCACTATACTAACGAGGACTTATTGGCATCAGTTAAACAGTGCTCACCTCCTTGGGGTTAAGGCATACCCTCGATCAATTCACAGTATTGTAATAGGCAGATTTGCTGCTTTTGGTTAGGACAAGTAATCTTTTTTCCTAAATATTACAATACAGAAATTCCTAGCCAAAAACAATCAGTTTTATCAAGAAATTATTTCATTGAAATAAATATCTATCTATCGATCTGTCTATCTGGCTATCTTTCTAACTATCAATATATATATCTATATATATATATATATATATATATATATGTATTACCTACTGGCGGTCGCCAGTAGGTATATATAGTTAGGATTTTTTCTCTATGGGTTTTTTGAAAATTCTATGTCTAATAACTTTGGCGTTTGTGGACGGAATTGGCTGAAATTTTCAGGAAAATGGCACATTTTGTTTCTGAGCAGCCCTTGAAAATTTGGGGGGGGTTCGTCCAGTGGGGGCCGAGAAAAAAGGGGGGTCCCAAAACGTGTTTTTAACATTGAGTTTTCCATAGGGCGGTTGGCCTCACTTTTAGCCCGAACGGCTGAATGGATTTGCACGAAACTTGGCAAAATTGTAGGGACTGGTAGCCCGATGTGCCTTTTGTAGGTCTCAATATATGTGCTCCAGTGGATTTTGAGAAATTAACGTTTAAAAAAAGATATATATCTGTAACAGCGGACCGGTTAGCGCTCTGGTTCGCGGACTTTTCGCGCAACGGAGCTTTGTGAAGCGAAGCTGATTGGTTCTCCGGCGTCTGTCAACATTCCAAACAGTCCGTAGCGGCCGCCATCTTGTCTCTCGGTAGGATCGAGAGACAAGAGGAGGTCAAAACAAAGGGGGAAATAACTATAAGGGGGCATAGTAGATCCTCGCTGACCCCCTAGGTTTGATGTGGAGGTTTTAAAAGGGCCCCGCGGGGCAAAAAAAAATAATAAAAATAATAATCGAACGGCTGAATGGATTTGCACGAAACTTGGCAAAATATTAGGGACTGGTAGCCCGATGTGCCTTTGCTAGGTCTCAATATATGTGCTCCAGTGGATTTTGAGAAATTAACGTTCAAAAAAAGATATATATCTGTAACAGCGCTCCGCTTCGCGTAACGGAGGTTTGCGAAGCTGATTGGTCATTCTGTCACTGGGCTATAGTTGGGCTACATCTGGCTGATATTTGGGCTACATTTGTTTTTTTGTGTGTCTGGCGGCCATCTTTGGGCTACATTGGGCTACATTGGGCTTCATTGGGCTACATTCGGCTAATTAGCAAATAGCTCATCGCAAACTAGGAATGGTAAAGAATCGCTATTTATTCCTTAAAGTTCGCTATTTAGGAAATGCAAATAACTTTGATGATACATATGGCGGTTCATCTCTAACAAGATAAGAAGCATAGGGATAGATTTATGATGACTGGCGCATCACCAGGGATGTGTTAGTCATTCTGTGCCGCTGTTCCGTCACCTATGGTGTGCTGCATTTACAATGCGGCGCATCACGGGGCAAAAACAGCACAGATGCGTGATGTATCTGTGCCGTAAAGGTGGCGCATTGCTGGAGTTGTATCGCAAGTGTGATGAAGCTCCAGCAAGGGTCGGGGGTGCCCCTGTCGCAGGGTTTCTGTTCTCACACAGAACTGTGGACAGAGGATTGGAACCTCGGCGAATTAGGGTGTCCCAAAACTCACGTTAGTAATCAAAAACTATTTAGCAAGCTAGGTACAGTGTCACATTGGATATAACAAACTCTCAATGTTTAGACAATCCAGAATATGAACTTATAGTACCTCAGGATACGTGGAACTCATGAACAGTCGGTCGTTATATATTTCTTAGAAACCAGAACATGGAGTTAAGAAGAACACATGTGTATTTGAAATGTTTATTTACTAATGCCGTCTTCTCAGGCGTAGTACCTTAGATAATAAAAGTACACATATTATCAGTAGCAAAATTACCAGCATAGTTACTAGTACATAAAAAGTGAATGGTGATAGTATGTTAACATGCTGTAAATGAATAAGAGTTAGCAACACTTATAAGCAGCCGCGGGCCGTGGAGGGAGTTACGGTGAGGCAGGGAGGCGGGGAGGGGGAGAAGCAGGGTGGAGAATACAAGTACACATATTATCAGTAGCAAAATTACCAGCATAGTTACTAGTACATAAAAAGCGAATGGTGACAGTATGTTAACATGCTGTAAATGAATAAGAGTTAGCAACACTTATAAGCAGCCGCGGGCCGTGGAGGGAGTTACGGTGGGGCAGGGAGGCGGGGAGGGGGAGGGGCAAGGTAGAGAGGGCTCCACCCTGCTTCTCCCCCTCCCCGCCTCCCTGCCTCACCGTAACTCCCTCCACGGCCCGCGGCTGCTTATATCTCACCCTCCCTAATACACATATTATATTATTTGCTAAGAAGGTCTCTTTGTGTTGGTTTAGGGCGTGCCCATACTTTAGTGTCTTAGATTTGAAGGAATCACATCAGCATACACCAGCTCTCTCTTCATGTGAACCGCATCAACTGTTGTGTATGTGTGTTCGGCAAAGCAATATAAAACCCGCCTCATGCCCAGAATTGGCAGAAGTTGCACTTATGTTATGAGTATGAAGTCGTGGAGATCAGACCTCATAACAATTCTGTATCGTGTTGTTCTTGAAACTTTAGCACTCGCTGTACAGATATAGTTTAACAAGTAAAGCAGATAGTAGACCAATAACATATTATTCTCATGTAAACCACGATGAACTACTAGGTGGAAAGCTAAAGCAACAACTAAATGTCGTGTGCAGAAGTTGCAAAAAAGGAAAAATGGCGTTTAAACCGGTAATGAGCCCATGCTAACTTAACACGGTGTAAAGATATCCAGGACCTAGATGACACCTCCCCATGATCCGGAAACGAACTGAATAAGATAATAGAAGTGCCATCTCATGAGAGCAGATTGCAAGTTTATATGTGGACGGTCCGCAAGGTAAAGCATTAAAAACTAGGAAAATTCAATGCTAAAGAAAAATAAAACAGCCAAGTACTTTATCGAGTCTTAAGCCAATAGGCAAGGTAAATAATAAAAACTTGACAATTAAGTCAATGAATTGTCAATGAAATGCTAGTACTCAGCATATGAAACATGAAAAAGGTCTATGACATAAGTGTGTATGCAAAATAAGCTGCAACAGCCTCCAACAGGAAGTCACCGTCTTCATCCGAAAACAGTTCAGCCATCCAATTTAAAAGCGGAAAAGAACATACGTGCTCTCCCAGCACCGGATCCTCTATCACCATCAGAGGACAGCTCGGTGGGTTTTCAAGAAAGCTGTGTTCCAAGAAAGACTGTGCTGCCGCCAGTAAATTCCAGGGACCAAGTAGTCCATGCATCAATGCCACAGCCATAATCCTTTCGCCAGGACAAACCAACTCGTGAGTAATGATAGGAGTCATCAGCTGATTAAAGTCGACGTCAGGAGAAACCGGTCCGCAGAGACACAAATCAATGGCCCAATCGAAATCACAGGTCAGGCAGTGAAATACAGGCTGGACACAGGTGAAGTAGGAGAACCGAAAAGATAATCCATATGCCGTGCTTAATATCGCCAACGGCATTGTGCCATAATATTCTAGCATGCGATTGCGGAACAGTGTCAGCAGCTGCAGGGTCGGAGGTTGCATAGGAGGGACATCCATATTTAAAAATGTAAAAAAGCACAAGAGCGTCCGCTGGTAATGCAAGTAAAAATGCAATCCACGAACCAGAGTGGAGAAAATGGAATGAAAGGGAGCAGGGATGACTCCAAAGATTTTCTCAAATGAAGTCACGAGACCACTGGTAACAACTTTAAAAAAGTGTGCCAGGGATTTTGTGGAGGATGCGTTAAAGATAGTCGGAAACATGTTGCTGAAATTGAA
The DNA here is from genome assembly GCF_964261635.1 of Lissotriton helveticus. NCBI lineage: Eukaryota > Metazoa > Chordata > Amphibia > Caudata > Salamandridae > Lissotriton > Lissotriton helveticus. Next base: position 340,480,579 of record NC_136058.1, on the reverse strand, counting down.
AGGCAAAGCTGTGTACGGGTGTTCGCTATGTGAAGTACGAAAGTTTCACGGGCCGAACTCAAGGCCACCTCTCTCTGAGACAAAAGAGCTCTTATTCTTGTCATGCCGTTGAAACGTGTCCCAAGGTTGGTATTTGTGGCCAGATTGAAAACTCCCTATGTTCATGTGTGGGAGGAAATAGAACATTTCTGCAGCAAATAACCCGTTCACTTACTGTTACGATAAAAGGAATACTTTTAATTAACTCAGAACAATCTTCATTATTGAGCATCAAATAACTACCATTTTCCAACAACTTGAACGTGGGGATGATAGCAGGAACTGGCGTGCCTTGCAACACGCAAGCCATATTTGGTCGGTGTTTGTTGCATGAATCGTGTAACTGTATGTGCCTACACATTAGTGAATGATCTGGCGTCTCAGTGCATTCCTCTCCATTCAGATAAACTTCTTGATCATCTTTGAAACATCTGTATGTGTATGGAAGCGACCAGACCTCATGAACAAAAGCACTACCTAAAGGTTCATAAAGACCTATTGGTATATATTTCATACAATTTGAAAACTTATATAAAGCAAAAGGCAGCGTTATTAAACCGTGGATAAGGCATGTTGCCAAAAAACCCGCAATCCTCTGCTGATGATGTCACTGAGCATGTCATGAATGATGTAATATGTGACATCATCAGTAGTGGATTATGGGTAATAGTATCTCTAGTTTACTCCCCTATAGCTGTCTTTCTTTTAACATAAGTGTGTGTTTCCTTCCCTTATACTTACTGTTTTTGGTTCGCTTCCAGTTCGCGTACCAGCGAGCGAACTAGGAAGCGAACTAAGAGAAATAGAGGTTGGCACAGTTCCAAATATTGTACCAATTTTTTAATAACGGGGAGGTAGTTCTGAAAAGAACTTTTTTTTTTATTTTTCTGAACATTTTTTTAATGTTTTTGAATTTTTCGGAACAGTTTTATATTTTTTGGGGTTTTTCTTGGAGGGGGCAATGAAAACGATTCATTGTAAAGGGCTCAACAGGAGCAACAAAACAAAAAAAAGAAGTATTTATTATTTTGGGCGTTTCGGACAAACTTGCATATGATAGTCAATAGCTCTGTTGATCAGAGTGATGCTTCTTTCTCCGTAGGAAATGAATCCATCGCAAAATACGCAGGTGTGTTTTACTTCACCAAATCTCATTTGTATATTTGGCACCATCTCCCTGCCCTCTGGTCCCGTTACTTCCGGTACAACAGATCTTCTGGCCATAATAGGGAGATTATCTAGGTCGTTCCGAAACTGTGCAGCACTGTAGTTGTTAGGATGCCACCTAGTCATATGGCGATGCATTGTGTAGTTTCCGAAACTGTATTTTTTGTCGGTCCCTCTGGACAGTCTATCTTGACATATAAGGCAAGTTACGTATCTTGCATTTACTTTTTTCTGACCTTTGGGAATTTTAAAAAATTGCCAAATGAAGTTTTCTTTCCGGTGAGACGTCTTGGGCTGCTCAGGCAAAAACTGCCTCTCTTCGTGCTCGTCCTCCTGTTCCTCTTCTTCTTCTTCTTGTTGAATTACAACTTGAGCAGGTGGTCCTCTCTTCCTTGGAGGTGGTGGAGGTGGTGGGGAAGCACCAGCTGAAGCTACTAAAGAAGCCATTGCTCAGTGATCACAAAGGGTCTTTCTCTCACAAAGATGAAAGTCAGAGTGAGGAAAGAAGGAGGGATTTTCATCATTTGGGAAAAACAAGAGTTCTCAACCAATCAAAAGTGTTCATTTTAGATTATATGACCTAGTCTTACATCATTAGGAAACCAAAAGTGAAATGAACCAATGAAAAGTGTTATTACCAAGTCACATGACTTGCTGTGTTTACGTTAAGCGCTTTGCAGGGCCTCCCGGTTTGCTTCCAGAAACCTGCGCTTTGGAACTCGCTTCGCGTACCAGTTCGCTAACGTAGCACGTCATATGACGTATCACGCGACAACGTGGAACGTCATGCGGACGGGAGGCGTCACGATGTTGTTTTCTAACGCGGCACTTGCGGTAAAGAAACGTTTACCGGCTCGCGGTCTATTTCGCGGCATCAAGGTCAGCTAACGGGAAGCTTCCCGATTCGCGAAGCGGGAACGAAGAAAAAAAAATATTTAAAAAAAAAATTATTCATAAACATATAAAATATATTTTTGGATTTAAAGAAGAATACATTTTACAGCTACGGATATTAGCTGTTAAAAACCAATGAAATTCACAGAAAAAACCATAGGTTATAGACCATATATAGTTAGGAATTAGCATTTACAAAACCTTGAAAATTCACTGAAAAAACCATAGGTTATAGACCATATATAGTTAGGAATTAGCATTTAGAAAACCTTATTTTACTCACACAAAACCATTGAAATTCCATATATAGTTAGTTGCACTAACTATATATCGCGCACCCGCAATCCACTGCTGATGATGTCACATATTACATCATTCATGACATGGTCAGTGACATCACTGATGACATCACTGATGACATCTCAAATGACATCACTGATGACAACATCCAGTGACTGTATGTTTCTGTAAAGTTAAAATATGTCTTAGATATTGAAGAATGAGTGGATGTATAAGTGTCTGGATGAAGGATTTAGTAGGTGCGTGACTGACTGTATGAGTGAGTGATTAAATGTGTCTCACTGAATGCATGGGTTAGTGACTAAACTGTCTTAATTTGTGCATCATTATGTCTGTTGTGATGTAAACTGCTGCATGTGTTGATCATTAGCTATACGAGAGGCTATATGTGTTATTAATTGGTTGCCCAAGTATTTCTATGGGAGATTGAGTTTGTGTGGGGGTGGCTGGGAGGTGTGTGACTCTGTGCATAGATGTGTGAGCAGTTGATTCACTAGGTGTATGAGTTCAAGAGTGCATGTGGAAAAAGCTACATGGGCGGTTGACTGTGTGCATGAGTGTATTGATGAGTGAATGGATATCTCAATGCTACATGTCATAGTAAGTACATATGTAAAACACAGTACATGTGAGAGTTGGCATATATAAATAACTGTGCATGAGAGCCACTGAATGTGTGAGTGGCTGTATGGATCATTGTGAACTTGTATCAGGGATTGTATAAGAGAGTAAATATGTGTTAGTATATGTTTGAATAAGTAAGGTGTGTATAACTGTATAGTTGAGGAAATGGAGGTGAGATTGTTTCTTTGCATGACTGACTAGGTGTGTGAGTAACTCCATGGATGAGTGACAGTGTGTGAGTGTCTGTATACACTGAGTGTATCTAAGGTTATATTAGAGTCTGAAGAGGTTTATCGTATTAGCACAAGAATGATGTCAAATGAGATGTCATCAGTGATGTCATCAGTGATGTCATTTGAGATGTCATCAGTGATGTCATCAGTGATGTCACTGACCATGTCATGAATGATGTAATATGTGACATCATCAGCAGTGGATTGCGGGTGCGCGATATATAGTTAGTGCAACTAACTATATATGGAATTTCAATGGTTTTGTGTGAGTAAAATAAGGTTTTCTAAATGCTAATTCCTAACTATATATGGTCTATAACCTATGGTTTTTTCAGTGAATTTTCAAGGTTTTGTAAATGCTAATTCCTAACTATATATGGTCTATAACCTATGGTTTTTTCTGTGAATATATATATATATATATATATATTTATATATATATAATCAGCTCACATTACCATTTGCAGCTCATAACTATTAGCCACCAGGGGTCACTACTAACCAAAAGCAGTCATTCTACTTGTAAATTGTGCCAATCGAGTGGAACAGCAGCCTAGGATTCACCACTGCTTCATCTCATTTTCCAAGAGAATGCAGATGTAAAGTGTTTTTGATGGTACGCCTGTGCATATTGAAATATTCAGAGCATATTCTGAATTTCAGTTAACACATCAGTAAGCATTTTGTCCATCTGTGAATTCAACCTTTTTTCTCAATCGGAATAGGCAAGGATAATGACAGATATATTTTACAATGTTAGAAAGTGCATCATTTTATTTAATTGTGTGAATAAAATGAATCGCCTCCCCGTCAGGGAATTGAACCCCGGTCTCCCGCGTGACAGGTGGGGATACTGACCACTATACTAACGAGGACTTATTGGCATCAGTTAAACAGTGCTCACCTCCTTGGGGTTAAGGCATACCCTCGATCAATTCACAGTATTGTAATAGGCAGATTTGCTGCTTTTGGTTAGGACAAGTAATCTTTTTTCCTAAATATTACAATACAGAAATTCCTAGCCAAAAACAATCAGTTTTATCAAGAAATTATTTCATTGAAATAAATATCTATCTATCGATCTGTCTATCTGGCTATCTTTCTAACTATCAATATATATATTTATATATATCTATATATATATATATAATCAGCTCACTTTACCATTTGCAGCTTATAACTATTAGCCACCAGGGGTCACTAGTAACCAAAAGCAGTCATTCTACTTGTAAATTGTGCCAATCGAGTAGAACAGCAGCCTAGGATTCACCACTGCTTCATCTCATTTTCCAAGAAAATGCAGATGTAAAGTGTTTTTGATGGTACGCCTGTGCATATTGAAATATTCAGAGCATATTCTGAATTTCAGTTAACACGTCAGTAAGCATTTTGGCCATCAGTGAATTCAACCTTTTTTTCTCAATCGGAATAGGCAAGGATAATGACAGATATATTTTACAATGATAGAAAGTACATCATTTTATTTAATTGTGTGAATAAAATGAATCGACTCCCCGTCGGGGAATTGAACCCCGGTCTCCCGCGTGACAGGCGGGGATACTGACCACTATACTAACGAGGACTTATTGGCATCTGTTAAACAGTGCTCACCTCCTTGGGGTTAAGGCATACCCTCGATCAATTCACAGTATTGTAATAGGCAGATTTGCTGCTTTTGGTTAGGACAAGTAATCTTTTTTCCTAAATATTACAATACAGAAATTCCTAGCCAAAAACAATCAGTTTTATCAAGAAATTATTTCATTGAAATAAATATCTATCTATCGATCTGTCTATCTGGCTATCTTTCTAACTATCAATATATATATTTATATATATCTATATATATATATATATAATCAGCTCACTTTATCATTTGCAGCTTATAACTATTAGCCACCAGGGGTCACTACTAACCAAAAGCAGTCATTCTACTTGTAAATTGTGCCAATCGAGTGGAACAGCAGCCTAGGATTCACCACTGCTTCATCTCATTTTCCAAGAGAATGCAGATGTAAAGTGTTTTTGATGGTACGCCTGTGCATATTGAAATATTCAGAGCATATTCTGAATTTCAGTTAACACATCAGTAAGCATTTTGGCCATCAGTGAATTCAACCTTTTTTCTCAATCAGAATAGGCAAGGATAATGACAGATATATTTTACAATGTTAGAAAGTACATCATTTTATTTCATTGTGTGAATAAAATGAATCGATTCCCCGTCGGGGAATTGAACCCCGGTCTCCCGCGTGACAGGCGGGGATACTGACCACTATACTAACGAGGACTTATTGGCATCAGTTAAACAGTGCTCACCTCCTTGGGGTTAAGGCATACCCTCGATCAATTCACAGTATTGTAATAGGCAGATTTGCTGCTTTTGGTTAGGACAAGTAATCTTTTTTCCTAAATATTACAATACAGAAATTCCTAGCCAAAAACAATCAGTTTTATCAAGAAATTATTTCATTGAAATAAATATCTATCTATCGATCTGTCTATCTGGCTATCTTTCTAACTATCAATATATATATTTATATATATCTATATATATATATATAATCAGCTCACTTTATCATTTGCAGCTTATAACTATTAGCCACCAGGGGTCACTACTAACCAAAAGCAGTCATTCTACTTGTAAATTGTGCCAATCGAGTGGAACAGCAGCCTAGGATTCACCACTGCTTCATCTCATTTTCCAAGAGAATGCAGATGTAAAGTGTTTTTGATGGTACGCCTGTGCATATTGAAATATTCAGAGCATATTCTGAATTTCAGTTAACACATCAGTAAGCATTTTGTCCATTTGTGAATTCAACCTTTTTTCTCAATCGGAATAGGCAAGGATAATGACAGATATATTTCACAATGTTAGAAAGTGCATCATTTTATTTAATTGTGTGAATAAAAGGAATCGCCTCCCCGTCGGGGAATTGATCCCCGGACTCCTGCGTGACAGGCGGGGATACTGACCACTATACTAACGAGGACTTATTGGCATCAGTTAAACAGTGCTCACCTCCTTGGGGTTAAGGCATACCCTCGATCAATTCACAGTATTGTAATAGGCAGATTTGCTGCTTTTGGTTAGGACAAGTAATCTTTTTTCCTAAATATTACAATACAGAAATTCCTAGCCAAAAACAATCAGTTTTATCAAGAAATTATTTCATTGAAATAAATATCTATCTATCGATCTGTCTATCTGGCTATCTTTCTAACTATCAATATATATATTTATATATATCTATATATATCTATATATAATCAGCTCACTTTATCATTTGCAGCTTATAACTATTAGCCACCAGGGGTCACTACTAACCAAAAGCAGTCATTCTACTTGTAAATTGTGCCAATCGAGTGGAACAGCAGCCTAGGATTCACCACTGCTTCATCTCATTTTCCAAGAGAATGCAGATGTAAAGTGTTTTTGATGGTACGCCTGTGCATATTGAAATATTCAGAGCATATTCTGAATTTCAGTTAACACATCAGTAAGCATTTTGTCCATCTGTGAATTCAACCTTTTTTCTCAATCGGAATAGGCAAGGATAATGACAGATATATTTTACAATGTTAGAAAGTGCATCATTTTATTTAATTGTGTGAATAAAAGGAATCGCCTCCCCGTCGGGGAATTGATCCCCGGTCTCCTGCGTGACAGGCGGGGATACTGACCACTATACTAACGAGGACTTATTGGCATCAGTTAAACAGTGCTCACCTCCTTGGGGTTAAGGCATACCCTCGATCAATTCACAGTATTGTAATAGGCAGATTTGCTGCTTTTGGTTAGGACAAGTAATCTTTTTTCCTAAATATTACAATACAGAAATTCCTAGCCAAAAACAATCAGTTTTATCAAGAAATTATTTCATTGAAATAAATATCTATCTATCGATCTGTCTATCTGGCTATCTTTCTAACTATCAATATATATATTTATATATATATATATATATATATATATATATATATATATATATGTATATATATATATATATATATATATATATATATATATATATATATATATATATAATCAGCTCACATTGCCATTTGCAGCTTATAACTATTAGCCACCAGGGGTCACTACTAACCAAAAGCAGTCATTCTACTTCTAAATTGTGCCAATCGAGTGGAACAGCAGCCTAGGATTAACCACTGCTTCATCTCATTTTCCAAGAGAATGCAGATGTAAAGTGTTTTTGATGGTACGCCTGTGCATATTGAAATATTCAGAGCATATTCTGAATTTCAGTTAACACATCAGTAAGCATTTTGGCCATCAGTGAATTCAACCTTTTTTCTCAATCAGAATAGGCAAGGATAATGACAGATATATTTTACAATGTTAGAAAGTACATCATTTTATTTCATTGTGTGAATAAAATGAATCGCCTCCCCGTCGGGGAATTGAACCCCGGTCTCCCGCGTGACAGGCGGGGATACTGACCACTATACTAACGAGGACTTATTGGCATCAGTTAAACAGTGCTCACCTCCTTGGGGTTAAGGCATACCCTCGATCAATTCACAGTATTGTAATAGGCAGATTTGCTGCTTTTGGTTAGGACAAGTAATCTTTTTTCCTAAATATTACAATACAGAAATTCCTAGCCAAAAACAATCAGTTTTATCAAGAAATTATTTCATTGAAATAAATATCTATCTATCGATCTGTCTATCTGGCTATCTTTCTAACTATCAATATATATATTTATATATATCTATATATATATATATAATCAGCTCACTTTATCATTTGCAGCTTATAACTATTAGCCACCAGGGGTCACTACTAACCAAAAGCAGTCATTCTACTTGTAAATTGTGCCAATCGAGTGGAACAGCAGCCTAGGATTCACCAATGCTTCATCTCATTTTCCAAGAGAATGCAGATGTAAAGTGTTTTTGATGGTACGCCTGTGCATATTGAAATATTCAGAGCATATTCTGAATTTCAGTTAACACATCAGTAAGCATTTTGTCCATCTGTGAATTCAACCTTTTTTCTCAATCGGAATAGGCAAGGATAATGACAGATATATTTCACAATGTTAGAAAGTGCATCATTTTATTTAATTGTGTGAATAAAAGGAATCGCCTCCCCGTCGGGGAATTGATCCCCGGACTCCTGCGTGACAGGCGGGGATACTGACCACTATACTAACGAGGACTTATTGGCATCAGTTAAACAGTGCTCACCTCCTTGGGGTTAAGGCATACCCTCGATCAATTCACAGTATTGTAATAGGCAGATTTGCTGCTTTTGGTTAGGACAAGTAATCTTTTTTCCTAAATATTACAATACAGAAATTCCTAGCCAAAAACAATCAGTTTTATCAAGAAATGATTTCATTGAAATAAATATCTATCTATCGATCTGTCTATCTGTCTATCTTTCTAACTATCAATATATATATTTATATATATCTATATATATATATATATAATCAGCTCACTTTACCATTTGCAGCTTATAACTATTAGCCACCAGGGGTCACTACTAACCAAAAGCAGTCATTCTACTTGTAAATTGTGCCAATCGAGTGGAACAGCAGCCTAGGATTCACCACTGCTTCATCTCATTTTCCAAGAGAATGCAGATGTAAAGTGTTTTTGATGGTACGCCTGTGCATATTGAAATATTCAGAGCATATTCTGAATTTCAGTTAACACATCAGTAAGCATTTTGCCCATCTGTGAATTCAACCTTTTTTCTCAATCGGAATAGGCAAGGATAATGACAGATATATTTTACAATGTTAGAAAGTGCATCATTTTATTTAATTGTGTGAATAAAAGGAATCGCCTCCCCGTCGGGGAATTGATCCCCGGTCTCCTGCGTGACAGGCGGGGATACTGACCACTATACTAACGAGGACTTATTGGCATCAGTTAAACAGTGCTCACCTCCTTGGGGTTAAGGCATACCCTCGATCAATTCACAGTATTGTAATAGGCAGATTTGCTGCTTTTGGTTAGGACAAGTAATCTTTTTTCCTAAATATTACAATACAGAAATTCCTAGCCAAAAACAATCAGTTTTATCAAGAAATTATTTCATTGAAATAAATATCTATCTATCGATCTGTCTATCTGGCTATCTTTCTAACTATCAATATATATATTTATATATATCTATATATATATATATAATCAGCTCACTTTATCATTTGCAGCTTATAACTATTAGCCACCAGGGGTCACTACTAACCAAAAGCAGTCATTCTACTTGTAAATTGTGCCAATCGAGTGGAACAGCAGCCTAGGATTCACCACTGCTTCATCTCATTTTCCAAGAGAATGCAGATGTAAAGTGTTTTTGATGGTACGCCTGTGCATATTGAAATATTCAGAGCATATTCTGAATTTCAGTTAACACATCAGTAAGCATTTTGTCCATCTGTGAATTCAACCTTTTTTCTCAATCGGAATAGGCAAGGATAATGACAGATATATTTCACAATGTTAGAAAGTGCATCATTTTATTTAATTGTGTGAATAAAAGGAATCGCCTCCCCGTCGGGGAATTGATCCCCGGACTCCTGCGTGACAGGCGGGGATACTGACCACTATACTAACGAGGACTTATTGGCATCAGTTAAACAGTGCTCACCTCCTTGGGGTTAAGGCATACCCTCGATCAATTCACAGTATTGTAATAGGCAGATTTGCTGCTTTTGGTTAGGACAAGTAATCTTTTTTCCTAAATATTACAATACAGAAATTCCTAGCCAAAAACAATCAGTTTTATCAAGAAATTATTTCATTGAAATAAATATCTATCTATCGATCTGTCTATCTGGCTATCTTTCTAACTAGCAAGAAGAGGGGGAAGAGGTGGTAGACATCAGTCCTACCGTCATCAACCTAACGGATAAGATCCTATCAAAAGAAGAAGAGCAAACCCTACAATTGGGACTCAGCTTTTGCCCTAATAAAGGACTTGAGTATACCCAGACCCGTATCGACCTTTTCAAACTGACCCGCAAGCTAAAACTCCACAAATTTCATAAAATGAAACCTGACCTAGGAGAGACAAAGAAATCAAAAAAGAAGACGACAATCACTTCTACGGATGTTCTGTCAATAAGGGACCTGCACACGGCCAGAACCTTGGAGGATCTTAGGGAGGAGCAACTGATTGATGATGCAAATGGCAGCCCAGAGACACAAGGGGCACACCACATTGAACAGCAATCACCCATCACGGCGTTCAAAGCACCTTCCCAGTTTAATCCTCAAATGGCATATGATGCCATAGACACCTTTTCAGATGCAGTGACTAAAGATCTGATGCAACATAGGCTATCCAATTCCAAGAGATCGAAATTCAGGAGTAATCTCACGGCAGGGCAAAATACAGCTCTGGAGACTCTAAGCACCAATAAAGAGATCATCGTGAAGCCCTCCGACAAGGGAGGCAATGTCGTCCTGCTATCACGCAAGCAATATTGTCAGGAATCCTTAAGACAATTGCAAGATCAACTGAGTTATGAGTTAATCGATAGAGAAATCTACACCACAAGCATTAAACTCTATCATGATCTCCTGACTAGATGGCGAAACAAACAGATGATAGACATGAATGAATTCCTATTTCTTAGAAACCCGGAACCAACAACGCCCACCTTTTACCAATTACCTAAGGTACATAAAGATCTAGTGTGCCCACCTGGACGTCCGATTGTGTCCTCCAAGGGAAGTCTTACGGAGAATCTTTCTATATACATTGATTCTTTTCTTTCAGAATTTGTGGTTGATTTGAAATCATATGTGAAGGATACCAAGGACTTCATCAGACAGATCGAACAGATCACATGGGACCCTAAGTACATATTAATAACCATGGATATTGCCAGCCTATACACCAGTATACAGCACGATCAGGGTGTAGAGGCTGTTAGATACTTTCTTGAGAAGAGACCAGCAAAATATCTGGAGCATAGCAAAATGTTATTAGAATTTTTGAACTTTTGCTTAAGAAATAACATTTTTCTTTTTCAGGAAGATCTCTATCGGCAAACAAGTGGTACCGCGATGGGAACCTGCTTCGCCCCCAGCTACGCGAATCTCTTCGTCGGCTGGTGGGAGGAGCAGGTGGCCCTATCGGGGCATAATGGAAAATGGGCCAAATATATAGTGGTCTGGCGTCGATATATCGACGACCTCTTCCTGGTGTGGAGGGGCTCCTCCACACAGGCAGAGGAATTCATTGAGGACATCAATTTGAACCAGTTACATCTGAAGTTCACCTCTGAAATAAGTAGGACTGAGGTACACTATCTGGATTTGAGGGTCTTTGTCAATCAAGGGAGGTTAGAAACGGCCCTATATAGGAAACCCACTGCCGGGAATAGTATTTTACATGCCGGTAGTAGTCATCCCCCCAGTCTCATTCGCAGTATCCCCTACGGCGAACTGTTAAGATTACGACGGAATTGCTCGCTTGAGAGAGATTTCGCTATCGCGGCTAGGGGATGCATTGCTAGATTTCTTAACAGAGGCTATGATGAAACGTTGCTAAATGACACCTATAACAAGGTACTAAGAATCCCCAGAAAACAACTCCTTGCCCCAAACATGGAAACTAAAAAAGATTCGGATACCACAGGTAAATTTCGAATGGTCACCACCTACTCTTCTGAGGCCAATCAGCTGAGGAGAATACTCACCAGAAGCTGGCACATATTACGTACAGATCCAGTCATAGGGAAAGATGTCCCAGACAAACCGCTCCTCACTTTTAGGAAAACCAAATCCCTTAGGGACAATCTGGTACAAAGCCATCTGAAACCGATTGAACAAAAATCGAGTGGGAAGTTAAGAGATATGAAGGGCTTCTACCCTTGCGGTAAATGTCGTGCCTGCGAGAATAGTAGAAGGACACTTAAATACAATGTCCCGGGTTTGAGTCAACCGAGGCCAATCAATAAATTCATCACCTGTACCACCCCTTACGTTGTTTACTGTCTGGTCTGCCCATGCGGACTTCAGTATATTGGCAGTACAATAAACAACGTAAAATTGCGAATACTTGAACACCAGAGGGCAATAACCAATAAGGATGTTGCCTATCCTGTTGCGCGGCACTTTGCCAAAGTCCATGCGAGCAATAGAGAATTGCTTAGGTATTTTGGTATTGATCATGTACCTTTGCATCCTCGAGGAGGAGATAGACTCTTGAGTCTTCGCAGATTAGAGTCTAGATTTATCATAGATCTGCAGACCAAGAGTCCATTTGGGCTTAACATCGGGGAGGAATTTACAGTGCACCTAGGCCGCTAATAATAAAAAATAGGGATGGAGAGAGAGTAATATAACATCTAAACAAAAGAAGTAATGAGAAGTCTCAACTCAGGTCATCACACCTCCATCCCAAGCAGCTACTACCTACTGATAGCAACGTTGTTTGTAATGTATATTATATCTAGGAACCTATTACTGAAATTGAACATCGAGTTCCACATTCTGGTCAAATTTATGATCGATCATGATCTGTCTACATACCTTGTATATATTGTATATATTGTATATATTCTATACATTTTGCACTTTTAGTGCAATTTATATATTGTGATTTTGATTTTGATTTTGATTCAGTCCTTGTTTCCTTGCTTTGTTCTTGTCTTTTGACTTATGATGGGTCTCTCTTATGAGTTCTAACAACTTGCAAATATGTCTACTGTAAATAATTTTTGAAGTATATATTGGACATAAGCTAGGTGGTTTATTGAACTCTTGAATTTTGAATTTTGATGCTATCTTTGCAAATTAAGTATCCACACACACATATGTATATAGATTTCTCTCATGCACTTATTCTTTCTAAAATCACAGTAAGGCATGTAACAGCCTGATATTACCAATTTGTCTCCGGTAGACTAATATCTATTATGAACACCGGAGAAGTGCCGATACACGGCGAGATTCAATTGTTATCTCTGGTAAAAGACATGCCATTGTTGGTTTACAATTTACGGTCAATTTTTTGTTATTCTCTGGTATCTAGTGGGATGTAGAATGTAATTTGGAGTTAAAACCAGGTACAAGCCGATTCACGGCCTGATTAGGCGCTCATTATTTTTATGCCTCTAATTTTGTATTTACAATAATCTTGGCCAAGTGGAGTTATGAACGCTATTGCTAAGCAATGGTTGATTTACAAAATGTATTATGACGTTTTTCCCATTGTGCAATGGCCGCCACGTTATTCCTGGTAATAGTCATGAATGAACACCCATACCGATACCATGAGTCCGCCTTCACTTTCTGTGAAGGCGTGTATGAATACAAGCCGCGCGCAGCTTTACACTGACACTGAGGAAGGACTTTTGTGTTTGAAACGCGTCTGTCATCTCTTGCTTGCTGTAAGCCGTAATAAAATCCTCGTTTTGCTGTACCTGGAGTGCTTGGAGTTTCCTTTTTTCACTGAGGGAGACCACGGAGCTTCTATATATATATATATGTATATATATATATATATATATATATATATATATATATTACCTACTGGCGGTCGCCAGTAGGTATATATAGTTAGGATTTTTTCTCTATGGGTTTTTTGAAAATTCTATGTCTAGTAACTTTGGCGTTTGTGGACGGAATCGGCTGAAATTTTCAGGAAAATGGCACATTTTGTTTCTGAGCAGCCCTTGAAAATTTGGGGGGGGTTCGTCCAGTGGGGGCCGAGAAAAAAGGGGGGTCCCAAAACGTGTTTTTAACATTGAGTTTTCCATAGGGCGGTTGGCCTCACTTTTAGCCCGAACGGCTGAATGGATTTGCACGAAACTTGGCAAAATTGTAGGGACTGGTAGCCCGATGTGCCTTTTGTAGGTCTCAATATATGTGCTCCAGTGGATTTTGAGAAATTAACGTTTAAAAAAAGATATATATCTGTAACAGCGGACCGGTTAGCGCTCTGGTTCGCGGACTTTTCGCGCAACGGAGCTTTGTGAAGCGAAGCTGATTGGTTCTCCGGCGTCTGTCAACATTCCAAACAGTCCGTAGCGGCCGCCATCTTGTCTCTCGGTAGGATCGAGAGACAAGAGGAGGTCAAAACAAAGGGGGAAATAACTATAAGGGGGCATAGTAGATCCTCGCTGACCCCCTAGGTTTGATGTGGAGGTTTTAAAAGGGCCCCGCGGGGCAAAAAAAAAACAAAATAATAATAATCGAACGGCTGAATGGATTTGCACGAAACTTGGCAAAATATTAGGGACTGGTAGCCCGATGTGCCTTTGCTAGGTCTCAATATATGTGCTCCAGTGGATTTTGAGAAATTAACGTTGAAAAAAAGATATATATCTGTAACAGCGCTCCGCTTCGCGTACTTTTCGCGTTACGGAGCTTTGCGAAGCTGATTGGTTCTCCGGCGTCTGTCAACATTCCAAACAGTCCGTAGCGGCCGCCATCTTGTCCCTCGGTAGGATTGAGAGACAAGAGGAGGCCAAAGCGAAGGGGGAAATGACCATAAGGGGGCATAGTAGATCATTCCTGACCTCTTAGGTTTGATGTACCATTTTGCCAAGTTTGGTGTAATTCCGTTCAGCCATTCAGGCTGTAGACGTATGTAAATGTCCTATGGAAAATTGCATGGGGAAAACACATTTGAAAGTGTTGAAATTTAGAACCAATTAAAATGTTACTTTGGTTTTGTATTTGTGTGTGATGAAAGTTAATTGGTTATGTATATATGTCAAATGAGAGGAAACCACAGCCATTTTGTGATACTACTGTCTGAGGTACATTTGTGAGGAATTTTTGGTGGTGAATTTCTGGTGTTTGATTTACACAGTACTAACACTTCTGCTACTTTTAAAAAGGTGAGTTGTTAATTTGTAAGGGGAACTATGTTGTACACTTGAAGATAATTTGAAAAATGTTTTCTGTTATTTATTTGCAGTCCTTCTGTTATACTAAATACTTGATGAAGTTAGTTTTATATTATGTATTACTAAAAACGATAAATGAAAGTGATTATTTTTTTCTGCAATTTACAGCAAGCAATTTCAAAATAAAATGGCTCACAATGAAGAGACCGTGGCAATTTCTTTTGAATTGTCCACTACATTGATTGAAATTGAGAGCACCAATAATGAAATATTGTCACAAGGAGGACATGACTTGTATGATTCCATTAGATTGATTGAAATGGACAGCACCAAGAATGAAATATTGTCACAAGGAGATGACTTGAATGATTCCACTACATTGATTGAAATTGAGAGCACCAATAATGAAATATTGTCACAAGGAGGAGATGGCTTGTATGATTCCATTAGATTGATTGAAATGGACAGCACCAATAATGAAATATTGTCACAAGGAGGAGATGACTTGAATGATTCCACTACATTGATTGAAATTGAGAGCACCAATAATGAAATATTGTCACGAGGAGATGACTTGAATGATTCCACTACATTGATTGAAATGGACAGCACCAATAATGAAATATTGTCAGAAGGAGGAGATGACTTGAATGATTTTTTTGATCAATCTCTTGATGGCGAATTTATCGAGTGTTTGGAGACCATAGAGTTACAAGAATCATCATTGCAGACTTTTAATGAGGAGATTCCAGATGAGATGATTGAAGAGGAAATTACTGATGAGGACATGTTACTAGTTGTTTCAAATTTAGAAAATTCTGAAGAATAAATTTATATTTAGAAATCAAAAATTGTTTGAGACATTATTTATTTTTATTTTTAATTTATGAGGTTGTAGCGAAGTGATTGTAGTATAAAATGAGACTTATAGTATAGAGTGCAACATTTTTATGTTACATGGTAAGTTTACTCATATTTACTTCCCTTCTGCCACTATATTATCTCCAATGTGTATTTGACATGTCTTCTTCATCTCCGGCCTCCTTTCTCTCACTGTGTGTCTCCGATGCATCTTATCGCTGGTATTTTGTGTAATTACAGAAGAGAGTAAAATAAAATAGTTCGGAACGTGAAAAGGGGGCAAAGTAGAGTACTCCTCACCCTCTAGGCCTTTTTAGGCGGTCCCAAAAGGATCAGTTTCTGCTTTCCTGAGAGATTATGGTATGAGTTCCATATACCACAATAACTTGCATTACAACATGCAAGATATCTATCTCCTATTACCAACTTTTGGAGATATTCGCGCTAAGCGCGAATATCTCCAAAAAGTAACACCTGCCCTGAGCAGTTCTTAGCCATGTTATCCAATGGGAGGTGGATAACATGGCTAAGAGTATTAGCTCGGTAATGCATGAATATCGCTGACTTTTTAGCGATATTCATGCATTGCGGCCGTTTATTATCGCATTTGCGATAAACCTTGATAATAGTAAGGTTTATCTTCGATAATTTCTGACGATGCTTAGTGGTAAAAAATTGGTTGGTAAGCATCGTTAGCGATAAATATCGCTTAACTTTGGTAATATGCCCCAACGTCTGTTAACGTTCGATTCGAAGGAAATGAGGAAGTGTTGAAAAACATTGTCTGCGCCATCTTGCCTTTTTTGAAATGCCACACTTTTGTCGTGCACGGCAGCCATTTTAGATGTCTTGACCAGACCCACTCTCTGCACGCTGTCGATTCGTAGCATGGCTCCTCACCCTCGTAAGCATCTCCCCCAGGCACTGGTCACCACCGCTCTCTGTCTTATGCATGGGCAATAAACCTTCCCCCATCTGCGCTGCTCTTCCCTGAGAATCACACTCTGTGCCCGCCCGACACCTCCCTTTCGCCCTATTCACTACCGCACCCTCTGACACTCCTCTTCCTCTGTGTCCGAATGTCCAGGCCGGTCCTAGGCTATCAGCTAGCCCTGCAGATGTAGTTTATGGCCCCAGCTGTAAAGAATCACCCCTCTTCAAAGGAGTTATAGTAGATCAAGGCCCACACCCGATGTGATCCGTCACAGCACACGCGTTCCTACTATCTGAAAACCATCCTGTATTGTGATTGGGGAGGGGACCGAGCCTGAAGCGGAAGATTCCAGGAATGACTCTTTGTACATCAAAGTTTTTACAATTATGTGTCACATTAAAAATATATAGCACTCCAACAAAGTAGTAGGAATATAAAACTTTAATAACATATAAATATATACAACAAAACAAAAACAGTAAAAACATTTAAACAACGAAGAGACCGTGGCAATTTCTTTTTAATTATCCAATAGATTTATTGAAATTGACAGCACCAATAATGAAATATTCTTGTCAGTAGCGGTCTGTTGTGCGAATAGTTCCAAGGCAGCAGAACGCGCTGAAATCTAGATGGCACGAAAGTGATGTCTAGTAAGTTGCCGCCCAGCAAAAAACGGCGTGGGGCGCCGCGGGGGTGAGTGAGTCCAGTAGGCACCACAGCTATTCTTACCGGCATTGCAGAATTACTGCTGGGGACAATGCCTGTGCTGTAGCAGGGTCACAGCAGAAACAAAAAGGATTCTGTTGAAGATGTTGTTGGTTTTCAATTTGAAAACAGTTCTGGTGTCAACTGCTATGCTAATGTAGTGGTTAATGTTTTGTTTTCTCTAGAAAATGTAAAAGAGGGGGAGGCAGTCCAAAGTTCCGTTAAAAGGGCAAAGGAAAGGATCGGTGGTTTGAACTATCAGTCAAAAAGGGGAGGGGGTGCAATAATTTTTCCTACCGGGTCACACTGTGCTTTCACCGGAAGTAAGGTCTGCAGGATTGTAGTAATTCAAAGTGAGGCTGGCGCCAGCATGGGAGCGCCGACGTCCCGCGGATACAGTTTCGTCACTCCACGGGCGATCATGGCAGTCATTCCCCATCGGGGGTCGGAGACTCCCGCGGCTCCTCTAGAATCTTCAAGGTCGTGGAGGACTACGGTGGTGGAGTCAACCAGTGACCGGGCCATTTCTTTATGTTGGGCCCGCTCTTGCCAGGTCGACCGCCATTTTGAGAGTTCGGCAGCTACCGGCGATCGCGGGGTCACATGAGCGGACGGGCTCCACCCTGCCGGGCGAGACGTTGCAGCATGGCCACAGTGGAAGAACCGTTATCTAGGTCGTTCCGAAACTGTGCAGCACTGTAGTTGTTAGGATGCCACCGCCTGGAGCGCTGAGGGTGCAGCTGGGAAGCCTCCACCTGGGGAGGCGGGAGAGGCCTGTTCGCACCGTCTCTCCCTCCCAGTGCACCCCACGGCGTCTCGCTTGAGATTTGTTATGGCCGGACCAGGCGATGAGGACGAGGGGGGGGTCGGAGGCATGTGCAAGACATCCCCCTCCAGTGTTGTCGCAGCCATTATAAAAGAAAGAAGTGTCCCGTCCGTCTTCGGGCCGGGCTTCCGGTGGATGTCGGCCGGACGCCCCTGGCTCTGGCCCCATGAACGGGTTTCTTGGTTTATCGGCTGCAGCCGGATCCCGTCGGCCTCGGCCCCCCGACCGTTGGTGGTCGGACCGGAAGAGCATGTGGCGGGACTACCTGCAACTCTCAAGGGCCACCGCGGCCGGACTGGGAGAGAGAGGGGAGGGTCGAGGAGACATCCCCCCCCCCTGCAACTGTTCAGCGTTGTAAAGGCAATCCCCTGGCCGGGTCCCGCTGGTCTCGGCCTCTCCTCCGGCTACACCCTACGTTAGGATCTCCTGGCCGAGGCGTGGCAGCAGGACCTGCCTTATATGGGCTGCTCCCGGCTGGGCGTAGCCGGAACCCTGCCCCACCTTGGAAGTTTCCAGAGTGGGGGTGGATGTTCTACTGACTTGCATTTTCCCTAGTCTATCGATTTTTTTGGCGTGGCAGGCGGTGGGACAGCGAGGGGTGATTTGGTTTCTCTTACTGTTTTTCTGGTCTCTCACCACTGGCATATTTTAACGTTTTCTTGTTTCTAGGACATTAATAGGTTTTATCATTACGTTATGTTATCGTTTCTTTGTTCGTTGTTTAATAAAAGTTCATGTTCATCAGTGGCCTACTGATTTTCGTTTTCCTATTTTTTTCTTTCCAGGTTGTTTCATGGTAAAGTTTCTGTTAACAGGATACAGTGATCACTTCGTTATTATTGCATATGTCCTTTTCACTAGGGGTGCTCTCTGGTCGGGCCAGATGACGTATCTCTAGTAAATGGTCCGGGTGAAAAAGGTGCATCAATCAGTGGGGAGTAGATAGGCATGACAGATTACAACGGGGGAGAACGGTCCGCATTACGTACCCTTTCACTACTTGCAAAGATTTTCCTACGTTTATTTGCAAACAGGGAATACCTCCAAAAAGAACTAATTCCCAAACAGTCAATGTTCGGACAATCAATCAATCAATGAGGAATGAAATAGGTACGACGTGTTAAAGGCTTGCGTTACCTACCCTTCACTATCTGCAAAGGGAGATAGAATATTCCTATTCTTCCTCGTTTGCAGGTAGAGAAGATCGTTAAGAGAATTAACTTCGAACAATTCAATGCTCGATTGAAACAATCAACAAGGGGTACTGTGAACACAAATGAACGCCGCTTATATACATACGCATTGCTATTTTCAACAGGTTGTTCCTAATGTTTCTATTTTAGCGAGGTCAAAAGAGATCCCATTAGTGGCCTACTGATTTTGCTCGATTCCTTTTGTTTTTTTACACGATTTTTCGCTATCTGCAAAGACTAAACAGAGTATTGCGACTCTGTGCTTGTTTGTAAATAGAGAATGAACCAAAGAGAACAATCAATCAAATGGAGAGAGAAGCAGGCACGACGGATTACAAAGGGGGAAAGGGCTGCGTTAACTACCCTTCACTATCTGCAAAGAGAGAGTACTCCTAATAGAAATGAGGGGTGGGGGGCAGCAATCAAAGCAGATCAGTGTGCATAAACACGAAAAAAAAAATTCTTACCACGTACTTGACATTCGACAGCTTATGATATTTGCTATTAAAAAACCATTGAAATTCACTGAAAAAACCATAGGTTATAGACCATATATAGTTAGGAATTAGCATTTACAAAACCTTGAAAATTCACTGAAAAAACCATAGGTTATAGACCATATATAGTTAGGAATTAGCATTTAAAAAACCTTATTTTACTCACACAAAACCATTGAAATTCCATATATAGTTAGTTGCACTAACTATATATTGCGCACCCGCAATCCACTGCTGATGATGTCACATATTACATCATTCATGACATGGTCAGTGACATCACTGATGACATCACTGATGACATCTCAAATGACATCACTGATGACATCACTGATGACAACATCCAGTGACTATGTTTCTGTAAAGTTAAAATATGTCTTACATATTGAAGAATGAGTGGATGTATAAGTGTCTGGACGAAGGATTTAGTAGGTGCATGACTGAATGTATGAGTGAGTGATTAAATGTGTCTCACTGAGTGCATGGGTTAGTGACTAAACTGTCTTAATTTGTGCATCATTATGTCTGTTGTTCTGTAAACTGCTGCATGTGTTGATCAGTAGCTATATGAGTAACTATATGGGTTATTGATTGATTGCCCAAGTATTTGCATGGGAGACTGAGTGTGTGTGTGGCTGGATGGGAGGTGTGTGACTCTGTACAGATCAATGTGTACTTGTATCAATGATTGTATAAGAGAGTAAGTATGTGTTAGTATATGGTTGAAAACGTAAGGTGCTCTATGTTTAACTGTATAGAGTAGAAAATGGAAGTGTGATTGATTCTTTACAGGACTGACTAGGTGTGTGAGTAACTCCATGGATGAGTGGCAGAGTGTGAGTGTCTGTATAGGTGTATGAGTGCATATGATTGTGTTGTAAACATGAGTGATTGTATGTATGAATGATTGTATGGGTGAATGAGTGAATGTGTGTGTAGACGTAGGAATCAGTGAGTACGTATGTAGTAACTAGTATTGGTGTGTCAATGGTTTCAAAAATTATACTCTGTTTTTAACACTGGGTGAAACAGAGGTTATATTAAAATGTGAGGAGATGCATTGTATTGTCACATGAATGATATCATCAGTGATGTGATCATTGATGTCAAGTGAGATGTCATCAGTGATGTCATTTGAGATGTCATCAGTGATGTCATCAGTGATGTCACTGACCATGTCATGAATGATGTAATATGTGACATCATCAGCAGTGGATTGCGGGTGCGCAATATATAGTTAGTGCAACTAACTATATATGGAATTTCAATGGTTTTGTGTGAGTAAAATAAGGTTTTTTAAATGCTAATTCCTAACTATATATGGTCTATAACCTATGGTTTTTTCAGTGAATATATATATAATCAGCTCACATTGCCATTTGCAGCTTATAACTATTAGCCACCAGGGGTCACTACTAACCAAAAGCAGTCATTCTACTTCTAAATTGTGCCAATCGAGTGGAACAGCAGCCTAGGATTAACCACTGCTTCATCTCATTTTCCAAGAGAATGCAGATGTAAAGTGTTTTTGATGGTACGCCTGTGCATATTGAAATATTCAGAGCATATTCTGAATTTCAGTTAACACATCAGTAAGCATTTTGGCCATCAGTGAATTCAACCTTTTTTCTCAATCAGAATAGGCAAGGATAATGACAGATATATTTTACAATGTTAGAAAGTACATCATTTTATTTCATTGTGTGAATAAAATGAATCGCCTCCCCGTCGGGGAATTGAACCCCGGTCTCCCGCGTGACAGGCGGGGATACTGACCACTATACTAACGAGGACTTATTGGCATCAGTTAAACAGTGCTCACCTCCTTGGGGTTAAGGCATACCCTCGATCAATTCACAGTATTGTAATAGGCAGATTTGCTGCTTTTGGTTAGGACAAGTAATCTTTTTTCCTAAATATTACAATACAGAAATTCCTAGCCAAAAACAATCAGTTTTATCAAGAAATTATTTCATTGAAATAAATATCTATCTATCGATCTGTCTATCTGGCTATCTTTCTAACTATCAATATATATATTTATATATATATATATATATATATATATATATATGTATATATATATATATATATATATATATATATATATATATATATATATATATATATATATATATATATATATATATATATAATCAGCTCACATTGCAATTTGCAGCTTATAACTATTAGCCACCAGGGGTCACTACTAACCAAAAGCAGTCATTCTACTTCTAAATTGTGCCAATCGAGTGGAACAGCAGCCTAGGATTAACCACTGCTTCATCTCATTTTCCAAGAGAATGCAGATGTAAAGTGTTTTTGATGGTACGCCTGTGCATATTGAAATATTCAGAGCATATTCTGAATTTCAGTTAACACATCAGTAAGCATTTTGGCCATCAGTGAATTCAACCTTTTTTCTCAATCAGAATAGGCAAGGATAATGACAGATATATTTTACAATGTTAGAAAGTACATCATTTTATTTCATTGTGTGAATAAAATGAATCGCCTCCCCGTCGGGGAATTGAACCCCGGTCTCCCGCGTGACAGGCGGGGATACTGACCACTATACTAACGAGGACTTATTGGCATCAGTTAAACAGTGCTCACCTCCTTGGGGTTAAGGCATACCCTCGATCAATTCACAGTATTGTAATAGGCAGATTTGCTGCTTTTGGTTAGGACAAGTAATCTTTTTTCCTAAATATTACAATACAGAAATTCCTAGCCAAAAACAATCAGTTTTATCAAGAAATTATTTCATTGAAATAAATATCTATCTATCGATCTGTCTATCTGGCTATCTTTCTAACTATCAATATATATATTTATATATATCTATATATATATATATAATCAGCTCACTTTATCATTTGCAGCTTATAACTATTAGCCACCAGGGGTCACTACTAACCAAAAGCAGTCATTCTACTTGTAAATTGTGCCAATCGAGTGGAACAGCAGCCTAGGATTCACCACTGCTTCATCTCATTTTCCAAGAGAATGCAGATGTAAAGTGTTTTTGATGGTACGCCTGTGCATATTGAAATATTCAGAGCATATTCTGAATTTCAGTTAACACATCAGTAAGCATTTTGTCCATCTGTGAATTCAACCTTTTTTCTCAATCGGAATAGGCAAGGATAATGACAGATATATTTCACAATGTTAGAAAGTGCATCATTTTATTTAATTGTGTGAATAAAAGGAATCGCCTCCCCGTCGGGGAATTGATCCCCGGACTCCTGCGTGACAGGCGGGGATACTGACCACTATACTAACGAGGACTTATTGGCATCAGTTAAACAGTGCTCACCTCCTTGGGGTTAAGGCATACCCTCGATCAATTCACAGTATTGTAATAGGCAGATTTGCTGCTTTTGGTTAGGACAAGTAATCTTTTTTCCTAAATATTACAATACAGAAATTCCTAGCCAAAAACAATCAGTTTTATCAAGAAATGATTTCATTGAAATAAATATCTATCTATCGATCTGTCTATCTGTCTATCTTTCTAACTATCAATATATATATTTATATATATCTATATATATATATATATAATCAGCTCACTTTACCATTTGCAGCTTATAACTATTAGCCACCAGGGGTCACTACTAACCAAAAGCAGTCATTCTACTTGTAAATTGTGCCAATCGAGTGGAACAGCAGCCTAGGATTCACCACTGCTTCATCTCATTTTCCAAGAGAACGCAGATGTAAAGTGTTTTTGATGGTACGCCTGTGCATATTGAAATATTCAGAGCATATTCTGAATTTCAGTTAACACATCAGTAAGCATTTTGTCCATCTGTGAATTCAACCTTTTTTCTCAATCGGAATAGGCAAGGATAATGACAGATATATTTTACAATGTTAGAAAGTGCATCATTTTATTTAATTGTGTGAATAAAAGGAATCGCCTCCCCGTCGGGGAATTGATCCCCGGTCTCCTGCGTGACAGGCGGGGATACTGACCACTATACTAACGAGGACTTATAGTCATCAGTTAAACAGTGCTCACCTCCTTGGGGTTAAGGCATACCCTCGATCAATTCACAGTATTGTAATAGGCAGATTTGCTGCTTTTGGTTAGGACAAGTAATCTTTTTTCCTAAATATTACAATACAGAAATTCCTAGCCAAAAACAATCAGTTTTATCAAGAAATGATTTCATTGAAATAAATATCTATCTATCGATCTGTCTATCTGTCTATCTTTCTAACTATCAATATATATATTTATATATATCTATATATATATATATATAATCAGCTCACTTTACCATTTGCAGCTTATAACTATTAGCCACCAGGGGTCACTACTAACCAAAAGCAGTCATTCTACTTGTAAATTGTGCCAATCGAGTGGAACAGCAGCCTAGGATTCACCACTGCTTCATCTCATTTTCCAAGAGAACGCAGATGTAAAGTGTTTTTGATGGTACGCCTGTGCATATTGAAATATTCAGAGCATATTCTGAATTTCAGTTAACACATCAGTAAGCATTTTGTCCATCTGTGAATTCAACCTTTTTTCTCAATCGGAATAGGCAAGGATAATGACAGATATATTTTACAATGTTAGAAAGTGCATCATTTTATTTAATTGTGTGAATAAAAGGAATCGCCTCCCCGTCGGGGAATTGATCCCCGGTCTCCTGCGTGACAGGCGGGGATACTGACCACTATACTAACGAGGACTTATAGTCATCAGTTAAACAGTGCTCACCTCCTTGGGGTTAAGGCATACCCTCGATCAATTCACAGTATTGTAATAGGCAGATTTGCTGCTTTTGGTTAGGACAAGTAATCTTTTTTCCTAAATATTACAATACAGAAATTCCTAGCCAAAAACTATCAGTTTTATCAAGAAATGATTTCATTGAAATAAATATCTATCTATCGATCTGTCTATCTGGCTATCTTTCTAACTATCAATATATATATTTATATATATCTATATATATATATATAATCAGCTCACTTTACCATTTGCAGCTT
Organism: Lissotriton helveticus; assembly: GCF_964261635.1. Taxonomy (NCBI): domain Eukaryota; kingdom Metazoa; phylum Chordata; class Amphibia; order Caudata; family Salamandridae; genus Lissotriton; species Lissotriton helveticus. The sequence continues at coordinate 340,455,444 of NC_136058.1, read as the reverse complement.
ATAACTATTAGCCACCAGGGGTCACTACTAACCAAAAGCAGTCATTCTACTTGTAAATTGTGCCAATCGAGTGGAACAGCAGCCTAGGATTCACCACTGCTTCATCTCATTTTCCAAGAGAATGCAGATGTAAAGTGTTTTTGATGGTACGCCTGTGCATATTGAAATATTCAGAGCATATTCTGAATTTCAGTTAACACATCAGTAAGCATTTTGCCCATCTGTGAATTCAACCTTTTTTCTCAATCGGAATAGGCAAGGATAATGACAGATATATTTTACAATGTTAGAAAGTGCATCATTTTATTTAATTGTGTGAATAAAAGGAATCGCCTCCCCGTCGGGGAATTGATCCCCGGTCTCCTGCGTGACAGGCGGGGATACTGACCACTATACTAACGAGGACTTATTGGCATCAGTTAAACAGTGCTCACCTCCTTGGGGTTAAGGCATACCCTTGATCAATTCACAGTATTGTAATAGGCAGATTTGCTGCTTTTGGTTAGGACAAGTAATCTTTTTTCCTAAATATTACAATACAGAAATTCCTAGCCAAAAACAATCAGTTTTATCAAGAAATTATTTCATTGAAATAAATATCTATCTATCGATCTGTCTATCTGGCTATCTTTCTAACTATCAATATATATATTTATATATATCTATATATATATATATAATCAGCTCACTTTATCATTTGCAGCTTATAACTATTAGCCACCAGGGGTCACTACTAACCAAAAGCAGTCATTCTACTTGTAAATTGTGCCAATCGAGTGGAACAGCAGCCTAGGATTCACCACTGCTTCATCTCATTTTCCAAGAGAATGCAGATGTAAAGTGTTTTTGATGGTACGCCTGTGCATATTGAAATATTCAGAGCATATTCTGAATTTCAGTTAACACATCAGTAAGCATTTTGTCCATCTGTGAATTCAACCTTTTTTCTCAATCGGAATAGGCAAGGATAATGACAGATATATTTTACAATGTTAGAAAGTGCATCATTTTATTTAATTGTGTGAATAAAAGGAATCGCCTCCCCGTCGGGGAATTGATCCCCGGTCTCCTGTGTGACAGGCGGGGATACTGACCACTATACTAACGAGGACTTATTGGCATCAGTTAAACAGTGCTCACCTCCTTGGGGTTAAGGCATACCCTCGATCAATTCACAGTATTGTAATAGGCAGATTTGCTGCTTTTGGTTAGGACAAGTAATCTTTTTTCCTAAATATTACAATACAGAAATTCCTAGCCAAAAACAATCAGTTTTATCAAGAAATTATTTCATTGAAATAAATATCTATCTATCGATCTGTATATCTGGCTATCTTTTTAACTATCAATATATATATTTATATATATATATATATATATATATATATATATATATGTATATATATATATATATATATATATATATATATATTCACTGAAAAAACCATAGGTTATAGACCATATATAGTTAGGAATTAGCATTTACAAAACCTTGAAAATTCACTGAAAAAACCATAGGTTATAGACCATATATAGTTAGGAATTAGCATTTAAAAAACCTTATTTTACTCACACAAAACCATTGAAATTCCATATATAGTTAGTTGCACTAACTATATATCGCGCACCTGCAATCCACTGCTGATGATGTCACATATTACATCATTCATGACATGGTCAGTGACATCACTGATGACATCACTGATGACATCTCAAATGACATCACTGATGACATCACTGATGACATCTCATTTGACATCATTCTTGTGCTAATACGATAAACCTCTTCAGACTCTAATATAACCTTAGATACACTCAGTGTATACAGACACTCACACACTGCCACTCATCCATGGAGTTACTCACACACCCAGTCAGTCATGCAAAGAAACAATCTCACCTCCATTTCTTCAACTATACAGTTAAACACACCTTACTTATTGAAACATATACTAACACATATCTACTCTCTTATACAATCCCTGATACAAGTTCACAATGATCGATACAACCACTCACTCATTCAGTGGCTCTCATGCACAGTTATTTATATATGCCAACTCTCACATGTACTGTGTTTTACATATGTACTTACTATGACATGTAGCATTGAGATATCCATTCACTCATCAATACACTCATGCACACAGTCAACTGCCCATGTAGCTGTTTCCACATGCACTCTTGAACTCATACACCTAGTCAATAAACTGCTCACACATCTATGCACAGAGTCACACACCTTCCAGCCACCCCCACACAAACTCAATCTCCCATAGAAATACTTGGGCAACCAATTAATAACACATATAGCCTCTCGTATAGCTAATGATCAACACATGCAGCAGTTTACATCACAACAGACATAATGATGCACAAATTAAGACAGTTTAGTCACTAACCCATGCATTCAGTGAGACACATTTAATCACTCACTCATACAGTCAGTCACGCACCTACTAAATCCTTCATCCAGACACTTATACATCCACTCATTCTTCAATATGTAAGACATATTTTAACTTTACAGAAACATACAGTCACTGGATGTTGTCATCAGTGATGTCATCAGTGATGTCATTTGAGATGTCATCAGTGATGTCATCAGTGATGTCACTGACCATGTCATGAATGATGTAATATGTGACATCATCAGCAGTGGATTGCAGGTGCGCGATATATAGTTAGTGCAACTAACTATATATGGAATTTCAATGGTTTTGTGTGAGTAAAATAAGGTTTTTTAAATGCTAATTCCTAACTATATATGGTCTATAACCTATGGTTTTTTCAGTGAATTTTCAAGGTTTTGTAAATGCTAATTCCTAACTATATATGGTCTATAACCTATGGTTTTTTCAGTGAATTTCAATGGTTTTTTAATAGCAAATATCATAAGCTGTCGAATGTCAAGTACGTGGTAAGTGAAAACATTTTCGTGTTTATGCACACTGATCTGCTTTGAATGGTGCCCCCCCCCCTCATTTCTATTAGGAGTACTCTCTCTTTGCAGATAGTGAAAGGTAGTTAACGCAGGTCTTTGCCCCCATTGTAATCCGTCGTGCCTGCTTCTCTCTCCATTTGATTCATTGTTATCCAAGTATTTACTGTTTTAGAATTAGTTCTCTTTGGTTCATTCTCTATTTACAAACAAACACAGAGTCGCAATACTCTGTTTAGTCTTTGCAGATAACGAAAAATCGTGTAAAAAAAAAGAAAAAGAATCGAGCAAAATCAGTAGGCCACTAATGGGATCTCTTTTTGACCTCGCAAAAATAGAAACATTAGGAACAACCCCTCATGACAAATACAAAACTAGTGAGATGAACTGAACTCCACACAATGATGGCTGCAAAACAGCTCGGCTCCGCCACCCACCCCGCCCAAAATAACGATAAAGAACGGCTGCCATGATTGGTTGCGGAATGACCACGACGGAGCTACGAAATGGTGCTGCTCTCATGCTAACCCCAGCTTCAGTCTGAAACATCCAGAAACACTGTAGACTACCAATTCGATCAGTTCCGGTAGCGCCCCAATGTAACCCGGTAGAGAAGAACTAGCCCTCCCCTCTTTGACTGATGGTTCTTGTTGCCTGTCCCTTCTGTTGTCATTTAACAGAACTATTTAGCCTGCTGAAAGGGGTTGTGTTCCGACCGCTGGTTGGTGGAGACATTTTGACTATATTCTGTACCTGCGTTGTCGCGTAATGCGTCATATGACGCGCCGCGTTAGCGCATCCGGAAGTCATCCGGGGCGCGCAGCGCGTAACGTAAGCATAACAAGTCATGTGACTTGTTAATAAAACTTTTCATTGGTTCATTTTACTTTTCTTATTGTAATGATGAAAGGCTTGATCATATGACCTAAAAATTACGCTTTTCATTACTTCCGAACATTATTTTTTCTTAAATATATGTTATAATGTTCCAGGCTAATGTACTTTCCCGGAAATTTTACAACTGTCCTGCAAGTAAAATATATTCTTTTTTCGAGAAAAAGAGCGTTTCTTCGTCCCATGACGGAGCCGTTGAGCAAAAGAGGGTCGACCTGCTGTCTTAGTCGCCGATACGCCTGAATATGAGATTCTTATCGATCACTTTATATTGCAGGAATAGAAAACACAACAGCCCTTGACCATTTATCTTTACTGCGTTCCTTCGTATTATACCTTTTACCCTTCATGTAATTGGTCTGCTTTATTTCACTTGCCTTTTAATGATTCTAAAACAGTGACTATTATTAAAAACTTTACCAATGTATATACTACTACCATGTTTTCTTTTAAAAACCTTTATTGTGAAAATTTCATTATACAAATACGAGCCTATAACCACGTGGGCCGGCCACGGAGCAAACTGTAATCGTATATGATGAATAGACATTTACACTGTAGAGGAACGTAACGGGCGGGCCATTAGGTTGCAAGAACTAAGGTGTCTAACAGTTACGGAATCGGTGGACGTACATTTTATAATTAAAATACGACAGGGCCAGTTACAATAAAATTATCTAGATATACATTTGCGGGCAAGTACCATGGGTGACGTTAATTCGAACTTTCAACAGTACAGTAATCAATAACACATCAGAACTTAATATCAATAGGGATGTCGAAATATTCAATCAATTCTCGTCCCCGCCCGCCATGTGCTTCAAAACTGCATACGTATCTCGTGATTTCAAGGTTCTGCAACCAGTACACAACAAGGAGTTACGAGTCCCATTTATTCTGGCGCCATTTTGGGCGAGGACGGGCAGGTCCAGGATATAGTCAAAATGTCTCTACCAACCATCGACTATGATGATGTTCATATGCTGTATTTATTAGAGTAACACTCAGATGTCCACATGAAATAAATTTGCCACAATCTAAACATGTCATTTTAATCTTTCCAAAGTTCTTCTAAATATTTGGGACCGTTTCCCTTGCCTCTGAAGCTCTCAGTGCCACTTCTTTGATGAATGTACTAGCAGGTCAGGGGTTCTCCTCCAAATCTCTCTTTTATGCAGCACTATAATTAATTGTTGCCACCTCTCCATATGACGATGCATGGTATAGTTACCACAACTATATTTTTTTTCGGTTCCTCTAGAGAGTTCATCGTGGCAGATGAAGCGTGTAACGTACCGGGCATTTACCTTTTTTTGCATGTACAGGAAAGGAAAAAAAAATCGAGCGTCCGAGTTCTAAGGTGTCCCAGGGCCATTTTAGTGGACCAGGCCCAAATCCAAAGAACAGGCCGCCATTTTGAGAGTCCTGTTGCAGCCGCCTGTCGCTGTAGCATCAAGAGCAGCCGAAACTCAGCTGAATGGCAACTGAAACGGTAAAGGGGCGCCCCACTACAGCAGACGAGCCAGGCCCAAATCCAAAGAACTGCTATCTCACAGGCTAATGGGGCGACCCACGCCGAGTTTCAGCATTGTAGGATGACCACACAAGTACAGCAACTTGCTAGACATCACCTCGGTGCCATCCGGATCTCGGCGCCCCACTGCAGATGAAGTGCCTCTCAACTATGAAACCACCACGGTGACATCCGGATCTTGGCGCGTTGTGCTGCCTTCGGCCTATTCGCACATCGGTCCGCTACTGACGCCATCTCACAGGCTAATGGGGTGACCCACGCCGAGTTTCAGCATTGTAGGATGACCACAGCAACTTGCTAGACATCACCTCAGTACCATCCGAATCTTGGCATCTCAACGCCTAGTGGTATCTTCCATACAAAAAATATTGTTACGCTGCCTTTGGCCCCATTCGCACACCAGTCCGCAACTTAGACATCACCTCGGTGCCATCCGGATCTTGGCATCTCAGCGCCTTGTGGTGTCAGTCAGAAAATATTGTTGTGCTGCCTTCGGCCTATTCGCAAATCCAAAGAACTGCTATCTCACAGGCTAATGGGGCGACCCACGCCGAGTTTCAGCATTGTAGGATGACCACACAAGTACAGCAACTTGCTAGACATCACCTCGGTGCCATCCGGATCTCGGCGCCCCACTGCAGATGAAGTGCCTCTCAACTATGAAACCACCACGGTGACATCCGGATCTTGGCGCGTTGTGCTGCCTTCGGCCTATTCGCACATCGGTCCGCTACTGACGCCATCTCACAGGCTAATGGGGTGACCCACGCCGAGTTTCAGCATTGTAGGATGACCACACCAACTTGCTAGACATCACCTCAGTGCCATCCGAATCTTGGCATCTCAACGCCTAGTGGTATCTTCCATACAAAAAATATTGTTACGCTGCCTTTGGCCCCATTCGCACACCAGTCCGCAACTTAGACATCACCTCGGTGCCATCCGGATCTTGGCATCTCAGCGCCTTGTGGTGTCAGTCAGAAAATATTGTTGTGCTGCCTTCGGCCTATTCGCAAATCCAAAGAACTGCTATCTCACAGGCTAATGGGGCGACCCACGCCGAGTTTCAGCATTGTAGGATGACCACACAAGTACAGCAACTTGCTAGACATCACCTCGGTGCCATCCGGATCTCGGCGCCCCACTGCAGATGAAGTGCCTCTCAACTATGAAACCACCACGGTGACATCCGGATCTTGGCGCGTTGTGCTGCCTTCGGCCTATTCGCACATCGGTCCGCTACTGACGCCATCTCACAGGCTAATGGGGTGACCCACGCCGAGTTTCAGCATTGTAGGATGACCACACCAACTTGCTAGACATCACCTCAGTGCCATCCGAATCTTGGCATCTCAACGCCTAGTGGTATCTTCCATACAAAAAATATTGTTACGCTGCCTTTGGCCCCATTCGCACACCAGTCCGCAACTTAGACATCACCTCGGTGCCATCCGGATCTTGGCATCTCAGCGCCTTGTGGTGTCAGTCAGAAAATATTGTTGTGCTGCCTTCGGCCTATTCGCACATCGGTCCGCTACTGACGCCATCTCACAGGCCAACGGGGCGCCCCACGCCGACTTTCAGCATTGTAGGATGGCCACACCAGTACCACAACTTGCAAGACACCACCTCGGTGCCATCCGGATCTTGGCATCTCAGCGCCTTGTGGTCTCTTCTACACCGGAAATATAGTAGAAAATATTGTTGCGCTGCCTTTAGCCCCATTCACACATCAGTCCGCTACTGACACCATCTCACAGGCCAACGGGGCGCCCCACGCCGACTTTCAACATTGTAGGATGGCCACAGAAGTGCGACAACTTACTAGACACCACCTCGGTGCCATCCGGATCTTGGCGCGTTGTGCTGCCTTCGGCCTATTCGCACATCGGTCCGCTACTGACGCAAACTCACAGGCCAACGGGGCGCCCCACGCCGACTTTCAGCATTGTAGGATGGCCACACCAGTGCGGCAACTTCCTACACACCACCTCGGTGCCATCCGGATCTTCGCGCGTAGTGAAGCTGCAGCAGCTGCAAATAAGCTTCAGACAGTGTTACAACCGCTGCTCAGAACTCTCAACTATGACACCACCTCGATGCCATCCGGATCTTGGCGCGTTGTGTTGCCTTCGGCCTATTCGCACATCGGTCCGCTACTGACACCGCCTCACGTGCCAACGTATTTTCTCCACATTTTATACCCTATGCCGCATAACAGGTCATGTGACTTCTTTATAAAACTTTTCATTGGTTCATTTTACTTTTGGTTTCCTAATGATGGAAGGCTTGATCATATGACCTAAAAACAACACTTTTCATTGGATGAAAACTTTTTTTTCCCCCCAAACGATGAAAGCCCCACCTTGTTTCTGGATGTTTCAGACTGAAGCTGGCGTCACCATGAGAGCACCACCATCTCGTAGCTCCGTCGTGGTCATTCCGCGAGCAATCATGGCAGCCGCTCCCCACCAGAAGCCTGCAGGAGTCGGGGCCCCCAAAACTTTTGATGAATTCTCAAGGCGGAGGGGACGCTTTCGAGAATGGGGTCCAAGACCTAGCAGACAAGCGTCCGATTTCCAAGGTGTCCCAGGGCCATTTCAGTGGACCAGGCCCAAAAAGGAAACAGCCTGCCGCCATTTTGAGAGTCCTGTGGCAGCCGCCTATCGCTGCACCGCAAGAGTGGGCGCAACTCAGCTGAATGGCGGATTTTGACACAGTGGACCAAAAGCGGACGGAATGGCAACTGAAACGGTAAAGGGGCGCCCCACTACAACAGATGACACTCCACCTGGAGAGGCCCGTTCACGCCGCCTCCCCCGGGGCGCCCCACGCCGTTATTCGGAGCAGCATTGTAGGATACCAAAACCAGTGCGGCAACTTACTGGACATCACCTTGGTGCCATCGTTCTGCTGCCTTGGAACTATTCGCACAACAGTTTGCTACTGATGACCCACCCCCCGCGACGCCCCACGCCGTTATTTGCTGGGTGGCAACTTACTAGACATCACTTTTGTGTCATCTAGATTTCGGCGCGTTCTGCTGCCTTGGAACTATTCGCACAACAGTTTGCTACTGATCACCCACCCCCCGCGACGCCCCACGCCGGAAATCTGGACGTTGTGCTGCGTTGGGACTATTCGCACAGCCGACCGCTACTTCGTTGTTTTTCTCTAAAAATGTTTATATGTTATTACTATTTTTGTTTTCTTGTATATATTTATAAATTATTAAAGTTTTATAATCTTACTACTTTGTCGGAGTGCTATATATTTTTAATGTGACACATAATTGTAAAAACTTTGATGTACAAAGAGTCATCCCTGGAATCTTCCGCTTCACGCTCGGTCCCCTCCCCAATCACAATACAGGATGGTTTTCAGATAATAGCAACGCTTCTGCTGTGACGGATCTCATCGAGTGTGGGCCTTGATCTACTATAACTCCTTTGAAGACGGGTGATTCTTTACAGCTGTGGCCATAAACTACATCTGCAGGGCTAGCTGATAGCCTAGGACCGGCCTGGACAATCGGACACAGAGGAAAAGGAGTGTCAGAGGGTGCGGTAGTGAATAGGGCGAAAGGGAGGTGTCGGGCGGGCACAGGGTGTGATTCTCAGGGAAGAACAGCGCAGATGGGGGGAGGTTTATTACCCATGCATAAAACAGAGAGCGGGGGTGACCACTGCCTGGGGGAGATGCTTGCGAGGGTGGGGAGCCATGGTAAGGATCGACAGCGTTCACAGAGTGGATCTGGTCAAGGCATCTAAAATGGCTGCCGTGCACGACAAAAGTGTGGCATTTGAAAAAAGACAAGATGGCGCACACAATGTTTTTCAACAATTCCTGATTTCCTTCGAATCGAACGTTAACAGACGTTGGGGCATATTACCAAAGTTAAGCGATATTTATCCCTAACGATGCATTGCAAAGATTTTTTTACCGTCAGAAATTATCGCAGATAAACCTTGCTATTATCAAGGTTTATCGCAAATACGATAAAAAACGAGCGCAATGCATTAATGTCGCTGAAAACTCCGCGATATTCATGCATTACCGAGCTAATGCTCTTAGCCATGTTATCCACCTCCCATTGGATAACATGGCTAAGAACTGCTCAGGGCAGCTGTTACTTTTTGGAGATATTCGCGCTTATCTCGAATATTTCCAAAAGTTGATAATAGGAGATAGCGATGTTAGCGACTGTTTCCAGTCGCTAACATCTTGGCATGCCCACTTTGCATGTCATTAGTGATAAATATCACTCACATGCAAAGTGGGACCCAAGATGGTCGCTATCTCCTACTAGCCGTCGCTAACTGGTGTTAGCAACAGCTAGGTAATACACATATAATTTTATCTCCGCGAAGCGGAGCGCTGTTACAGATATATATCTTGTTTTTGAACGTTAATTTCTCAAAATGCACTGAAGCACATATATTGAGACATAGCAAAGGCACATCGGGCTACCAGTCCCTAATATTTTACCAAGTTTCGTGCAAATCCATTCAGCCGTTCGATTATTATTATTATTATTTTTTTTTGCCCCGCGGGGCCCTTTTAAAACCTCCACATCAAACCTAGGGGGTCAGCGAGGATCTACTATGCCCCCTTATGGTCATCAGCCGTTCGATTATTATTATTATTTTTTTTTTTGCCCCGCGGGGCCCTTTTAAAACCTCCACATCAAACCTAGGGGGTCAGCGAGGATCTACTATGCCCCCTTATGGTCATTTGCCCCTTCGCTTTGGCCTCCTCTTGTCTCTCGATCCTACCGAGAGACAAGATGGCGGCCGCTACGTACTGTTTGGAATGTTTACAGACACCGGAGAGCCAATCAGCTTCGCTTCGCAAAGCTCCGTAACGCGAAAAGTACGCGAAGCGGTGCGCTGTTACAGATATAAATCTTTTTTTGAACGTTAATTTCTCAAAATCCACTGAAGCACATATATTGAGACCTAGCAAAGGCACATCGGGCTACCAGTCCCTACAATTTTGCCAAGTTTCGTGCAAATCCATTCAGCCGTTCGATTATTATTATTATTATTTTTTTTTGCCCCGCGGGGCCCTTTTAAAACCTCCACATCAAACCTAGGGGGTCAGCGAGGATCTACTATGCCCCCTTATAGTTATTTCCCCCTTTGTTTTGACCTCCTCTTGTCTCTCGATCCTACCGAGAGACAAGATGGCGGCCGCTACGGACTGTTTGGAATGTTGACAGACGCCGGAGAACCAATCAGCTTCGCTTCACAAAGCTCCGTTGCGCGAAAAGTACGCGTCCTGGGCCGCTGCCCAGTCCGCTGTTACAGATATATATCTTTTTTTAAACGTTAATTTCTCAAAATCCACTGGAGCACATATATTGAGACCTACAAAAGGCACATCGGGCTACCAGTCCCTACAATTTTGCCAAGTTTCGTGCAAATCCATTCAGCCGTTCGGGCTAAAAGTGAGGCCAACCGCCCTATGGAAAACTCAATGTTAAAAACACGTTTTGGGACCCCCCTTTTTTCTCGACCCCCCCTGGACGAAACCCCCCCCAATTTTCAGGGGCTGCTCAGAAACAAAATGTGCCATTTTCCTGAAAATTTCAGCCAATTCCGTCCACAAACGCCAAAGTTATTAGACATAGAATTTTCAAAAAACCCATAGAGAAAAAATCCTAACTATATATACCTACTGGCGACCGCCAGTAGGTAATATATATATATATATATATATATATATATATATATAATCAGCTCACATTACCATTTGCAGCTTATAACTATTAGCCACCAGGGGTCACTACTAACCAAAAGCAGTCATTCTACTTGTAAATTGTGCCAATCGAGTGGAACAGCAGCCTAGGATTCACCACTGCTTCATCTCATTTTCCAAGAGAATGCAGATGTAAAGTGTTTTTGATGGTACGCCTGTGCATATTGAAATATTCAGAGCATATTCTGAATTTCAGTTAACACATCAGTAAGCATTTTGTCCATCTGTGAATTCAACCTTTTTTCTCAATCGGAATAGGCAAGGATAATGACAGATATATTTTACAATGTTAGAAAGTGCATCATTTTATTTAATTGTGTGAATAAAATGAATCGCCTCCCCGTCGGGGAATTGAACCCCGGTCTCCCGCGTGACAGGTGGGGATACTGACCACTATACTAACGAGGACTTATTGGCATCAGTTAAACAGTGCTCACCTCCTTGGGGTTAAGGCATACCCTCGATCAATTCACAGTATTGTAATAGGCAGATTTGCTGCTTTTGGTTAGGACAAGTAATCTTTTTTCCTAAATATTACAATACAGAAATTCCTAGCCAAAAACAATCAGTTTTATCAAGAAATTATTTCATTGAAATAAATATCTATCTATCGATCTGTCTATCTGGCTATCTTTCTAACTATCAATATATATATTTATATATATCTATATATATATATATAATCAGCTCACTTTACCATTTGCAGCTTATAACTATTAGCCACCAGGGGTCACTAGTAACCAAAAGCAGTCATTCTACTTGTAAATTGTGCCAATCGAGTAGAACAGCAGCCTAGGATTCACCACTGCTTCATCTCATTTTCCAAGAAAATGCAGATGTAAAGTGTTTTTGATGGTACGCCTGTGCATATTGAAATATTCAGAGCATATTCTGAATTTCAGTTAACACGTCAGTAAGCATTTTGGCCATCAGTGAATTCAACCTTTTTTTCTCAATCGGAATAGGCAAGGATAATGACAGATATATTTTACAATGATAGAAAGTACATCATTTTATTTAATTGTGTGAATAAAATTAATCGACTCCCCGTCGGGGAATTGAACCCCGGTCTCCCGCGTGACAGGCGGGGATACTGATCACTATACTAACGAGGACTTATTGGCATCCGTTAAACAGTGCTCACCTCCTTGGGGTTAAGGCATACCCTCGATCAATTCACAGTATTGTAATAGGCAGATTTGCTGCTTTTGGTTAGGACAAGTAATCTTTTTTCCTAAATATTACAATACAGAAATTCCTAGCCAAAAACAATCAGTTTTATCAAGAAATTATTTCATTGAAATAAATATCTATCTATCGATCTGTCTATCTGGCTATCTTTCTAACTATCAATATATATATTTATATATATCTATATATATCTATATATAATCAGCTCACTTTATCATTTGCAGCTTATAACTATTAGCCACCAGGGGTCACTACTAACCAAAAGCAGTCATTCTACTTGTAAATTGTGCCAATCGAGTGGAACAGCAGCCTAGGATTCACCACTGCTTCATCTCATTTTCCAAGAGAATGCAGATGTAAAGTGTTTTTGATGGTACGCCTGTGCATATTGAAATATTCAGAGCATATTCTGAATTTCAGTTAACACATCAGTAAGCATATTGTCCATCTGTGAATTCAACCTTTTTTCTCAATCGGAATAGGCAAGGATAATGACAGATATATTTTACAATGTTAGAAAGTGCATCATTTTATTTAATTGTGTGAATAAAAGGAATCGCCTCCCCGTCGGGGAATTGATCCCCGGTCTCCTGCGTGACAGGCGGGGATACTGACCACTATACTAACGAGGACTTATTGGCATCAGTTAAACAGTGCTCACCTCCTTGGGGTTAAGGCATACCCTCGATCAATTCACAGTATTGTAATAGGCAGATTTGCTGCTTTTGGTTAGGACAAGTAATCTTTTTTCCTAAATATTACAATACAGAAATTCCTAGCCAAAAACAATCAGTTTTATCAAGAAATTATTTCATTGAAATAAATATCAATCTATCGATCTGTCTATCTGGCTATCTTTCTAACTATCAATATATATATTATATATATATATATATATATATATATATATATATATGTATATATATATATATATTCACTGAAAAAACCATAGGTTATAGACCATATATAGTTAGGAATTAGCATTTAAAAAACCTTATTTTACTCACACAAAACCATTGAAATTCCATATATAGTTAGTTGCACTAACTATATATCGCGCACCCGCAATCCACTGCTGATGATGTCACATATTACATCATTCATGACATGGTCAGTGACATCACTGATGACATCACTGATGACATCTCAAATGACATCACTGATGACATCTCACTTGACATCAATGATCACATCACTGATGATATCATTCATGTGATAATACAATGCATCTCCTCACACTGTAATATAACCTCCGTTACACCCAGTGTTAAATAGAGAGTATCATTTTTGAAACCATTGACACACCAATACTAGTTACTACATACGCACTCACTGATTCCTATGTCTACACACACATTCACTTCATACAATCATTCATACATACAATCACTCATCTTTACAACACTATCATATGTACTCATACACCTATACAGACACTCACACTCTGCCACTCATCCATGGAGTTACTCACACACCTAGTCAGTCCTGAAAAGAATCAATCACACTTCCATTTTCTCATCTATACAGTTAAATACAGAACACCTTACATTTTTGAAACATATACTAACACATAGTTACTCTCTTATAGAATCACTGATACAAGTACACATTGATCTGCACAGAGTCACACACCTCCCAGCCAGCCATACACACACTCAGTCTCCCATACAAATACTTGTGCAACCAATCAATAACCCATATAGCTACTTATATAGCTACTGATCAACACATGCAGCAGCTTGCACAACAACAGACATACTGATGCACACTTTCAGACAGTTTAGTCACTAACCCGTGCACTCAGTAAGACGCATTTAATCACTCACTCATACAGTCAATCACGCACCTACTAAAACCTTCATTCAGACACTTATACATCCACTCATTCTTCAATATGTAAAACATATTTAAACTTTACAGAAACACATAATCACTGGATGTTGTCATCAGTGATGTCATCAGTGATGTCACTGACCATGTCATGAATGATGTAATATGTGACATCATCAGCAGTGGATTGCGGGTGCGCGATATATAGTTAGTGCAACTAACTATATATGGAATTTCAATGGTTTTGTGTGAGTAAAATAAGGTTTTTTAAATGCTAATTCCTAACTATATATGGTCTATAACCTATGGTTTTTTCAGTGAATTTTCAAGGTTTTGTAAATGCTAATTCCTAACTATATATGGTCTATAACCTATGGTTTTTTCAGTGAATTTCATTGGTTTTTTAACAGCTAATATCTGTAGCTGTAAAATGTATTCTTCTTTAAATCCAAAAATATATTTTATATGTTTATGAATAATTTTTTTTTTAAATATTTTTTTTTCTTCGTTCCCGCTTCGCGAATCGGGAAGCTTCCCGTTAGCTGACCTTGATGCCGCGAAATAGACCGCGAGCCGGTAAACGTTTCTTTACCACAAGTGCCGCGTTAGAAAACAACATCGTGACGCCTCCCGTCCGCATGACGTTTCACGTTGTCGCGTGATACGTCATATGACGTGCTACGTTAGCGAACTGGTACGCGAAGCGAGTCTCAAAGCGCAGGTTTCTGGAAGCAAACCGGGAGGCCCTGCAAAGCGCTTAACGTAAACACAGCAAGTCATGTGACTTGGTAATAACACTTTTCATTGGTTCATTTCACTTTTGGTTTCCTAATGATGTAAGACTAGGTCATATAATCTAAAATGAACACTTTTGATTGGTTGAGAACTCTTGTTTTTCCCAAATGATGAAAATCCCTCCTTCTTTCCTCACTGTGACTTTCATCATTGT
Source organism: Lissotriton helveticus (assembly GCF_964261635.1). Taxonomy (NCBI): domain Eukaryota; kingdom Metazoa; phylum Chordata; class Amphibia; order Caudata; family Salamandridae; genus Lissotriton; species Lissotriton helveticus. The sequence continues at coordinate 340,440,345 of NC_136058.1, read as the reverse complement.
GAGAGAAAGACCCTTTGTGATCACTGAGCAATGGCTTCTTTAGTAGCTTCAGCTGGTGCTTCCCCACCACCTCCACCACCTCCAAGGAAGAGAGGACCACCTGCTCAAGTTATAATTCAACAAGAAGAAGAAGAAGAGGAACAGGAGGACGAGCACGAAGAGAGGCAGTTTTTGCCTGAGCAGCCCAGGACGTCTCACCGGAAAGAAAACTTCATTTGGCAATTTTTTAAAATTCCCAAAGGTCAGAAAAAAGTAAATGCAAGATACGTAACTTGCCTTATATGTCAAGATAGACTGTCCAGAGGGACCGACAAAAAATACAGTTTCGGAAACTACACAATGCATCGCCATATGACTAGGTGGCATCCTAACAACTACAGTGCTGCACAGTTTCGGAACGACCTAGATAATCTCCCTATTATGGCCAGAAGATCTGTTGTACCGGAAGTAACGGGACCAGAGGGCAGGGAGATGGTGCCAAATATACAAATGAGATTTGGTGATGTAAAACACATCTGCGCATTTTGCGATGGATTCTTTTCCCACGGAGAAAGAAGCATCACTCTGCTCAACAGAGCTATTGACTATCATATGCAAGTTTGTCCGAAACGCCCAAAATAATAAATACTTCTTTTTTTTGTTTTGTTGCTCCTGTTGAGCCCTTTACAATGAATCGTTTTCATTGCCCCCTCCAAGAAAAACCCAAAAAAATATAAAACTGTTCCGAAAAATTCAAAAACAGTAAAAAAATGTTCAGAAAAATAAAAAAAAAAGTTCTTTTCAGAACTACCTCCCCGTTATTAAAAAATTGGTACAATATTTGGAACTGTGCCAACCTCTATTTCTCTTAGTTCGCTTCCCAGTTCGCGAACCGGAAGCGACCCAAAAACAGTAAGTATAAGGGAAGGAAACAGACACTTATGTTAAAAGAAAGACAGCTATAAGGGAGTAAACTAGAGATACCATTACCCGTAATCCACTGCTGATGATGTCACATATTACATCATTCATGACATGCTCAGTGACATCATCAGCAGAGGATTGCGGGTTTTTTGGCAACATGCCTTATCCACGGTTTAATAACGCTGCCTTTTGCTTTATATAAGTTTTCAAATTGTATGAAATATATACCAATAGGTCGTTATGAACCTTTAGGTAGTGGTTTTCTTCATGAGGTCTGGTCGCTTCCATACACATACAGATGTTTCAAAGATGATCAAGAAGTTTATCTGAATGGAGAGGAATGCACTGAGACACCAGATCATTCACTAATGTGTAGGCACATACATTTACACGGTTCATGCAACAAACACCGACCAAATATGGCTTGCGTGTTGCAAGGCACGCCAGTTCCTGCTATCATCCCCACGTTCAAGTTGTTGGAAAATGGTAGTTATTTGATGCTCAATAATGAAGATTGTTCTGAGTTAATTAAAAGTATTCCTTTTATCGTAACAGTAAGTGAACGGGTTATTTGCTGCAGAAATGTTCTATTTCCTCCCACACATGAACATAGGGAGTTTTCAATCTGGCCACAAATACCAACCTTGAGACACGTTTCAACGGCATGGCAAGAATAAGAGCTCTTTTGTCTCAGAGAGAGGTGGCCTTGAGTTCGGCCCGTGAAACTTTCGTACTTCACATAGCGAACACCCATACAGAGGTGCAAAACCTTTTTCAATTAACATTTGCCTTTCAATTTCAGCAACATGTTTCCGACTATCTGTAACGCATTCTCCACAAAGTCCCTGGTGCACTTTTTTAAAGTTGTTACCAGTGGTCTCGTGACTTCATTTGAGAAAATCTTTGGAGTCATCCCTTCTTCCTTTCATTGTATTTTCTGCACTCAGGTTCGTGGATTGGCATTTTTACTTGCATTACCAGCGGACGCTCTTGTGCTTTTTTACATTTTTAAATATGGATGTCCCTCCTATGCAACCTCCGACCCTGCAGCTGCTGACACTGTTCCGCAATCGCATGCTAGAATATTATGGCACAATGCCGTTGGCGATATTAAGCACGGCATATGGATTATCTTTTCGGTTCTCCTACTTCACCTGTGTCCAGCCTGTATTTCACTGCCTGACCTGTGATTTCGATTGGGCCATTGATTTGTGTCTCTGCGGACCGGTTTCTCCTGACGTCGACTTTAATCAGCTGATGACTCCTATCATTACTCACGAGTTGGTTTGTCCTGGCTAAAGGATTATGGCTGTGGCATTGATGCATGGACTACTTGGTCCCTGGAATTTACTGGCGGCAGCACACTCTTTCTTGGAACAGAGCTTTCTTGAAAACCCACCGAGCTGTCCTCTGATGGTGATAGAGGATCCGGTGCTGGGAGAGCACGTATGTTCTTTTCCGCTTTTAAATTGGATGGCTGAACTGTTTTCGGATGAAGACGGTGACTTCCTATTGGAGGCTGTTGCAGCTTATTTTGCATACACAGTTATGTCATAGACCTTTTTCATGTTTGATATGCTGAGTACTAGCATTTCATTGACAATTCATTGACTTATTTGTCAAGTTTTTATTATTTACCTTGCCTATTGGCTTAAGACTCGATAAAGTACTTGGCTGTTTTATTTTTCTTTAGCATTACATTTTCCTAGTTTTTAATGCTTTACCTTGCGGACCGTCCACATATAAACTTGCAATCTGCTCTCATGAGATGGCACTTCTATTATCTTATTCAGTTCGTTTCCGGATCATGAGGAGGTGTCATCTAGGTCCTGGATATCTTTACACCGTGTTAAGTTAGCATGGGCTCATTACCGGTTTAAACGCCATTTTTCCTTTTTTGCAACTTCTGCACACGACACTTAGTTGTTGCTTTAGCTTTCCACCTAGTAGTTCATCGTGGTTTACATGAGAATAATATGTTATTGGTCTACTATCTGCTTTACTTGTTAAACTATATCTGTACAGCGAGTGCTAAAGTTTCAAGAACAACACGATACAGAATTGTTATGAGGTCTGATCTCCACGACTTCATACTCATAACATAAGTGCAACTTCTGCCAATTCTGGGCATGAGGCGGGTTTTATATTGCTTTGCCGAACACACATACACAACAGTTGATACGGTTCACATGAAGAGAGAGCTGGTGTATGCTGATGTGATTCCTTCAAATCTAAGACACTAAAGTATGGGCACGCCCTAAACCAACACAAAGAGACCTTCTTAGCAAATAATATAATATGTGTATTAGGGAGGGTGAGATATAAGCAGCCGCGGGCCGTGGAGGGAGTTACGATGGGGCAGGAAGGCGGGGAGGGGGAGAAGCAGGGTGGAGCCCTCTCTACCTTGCCCCTCCCCCTCCCCGCCTCCCTGCCCCACCGTAACTCCCTCCACGGCCCGCGGCTGCTTATAAGTGTTGGTAACTCTTATTCATTTACAGCATATTAACATACTGTCACCATTCGCTTTTTATGTACTAGTAACTATGCTGGTAATTTTGCTACTGATAATATGTGTACTTTTATTATCTAAGGTACTACGCCTGAGAAGACGGCATTAGTAAATAAACATTTCAAATACACATCTGTTCTTCTTAACTCCATGTTCTGGTTTCTAAGAAATCTATAACGACCGACTGTTCATGAGTTCCACGTATCCTGAGGTACTATAAGTTCATATTCTGGATTGTCTAAACATTGAGAGTTTGTTATATCCAATGTGACACTGTACCTAGCTTGCTAAATAGTTTTTGATTACTAACGTGAGTTTTGGGACACCCTAATTCGCCGAGGTTCCAATCCTCTGTCCACAGTTCTGTGTGAGAACAGAAACCCTGCGACAGGGGCACCCCCGACCCTTGCTGGACCTTCATCACACTTGCGATACAACTCCAGCAATGCATTCGCCGAGGTTCCAATCCTCTGTCCACAGTTCTGTGTGAGAACAGAAACCCTGCGACAGGGGCACCCCCGACCCTTGCTGGACCTTCATCACACTTGCGATACAACTCCAGCAATGCGCCACCTTTACGGCACAGATACATCACGCATCTGTGCTGTTTTTGCCCCATGATGCGCCGCATTGTAAATGCAGCACACCATAGGTGACGGAACAGCGGCACAGAATGACTAACACATCCCTGGTGATGCGCCAGTCATCATAAATGTATCCCTATGCTTCTTATCTTGTTAGAGATGAACCGCCATATGTATCATCAAAATTATTTGCATTTCCTAAATAGCGAACTTTAAGGAATAAATAGCGATTCTTTACCATTCCTAGTTTGCGATGAGCTATTTGCTAATTAGCCGAATGTAGCATAATGAAGCCCAATGTAGCCCAATGTAGCCCAAAGATGGCCGCCAGACACACAAAAAAACAAATGTAGCCCAAATATCAGCCAGATGTAGCCCAACTATAGCCCAGTGACAGAATGACCAATCAGCTTCGCAAACCTCCGTTACGCAAAGCGGAGCGCTGTTACAGATATATATCTTTTTTTGAACGTTAATTTCTCAAAATCCACTGGAGCACATATATTGAGACCTAGCAAAGGCACATCGGGCTACCAGTCCCTAATATTTTGCCAAGTTTCGTGCAAATCCATTCAGCCGTTCAATTATTATTATTATTATTTTTTTTTGCCCCGCGGGGCCCTTTTAAAACCTCCACATCAAACCTAGGGGGTCAGCGAGGATCTACTATTCCCCCTTATGGTCATTTGCCCCTTCGCTTTCGCCTCCCCTTGTCTCTCGATCCTACCGAGAGACAAGATGGCGGCCGCTACGGACTGTTTGGAATGTTGACAGACGCCGGAGAACCAATCAGCTTCGCTTCACAAAGCTCCGTTGCGCGAAAAGTACGCGTAGCGGGCCGCTGCCCAGTCCGCGGTTACAGATATATATCTTTTTTTGAACCTTAATTTCTCAAAATCCACTGAAGCACATATATTGAGACCTACAAAAGGCACATCGGGCTACCAGTCCCTACAATTTTGCCAAGTTTCGTGCAAATCCATTCAGCCGTTCGGGCTAAAAGTGAGGCCAACCGCCCTATGGAAAACTCAATGTTAAAAACACGTTTTGGGACCCCCCTTTTTTCTCGGCCCCCACTGGACGAACCCCCCCCAAATTTTCAAGGGCTGCTCAGAAACAAAATGTGCCATTTTCCTGAAAATTTCAGCCAATTCCGTCCACAAACGCCATATTATTAGACATAGAATTTTCAAAAAACCCATAGAGAAAAAATCCTAACTATATATACCTACTGGCGACCGCCAGTAGGTAATATATATATATATATATATAATCAGCTCACATTACCATTTGCAGCTTATAACTATTAGCCACCAGGGGTCACTACTAACCAAAAGCAGTCATTCTACTTCTAAATTGTGCCAATCGAGTGGAACAGCAGCCTAGGATTCACCACTGCTTCATCTCATTTTCCAAGAGAATGCAGATGTAAAGTGTTTTTGATGGTACGCCTGTGCATATTGAAATATTCAGAGCATATTCTGAATTTCAGTTAACACATCAGTAAGCATTTTGGCCATCAGTGAATTCAACCTTTTTTCTCAATCAGAATAGGCAAGGATAATGACAGATATATTTTACAATGTTAGAAAGTACATCATTTTATTTCATTGTGTGAATAAAATGAATCGCCTCCCCGTCGGGGAATTGAACCCCGGTCTCCCGCGTGACAGGCAGGGATACTGACCACTATACTAACGAGGACTTATTGGCATCAGTTAAACAGTGCTCACCTCCTTGGGGTTAAGGCATACCCTCGATCAATTCACAGTATTGTAATAGGCAGATTTGCTGCTTTTGGTTAGGACAAGTAATCTTTTTTCCTAAATATTACAATACAGAAATTCCTAGCCAAAAACAATCAGTTTTATCAAGAAATTATTTCATTGAAATAAATATCTATCTATCGATCTGTCTATCTGGCTATCTTTCTAACTATCAATATATATATTTATATATATCTATATATATATATATAATCAGCTCACTTTATCATTTGCAGCTTATAACTATTAGCCACCAGGGGTCACTACTAACCAAAAGCAGTCATTCTACTTGTAAATTGTGCCAATCGAGTGGAACAGCAGCCTAGGATTCACCACTGCTTCATCTCATTTTCCAAGAGAATGCAGATGTAAAGTGTTTTTGATGGTACGCCTGTGCATATTGAAATATTCAGAGCATATTCTGAATTTCAGTTAACACATCAGTAAGCATTTTGTCCATCTGTGAATTCAACCTTTTTTCTCAATCGGAATAGGCAAGGATAATGACAGATATATTTTACAATGTTAGAAAGTGCTTCATTTTATTTAATTGTGTGAATAAAAGGAATCGCCTCCCCGTCGGGGAATTGATCCCCGGTCTCCTGCGTGACAGGCGGGGATACTGACCACTATACTAACGAGGACTTATTGGCATCAGTTAAACAGTGCTCACCTCCTTGGGGTTAAGGCATACCCTCGATCAATTCACAGTATTGTAATAGGCAGATTTGCTGCTTTTGGTTAGGACAAGTAATCTTTTTTCCTAAATATTACAATACAGAAATTCCTAGCCAAAAACAATCAGTTTTATCAAGAAATTATTTCATTGAAATAAATATCTATCTATCGATCTGTCTATCTGGCTATCTTTCTAACTATCAATATATATATATATATATATATATATATATATATATATACATATATATATATATGTATATATATATATATATATATATATATATATAATCAGCTCACATTACCATTTGCAGCTTATAACTATTAGCCACCAGGGGTCACTACTAACCAAAAGCAGTCATTCTACTTCTAAATTGTGCCAATCGAGTGGAACAGCAGCCTAGGATTCACCACTGCTTCATCTCGTTTTCCAAGAGAATGCAGATGTAAAGTGTTTTTGATGGTACGCCTGTGCATATTGAAATATTCAGAGCATATTCTGAATTTCAGTTAACACATCAGTAAGCATTTTGGCCATCAGTGAATTCAACCTTTTTTCTCAATCAGAATAGGCAAGGATAATGACAGATATATTTTACAATGTTAGAAAGTACATCATTTTATTTCATTGTGTGAATAAAATGAATCGCCTCCCCGTCGGGGAATTGAACCCCGGTCTCCCGCATGACAGGCGGGGATACTGACCACTATACTAACGAGGACTTATTGGCATCAGTTAAACAGTGCTCACCTCCTTGGGGTTAAGGCATACCCTCGATCAATTCACAGTATTGTAATAGGCAGATTTGCTGCTTTTGGTTAGGACAAGTAATCTTTTTTCCTAAATATTACAATACAGAAATTCCTAGCCAAAAACAATCAGTTTTATCAAGAAATTATTTCATTGAAATAAATATCTATCTATCGATCTGTCTATCTGGCTATCTTTCTAACTATCAATATATATATTTATATATATCTATATATATATATATAATCAGCTCACTTTATCATTTGCAGCTTATAACTATTAGCCACCAGGGGTCACTACTAACCAAAAGCAGTCATTCTACTTGTAAATTGTGCCAATCGAGTGGAACAGCAGCCTAGGATTCACCACTGCTTCATCTCATTTTCCAAGAGAATGCAGATGTAAAGTGTTTTTGATGGTACGCCTGTGCATATTGAAATATTCAGAGCATATTCTGAATTTCAGTTAACACATCAGTAAGCATTTTGTCCATCTGTGAATTCAACCTTTTTTCTCAATCGGAATAGGCAAGGATAATGACAGATATATTTTACAATGTTAGAAAGTGCATCATTTTATTTAATTGTGTGAATAAAATGAATCGCCTCCCCGTCGGGGAATTGAACCCCGGTCTCCCGCGTGACAGGTGGGGATACTGACCACTATACTAATGAGGACTTATTGGCATCACTTAAACAGTGCTCACCTCCTTGGGGTTAAGGCATACCCTCGATCAATTCACAGTATTATAATAGGCAGATTTGCTGCTTTTGGTTAGGACAAGTAATCTTTTTTCCTAAATATTACAATACAGAAATTCCTAGCCAAAAACAATCAGTTTTATCAAGAAATTATTTCATTGAAATAAATATCTATCTATCGATCTGTCTATCTGGCTATCTTTCTAACTATCAATATATATATTTATATATATCTATATATATATATATATATAATCAGCTCACTTTACCATTTGCAGCTTATAACTATTAGCCACCAGGGGTCACTAGTAACCAAAAGCAGTCATTCTACTTGTAAATTGTGCCAATCGAGTAGAACAGCAGCCTAGGATTCACCACTGCTTCATCTCATTTTCCAAGAAAATGCAGATGTAAAGTGTTTTTGATGGTACGCCTGTGCATATTGAAATATTCAGAGCATATTCTGAATTTCAGTTAACACGTCAGTAAGCATTTTGGCCATCAGTGAATTCAACCTTTTTTTCTCAATCGGAATAGGCAAGGATAATGACAGATATATTTTACAATGATAGAAAGTACATTATTTTATTTAATTGTGTGAATAAAATGAATCGCCTCCCCGTCGGCGAAATTGAACCCCGGTCTCCCGCATGACAGGCGGGGATACTGACCACTATACTAACGAGGACTTATTGGCATCAGTTAAACAGTGCTCACCTCCTTGGGGTTAAGGCATACCCTCGATCAATTCACAGTATTGTAATAGGCAGATTTGCTGCTTTTGGTTAGGACAAGTAATCTTTTTTCCTAAATATTACAATACAGAAATTCCTAGCCAAAAACAATCAGTTTTATCAAGAAATTATTTCATTGAAATAAATATCTATCTATCGATCTGTCTATCTGGCTATCTTTCTAACTATCAATATATATATTTATATATATCTATATATATATATATAATCAGCTCACTTTATCATTTGCAGCTTATAACTATTAGCCACCAGGGGTCACTACTAACCAAAAGCAGTCATTCTACTTGTAAATTGTGCCAATCGAGTGGAACAGCAGCCTAGGATTCACCACTGCTTCATCTCATTTTCCAAGAGAATGCAGATGTAAAGTGTTTTTGATGGTACGCCTGTGCATATTGAAATATTCAGAGCATATTCTGAATTTCAGTTAACACATCAGTAAGCATTTTGTCCATCTGTGAATTCAACCTTTTTTCTCAATCGGAATAGGCAAGGATAATGACAGATATATTTTACAATGTTAGAAAGTGCATCATTTTATTTAATTGTGTGAATAAAATGAATCGCCTCCCCGTCGGGGAATTGAACCCCGGTCTCCCGCGTGACAGGTGGGGATACTGACCACTATACTAATGAGGACTTATTGGCATCAGTTAAACAGTGCTCACCTCCTTGGGGTTAAGGCATACCCTCGATCAATTCACAGTATTGTAATAGGCAGATTTGCTGCTTTTGGTTAGGACAAGTAATCTTTTTTCCTAAATATTACAATACAGAAATTCCTAGCCAAAAACAATCAGTTTTATCAAGAAATTATTTCATTGAAATAAATATCTATCTATCGATCTGTCTATCTGGCTATCTTTCTAACTATCAATATATATATTTATAAATATCTATATATATATATATATAATCAGCTCACTTTACCATTTGCAGCTTATAACTATTAGCCACCAGGGGTCACTAGTAACCAAAAGCAGTCATTCTACTTGTAAATTGTGCCAATCGAGTAGAACAGCAGCCTAGGATTCACCACTGCTTCATCTCATTTTCCAAGAAAATGCAGATGTAAAGTGTTTTTGATGGTACGCCTGTGCATATTGAAATATTCAGAGCATATTCTGAATTTCAGTTAACACGTCAGTAAGCATTTTGGCCATCAGTGAATTCAACCTTTTTTTCTCAATCGGAATAGGCAAGGATAATGACAGATATATTTTACAATGATAGAAAGTACATCATTTTATTTAATTGTGTGAATAAAATGAATCGACTCCCCGTCGGGGAATTGAACCCCGGTCTCCCGCGTGACAGGCGGGGATACTGACCACTATACTAACGAGGACTTATTGGCATCCGTTAAACAGTGCTCACCTCCTTGGGGTTAAGGCATACCCTCGATCAATTCACAGTATTGTAATAGGCAGATTTGCTGCTTTTGGTTAGGACAAGTTATCTTTTTTCCTAAATATTACAATACAGAAATTCCTAGCCAAAAACAATCAGTTTTATCAAGAAATTATTTCATTGAAATAAATATCTATCTATCGATCTGTCTATCTGGCTATCTTTCTAACTATCAATATATATATTTATATATATCTATATATATCTATATATAATCAGCTCACTTTATCATTTGCAGCTTATAACTATTAGCCACCAGGGGTCACTACTAACCAAAAGCAGTCATTCTACTTGTAAATTGTGCCAATCGAGTGGAACAGCAGCCTAGGATTCACCACTGCTTCATCTCATTTTCCAAGAGAATGCAGATGTAAAGTGTTTTTGATGGTACGCCTGTGCATATTGAAATATTCAGAGCATATTCTGAATTTCAGTTAACACATCAGTAAGCATTTTGTCCATCTGTGAATTCAACCTTTTTTCTCAATCGGAATAGGCAAGGATAATGACAGATATATTTTACAATGTTAGAAAGTGCATCATTTTATTTAATTGTGTGAATAAAAGGAATCGCCTCCCCGTCGGGGAATTGCTCCCCGGTCTCCTGCGTGACAGGCGGGGATACTGACCACTATACTAACGAGGACTTATTGGCATCAGTTAAACAGTGCTCACCTCCTTGGGGTTAAGGCATACCCTCGATCAATTCACAGTATTGTAATAGGCAGATTTGCTGCTTTTGGTTAGGACAAGTAATCTTTTTTCCTAAATATTACAATACAGAAATTCCTAGCCAAAAACAATCAGTTTTATCAAGAAATTATTTCATTGAAATAAATATCTATCTATCGATCTGTCTATCTGGCTATCTTTCTAACTATCAATATATATATTTATATATATCTATATATATATATATATATATAATCAGCTCACTTTACCATTTGCAGCTTATAACTATTAGCCACCAGGGGTCACTACTAACCAAAAGCAGTCATTCTACTTGTAAATTGTGCCAATCGAGTGGAACAGCAGCCTAGGATTCACCACTGCTTCATCTCATTTTCCAAGAGAATGCAGATGTAAAGTGTTTTTGATGGTACGCCTGTGCATATTGAAATATTCAGAGCATATTCTGAATTTCAGTTAACACATCAGTAAGCATTTTGGCCATCAGTGAATTCAACCTTTTTTCTCAATCAGAATAGGCAAGGATAATGACAGATATATTTTACAATGTTAGAAAGTACATCATTTTATTTCATTGTGTGAATAAAATGAATCGCCTCCCCGTCGGGGAATTGAACCCCGGTCTCCCGCATGACAGGCGGGGATACTGACCACTATACTAACGAGGACTTATTGGCATCAGTTAAACAGTGCTCACCTCCTTGGGGTTAAGGCATACCCTCGATCAATTCACAGTATTGTAATAGGCAGATTTGCTGCTTTTGGTTAGGACAAGTAATTTTTTTTCCTAAATATTACAATACAGAAATTCCTAGCCAAAAACAATCAGTTTTATCAAGAAATTATTTCATTGAAATAAATATCTATCTATCGATCTGTCTATCTGGCTATCTTTCTAACTATCAATATATATATTTATATATATCTATATATATATATAATCAGCTCACTTTATCATTTGCAGCTTATAACTATTAGCCACCAGGGGTCACTACTAACCAAAAGCAGTCATTCTACTTGTAAATTGTGCCAATCGAGTGGAACAGCAGCCTAGGATTCACCACTGCTTCATCTCATTTTCCAAGAGAATGCAGATGTAAAGTGTTTTTGATGGTACGCCTGTGCATATTGAAATATTCAGAGCATATTCTGAATTTCAGTTAACACATCAGTAAGCATTTTGTCCATCTGTGAATTCAACCTTTTTTCTCAATCGGAATAGGCAAGGATAATGACAGATATATTTTACAATGTTAGAAAGTGCATCATTTTATTTAATTGTGTGAATAAAAGGAAGCGCCTCCCCGTCGGGGAATTGATCCCCGGTCTCCTGCGTGACAGGCAGGGATACTGACCACTATACTAACGAGGACTTATTGGCATCAGTTAAACAGTGCTCACCTCCTTGGGGTTAAGGCATACCCTCGATCAATTCACAGTATTGTAATAGGCAGATTTGCTGCTTTTGGTTAGGACAAGTAATCTTTTTTCCTAAATATTACAATACAGAAATTCCTAGCCAAAAACAATCAGTTTTATCAAGAAATTATTTCATTGAAATAAATATCTATCTATCGATCTGTCTATCTGGCTATCTTTCTAACTATCAATATATATATTTATATATATATATATATATATATATATATATATATATATATATATATATATATATATATATATATGTATATATTACCTACTGGCGGTCGCCAGTAGGTATATATAGTTAGGATTTTTTCTCTATGGGTTTTTTGAAAATTCTATGTCTAATAACTTTGGCGTTTGTGGACGGAATCGGCTGAAATTTTCAGGAAAATGGCACATTTTGTTTCTGAGCAGCCCTTGAAAATTTGGGGGGGGTTCGTCCAGTGGGGGCCGAGAAAAAAGGGGGGTCCCAAAACGTGTTTTTAACATTGAGTTTTCCATAGGGCGGTTGGCCTCACTTTTAGCCCGAACGGCTGAATGGATTTGCACGAAACTTGGCAAAATTGTAGGGACTGGTAGCCCGATGTGCCTTTTGTAGGTCTCAATATATGTGCTCCAGTGGATTTTGAGAAATTAACGTTTAAAAAAAGATATATATCTGTAACAGCGGACCGGTTAGCGCTCTGGTTCGCGGACTTTTCGCGCAACTGAGCTTTGTGAAGCGAAGCTGATTGGTTCTCCGGCGTCTGTCAACATTCCAAACAGTCCGTAGCGGCCGCCATCTTGTCTCTCGGTAGGATCGAGAGACAAGAGGAGGTCAAAACAAAGGGGGAAATAACTATAAGGGGGCATAGTAGATCCTCGCTGACCCCCTAGGTTTGATGTGGAGGTTTTAAAAGGGCCCCGCGGGGCAAAAAAAAATAATAAAAATAATAATTGAACGGCTGAATGGATTTGCACGAAACTTGGCAAAATATTAGGGACTGGTAGCCCGATGTGCCTTTGCTAGGTCTCAATATATGTGCTCCAGTGGATTTTGAGAAATTAACGTTCAAAAAAAGATATATATCTGTAACAGCGCTCCGCTTCGCGTAACGGAGGTTTGCGAAGCTGATTGGTCATTCTGTCACTGGGCTATAGTTGGGCTACATCTGGCTGATATTTGGGCTACATTTGTTTTTTTGTGTGTCTGGCGGCCATCTTTGGGCTACATTGGGCTACATTGGGCTTCATTGGGCTACATTCGGCTAATTAGCAAATAGCTCATCGCAAACTAGGAATGGTAAAGAATCGCTATTTATTCCTTAAAGTTCGCTATTTAGGAAATGCAAATAACTTTGATGATACATATGGCGGTTCATCTCTAACAAGATAAGAAGCATAGGGATAGATTTATGATGACTGGCGCATCACCAGGGATGTGTTAGTCATTCTGTGCCGCTGTTCCGTCACCTATGGTGTGCTGCATTTACAATGCGGCGCATCATGGGGCAAAAACAGCACAGATGCGTGATGTATCTGTGCCGTAAAGGTGGCGCATTGCTGGAGTTGTATCGCAAGTGTGATGAAGCTCCAGCAAGGGTCGGGGGTGCCCCTGTCGCAGGGTTTCTGTTCTCACACAGAACTGTGGACAGAGGATTGGAACCTCGGCGAATTAGGGTGTCCCAAAACTCACGTTAGTAATCAAAAACTATTTAGCAAGCTAGGTACAGTGTCACATTGGATATAACAAACTCTCAATGTTTAGACAATCCAGAATATGAACTTATAGTACCTCAGGATACGTGGAACTCATGAACAGTCGGTCGTTATATATTTCTTAGAAACCAGAACATGGAGTTAAGAAGAACACATGTGTATTTGAAATGTTTATTTACTAATGCCGTCTTCTCAGGCGTAGTACCTTAGATAATAAAAGTACACATATTATCAGTAGCAAAATTACCAGCATAGTTACTAGTACATAAAAAGTGAATGGTGATAGTATGTTAACATGCTGTAAATGAATAAGAGTTAGCAACACTTATAAGCAGCCGCGGGCCGTGGAGGGAGTTACGGTGAGGCAGGGAGGCGGGGAGGGGGAGAAGCAGGGTGGAGAATACAAGTACACATATTATCAGTAGCAAAATTACCAGCATAGTTACTAGTACATAAAAAGCGAATGGTGACAGTATGTTAACATGCTGTAAATGAATAAGAGTTAGCAACACTTATAAGCAGCCGCGGGCCGTGGAGGGAGTTACGGTGGGGCAGGGAGGCGGGGAGGGGGAGGGGCAAGGTAGAGAGGGCTCCACCCTGCTTCTCCCCCTCCCCGCCTCCCTGCCCCATCGTAACTCCCTCCACGGCCCGCGGCTGCTTATATCTCACCCTCCCTAATACACATATTATATTATTTGCTAAGAAGGTCTCTTTGTGTTGGTTTAGGGCGTGTCCATACTTTAGTGTCTTAGATTTGAAGGAATCACATCAGCATACACCAGCTCTCTCTTCATGTGAACCGCATCAACTGTTGTGTATGTGTGTTCGGCAAAGCAATATAAAACCCGCCTCATGCCCAGAATTGGCAGAAGTTGCACTTATGTTATGAGTATGAAGTCGTGGAGATCAGACCTCATAACAATTCTGTATCGTGTTGTTCTTGAAACTTTAGCACTCGCTGTACAGATATAGTTTAACAAGTAAAGCAGATAGTAGACCAATAACATATTATTCTCATGTAAACCACGATGAACTACTAGGTGGAAAGCTAAAGCAACAACTAAGTGTCGTGTGCAGAAGTTGCAAAAAAGGAAAAATGGCGTTTAAACCGGTAATGAGCCCATGCTAACTTAACACGGTGTAAAGATATCCAGGACCTAGATGACACCTCCTCATGATCCGGAAACGAACTGAATAAGATAATAGAAGTGCCATCTCATGAGAGCAGATTGCAAGTTTATATGTGGACGGTCCGCAAGGTAAAGCATTAAAAACTAGGAAAATTCAATGCTAAAGAAAAATAAAACAGCCAAGTACTTTATCGAGTCTTAAGCCAATAGGCAAGGTAAATAATAAAAACTTGACAAATAAGTCAATGAATTGTCAATGAAATGCTAGTACTCAGCATATCAAACATGAAAAAGGTCTATGACATAACTGTGTATGCAAAATAAGCTGCAACAGCCTCCAATAGGAAGTCACCGTCTTCATCCGAAAACAGTTCAGCCATCCAATTTAAAAGCGGAAAAGAACATACGTGCTCTCCCAGCACCGGATCCTCTATCACCATCAGAGGACAGCTCGGTGGGTTTTCAAGAAAGCTGTGTTCCAAGAAAGACTGTGCTGCCGCCAGTAAATTCCAGGGACCAAGTAGTCCATGCATCAATGCCACAGCCATAATCCTTTCGCCAGGACAAATCAACTCGTGAGTAATGATAGGAGTCATCAGCTGATTAAAGTCGACGTCAGGAGAAACCGGTCCGCAGAGACACAAATCAATGGCCCAATCGAAATCACAGGTCAGGCAGTGAAATACAGGCTGGACACAGGTGAAGTAGGAGAACCGAAAAGATAATCCATATGCCGTGCTTAATATCGCCAACGGCATTGTGCCATAATATTCTAGCATGCGATTGCGGAACAGTGTCAGCAGCTGCAGG
The DNA here is from genome assembly GCF_964261635.1 of Lissotriton helveticus. Classification (NCBI taxonomy): domain Eukaryota; kingdom Metazoa; phylum Chordata; class Amphibia; order Caudata; family Salamandridae; genus Lissotriton; species Lissotriton helveticus. The sequence continues at coordinate 340,424,535 of NC_136058.1, read as the reverse complement.
GTCGGAGGTTGCATAGGAGGGACATCCATATTTAAAAATGTAAAAAAGCACAAGAGCGTCCGCTGGTAATGCAAGTAAAAATGCAATCCACGAACCAGAGTGGAGAAAATGGAATGAAAGGGAGCAGATTTGACTCCAAAGATTTTCTCAAATGAAGTCACGAGACCACTGGTAACAACTTTAAAAAAGTGTGCCAGGGATTTTGTGGAGGATGCGTTAAAGATAGTCGGAAACATGTTGCTGAAATTGAAAGGCAAACCTGTGTACGGGTGTTCGCTATGTGAAGTACGAAAGTTTCACGGGCCGAACTCAAGGCCACCTCTCTCTGAGACAAAAGAGCTCTTATTCTTGTCATGCCGTTGAAACGTGTCCCAAGGTTGGTATTTGTGGCCAGATTGAAAACTCCCTATGTTCATGTGTGGGAGGAAATAGAACATTTCTGCAGCAAATAACCCGTTCACTTACTGTTACGATAAAAGGAATACTTTTTAATTAACTCAGAACAATCTTCATTATTGAGCATCAAATAACTACCATTTTCCAACAACTTGAACGTGGGGATGATAGCAGGAACTGGCGTGCCTTGCAACACGCAAGCCATATTTGGTCGGTGTTTGTTGCATGAATCGTGTAACTGTATGTGCCTACACATTAGTGAATGATCTGGCGTCTCAGTGCATTCCTCTCCATTCAGATAAACTTCTTGATCATTTTTGAAACATCTGTATGTGTATGGAAGCGACCAGACCTCATGAACAAAAGCACTACCTAAAGGTTCATAAAGACCTATTGGTATATATTTCATACAATTTGAAAACTTATATAAAGCAAAAGGCAGCGTTATTAAACCGTGGATAAGGCATGTTGCCAAAAAACCCGCAATCCTCTGCTGATGATGTCACTGAGCATGTCATGAATGATGTAATATGTGACATCATCAGTAGTGGATTATGGGTAATAGTATCTCTAGTTTACTCCCCTATAGCTGTCTTTCTTTTAACATAAGTGTGTGTTTCCTTCCCTTATACTTACTGTTTTTGGTTCGCTTCCAGTTCGCGTACCAGCGAGCGAACTAGGAAGCGAACTAAGAGAAATAGAGGTTGGCACAGTTCCAAATATTGTACCAATTTTTTAATAACGGGGAGGTAGTTCTGAAAAGAACTTTTTTTTTTATTTTTCTGAACATTTTTTTACTGTTTTTGAATTTTTCGGAACAGTTTTATATTTTTTTGGGTTTTTCTTGGAGGGGGCAATGAAAACGATTCATTGTAAAGGGCTCAACAGGAGCAACAAAACAAAAAAAAGAAGTATTTATTATTTTGGGCGTTTCGGACAAACTTGCATATGATAGTCAATAGCTCTGTTGATCAGAGTGATGCTTCTTTCTCCGTAGGAAATGAATCCATCGCAAAATACGCAGGTGTGTTTTACTTCACCAAATCTCATTTGTATATTTGGCACCATCTCCCTGCCCTCTGGTCCCGTTACTTCCGGTACAACAGATCTTCTGGCCATAATAGGGAGATTATCTAGGTCGTTCCGAAACTGTGCAGCACTGTAGTTGTTAGGATGCCACCTAGTCATATGGCGATGCATTGTGTAGTTTCCGAAACTGTATTTTTTGTCGGTCCCTCTGGACAGTCTATCTTGACATATAAGGCAAGTTACGTATCTTGCATTTACTTTTTTCTGACGTTTGGGAATTTTAAAAAATTGCCAAATGAAGTTTTCTTTCCGGTGAGACGTCTTGGGCTGCTCAGGCAAAAACTGCCTCTCTTCGTGCTCGTCCTCCTGTTCCTCTTCTTCTTCTTCTTGTTGAATTACAACTTGAGCAGGTGGTCCACTCTTCCTTGGATGTGGTGGAGGTGGTGGGGAAGCACCAGCTGAAGCTACTAAAGAAGCCATTGCTCAGTGATCACAAAGGGTCTTTCTCTCACAATGATGAAAGTCAGAGTGAGGAAAGAAGGAGGGATTTTCATCATTTGGGAAAAACAAGAGTTCTCAACCAATCAAAAGTGTTCATTTTAGATTATATGACCTAGTCTTACATCATTAGGAAACCAAAAGTGAAATGAACCAATGAAAAGTGTTATTACCAAGTCACATGACTTGCTGTGTTTACGTTAAGCGCTTTGCAGGGCCTCCCGGTTTGCTTCCAGAAACCTGCGCTTTGGCACTCGCTTCGCGTACCAGTTTGCTAACGTAGCACGTCATATGACGTATCAAGCGACAACGTGGAACGTCATGCGGACGGGAGGCGTCACGATGTTGTTTTCTAACGCGGCACTTGCGGTAAAGAAACGTTTACCGGCTCGCGGTCTATTTCGCGGCATCAAGGTCAGCTAACGGGAAGCTTCCCGATTCGCGAAGCGGGAACGAAGAAAAAAAAATATTTTAAAAAAAAATTATTCATAAACATATAAAATATATTTTTGGATTTAAAGAAGAATACATTTTACAGCTACAGATATTAGCTGTTAAAAAACCAATGAAATTCACAGAAAAAAACATAGGTTATAGACCATATATAGTTAGGAATTAGCATTTACAAAACCTTGAAAATTCACTGAAAAAACCATAGGTTATAGACCATATATAGTTAGGAAATAGCATTTAGAAAACCTTATTTTACTCACACAAAACCATTGAAATTCCATATATAGTTAGTTGCACTAACTATATATCGCGCACCTGCAATCCACTGCTGATGATGTCACATATTACATCATTCATGACATGGTCAGTGACATCACTGATGACATCACTGATGACATCTCAAATGACATCACTGATGACATCACTGATGACAACATCCAGTGACTGTATGCTTCTGTAAAGTTAAAATATGTCTTACATATTGAAGAATGAGTGGATGTATAAGTGTCTGGATGAAGGATTTAGTAGGTGCATGACTGACTGTATAAGTGAGTGATTAAATGTGTCTCACTGAGTGCATGGGTTAGTGACTAAACTGTTTTAAATTGTGCATCATTGTGTCTGTTGTTTTGTAATCTGATGCATGTGTTGATCATTAGCTATATGACTAACTATATGGGTTATTGATTAGTTGCCCAAGTATTTGTATGGGAGACTGAGTGTGTGTGTGGGTGTCTGGGAGGTGTATGACTCTGTGCATAGATGTGTGAGCAGTTGATTCACTAGATGTATGGGTTCAAAAGTGCATGTGGAAACATCTGTATGGGCGGTTGACTGTGTGCATGAGTGTATTGGTGAGTGAATGGATATCTCAGTGCTACATGTCAAAGTAAGTACATATGTAAAACACAGTACATGTGATAGTTGACATATATAAATAACTGTGCATAAGAGCCAGTGAATGTGTGAGTGGCTGTATGGATTATTGTGAACTTGTATCAGGGATTGTATAACAGAGTAAATATGTGTTATTATATGTTCCAATAAGTAAGGTGTGTATAACTATATAGTTGAGGAAATCGAGGTGTGATTGATTCTTTGCAAGACTGACTAGGTGTGTGAGTAACTGCATGGATGAGTGACAGTCTGTGAGTGTCTGTTTACACTGAGTGTATCTAAGGTTATATTAGAGTCTGAAGAGGTTCATTGTATCATCACATGAATGATGTCATCAGTGATGTGATCAGTAATGTCAAATGAGATGTCATCAGTGATGTCATCAGTGATGTCATTTGAGATGTCATCAGTGATGTCATCAGTGATGTCACTGACCATGTCATGAATGATGTAATATGTGACATCATCAGCAGTGGATTGCAGGTGCGCGATATATAGTTAGTGCAACTAACTATATATGGAATTTCAATGGTTTTGTGTGAGTAAAATAAGGTTTTCTAAATGCTATTTCCTAACTATATATGGTCTATAACCTATGGTTTTTTCAGTGAATTTTCAAGGTTTTGTAAATGCTAATTCCTAACTATATATGGTCTATAACCTATGGTTTTTTCTGTGAATATATATATATATATATATATATATATATATAATCAGCTCACATTACCATTTGCAGCTTATAACTATTAGCCACCAGGGGTCACTACTAACCAAAAGCAGTCATTCTACTTCTAAATTGTGCCAATCGAGTGGAACAGCAGCCTAGGATTCACCACTGCTTCATCTCATTTTCCAAGAGAATGCAGATGTAAAGTGTTTTTGATGGTACGCCTGTGCATATTGAAATATTCAGAGCATATTCTGAATTTCAGTTAACACATCAGTAAGCATTTTGGCCATCAGTGAATTCAACCTTTTTTCTCAATCAGAATAGGCAAGGATAATGACAGATATATTTTACAATGTTAGAAAGTACATCATTTTATTTCATTGTGTGAATAAAATGAATAGCCTCCCCGTCGGGGAATTGAACCCCGGTCTCCCGCGTGACAGGCGGGGATACTGACCACTATACTAACGAGGACTTATTGGCATCAGTTAAACAGTGCTCACCTCCTTGGGGTTAAGGCATACCCTCGATCAATTCACAGTATTGTAATAGGCAGATTTGCTGCTTTTGGTTAGGACAAGTAATCTTTTTTCCTAAATATTACAATACAGAAATTCCTAGCCAAAAACAATCAGTTTTATCAAGAAATTATTTCATTGAAATAAATATCTATCTATCGATCTGTCTATCTTTCTAACTATCAATATAAATATTTATATATATCTATATATTACCTACTGGCGGTCGCCAGTAGGTATATATAGTTAGGATTTTTTCCCTATGGGATTTTTGAAAATTCTATGTCTAATAACTTTGGCGTTTGTGGACGGAATTGGCTGAAATTTTCTGGAAAATGGAACATTTTGTTTCTGAGCAGCCACTGGAAATTTGGGGGGAGTTGGTCCAGGGGGGGCCGAGAAAAAAGGGGGGTCCCAAAACGTGTTTTTAACATTGAGTTTTCCATAGGGCGGTTAGCCTCACTTTTAGCCCGAACGGCTGAATGGATTTGCACGAAACTTGGCAAAATTGTAGGGACTGGTAGCCCGATGTGCCTTTTGTAGGTCTCAATATATGTGCTGCAGTGGATTTTGAGAAAATAACGTTCAAAAAAAGATATATATCTGTAAGCGCGGACCAGGCAGCGCCCCGGTACGCGTACTTGACGCGTAACGGAACTTCGCGTAGCGAAGTTGATTGGCTCTCCGGTGTCTGTCAACATTCTAAACAGTCCGGAGCGGCCGCCATCTTGTCTCTCGGTAGGATCGAGAGACAAGAGGAGGTCAAAAGCGAAGGGGCAAATGACCTTAAGGGGGCATAGTAGATACTCCCTGACCCCCTAGGTTTGATGTGGAGGCTTTAAAGGGGCCCCGCTAAGCAAAAAAAAAAAAAAAAAAATTTTTGTTTTTTTTCGTGGTTAGCGCCCGGTACGCGAACCGGGAAGCGTACTGGGGAGCGTATCACAATAAAAAATGAATGATAGACTTTTCAAATGCTGTATGTTAATTGATTGTTGGTTTTGTTGATTATTTTTTTTTTTTTTTAACTTTTTTTATTGTGTTTCATAATTTATTAAACTTTCTAACATTTCATTGTCAGAAATTTCATAATCATGGAATATAGATTGTAGTCTCTGAGGTTGTAAAATGTCCTCATTTGCAAGGAGGTTATCTACTGCTTGCACACATTGCAGTAGTTCTTGGTCCCATGTTTCATCCATAAATTCAATCTCATTTGGATCAATGATTTCTGTGTTGGACTCTGGAAGGACAATTTCAAATGAAATGTTTTGTTCACTTTCCATTTTTCCTGAAATTTGCATAAAAAAAATATATATTAGTAGAGGTAGGGCACTGTTGGGATTAATTTTAGATAGGCAGTTTTTATCAGAGAATTTATCTTTGGGCAGTGTATAGTATCAGAGTGGAAGTAGGAATATAAAAAAGTGTATCTAAATTTATAAGTACTACAGAGGGATAGTATATAACTAACAGAAAAAGTTTGCCATATTAACTTAAAGTGCACAATATACTTCAGTTTTAAAAATAACAACTTACCTTTAAAAAGAAGTTGAAGTTATTAATGAAAATCCAAATGAAATGTACACCAGGAAGTAGTAGTCAAAATGGCTGTGTTTCCTTCTCTTCCTTTATATATATTCGGGTACATAACCAATCAAATGTCAGGTAAAAAAAGTAGAAAATGAAAGTAACATTTTAATTGGTTGTCAATTCCAACACTTCAGATGTGTTTTGTGAAGTAATTTACCTCACGGTATTTAGAGAGGACTACAGGCTAAATGGCTAAATGGAATTCCAATCAAATTTGTGAAAATGGTAGGGATTGGTATGTAGTATGAGCTATTCTATATTTGGTGAAATTGTCTCCAGTGGCTTTTCTGTGAACTACTTTCCCACCTTTTTTGATGGTGCGCTTCCCAGGAAGCGACCCGGTACGCGAACCGGTGAGCGCCCTGGTACGCGAACCTTAAGCGTAACGGGAGTCCACCATTTTGTGTTTCGGTCGAATTATGATACAAGATGGAGGGCAAATAATGTTCAGAATGGGTAGAAGGGGGCACGGTAGACTTATCTTGACCCCCTAGGTTTTGTGAGGGTGGCTGAGGAGGCCCATATGTGCGGAAAAAAAAACATTTTTTTTAAAAATTTCGCGAGGTTAGCTCCCGGTACGCGTACCGGGTAGCGCACCAGGGAGCGTATTTTGTTGAAAATTAGTGAAAATAGTTAGAGTAAAAAAATAATTGTGAGTGATTAGATGTAGGGTAGCTCTGAGAAGAGCTTTTGGGTTTATGGTACATTTAGGTACTTATAAGTAGGTACCAATGCACATTTTTAAATTCAGAGTGAAAACTCTGTTGCCCTCATCTGAGAAGTGAACTCCATCTCCTCTGTAGATATCTTGCATGTAGTAACGCAAGTTATTGTTGTACAGGGAGCCCATTCCATGGTCTCTCATGTAAGCTGAAACAGATTTGTTTACATGCTTCCTCGACTTCTCAATTTGTGGACAAAATTGGTTTGACCACCTCCATTTCTGTCTTTGGCATATATTTGAATATACCAAGGCAGTCTGAGGAAAAAGTGCCATTAATTGCTCAAAGGTGTCCTTTAAAAGCATTTCCAGACCTACACCAGTCAAAGTGCCCAAGTCATTACCTCCACAGTGCACAATTAACAGGTCAGGTTTTGGCAAATGCATAAAGGTTTTCACCAATGGTATCAATTGGTGACATTTTAATCCTCTCTGGCCAAACCACTTAATTTCCACATCTTGTAAATTGAGGTTAGGTAAATTCCTGCTTTCAACGTACCTTTGAGCCCAGTGAATATAACTATGACCAACAATCCAGACAGAAAACATGGTGAGAGAAGGTTCTCCTGCAGTCAGATGAAGTGTGGCAATGAAATGGCAGTTGAAAAAATGTGAGTTTGAAATGAAAAAAACTGTGGAGTTTCTGTGTTCATGAAGTAGTAACAGTGATTGGTGGATTTTGATTGATGAAAACAGAAAGTTAGGGTGTAGAGATGTGTTCTTTGAAAGATGTATTTTGAGTGGTCAATAAAAAATCATTAAATGAAAGAAAGCACTGGATATGCAGGTGCACTGAGAGTTCAGAGTTCAATTGCAACATTGTTGTGTGAATTTGCAAACACCAGAGTTTCTCCAAGAGGTGGTTGCTATGGAAAATAGGCAGAAAGGGCAGAGGGGGAAGGGTTTTCATTTGAAAAAAAGTGAGGGAAGAGTTTTGATTGGGTGACATGAGAAATATGTGTGAAGAATTACACCATTTCTGTGCTTTTGATAGCTGCAGACTCTGGAGTGCATACCTTTTGCTCTGCTGAAGACAAATTGGTGTGTTTCTTAGACTGTTTTCAAACTCAAAGTATTTGCTAAGGTGAGAAAATATTTCTTTACTTTAGATAGAGAATAGTGTGCTTTAAGGAGAAAATTATGATTTATGTGGCGCAATTTGCTAGTAAATATGCTCTCACATGTGCATGGAAATTTTTGATTTTGAATGTTTTTGTTATATAGCCATGTTAAAAGTGACGCAACCATGCTGGAAAGCCAATCAAAAAATGCTTTCATGTGTTTTAATGACATTTTAAGTCATTTTCTGATGTGCAGTGTTTAGAAATTATGATTTGAAAATCGTTTTTGTGGAAAAGGAATTGTTTTTAAATTCATGACAAGGATATAATGGTGTATGGTTATTTATAAGGCAATTGACTGTCCTTGATGTTATTTTTCTCATTTTAGTGTAAGACCTTTCTCTGTGGCGCAAATTGCTTGTAAATATGCTCTTACATGTGCATGAAAATTTTAATTATCAATGTTTGTGTTACATAGCCATGATAAAAGTGAACCAACCATGCAGGAAAGCCAATACAAAAACGCTTTCATGTGTTTCAATGACATTTTAAGTCATTTTCTCATGTGCAGTTTTTTGAAATTATGATCTGAAAATCGTTTTTGGGAAAAAGGAATTGTTTTTAAATTCATGAGAAGGACATAATGGTGTATGGTTCTTTATAAGGCAATTGACTGTCCCTGATGTTATTTTTCCCATTTTAATGTCAGACCTTTCTTTGTGGCGCAAATTGCTTGTAAATATGCTCCCACCTGTACATTGAAAATTTTGATTTTGAATGTTTATGTTACATAGCCATGTTAAAAGTGACCCTACCATGCAGGAAAGCCAATCAAAATACGCTTTTATGTGTCTTAAGGACAATTTAAGTAATTTTCCCATGTGTAGTGTTTTGAAGTTATGATTTGAAAATCGTTTTTGAGGTAAAGGAATGTTGTTAAAATTTATGTTCGCCATATGCCCCCAAATTTCTTTCTCAGGGTTGCAGCAGGGTGTTCTTGAGACACCCCTGCACTTTTGGAATAAATTCCTAATTTGTGATGAGCAAATTGTTAATCGCAAATTGCACCTTCATTTATATGAGCCTCCTAGCCCATGGAAATGAATGGGTAATTTGCAATTAGCAATTTTCTCATCGCAAATTTGGAATGGTAAAGAATCGCTATTTATTCCTTAAAATTCGCTTTTTTGGAAATGCAAAATAGTTATATGATACATATGGCGGTTGATGTCTAACAAGATAAGAAGCTTATGGATACATTTATGATGACTGGTGCAATGAAGTAGAAATCACTTACTTCATTGGTAGGCCTTTACAATAAATTATCTCCTCTGTATTCTTCATCAAGCATAACTTTAATCTGCAATCCTGAGTAGGCCTCACCTTAAACAAACCTCTGGATAGGCCACATCTTATTGTCATCCTGATTTAATCATTTATAATTCTAGGGACAGATTTATGATAGGTGTATACCTCTTTTGTGCCACTTAGAAAACATTGTCCATGGGGAAATGACTTAAAATGTCATTAAGACACATGAATGTTTTTTTTTTAAACGTTTGCAATTTTTTTGGGTCACTTTCAACATGGCTATGTGTCTGAAACAGTCAAAATCTAAATTTGCAATGCACTGGTGGGAGCATATTTACAAGGAATGTGCTTCATGGGGAAAGGTCTTATAATGTAATATGGGAAAAATGACATTAGAGATACTGAAATGCCTTATAGAGAAGCATACACCATTATGTCCTTGTCATAAATTTGCAAACCATTACTTTTCCCCAAAAACGATTTTCAAATTATATTTAGAAAACAGTGCACATGTGGAAATTACTTAAAATGTCAATAATTCAAAATTTGTGATTCCTTAAATGCAATGTATAAAAAAAAAATATGTAAAAAATGATATTAAGGATTTGGAAACTACCACCAACTTGTAGTTTGTGGTAATTTGCGAATTCTTTTCAAAAAGCATTTTTTTTTAAAAAAAAAAAAGGTCCCATATGACGCCCATACATGCCATTAGGGCATGTAGGTGTGCCATGTGCTCCCAAATTTCTTTTTCAGGGGTGCAGCAGGGTGTTCTTGAGATACCCCTGCACGCTTGAAAAAAATCCTATTTTGTGATGAGCTAATTGCTAATCACAACTTGCAACATTAATTCCTATGAGCCTCCTAGCCTATGGAAATGAATGGGTAATTTGCAATTAGCAATTTGCTCATTGCAAATTAGGAATAGTAAAGAATCGCTATTTATTCCTTAAAATTTGCTATTTATAATATGTAAAATATTTTGATGATACATATGGCAGTTCATCTGTAACAAGATAAGAAGCTTAGGGATAGATTTATGATGAGTGGCGCATCCCCAGGGATGTGACAGTCATCCTGCGCCACTGTTCCGCCACCCATGGTGTGCTGCATTTACAATGCGGCGCAGCATGGGGCAAAAAAGGCACAGATGCGTGACGCATCTGTGCTGTAAAGGTGGCGCATTGCTGGAGTTGTATCGTAAGTGCGATGCAGCTCCAGCAAGGATCAGGGGTGCCCCATCTATACAATGCTGCGTCAAGACCTATGCCAGCTTCAAGCAGGCGCAGGGTTTTGAAGCAGCTTTCTCCTATCTGATTGTAAATGCGGCACACCATGGGTGGTAAAGCAGTGGTGCACATTAACTGGTGCATGCCTGGGGATGTGCCATTTAATATAAATCTGCACTTTAACATTTGAGTATGTGCAGGGGACACAGAGTCGTTGAGGCTTATCCAAGGTTAAGAACAGATGAGTCCTGTTCAGTGAAAAATTAGACATAGGCTTCACCTGCTCAGCATCGCTGGACATGGCTAAATAATAGCTGCAAAATGTTACTCTTGTTAAATAATTTTACTATTATAATCTGTGAGATTTGTCTCTTACTCTGCAACATCTCATTGTTGTTGTCTTTCTTTAAAGATAAAGACAACCTCAACATGAGCGACAATCTGCAATCAGTTGATTTTGACCTCATCATTGAACTTGTAATTGAAACATCAGTGGATGTTGATCCATTGGATGATTTAAATCCTGAGGATGAAGAAGAGCGTGATGAGGATGCAGATTTGTCCGAATTATATGATATAGGATGGGAAGCTGACCTGCTTGAGCCTTTGGAATTATAAACATTTATTTTTAAAATTTATAATCAATAAAAAGTAAAAAGGTAAACCGTTTAATTTAAAAATAAAGACACCTTCAAAAACAGGTTATGTGTAGTGTCTTCAATAAAATATTAAAATATGCTCATAAAATTAGATCAGATTCACATATAAAATAGCATAGGTAACATAAATATAAATCTCATTTCTTTTCTGCTATTTCTGTATTGTAAATTTGCAAGGACTAAAAAATCTTCTATTTAAAATGTCAAGTAGTGTGTTATGTTTTTGATCACTATTACTGATTTACTGTTTGATAATAATGTTTAATAACATTTTTATTATATTTTTCCTCAGATTCAACTATGCCTACAAAAATAAGAGAGATGAAGGCTGCAAAACGTCAAAGACAGCAGGAGAAAAAAAAAATGCAGCAGTCCTCTAACAAAAAGATTTCTCAAGCGATGAAGAAAGCACCGGGTAAGAGCTCTAAATATTTCATAAAAAATATTTCTAATAAAAAAAATATTAGTACAGAAAATGTTTCAATCCATAACAACACAAGTAAATCAAATGGAAAGAAAAGGACAAATGAAAATGTTACTGCTAGAGCAAGAGATAAATCTGTGCATGATAGTAGAAGGAAACAACAGTTTACGGAGATTCGTAAACGAATGTTCCGTAACAGGATAATTGGCAATTTGTTAAAAAATATTAAGAAAGGTCAACAGAAATTAGTTTTTTATAGGAGAAAAAAAAAAGTTGAGAAAGTTATTGATCAGGCTTTTGAAATTAAACGTAAGTTATTTATTTTGATAATCAATAGAATTAGGAAGCTAAACAAGGCAATTTTTGATTTCAAAAGAAATAGTAGATGGAAGAGAATAGTTAATCGTAGTAATTTTTGTGAAGTTTTTTCTGGAGAATGGATACATAGTTCAAGCTGTGAGGCATTTTTTAATGAAGAGAGTTATTTCCAGGATAATGATTTGGTGCATGCAGTTGACATCAGTGGTCGTGCTTATGAAGTGAAAGATGGTTGTCCAGTTGAAAAAGAAAAACTTGTGACAACAGAGGCAGAAGAGTTGTTAGGTAATGAGGTTTTAGGAAGACGTGCTAAGGGTCCTGTGTACACCTGGAAGTGTAGTAGTATTTGCAGTGTGCGACAGGATTCCATCAATTTGCTTTGTGATTTTGTACGGTCATTTAACAAGAAAAGTTTGAAGCAGAAAATGAGGTTGTTGCAAGAATTAGATCCTTGCAGAGTGAGAGAAGTGACAGGTTTGCATGGTCATTCACTGGCTTGTCTTTCCAGGAGAGTATGCCAGAGTGTTTTTCATCATTTCAGGATGCTAGCAGTGCATCATAACAAAGTGAGGAAGTTAGTTAGACTGTTGTATTATGCTAAGAGTCCAGCAATTATGCTGAAACAATTATGCGCTGCTCTTTTGCATGGTTCTGAAATAGATGTGAGGAATATATGTGAAGAAATTGAGTTTTGTTACTTTGGAAGTAAAGAGGAGAATGTTGAAATTGAGCAAGAAATAGAGGGTCATTTGGAAGATACTGTACATGTTTCCAGTACAGATAATTTCCAGAGGGAAATTGCGACGTTTGACATGAAATCAAGTGAGAGGCCTAATTTCACTTGTGTGTGTTGTCGACGCACTTATTATAAGAATCAGACTAAGTTAGTGGATTTATATGCAAAAAGTGAAAGGGAAAATAATAGTGAATGGAAGGATTTTGCAACATACTTGATGGTAGAAAATTGTTTTGATTTGGGATTGGATCAACGTGTGTGTACTTATTGTTGTAACAAATTAAAACAAAACCAGATGCCTGCTAGAGCAGTTCATAATAATCTGGAATTGGTTGAGATTCCTTCTGAATTGAAGGATTTAAATACTTATGAATCTATTTTGATTCAAAGTATCCATCCCTTTCAGGCTATTGTAAGAATGGAGCCAAAGACAGGGAAATTGCCTCCATCAGATTTACAGAGAGGATTAAAGGGAAGAGTTGTTTATTTGCCTCTAGATTTGAAGAAAAACATTAACACAATTGGAGTAGAAAAAGTGGAAGAGGAACCTCTGGTTATCTTAGTTAATGGGGTTCCGACAAAGAATAAGAAAATATGGCAAGATTTAGTAGATGTTAGGAAAGTTAAAAAGGCAACATTGTATTTGAAAAAAAATAATAAATACTATAAGAATGTATATGTTGCAGAAGAGGAAGTAAGTGAGGAAGAGGATAGCGATTTGTGTGCTGGTCAAATTGAGAAAGTAGAACCCTCTACTAGTGAGGAAATATATGAACATTATAGTGTTCATCCTTTGCATTCAAAGGAAGTCATGGGGAATGCTATTGAGTTGTTTCAAATGAAACAAGCCAAAGGGAGTCCCATTAGTGTTTGGGAGGAAAGTTTGGAAGCTTGGTGTTTCCCACAGCTTTTTCCAACAGGTCAGGGAGGAAGATATGATGAGCGACCTCATCAAATTCCTGCTTCTGAATACCGGACTTTGCGATTGTATGCAGGAGATGCTAGGTTTCGACAATGCATTCCTTATTTGTTTCATCTCCTGTTTGAAAGCGATCTGTCTGGACTGTCATATGCAGTGAACCACATCTTGAAAAGTGGTATACACATGCAAAACATCTCGGCAAGTGATTTTATGGATAAAGTGAATGTCCAAGATAGTATTTTGGATTCTCACCTGATTAATCTCATGGCGTGTCAGCGTGGTACTAATGAGTACTGGTACCGTCGTCATGGTGATTTAAAATGTATGCTGAGGAACTTAGGTACTCCCACATGGTTCCTCACTCTGAGCTGTGCCGAGTATGGCTGGGAAGACTTACTTGAATTTCTATGAGAGGCAAATGCTAACGTAGAAAACATCGAATTCAAGACACCCGGAGAACTGTGCTCTTTGGATCCAGTCAATGTATGTAGGTACTTCAATCATAGATTTGAAGCTATGATGTCTTTCATCATGAATAAGAAGAATCCACCTCTTGGAGAGGTGTTGGATTTCTTCTGGAGAAAGGAGTACCAAGCAAGAGGTGCTCCTCATATACATATGTTGCTGTGGATCAAGGATGCACCTAAATTTGGAACGGATCCAGATGACTCAGTGATGAGTTTCATCCAACAGTATTCTACGTGTGCTGTTCCAAACGCAAAGGAGAAGAAAAGCCTAAGAGAAAAAGTTCTGCGTTTCCAAAGCCATCGATGTGGAAAGTACTGCCGTCGTAAATTCCGAAACAAGGACAAGTTCTACACTAAATGTCGTTTCGGCTTTCCACGACCGGTGATTTCTAAAGGAAGAGTAAACAGTTTGATGTCTTCGCTGCGACACAATGTCATGAAGAAATCACCTAAAAACACTTACAATTTGAAGAGGAACGAAGAGTCCAAGTACATCAACGACTACAACCCGGTGATTTTGTCCATGTGGAATGCTAACATGGATATACAGTTTGTGGCTGATAACTGTATGGCTGTGGCTCGGTATGTGACGTCTTACATCACCAAAAAAGAGAAGACAGAATTGAAGGATATGTGGGAGGACATTTCCCATGAAAAGAGCCTCAGCAAGAAGTTGTACAGTTTCAGTCTGAAGATGTTGTCGCATCGAGAAATCGGAGCGTACGAATGTTCTGACCGGTTGTCTTCAGCAAGTCTCTATGCCAAGTCCAGGAGTATCGTTTGGGCGAGTCTTGGTCTTGCTGCAACGCGTAATCGAGTTCTCAAACCTGTGCGGGAAATTGAGTATTTGGCGGAAAAGGAGCCAAACAGTACCGACATTTTGAAGACAAACATGTTGGATACATATTATCCAAATCGAAGCAGTCACCTAGAGAATGTTTGTCTGTATGAGGTTCTGCAAAATTACATGTTCAAGAGGAACATCAAAGAAGATACTGAGAAAGGAGTGTATGCTGTAATAGGAAGTGAGGGATGTCTGGTGAAGCAAAGAAAATGCCACTTGATAAACCATCGAAAATTGAGTGGCGAATCTCCTGAAAAAAAGGAGTTTTTCTATTTAGCACTTTTGCAACTTTTCAAGCCTTGGCGTGCAGAAGAGGAACTGCTTGGAGATTTCCTCTGTTATGAAGACTCTTTCAATGCCGCCAAGGAGACCATAGAATGTCCTGCTTTTCCCAAATATGTAGAAATGTTGAATGCGGAAATTGAGCAGGAAGCAACGATTGCAGCCGAGATTGCCAGAGACAGTTCTCAGGACAGTCAGAGTTCTGCTTCATTGAGTCAGGATCCACTAGGAGGACCTCTTATTGAAAATGAAGCTGCCACTGCTATGAATGAGGTGGAAAGAGCCATGGCACATGCTCAAGAGGATGCGGTTAACTTAGAAGAGTTGGAAAGGCAACTCAACGTTGAGCAGAGGAAAATATATGACGAAGTTACCATGCAAATTGATCATGGATTAAGTCATGATAAGAAAGAGTGCTCATGTACGTCGTTGAAGCCTGTCCGACTGTACGTGAGTGGAGAAGCGGGAACTGGAAAAAGTTTCCTCATTAAAGCAATTTCATGCTATTTGCAGGAAAGGACAGAGTCATCGCTGTCTTGTGTTGTCACTGCTCCAACTGGACTGGCAGCACATAATATTAAAGGGATTACTTTACATCGTTTACTGATGCTGCCAGTGGAGCATGACAACAAATTAGAATATCACAAGCTATCTGGAGATGCTTGTTTTGAAGTTTCAAGAATCTTGAGGAAAATGAAACTTCTTATCATTGACGAAGTAAGCATGGTTTCCAATGTCATGCTTGCCTTTGTGCATTTGAGGATGCAAGAAGTTCTCAAAACAGAGTATGATGTGTTATTTGGTGGCAAACACATCATTGTTTTTGGAGATCTTCTGCAGCTGACACCAGTGAAAGGGCAACCTGTGTTCAAAATGCTCACGCATGAAGATACCAGGAAGTGCCTAGGCAGCATTGGCAACGTCAATATATGGTTAAACTTCAATTATGCTGAACTGCATGAAAATATGCGTCAGGCAAAGGATGAAGTTTACAAGACTATTCTACAAGATGTTAGAATTGGAAAAGTGACCGAGCATGGGAAAGAAGCTTTACATGCACGATTACTGTCAAATTTATATCCAGAACAAGATGTTGTGCCTGAGAATATTTTTCAGAAAATTACTGATAAGAAATCTGGAATATGTTTGATGCCAACTCTTGCAGAATGTGCCAAATTTAACAACAAAATGTTGCATTTAGAAAAGCAAGAGATTGTGAAAGTGGAAGCTATTGATAGAGTAGAGCATATGGGATCAACAATTATTTTGTCTGAGAATCTGAAATCAAAATTGGATTCATTAGAGAAGACTATATCTAAAACTGCAGGTTTTGAAAAGACTCTGAATGTGTGCTTGAACTGCCGTATAATTTTAAGAAGGAATTTACATGTTGAAAGAGGTCTGGTAAATGGATCAATGGGTAATGTTGTTGATTTTGTGAAATACAGAAATAGAGATGGAATTGAATTTTTAAAAATTAAATTTGATGGCATTGAGGAAGTACAGCTAATTGCTCGTTGTTCTGCTAGATTTTTGCTTGTAAAAGACTTATATGTTCGCCGTAAGCAGTTCCCTGTTTGCTTGGCATATGCGGTGACAATTCATAAATCGCAAGGTTTAAGTGTAGACACTGCATTGGTGAATATTGGCAGTTCTGTGTTCAAGGAGGGTATGGCATATGTGGCATTGTCACGAGTTAGAACTTTATCGGGATTGTACTTGATTGAGTGTGATGTCAGAAACATTTGTGCAGATCTAGATTGTGTTAAGGAATACAATAGGTTAAGAAGAGAGTATGCGCCACATTTGCCTCAGTTTCCTTTGTTTGAGAAACGTCTGGTAGGCCGGAAACGAAGAAATGAGAACAATACTGGGGAGGTTGTAGCAAAAAGACAAAAAGTGAATGAACCTAAAATTACAAGCAGAAACAAAGAGGATTCTGTTGAAGATGTTGTTGGTTTTCAGTTTGAAAACAGTTCTGGTGTCAACTGCTATGCTAATGTAGTAATGAATGTTTTGTTTTCTCTAAAAAATGTAAAAGAAGAGATTGTGGTCAATTCTGATCAAAGATTTTGCAGTTTGTTGAATTCTGTGTTAGAGAAATGTAGCACAGATAGAACAAAAATAGAAAGTGTTTCTGAAATTCGAAACCTGTTAGACAGATGTTCAGGGCAAACACAATTCTCTCAAAATATTCAGCAAGATTGTCAGGAGTTTTTAATGTATATGCTTGATGTATTACATGCTGAAGGTGTAGATGTAGATCAGCTGTTTGGGCTTTCTTATCAATGGCAGCATGACTGCGAGAACTGTATGGTATCAAGTACTACTAGTGTAGACTCAGAAAGATTTATATATTTAACTTTGCCAGACAGTAAATCAGTGTCCTTTAATAAGCTAGTAAAAGCTGCTAATCACAGCATGGAGTGTAGCCAATGTAAATCTGAAATGATGTCCACATTATTTATACGAACATATGGCCAGTACGTCATTTTAATGTTCCAACGATGTAGGCCTGATGGAACAAAATTGACAACTTTAATAAAAAAATTTGTAGCTTCGCAGTTGTCAATATCAGGAAGGACTTTTGTAACTACAGCAATTATATATCATGACGGCCCTTCAATATCATCAGGACATTACACAGCTTATTTAAAGTCTAGAAATGGCTGGTCATTCTGCAATGATTCTGTTTTAATTTTCAAAAAAAAATTGCCGTATGACCTTAAAAACTCTTACCTGGTGTTTTTAAAACCAAAATTTTAGGAAAATAATCTCGGGATATGATCTGTGGAATTTCAAGAAGTTCTAATGGCTCCTACACAATTTGGCCTTGAGGATAAGTGTAGTTCAGAGACATAACTTCTAATCAAAGGATTGGACATCATGGAGATGTATGTGCACTTTAAATGAGTTCAGAAAAACTGTTTCTTTTCATAAGCTAATTGAAGCAGCCAATTAAAACATGGAGTAGAGGGAATGTAAGTCTGCAATGCTGTCTACTGTTTTACATTGCTTTGTGATTAAAAGTGATGTAGAGAATTAAATAATTGTAGTACTCATAGAGGTAGTGTAAGTCTGCTTCATATTAAGCAGTATCAGTGTCATAGGAAATGTAGAACATGACTGACCAAGAAGGGGAAGATATTACTATTCCAGGATTGTGAAAATGATCTTCAACATTTTAATTCTGAAAGTTGCGGAAATGCCAAATGATGGGATTGGCTTACAAGAAATCCAAGAGTTATAAATATCTCTGACTAGATTTGGCCTTGTGGAAAATAGTGGTAGAGAGCAAGAAGTCATTTATTGCATGTAACGTGTTTTTAAAAACGATGGAGGTTTTCTTTCAGAAAGTGGCGGGCTGAAAGTAATAACAGCACAAAAGAGTGTAAGCTGTTCATAGGACATCCTTGGACGTCATGGAAAGTAAGTTAACTTTAAGGACTTCTGAATTTTATTTTCTGATGTTGTATGGGTTTTTTAAACACAATCATTTTGATTGTGTTTTTTTTTCCCCGCTGTTACATGATGAATACCTTCAAGTCACTGTTTTTAGTGAATTTTGATACATTCTGAGAACAGCAAAAATAAACCATTTAACATGTATAATTAATTCTGTACTGTTTGCATTTATGATGTATATGTAGAACTGTGTAGGAGGCATGGAGAAGGTGAGTTTTCTGTAAGTGTTAAATTTATTGTATGCAGTGCTGCACTTCTACGTATTCTTTCATATGCTGGACTACATCTGCACAATGAGATACCTAAGCAAAGGAAACACAAGTGATGTGATTGTGAAATGAGCAAAATAAATTGCACATATTTCAATTACATCACCTGAGTTTCCTATCATTACGAATCACATTGTGCAGATCAAGTTTAGGTCTGTCCAGGGAAACATAGGAGGTTTCTACTTTGTTGAAGAGTGCAGTGGACATGACTCACTTCATTAGTAGACTTTCACAGATATTATCTCCTCTGTACACTTCAACAAGTGTAAATCTCATCTTGAACTCTGAGTAGGCCTCACCTCAAACAAATCTCTGGATAGGAGACATGTTATTGGCATACTGAAGCGACACTTTTCTGAAACAAGAGCAATGCAAAAGATGCACCATGTTTTAAGATAGGCCTCACTTCATCTGCATCAAGATACTGTTAGTTTAAAATGTATATCTTTAGCATTGTGTAGAGGACCTGGAGAAGCAGAAGCTTCTGTCAGTGTCAAAGTTGTTGAAAAACTATTTGTCCTTCAATATTTTCCCTTGTCTTTTGTAATTTTTAAATACATATTTTAATTTTTTTCAAATGTTGGTTCTCTCTTTCACAGATTGAAAGTATAGAAATAAAATGTGATTAATTTAACGGCAATTACAAGGTAAATAGTTGTACTCTTTTCGTTACATTTCTATCACATTCACCTACTATTAGATCCACTGCTTCACTTCTTTAATCCTCAGTTTCCTGCCTTTGCTACTTTCCTCATTCCTTTCTCTATTACCTATTTACTCAACTCCTTCCACTCTTTTTCTCAGTCCCTCTGTTCTCATAGTTCCTCAGTCTTGTTCACTCACTCCATCTCTATTAATCTTAGTGTCTGTGAATTACTTTCCCAACTTTTTTTTTTTTGGGACCGCTTCCTGGGAAGTTGCCCGGTTCGCAAACCAGCAGCGTTATGGCAGTCCACCATTTTGTGTTTCGTTCGAATCAAGATACAAGATGGAGGGCAAATAATGTTCAGAATAGGTAGAAGGGGGCACGGTAGATGTATCTTGACCCCCTTGGTTTTCTGAGGGTGGCTGAGGAGGACCATAGTTCTTCACTCTTGTTCACTCTCTCTGTTTCTATTAATGTCACTGTTTATGACTGATCAAAAAAATGTTTTTTAAAAAAGAACAGTAACTATAAGGGAAGGAAATAGACAGTTATGTTAAAAGAAAGACAGCTATAGGGAGTAAACTAATGATACTGTTACCTACAATCCACTGCTGTTGATGTTACTGACCATGTCATGAATGATGTAATATGTGAAATCATCAACAGTGGATTGTAGGTAACAGTATCCTTAGTTTACTCCCTAGAGCTGTCTTTCTTTTAACATAACTGTGTATTTCCTTCCCTTATAGTTACTGTTCTTTTTAAAAAAATATTTTTTTGGTTAGCTTCCGGTACGCGTACCGGGTAGCGCTCCGGGAGCGAACTAAGAGAAATACAGGTTGGCAGAGTTCCAAATATTCTACCAATTTTTTTATAATGGGGAGTTAGTTCTGAAAAGAACTTTTTTTTTTATGTTTTTGTTGTTTTATATTTTTTTTAGTATTTTTTGAACATTTTTTTACTTTTTTTGTATTTTCTGAACGTTTTTAAAAAAATTTTGGTTTTTTTGGGGGGGGGGGAAACAAAAACGATCCATTATAAAGGGCTCAACAGGAGCAAAAAAAAAAAAGAATTTATTTTTTGGTGCGTCTTGTGCAAACATTAATATGATTTTGAATTGCTCGCAAAATCAAAGTGATGCTACTTTCTCTGTAGCAGATGAAAGCGCCACATTCCACGCACACTTGTTTTACGTGCCCAAACAACATTTGGATGTTTGCAATCACCTCCCTCGCCTCTGGTCCCGACACCTCTGGAACCACCGATCTTCTTGCCATTTGGAGGGGATTTTGTTGTTGGTCACGTAGCTGGGCAGCACTATAGTTATTTGGGTGCCACCTACTCATATGCCGATGCATAGTATGATTGCCATAACTATATTTTTTATCAGTGCCCCTTCACAATCTGTCACCGCATATGCGGCAAAACACGTAACGAGCATTCACTTTCTTTTGCCCCTCAGGAATTCTGTAGAATTGCCAGATATAATTCTCCTGTCGATTGTACCTCCTGGGCTCCTCTGGCAAAAACTCATGCTCTTCCTCCTCTTCCTCCTCTTCCTGTTCTTCTTCTTCTTGCAGAATTACTTCTGCAGGTGGTCCTCTCTTTCTTGGATTTGGTGGAGGTGGTGGGCTAGCACCAGCTGAAGCTACTAATGAAGCCATCACAAAGTCTCAATAAAGGGTCTTTCTCTCACCAAGATGAAAGTCAGAGTGATGAAAGAAGGAGGGGTTTTCATCATTTGGGAAAAACAAAAGTTCTAAACCAATGAAAAGTGTCCATTTTAGATCACATGACCTTGTATTACATCATTAGGAAACCAAAAGTGAAATGAACCAATGAAAAGTGTTATTATCGAGTCACATGACCTGCTATGTTTACATTACGCGGTCGGCGCCGCGCCGCGGATCGCTTCCGGTTCGCGTACCGCTGCGCTTCCGGGTACGCGAACGTAGCACGTAATATGACGTATTACGCGAGAACGCGAAACGTCATGCTGACGCGAAGCGTCGCGATGTTGTTTTGTAACGCGAGAGGTGCGCTAAAGGAACGTTTACCAGTTCGCGTACCGGGTCGCGCCTCCGGATTGAGCTAACGGGAAGCTAACCGGTACGCGTACTGGGAGCGAAACAAAAAAAAAATAAAAAAAAAATTGTATAAAAACATGTAAAAAATATTTTTCTTTTTAAAGAATAATACATTGTAAAGGTTTTGATATTAGCTAT
This sequence comes from Lissotriton helveticus, assembly GCF_964261635.1. Taxonomy (NCBI): domain Eukaryota; kingdom Metazoa; phylum Chordata; class Amphibia; order Caudata; family Salamandridae; genus Lissotriton; species Lissotriton helveticus. The sequence continues at coordinate 340,402,905 of NC_136058.1, read as the reverse complement.
TAAAAAACCAATGAAATTCACTGAAAAAACCATAGGTTATAGACCATATATAGTTAGGAATTAGCATTTACAAAACCTTAAAAATTCACTGAAAAAACCATAGGTTATAGACCATATATAGTTAGGGATTAGCATTTAAAAAACCTTATTTTACTCACACAAAACCATTGAAATTCCATATATAGTTAGTTGTACTAACTATATATCACGCACCCGCAATCCACTGCTGATGATGTCACATATTACATCATTCATGACATGGTCAGTGACATCACTGATGACATCACTGATGACATCTCAAATGACATCACTGATGACATCACTGATGACATCTCAAATGACATCACTGATGACATCACTGATGACATCTCAAATGACATTACTGATGACATCACTGTTGTGATAATACGATGAACCTCTTCAGACTCTAATATAACCTTAGATACACTCAGTGTAAACACAGACTCACAGATTGTCACTCATCCATGAAGTTACACACACACCTAGACAGTCATGCAAACAATCAATCACACCTCCATTTCCTTAACTATACAGTTAAACACACCTTACTTACTTATTCAAACAAATACTAAAACATATTTACTCACTTATACAATCCTGGATACAAGTTCACAATGATCCATACAGCCACTCACACATTCACTGGCTCTTATGCACAGTTATTTATATATGTCAACTCTCACATGTACTGTATTTTACATATGTACTTAATTTGACATGTAGCACTGAGATATCTATTCACTCACCAATACAGTCATGCACACAGTCAACCGCCCATACAGCTGTTTCCAACATGCACTTTTGAACCCATACATCTATGCACAGAGTCATACACTTCCCAGCCACTCACACACACACTCAGTCTCCCATACAAATGCTTGGGCAACCAATCAATAACCTATATAGTTACTCATATAGCTACTGATCAACACATGCAGCAGTTTACAGAACAACAGACATAATGATGCACAAATTAAGACAGTTTAGTCACTAACCCATGCACTCAGTGAGACACATTTAATCACTCACTCATACAGTCAGTCACGCACCTACTAAATCCTTCATCCAGACACTTCTACATCTACTCATTCTTCAATATGTAAAACATATTTAAACTTTACAGAAACACACAGTCACTGGATGATGTCATCAGTGATGTCATCAGTGATGTCATTTGAGATGTCATCAGTGATGTCATCAGTGATGTCACTGACCATGTCATGAATGATGTAATATGTGACATCATCAGCAGTGGATTGCGGGTGCGTGATATATAGTTAGTACAACTAACTATATATGGAATTTCAATGGTTTTGTGTGAGTAAAATAAGGTTTTTTAAATGCTAATCCCTAACTATATATGGTCTATAACCTATGGTTTTTTCAGTGAATATATATATAATCAGCTCACTTTACCATTTGCAGCTTATAACTATTAGCCACCAGGGGTCACTACTAACCAAAAGCAGTCATTCTACTTGTAAATTGTGCCAATCGAGTGGAACAGCAGCCTAGGATTCACCACTGCTTCATCTCATTTTCCAAGAGAATGCAGATGTAAAGTGTTTTTGATGGTACGCCTGTGCATATTGAAATATTCAGAGCATATTCTGAATTTCAGTTAACACATCAGTAAGCATTTTGTCCATCTGTGAATTCAACCTTTTTTCTCAATCGGAATAGGCAAGGATAATGACAGATATATTTTACAATGTTAGAAAGTGCATCATTTTATTTAATTGTGTGAATAAAAGGAATCGCCTCCCCGTCGGGGAATTGATCCCCGGTCTCCTGCGTGACAGGCAGGGATACTGACCACTATACTAACGAGGACTTATTGGCATCAGTTAAACAGTGCTCACCTCCTTGGGGTTAAGGCATACCCTCGATCAATTCACAGTATTGTAACAGGCAGATTTGCTGCTTTTGGTTAGGACAAGTAATCTTTTTTCCTAAATATTACAATACAGAAATTCCTAGCCAAAAACAATCAGTTTTATCAAGAAATGATTTCATTGAAATAAATATCTATCTATCGATCTGTCTATCTGGCTATCTTTCTAACTATCAATATATATATTTATATATATATATATATATATATATATATATACATATATATATATATATATATGTATATATATATATATTACCTACTGGCGGTCGCCAGTAGGTATATATAGTTAGGATTTTTTCTCTATGGGTTTTTTGAAAATTCTATGTCTAATAACTTTGGCGTTTGTGGACGGAATCGGCTGAAATTTTCAGGAAAATGGCACATTTTGTTTCTGAGCAGCCCTTGAAAATTTGGGGGGGGTTCGTCCAGTGGGGGCCGAGAAAAAAGGGGGGTCCCAAAACGTGTTTTTAACATTGAGTTTTCCATAGGGCGGTTGGCCTCACTTTTAGCCCGAACGGCTGAATGGATTTGCACGAAACTTGGCAAAATTGTAGGGACTGGTAGCCCGATGTGCCTTTTGTAGGTCTCAATATATGTGCTCCAGTGGATTTTGAGAAATTAACGTTTTAAAAAAGATATATATCTGTAACAGCGGACCGGTTAGCGCTCTGGTTCGCGGACTTTTCGCGCAACGGAGCTTTGTGAAGCGAAGCTGATTGGTTCTCCGGCGTCTGTCAACATTCCAAACAGTCCGTAGCGGCCGCCATCTTGTCTCTCGGTAGGATCGAGAGACAAGAGGAGGTCAAAACAAAGGGGGAAATAACTATAAGGGGGCATAGTAGATCCTCGCTGACCCCCTAGGTTTGATGTGGAGGTTTTAAAAGGGCCCCGCGGGGCAAAAAAAAATAATAAAAATAATAATCGAACGGCTGAATGGATTTGCACGAAACTTGGCAAAATATTAGGGACTGGTAGCCCGATGTGCCTTTGCTAGGTCTCAATATATGTGCTCCAGTGGATTTTGAGAAATTAACGTTCAAAAAAAGATATATATCTGTAACAGCGCTCCGCTTCGCGTAACGGAGGTTTGCGAAGCTGATTGGTCATTCTGTCACTGGGCTATAGTTGGGCTACATCTGGCTGATATTTGGGCTACATTTGTTTTTTTGTGTGTCTGGCGGCCATCTTTGGGCTACATTGGGCTACATTGGGCTTCATTGGGCTACATTCGGCTAATTAGCAAATAGCTCATCGCAAACTAGGAATGGTAAAGAATCGCTATTTATTCCTTAAAGTTCGCTATTTAGGAAATGCAAATAACTTTGATGATACATATGGCGGTTCATCTCTAACAAGATAAGAAGCATAGGGATAGATTTATGATGACTGGCGCATCACCAGGGATGTGTTAGTCATTCTGTGCCGCTGTTCCGTCACCTATGGTGTGCTGCATTTACAATGCGGCGCATCACGGGGCAAAAACAGCACAGATGCGTGATGTATCTGTGCCGTAAAGGTGGCGCATTGCTGGAGTTGTATCGCAAGTGTGATGAAGCTCCAGCAAGGGTCGGGGGTGCCCCTGTCGCAGGGTTTCTGTTCTCACACAGAACTGTGGACAGAGGATTGGAACCTCGGCGAATTAGGGTGTCCCAAAACTCACGTTAGTAATCAAAAACTATTTAGCAAGCTAGGTACAGTGTCACATTGGATATAACAAACTCTCAATGTTTAGACAATCCAGAATATGAACTTATAGTACCTCAGGATACGTGGAACTCATGAACAGTCGGTCGTTATATATTTCTTAGAAACCAGAACATGGAGTTAAGAAGAACACATGTGTATTTGAAATGTTTATTTACTAATGCCGTCTTCTCAGGCGTAGTACCTTAGATAATAAAAGTACACATATTATCAGTAGCAAAATTACCAGCATAGTTACTAGTACATAAAAAGCGAATGGTGACAGTATGTTAACATGCTGTAAATGAATAAGAGTTAGCAACACTTATAAGCAGCCGCGGGCCGTGGAGGGAGTTACGGTGGGGCAGGGAGGCGGGGAGGGGGAGGGGCAAGGTAGAGAGGGCTCCACCCTGCTTCTCCCCCTCCCTGCCTCCCTGCCTCACCGTAACTCCCTCCACGGCCCGCGGCTGCTTATATCTCACCCTCCCTAATACACATATTATATTATTTGCTAAGAAGGTCTCTTTGTGTTGGTTTAGGGCGTGCCCATACTTTAGTGTCTTAGATTTGAAGGAATCACATCAGCATACACCAGCTCTCTCTTCATGTGAACCGCATCAACTGTTGTGTATGTGTGTTCGGCAAAGCAATATAAAACCCGCCTCATGCCCAGAATTGGCAGAAGTTGCACTTATGTTATGAGTATGAAGTCGTGGAGATCAGACCTCATAACAATTCTGTATCGTGTTGTTCTTGAAACTTTAGCACTCGCTGTACAGATATAGTTTAACAAGTAAAGCAGATAGTAGACCAATAACATATTATTCTCATGTAAACCACGATGAACTACTAGGTGGAAAGCTAAAGCAACAACTAAATGTCGTGTGCAGAAGTTGCAAAAAAGGAAAAATGGCGTTTAAACCGGTAATGAGCCCATGCTAACTTAACACGGTGTAAAGATATCCAGGACCTAGATGACACCTCCCCATGATCCGGAAACGAACTGAATAAGATAATAGAAGTGCCATCTCATGAGAGCAGATTGCAAGTTTATATGTGGACGGTCCGCAAGGTAAAGCATTAAAAACTAGGAAAATTCAATGCTAAAGAAAAATAAAACAGCCAAGTACTTTATCGAGTCTTAAGCCAATAGGCAAGGTAAATAATAAAAACTTGACAATTAAGTCAATGAATTGTCAATGAAATGCTAGTACTCAGCATATGAAACATGAAAAAGGTCTATGACATAAGTGTGTATGCAAAATAAGCTGCAACAGCCTCCAACAGGAAGTCTCCGTCTTCATCCGAAAACAGTTCAGCCATCCAAGCGGAAAAGAACATACGTGCTCTCCCAGCACCGGATCCTCTATCACCATCAGAGGACAGCTCGGTGGGTTTTCAAGAAAGCTGTGTTCCAAGAAAGACTGTGCTGCCGCCAGTAAATTCCAGGGACCAAGTAGTCCATGCATCAATGCCACATCCATAATCCTTTCAAACCAACTCGTGAGTAATGATAGGAGTCATCAGCTGATTAAAGTCGACATCAGGAGAAACCGGTCCGCAGAGACACAAATCAATGGCCCAATCGAAATCACAGGTCAGGCAGTGAAATACAGGCTGGACACAGGTGAAGTAGGAGAACCGAAAAGATAATCCATATGCCGTGCTTAATATCGCCAACGGCATTGTGCCATAATATTCTAGCATGCGATTGCGGAACAGTGTCAGCAGCTGCAGGGTCGGAGGTTGCATAGGAGGGACATCCATATTTAAAAATGTAAAAAAGCACAAGAGCGTCCGCTGGTAATGCAAGTAAAAATGCAATCCACGAACCAGAGTGGAGAAAATGGAATGAAAGGGAGCAGGGATGACTCCAAAGATTTTCTCAAATGAAGTCACGAGACCACTGGTAACAACTTTAAAAAAGTGTGCCAGGGATTTTGTGGAGGATGCGTTAAAGATAGTCGGAAACATGTTGCTGAAATTGAAAGGCAAACCTGTGTACGGGTGTTCGCTATGTGAAGTACGAAAGTTTCACGGGCCGAACTCAAGGCCACCTCTCTCTGAGACAAAAGAGCTCTTATTCTTGTCATGCCGTTGAAACGTGTCCCAAGGTTGGTATTTGTGGCCAGATTGAAAACTCCCTATGTTCATGTGTGGGAGGAAATAGAACATTTCTGCAGCAAATAACCCGTTCACTTACTGTTACGATAAAAGGAATACTTTTAATTAACTCAGAACAATCTTCATTATTGAGCATCAAATAACTACCATTTTCCAACAACTTGAACGTGGGGATGATAGCAGGAACTGGCGTGCCTTGCAACACGCAAGCCATATTTGGTCGGTGTTTGTTGCATGAATCGTGTAACTGTATGTGCCTACACATTAGTGAATGATCTGGCGTCTCAGTGCATTCCTCTCCATTCAGATAAACTTCTTGATCATCTTTGAAACATCTGTATGTGTATGGAAGCGACCAGACCTCATGAACAAAAGCACTACCTAAAGGTTCATAAAGACCTATTGGTATATATTTCATACAATTTGAAAACTTATATAAAGCAAAAGGCAGCGTTATTAAACTGTGGATAAGGCATGTTGCCAAAAAACCCGCAATCCTCTGCTGATGATGTCACTGAGCATGTCATGAATGATGTAATATGTGACATCATCAGTAGTGGATTATGGGTAATAGTATCTCTAGTTTACTCCCCTATAGCTGTCTTTCTTTTAACATAAGTGTGTGTTTACTTCCCTTATACTTACTGTTTTTGGTTCGCTTCCAGTTCGCGTACCAGCGAGCGAACTAGGAAGCGAACTAAGAGAAATAGAGGTTGGCACAGTTCCAAATATTGTACCAATTTTTTAATAACGGGGAGGTAGTTCTGAAAAGAACTTTTTTTTTTATTTTTCTGAACATTTTTTTAATGTTTTTGAATTTTTCGGAACAGTTTTATATTTTTTTGGGTTTTTCTTGGAGGGGGCAATGAAAACGATTCATTGTAAAGGGCTCAACAGGAGCAACAAAACAAAAAAAAGAAGTATTTATTATTTTGGGCGTTTCGGACAAACTTGCATATGATAGTCAATAGCTCTGTTGATCAGAGTGATGCTTCTTTCTCCGTAGGAAATGAATCCATCGCAAAATACGCAGGTGTGTTTTACTTCACCAAATCTCATTTGTATATTTGGCACCATCTCCCTGCCCTCTGGTCCCGTTACTTCCGGTACAACAGATCTTCTGGCCATAATAGGGAGATTATCTAGGTCGTTCCGAAACTGTGCAGCACTGTAGTTGTTAGGATGCCACCTAGTCATATGGCGATGCATTGTGTAGTTTCCGAAACTGTATTTTTTGTCGGTCCCTCTGGACAGTCTATCTTGACATATAAGGCAAGTTACGTATCTTGCATTTACTTTTTTCTGACCTTTGGGAATTTTAAAAAATTGCCAAATGAAGTTTTCTTTCCGGTGAGACGTCTTGGGCTGCTCAGGCAAAAACTGCCTCTCTTCGTGCTCGTCCTCCTGTTCCTCTTCTTCTTCTTCTTGTTGAATTACAACTTGAGCAGGTGGTCCTCTCTTCCTTGGAGGTGGTGGAGGTGGTGGGGAAGCACCAGCTGAAGCTACTAAAGAAGCCATTGCTCAGTGATCACAAAGGGTCTTTCTCTCACAATGATGAAAGTCAGAGTGAGGAAAGAAGGAGGGATTTTCATCATTTGGGAAAAACAAGAGTTCTCAACCAATCAAAAGTGTTCATTTTAGATTATATGACCTAGTCTTACATCATTAGGAAACCAAAAGTGAAATGAACCAATGAAAAGTGTTATTACCAAGTCACATGACTTGCTGTGTTTACGTTAAGCGCTTTGCAGGGCCTCCCGGTTTGCTTCCAGAAACCTGCGCTTTGGCACTCGCTTCGCGTACCAGTTCGCTAACGTAGCACGTCATATGACGTATCACGCGACAACGTGGAACGTCATGCGGACGGGAGGCGTCACGATGTTGTTTTCTAACGCGGCACTTGCGGTAAAGAAACGTTTACCGGCTCGCGGTCTATTTCGCGGCATCAAGGTCAGCTAACGGGAAGCTTCCCGATTCGCGAAGCGGGAACGAAGAAAAAAAAATATTTTAAAAAAAAATTATTCATAAACATATAAAATATATTTTTGGATTTAAAGAAGAATACATTTTACAGCTACAGATATTAGCTGTTAAAAAACCAATGAAATTCACAGAAAAAACCATAGGTTATAGACCATATATAGTTAGGAATTAGCATTTACAAAACCTTGAAAATTCACTGAAAAAACCATAGGTTATAGACCATATATAGTTAGGAATTAGCATTTAGAAAACCTTATTTTACTCACACAAAACCATTGAAATTCCATATATAGTTAGTTGCACTAACTATATATCGCGCACCCGCAATCCACTGCTGATGATGTCACATATTACATCATTCATGACATGGTCAGTGACATCACTGATGACATCACTGATGACATCTCAAATGACATCACTGATGACAACATCCAGTGACTGTATGTTTCTGTAAAGTTAAAATATGTCTTAGATATTGAAGAATGAGTGGATGTATAAGTGTCTGGATGAAGGATTTAGTAGGTGCGTGACTGACTGTATGAGTGAGTGATTAAATGTGTCTCACTGAATGCATGGGTTAGTGACTAAACTGTCTTAATTTGTGCATCATTATGTCTGTTGTGATGTAAACTGCTGCATGTGTTGATCATTAGCTATACGAGAGGCTATATGTGTTATTAATTGGTTGCCCAAGTATTTCTATGGGAGATTGAGTTTGTGTGGGGGTGGCTGGGAGGTGTGTGACTCTGTGCATAGATGTGTGAGCAGTTGATTCACTAGGTGTATGAGTTCAAGAGTGCATGTGGAAAAAGCTACATGGGCGGTTGACTGTGTGCATGAGTGTATTGATGAGTGAATGGATATCTCAATGCTACATGTCATAGTAAGTACATATGTAAAACACAGTACATGTGAGAGTTGGCATATATAAATAACTGTGCATGAGAGCCACTGAATGTGTGAGTGGCTGTATGGATCATTGTGAACTTGTATCAGGGATTGTATAAGAGAGTAAATATGTGTTAGTATATGTTTGAATAAGTAAGGTGTGTATAACTGTATAGTTGAGGAAATGGAGGTGAGATTGTTTCTTTGCATGACTGACTAGGTGTGTGAGTAACTCCATGGATGAGTGACAGTGTGTGAGTGTCTGTATACACTGAGTGTATCTAAGGTTATATTAGAGTCTGAAGAGGTTTATCGTATTAGCACAAGAATGATGTCAAATGAGATGTCATCAGTGATGTCATCAGTGATGTCATTTGAGATGTCATCAGTGATGTCATCAGTGATGTCACTGACCATGTCATGAATGATGTAATATGTGACATCATCAGCAGTGGATTGCGGGTGCGCGATATATAGTTAGTGCAACTAACTATATATGGAATTTCAATGGTTTTGTGTGAGTAAAATAAGGTTTTCTAAATGCTAATTCCTAACTATATATGGTCTATAACCTATGGTTTTTTCAGTGAATTTTCAAGGTTTTGTAAATGCTAATTCCTAACTATATATGGTCTATAACCTATGTTTTTTTCTGTGAATATATATATAATCAGCTCACATTACCATTTGCAGCTTATAACTATTAGCCACCAGGGGTCACTACTAACCAAAAGCAGTCATTCTACTTCTAAATTGTGCCAATCGAGTGGAACAGCAGCCTAGGATTCACCACTGCTTCATCTCATTTTCCAAGAGAATGCAGATGTAAAGTGTTTTTGATGGTACGCCTGTGCATATTGAAATATTCAGAGCATATTCTGAATTTCAGTTAACACATCAGTAAGCATTTTGTCCATCTGTGAATTCAACCTTTTTTCTCAATCGGAATAGGCAAGGATAATGACAGATATATTTTACAATGTTAGAAAGTGCATCATTTTATTTAATTGTGTGAATAAAAGGAATCGCCTCCCCGTCGGGGAATTGATCCCCGGTCTCCTGCGTGACAGGCGGGGATACTGACCACTATACTAACGAGGACTTATCGGCATCAGTTACACAGTGCTCACCTCCTTGGGGTTAAGGCATACCCTCGATCAATTCACAGTATTGTAATAGGCAGATTTGCTGCTTTTGGTTAGGACAAGTAATCTTTTTTCCTAAATATTACAATACAGAAATTCCTAGCCAAAAACAATCAGTTTTATCAAGAAATTATTTCATTGAAATAAATATCTATCTATCGATCTGTCTATCTGGCTATCTTTCTAACTATCAATATATATATTTATATATATCTATATATATATATAATCAGCTCACTTTATCATTTGCAGCTTATAACTATTAGCCACCAGGGGTCACTACTAACCAAAAGCAGTCATTCTACTTGTAAATTGTGCCAATCGAGTGGAACAGCAGCCTAGGATTCACCACTGCTTCATCTCATTTTCCAAGAGAATGCAGATGTAAAGTGTTTTTGATGGTACGCCTGTGCATATTGAAATATTCGGAGCATATTCTGAATTTCAGTTAACACATCAGTAAGCATTTTGTCCATCTGTGAATTCAACCTTTTTTCTCAATCGGAATAGGCAAGGATAATGACAGATATATTTTACAATGTTAGAAAGTGCATCATTTTATTTAATTGTGTGAATAAAAGGAATCGCCTCCCCGTCGGGGAATTGATCCCCGGTCTCCTGCGTGACAGGCGGGGATACTGACCACTATACTAACGAGGACTTATCGGCATCAGTTACACAGTGCTCACCTCCTTGGGGTTAAGGCATACCCTCGATCAATTCACAGTATTGTAATAGGCAGATTTGCTGCTTTTGGTTAGGACAAGTAATCTTTTTTCCTAAATATTACAATACAGAAATTCCTAGCCAAAAACAATCAGTTTTATCAAGAAATGATTTCATTGAAATAAATATCTATCTATCGATCTGTCTATCTGGCTATCTTTCTAACTATCAATATATATATTTATATATATCTATATATATATATATAATCAGCTCACTTTACCATTTGCAGCTTATAACTATTAGCCACCAGGGGTCACTACTAACCAAAAGCAGTCATTCTACTTGTAAATTGTGCCAATCGAGTGGAACAGCAGCCTAGGATTCACCACTGCTTCATCTCATTTTCCAAGAGAATGCAGATGTAAAGTGTTTTTGATGGTACGCCTGTGCATATTGAAATATTCAGAGCATATTCTGAATTTCAGTTAACACATCAGTAAGCATTTTGTCCATCTGTGAATTCAACCTTTTTTCTCAATCGGAATAGGCAAGGATAATGACAGATATATTTTACAATGTTAGAAAGTGCATCATTTTATTTAATTGTGTGAATAAAAGGAATCGCCTCCCCGTCGGGGAATTGATCCCCGGTCTCCTGCGTGACAGGCGGGGATACTGACCACTATACTAACGAGGACTTATTGGCATCAGTTAAACAGTGCTCACCTCCTTGGGGTTAAGGCATACCCTCGATCAATTCACAGTATTGTAATAGGCAGATTTGCTGCTTTTGGTTAGGACAAGTAATCTTTTTTCCTAAATATTACAATATTAGAAATTCCTAGCCAAAAACAATCAGTTTTATCAAGAAATTATTTCATTGAAATAAATATCTATCTATCGATCTGTCTATCTGGCTATCTTTCTAACTATCAATATATATATTTATATATATCTATATATATATATATAATCAGCTCACTTTACCATTTGCAGCTTATAACTATTAGCCACCAGGGGTCACTAGTAACCAAAAGCAGTCATTCTACTTGTAAATTGTGCCAATCGAGTAGAACAGCAGCCTAGGATTCACCACTGCTTCATCTCATTTTCCAAGAAAATGCAGATGTAAAGGGTTTTTGATGGTACGCCTGTGCATATTGAAATATTCAGAGCATATTCTGAATTTCAGTTAACACGTCAGTAAGCATTTTGGCCATCAGTGAATTCAACCTTTTTTTCTCAATCGGAATAGGCAAGGATAATGACAGATATATTTTACAATGATAGAAAGTACATCATTTTATTTAATTGTGTGAATAAAATGAATTGACTCCCCGTCGGGGATTTGAACCCCGGTCTCCCGCGTGACAGGCGGGGATACTGACCACTATACTAACGAGGACTTATTGGCATCCGTTAAACAGTGCTCACCTCCTTGGGGTTAAGGCATACCCTCGATCAATTCACAGTATTGTAATAGGCAGATTTGCTGCTTTTGGTTAGGACAAGTAATCTTTTTTCCTAAATATTACAATACAGAAATTCCTAGCCAAAAACAATCCGTTTTAACAAGAAATTATTTCATTGAAATAAATATCTATCTATCGATCTGTCTATCTGGCTATCTTTCTAACTATCAATATATATATTTATATATATCTATATATATATATATATATAATCAGCTCACTTTATCATTTGCAGCTTATAACTATTAGCCACCAGGGGTCACTACTAACCAAAAGCAGTCATTCTACTTGTAAATTGTGCCAATCGAGTGGAACAGCAGCCTAGGATTCACCACTGCTTCATCTCATTTTCCAAGAGAATGCAGATGTAAAGTGTTTTTGATGGTACGCCTGTGCATATTGAAATATTCAGAGCATATTCTGAATTTCAGTTAACACATCAGTAAGCATTTTGTCCATCTGCGAATTCAACCTTTTTTCTCAATCGGAATAGGCAAGGATAATGACAGATATATTTTACAATGTTAGAAAGTGCATCATTTTATTTAATTGTGTGAATAAAAGGAATCGCCTCCCCGTCGGGGAATTGATCCCCGGTCTCCTGCGTGACAGGCGGGGATACTGACCACTATACTAACGAGGACTTATTGGCATCAGTTAAACAGTGCTCACCTCCTTGGGGTTAAGGCATACCCTCGATCAATTCACAGTATTGTAATAGGCAGATTTGCTGCTTTTGGTTAGGACAAGTAATCTTTTTTCCTAAATATTACAATACAGAAATTCCTAGCCAAAAACAATCAGTTTTATCAAGAAATTATTTCATTGAAATAAATATCTATCTATCGATCTGTCTATCTGGCTATCTTTCTAACTATCAAGATATATATTTATATATATCTATATATATATATATAATCAGCTCACTTTACCATTTGCAGCTTATAACTATTAGCCACCAGGGGTCACTAGTAACCAAAAGCAGTCATTCTACTTGTAAATTGTGCCAATCGAGTAGAACAGCAGCCTAGGATTCACCACTGCTTCATCTCATTTTCCAAGAAAATGCAGATGTAAAGTGTTTTTGATGGTACGCCTGTGCATATTGAAATATTCAGAGCATATTCTGAATTTCAGTTAACACGTCAGTAAGCATTTTGGCCATCAGTGAATTCAACCTTTTTTTCTCAATCGGAATAGGCAAGGATAATGACAGATATATTTTACAATGATAGAAAGTACATCATTTTATTTAATTGTGTGAATAAAATGAATCGACTCCCCGTCGGGGAATTGAACCCCGGTCTCCCGCGTGACAGGCGGGGATACTGACCACTATACTAACGAGGACTTATTGGCATCCGTTAAACAGTGCTCACCTCCTTGGGGTTAAGGCATACCCTCGATCAATTCACAGTATTGTAATAGGCAGATTTGCTGCTTTTGGTTAGGACAAGTAATCTTTTTTCCTAAATATTACAATACAGAAATTCCTAGCCAAAAACAATCAGTTTTAACAAGAAATTATTTCATTGAAATAAATATCTATCTATCGATCTGTCTATCTGGCTATCTTTCTAACTATCAATATATATATTTATATATATCTATATATATATATATATATAATCAGCTCACTTTATCATTTGCAGCTTATAACTATTAGCCACCAGGGGTCACTAGTAACCAAAAGCAGTCATTCTACTTGTAAATTGTGCCAATCGAGTAGAACAGCAGCCTAGGATTCACCACTGCTTCATCTCATTTTCCAAGAGAATGCAGATGTAAAGTGTTTTTGATGGTACGCCTGTGCATATTGAAATATTCAGAGCATATTCTGAATTTCAGTTAACACGTCAGTAAGCATTTTGGCCATCAGTGAATTCAACCTTTTTTTCTCAATCGGAATAGGCAAGGATAATGACAGATATATTTTACAATGTTAGAAAGTACATCATTTTATTTAATTGTGTGAATAAAATGAATCGACTCCCCGTCGGGGAATTGAACCCCGGTCTCCCGCGTGACAGGCGGGGATACTGACCACTATACTAACGAGGACTTATTGGCATCTGTTAAACAGTGCTCACCTCCTTGGGGTTAAGGCATACCCTCGATCAATTCACAGTATTGTAATAGGCAGATTTGCTGCTTTTGGTTAGGACAAGTAATCTTTTTTCCTAAATATTTCAATACAGAAATTCCTAGCCAAAAACAATCAGTTTTATCAAGAAATTATTTCATTGAAATAAATATCTATCTATCGATCTGTCTATCTGGCTATTTTTCTAACTATCAATATATATATTTATATATATCTATATATATATATATATAATCAGCTCACTTTATCATTTGCAGCTTATAACTATTAGCCACCAGGGGTCACTACTAACCAAAAGCAGTCATTCTACTTGTAAATTGTGCCAATCGAGTGGAACAGCAGCCTAGGATTCACCACTGCTTCATCTCATTTTCCAAGAGAATGCAGATGTAAAGTGTTTTTGATGGTACGCCTGTGCATATTGAAATATTCAGAGCATATTCTGAATTTCAGTTAACACATCAGTAAGCATTTTGTCCATCTGTGAATTCAACCTTTTTTCTCAATCGGAATAGGCAAGGATAATGACAGATATATTTTACAATGTTAGAAAGTGCATCATTTTTTTTAATTGTGTGAATAAAAGGAATCGCCTCCCCGTCGGGGAATTGATCCCCGGTCTCCTGCGTGACAGGCGGGGATACTGACCACTATACTAACGAGGACTTATCGGCATCAGTTAAACAGTGCTCACCTCCTTGGGGTTAAGGCATACCCTCGATCAATTCACAGTATTGTAATAGGCAGATTTGCTGCTTTTGGTTAGGACAAGTAATCTTTTTTCCTAAATATTACAATACAGAAATTCCTAGCCAAAAACAATCAGTTTTATCAAGAAATGATTTCATTGAAATAAATATCTATCTATCGATCTGTCTATCTGGCTATCTTTCTAACTATCAATATATATATTTATATATATCTATATATATATATATAATCAGCTCACATTACCATTTGCAGCTTATAACTATTAGCCACCAGGGGTCACTACTAACCAAAAGCAGTCATTCTACTTCTAAATTGTGCCAATCGAGTGGAACAGCAGCCTAGGATTCACCACTGCTTCATCTCATTTTCCAAGAGAATGCAGATGTAAAGTGTTTTTGATGGTACGCCTGTGCATATTGAAATATTCAGAGCATATTCTGAATTTCAGTTAACACATCAGTAAGCATTTTGGCCATCAGTGAATTCAACCTTTTTTCTCAATCAGAATAGGCAAGGATAATGACAGATATATTTTACAATGTTAGAAAGTACATCATTTTATTTCATTGTGTGAATAAAATGAATCGCGTCCCCGTCGGGGAATTGAACCCCGGTCTCCCGCGTGACAGGCGGGGATACTGACCACTATACTAACGAGGACTTATTGGCATCAGTTAAACAGTGCTCACCTCCTTGGGGTTAAGGCATACCCTCGATCAATTCACAGTATTGTAATAGGCAGATTTGCTGCTTTTGGTTAGGACAAGTAATCTTTTTTCCTAAATATTACAATACAGAAATTCCTAGCCAAAAACAATCAGTTTTATCAAGAAATTATTTCATTGAAATAAATATCTATCTATCGATCTGTCTATCTGGCTATCTTTCTAACTATCAAGATATATATTTATATATATCTATATATATATATATAATCAGCTCACTTTACCATTTGCAGCTTATAACTATTAGCCACCAGGGGTCACTAGTAACCAAAAGCAGTCATTCTACTTGTAAATTGTGCCAATCGAGTAGAACAGCAGCCTAGGATTCACCACTGCTTCATCTCATTTTCCAAGAAAATGCAGATGTAAAGTGTTTTTGATGGTACGCCTGTGCATATTGAAATATTCAGAGCATATTCTGAATTTCAGTTAACACATCAGTAAGCATTTTGTCCATCTGTGAATTCAACCTTTTTTCTCAATCGGAATAGGCAAGGATAATGACAGATATATTTTACAATGTTAGAAAGTGCATCATTTTATTTAATTGTGTGAATAAAAGGAATCGCCTCCCCGTCGGGGAATTGATCCCCGGTCTCCTGCGTGACAGGCGGGGATACTGACCACTATACTAACGAGGACTTATTGGCATCAGTTAAACAGTGCTCACCTCCTTGGGGTTAAGGCATACCCTCGATCAATTCACAGTATTGTAATAGGCAGATTTGCTGCTTTTGGTTAGGACAAGTAATCTTTTTTCCTAAATATTACAATACAGAAATTCCTAGCCAAAAACAATCAGTTTTATCAAGAAATTATTTCATTGAAATAAATATCTATCTATCGATCTGTCTATCTGGCTATCTTTCTAACTATCAATATATATATTTATATATATCTATATATATATATATAATCAGCTCACTTTACCATTTGCAGCTTATAACTATTAGCCACCAGGGGTCACTAGTAACCAAAAGCAGTCATTCTACTTGTAAATTGTGCCAATCGAGTAGAACAGCAGCCTAGGATTCACCACTGCTTCATCTCATTTTCCAAGAGAATGCAGATGTAAAGTGTTTTTGATGGTACGCCTGTGCATATTGAAATATTCAGAGCATATTCTGAATTTCAGTTAACACGTCAGTAAGCATTTTGGCCATCAGTGAATTCAACCTTTTTTTCTCAATCGGAATAGGCAAGGATAATGACAGATATATTTTACAATGTTAGAAAGTACATCATTTTATTTAATTGTGTGAATAAAATGAATCGACTCCCCGTCGGGGAATTGAACCCCGGTCTCCCGCGTGACAGGCGGGGATACTGACCACTATACTAACGAGGACTTATTGGCATCTGTTAAACAGTGCTCACCTCCTTGGGGTTAAGGCATACCCTCGATCAATTCACAGTATTGTAATAGGCAGATTTGCTGCTTTTGGTTAGGACAAGTAATCTTTTTTCCTAAATATTACAATACAGAAATTCCTAGCCAAAAACAATCAGTTTTATCAAGAAATTATTTCATTGAAATAAATATCTATCTATCGATCTGTCTATCTGGCTATTTTTCTAACTATCAATATATATATTTATATATATCTATATATATTACCTACTGGCGGTCGCCAGTAGGTATATATAGTTAGGATTTTTTCTCTATGGGTTTTTTGAAAATTCTATGTCTAATAACTTTGGCGTTTGTGGACGGAATCGGCTGAAATTTTCAGGAAAATGGCACATTTTGTTTCTGAGCAGCCCTTGAAAATTTGGGGGGGGTTCGTCCAGTGGGGGCCGAGAAAAAAGGGGGGTCCCAAAACGTGTTTTTAACATTGAGTTTTCCATAGGGCGGTTGGCCTCACTTTTAGCCCGAACGGCTGAATGGATTTGCACGAAACTTGGCAAAATTGTAGGGACTGGTAGCCCGATGTGCCTTTTGTAGGTCTCAATATATGTGCTCCAGTGGATTTTGAGAAATTAACGTTTAAAAAAAGATATATATCTGTAACAGCGGACCGGTTAGCGCTCTGGTTCGCGGACTTTTCGCGCAACGGAGCTTTGTGAAGCGAAGCTGATTGGTTCTCCGGCGTCTGTCAACATTCCAAACAGTCCGTAGCGGCCGCCATCTTGTCTCTCGGTAGGATCGAGAGACAAGAGGAGGTCAAAACAAAGGGGGAAATAACTATAAGGGGGCATAGTAGATCCTCGCTGACCCCCTAGGTTTGATGTGGAGGTTTTAAAAGGGCCCCGCGGGGCAAAAAAAAATAATAAAAATAATAATCGAACGGCTGAATGGATTTGCACGAAACTTGGCAAAATATTAGGGACTGGTAGCCCGATGTGCCTTTGCTAGGTCTCAATATATGTGCTCCAGTGGATTTTGAGAAATTAACGTTCAAAAAAAGATATATATCTGTAACAGCGCTCCGCTTCGCGTAACGGAGGTTTGCGAAGCTGATTGGTCATTCTGTCACTGGGCTATAGTTGGGCTACATCTGGCTGGTATTTGGGCTACATTTGTTTTTTTGTGTGTCTGGCGGCCATCTTTGGGCTACATTGGGCTACATTGGGCTTCATTGGGCTACATTCGGCTAATTAGCAAATAGCTCATCGCAAACTAGGAATGGTAAAGAATCGCTATTTATTCCTTAAAGTTCGCTATTTAGGAAATGCAAATAACTTTGATGATACATATGGCGGTTCATCTCTAACAAGATAAGAAGCATAGGGATAGATTTATGATGACTGGCGCATCACCAGGGATGTGTTAGTCATTCTGTGCCGCTGTTCCGTCACCTATGGTGTGCTGCATTTACAATGCGGCGCATCACGGGGCAAAAACAGCACAGATGCGTGATGTATCTGTGCCGTAAAGGTGGCGCATTGCTGGAGTTGTATCGCAAGTGTGATGAAGCTCCAGCAAGGGTCGGGGGTGCCCCTGTCGCAGGGTTTCTGTTCTCACACAGAACTGTGGACAGAGGATTGGAACCTCGGCGAATTAGGGTGTCCCAAAACTCACGTTAGTAATCAAAAACTATTTAGCAAGCTAGGTACAGTGTCACATTGGATATAACAAACTCTCAATGTTTAGACAATCCAGAATATGAACTTATAGTACCTCAGGATACGTGGAACTCATGAACAGTCGGTCGTTATATATTTCTTAGAAACCAGAACATGGAGTTAAGAAGAACACATGTGTATTTGAAATGTTTATTTACTAATGCCGTCTTCTCAGGCGTAGTACCTTAGATAATAAAAGTACACATATTATCAGTAGCAAAATTACCAGCATAGTTACTAGTACATAAAAAGTGAATGGTGATAGTATGTTAACATGCTGTAAATGAATAAGAGTTAGCAACACTTATAAGCAGCCGCGGGCCGTGGAGGGAGTTACGGTGAGGCAGGGAGGCGGGGAGGGGGAGAAGCAGGGTGGAGAATACAAGTACACATATTATCAGTAGCAAAATTACCAGCATAGTTACTAGTACATAAAAAGCGAATGGTGACAGTATGTTAACATGCTGTAAATGAATAAGAGTTAGCAACACTTATAAGCAGCCGCGGGCCGTGGAGGGAGTTACGGTGGGGCAGGGAGGCGGGGAGGGGGAGGGGCAAGGTAGAGAGGGCTCCACCCTGCTTCTCCCCCTCCCCGCCTCCCTGCCTCACCGTAACTCCCTCCACGGCCCGCGGCTGCTTATATCTCACCCTCCCTAATACACATATTATATTATTTGCTAAGAAGGTCTCTTTGTGTTGGTTTAGGGCGTGCCCATACTTTAGTGTCTTAGATTTGAAGGAATCACATCAGCATACACCAGCTCTCTCTTCATGTGAACCGCATCAACTGTTGTGTATGTGTGTTCGGCAAAGCAATATAAAACCCGCCTCATGCCCAGAATTGGCAGAAGTTGCACTTATGTTATGAGTATGAAGTCGTGGAGATCAGACCTCATAACAATTCTGTATCGTGTTGTTCTTGAAACTTTAGCACTCGCTGTACAGATATAGTTTAACAAGTAAAGCAGATAGTAGACCAATAACATATTATTCTCATGTAAACCACGATGAACTACTAGGTGGAAAGCTAAAGCAACAACTAAATGTCGTGTGCAGAAGTTGCAAAAAAGGAAAAATGGCGTTTAAACCGGTAATGAGCCCATGCTAACTTAACACGGTGTAAAGATATCCAGGACCTAGATGACACCTCCCCATGATCCGGAAACGAACTGAATAAGATAATAGAAGTGCCATCTCATGAGAGCAGATTGCAAGTTTATATGTGGACGGTCCGCAAGGTAAAGCATTAAAAACTAGGAAAATTCAATGCTAAAGAAAAATAAAACAGCCAAGTACTTTATCGAGTCTTAAGCCAATAGGCAAGGTAAATAATAAAAACTTGACAATTAAGTCAATGAATTGTCAATGAAATGCTAGTACTCAGCATATGAAACATGAAAAAGGTCTATGACATAAGTGTGTATGCAAAATAAGCTGCAACAGCCTCCAACAGGAAGTCACCGTCTTCATCCGAAAACAGTTCAGCCATCCAATTTAAAAGCGGAAAAGAACATACGTGCTCTCCCAGCACCGGATCCTCTATCACCATCAGAGGACAGCTCGGTGGGTTTTCAAGAAAGCTGTGTTCCAAGAAAGACTGTGCTGCCGCCAGTAAATTCCAGGGACCAAGTAGTCCATGCATCAATGCCACAGCCATAATCCTTTCGCCAGGACAAACCAACTCGTGAGTAATGATAGGAGTCATCAGCTGATTAAAGTCGACGTCAGGAGAAACCGGTCCGCAGAGACACAAATCAATGGCCCAATCGAAATCACAGGTCAGGCAGTGAAATACAGGCTGGACACAGGTGAAGTAGGAGAACCGAAAAGATAATCCATATGCCGTGCTTAATATCGCCAACGGCATTGTGCCATAATATTCTAGCATGCGATTGCGGAACAGTGTCAGCAGCTGCAGGGTCGGAGGTTGCATAGGAGGGACATCCATATTTAAAAATGTAAAAAAGCACAAGAGCGTCCGCTGGTAATGCAAGTAAAAATGCAATCCACGAACCAGAGTGGAGAAAATGGAATGAAAGGGAGCAGGGATGACTCCAAAGATTTTCTCAAATGAAGTCACGAGACCACTGGTAACAACTTTAAAAAAGTGTGCCAGGGATTTTGTGGAGGATGCGTTAAAGATAGTCGGAAACATGTTGCTGAAATTGAAAGGCAAACCTGTGTACGGGTGTTCGCTATGTGAAGTACGAAAGTTTCACGGGCCGAACTCAAGGCCACCTCTCTCTGAGACAAAAGAGCTCTTATTCTTGTCATGCCGTTGAAACGTGTCCCAAGGTTGGTATTTGTGGCCAGATTGAAAACTCCCTATGTTCATGTGTGGGAGGAAATAGAACATTTCTGCAGCAAATAACCCGTTCACTTACTGTTACGATAAAAGGAATACTTTTAATTAACTCAGAACAATCTTCATTATTGAGCATCAAATAACTACCATTTTCCAACAACTTGAACGTGGGGATGATAGCAGGAACTGGCGTGCCTTGCAACACGCAAGCCATATTTGGTCGGTGTTTGTTGCATGAATCGTGTAACTGTATGTGCCTACACATTAGTGAATGATCTGGCGTCTCAGTGCATTCCTCTCCATTCAGATAAACTTCTTGATCATCTTTGAAACATCTGTATGTGTATGGAAGCGACCAGACCTCATGAACAAAAGCACTACCTAAAGGTTCATAAAGACCTATTGGTATATATTTCATACAATTTGAAAACTTATATAAAGCAAAAGGCAGCGTTATTAAACCGTGGATAAGGCATGTTGCCAAAAAACCCGCAATCCTCTGCTGATGATGTCACTGAGCATGTCATGAATGATGTAATATGTGACATCATCAGTAGTGGATTATGGGTAATAGTATCTCTAGTTTACTCCCCTATAGCTGTCTTTCTTTTAACATAAGTGTGTGTTTCCTTCCCTTATACTTACTGTTTTTGGTTCGCTTCCAGTTCGCGTACCAGCGAGCGAACTAGGAAGCGAACTAAGAGAAATAGAGGTTGGCACAGTTCCAAATATTGTACCAATTTTTTAATAACGGGGAGGTAGTTCTGAAAAGAACTTTTTTTTTTATTTTTCTGAACATTTTTTTAATGTTTTTGAATTTTTCGGAACAGTTTTATATTTTTTTGGGTTTTTCTTGGAGGGGGCAATGAAAACGATTCATTGTAAAGGGCTCAACAGGAGCAACAAAACAAAAAAAAGAAGTATTTATTATTTTGGGCGTTTCGGACAAACTTGCATATGATAGTCAATAGCTCTGTTGATCAGAGTGATGCTTCTTTCTCCGTAGGAAATGAATCCATCGCAAAATACGCAGGTGTGTTTTACTTCACCAAATCTCATTTGTATATTTGGCACCATCTCCCTGCCCTCTGGTCCCGTTACTTCCGGTACAACAGATCTTCTGGCCATAATAGGGAGATTATCTAGGTCGTTCCGAAACTGTGCAGCACTGTAGTTGTTAGGATGCCACCTAGTCATATGGCGATGCATTGTGTAGTTTCCGAAACTGTATTTTTTGTCGGTCCCTCTGGACAGTCTATCTTGACATATAAGGCAAGTTACGTATCTTGCATTTACTTTTTTCTGACCTTTGGGAATTTAAAAAAATTGCCAAATGAAGTTTTCTTTCTGGTGAGACGTCTTGGGCTGCTCAGGCAAAAACTGCCTCTCTTCGTGCTCGTCCTCCTGTTCCTCTTCTTCTTCTTCTTGTTGAATTACAACTTGAGCAGGTGGTCCTCTCTTCCTTGGAGGTGGTGGAGGTGGTGGGGAAGCACCAGCTGAAGCTACTAAAGAAGCCATTGCTCAGTGATCACAAAGGGTCTTTCTCTCACAATGATGAAAGTCAGAGTGAGGAAAGAAGGAGGGATTTTCATCATTTGGGAAAAACAAGAGTTCTCAACCAATCAAAAGTGTTCATTTTAGATTATATGACCTAGTCTTACATCATTAGGAAACCAAAAGTGAAATGAACCAATGAAAAGTGTTATTACCAAGTCACATGACTTGCTGTGTTTACGTTAAGCGCTTTGCAGGGCCTCCCGGTTTGCTTCCAGAAACCTGCGCTTTGGCACTCGCTTCGCGTACCAGTTCGCTAACGTAGCACGTCATATGACGTATCACGCGACAACGTGGAACGTCATGCGGACGGGAGGCGTCACGATGTTGTTTTCTAACGCGGCACTTGCGGTAAAGAAACGTTTACCGGCTCGCGGTCTATTTCGCGGCATCAAGGTCAGCTAACGGGAAGCTTCCCGATTCGCGAAGCGGGAACGAAGAAAAAAAAATATTTAAAAAAAAATGTATTCATAAACATATAAAATATATTTTTGGATTTAAAGAAGAATACATTTTACAGCTACAGATATTAGCTGTTAAAAAACCAATGAAATTCACAGAAAAAACCATAGGTTATAGACCATATATAGTTAGGAATTAGCATTTACAAAACCTTGAAAATTCACTGAAAAAACCATAGGTTATAGACCATATATAGTTAGGAATTAGCATTTAGAAAACCTTATTTTACTCACACAAAACCATTGAAATTCCATATATAGTTAGTTGCACTAACTATATATCGCGCACCCGCAATCCACTGCTGATGATGTCACATATTACATCATTCATGACATGGTCAGTGACATCACTGATGACATCACTGATGACATCTCAAATGACATCACTGATGACAACATCCAGTGACTGTATGTTTCTGTAAAGTTAAAATATGTCTTAGATATTGAAGAATGAGTGGATGTATAAGTGTCTGGATGAAGGATTTAGTAGGTGCGTGACTGACTGTATGAGTGAGTGATTAAATGTGTCTCACTGAATGCATGGGTTAGTGACTAAACTGTCTTAATTTGTGCATCATTATGTCTGTTGTGATGTAAACTGCTGCATGTGTTGATCATTAGCTATACGAGAGGCTAGATGTGTTATTAATTGGTTGCCCAAGTATTTCTATGGGAGATTGAGTTTGTGTGGGGGTGGCTGGGAGGTGTGTGACTCTGTGCATAGATGTGTGAGCAGTTGATTCACTAGGTGTATGAGTTCAAGAGTGCATGTGGAAAAAGCTACATGGGCGGTTGACTGTGTGCATGAGTGTATTGATGAGTGAATGGATATCTCAATGCTACATGTCATAGTAAGTACATATGTAAAACACAGTACATGTGAGAGTTGGCATATATAAATAACTGTGCATGAGAGCCACTGAATGTGTGAGTGGCTGTATGGATCATTGTGAACTTGTATCAGGGATTGTATAAGAGAGTAAATATGTGTTAGTATATGTTTGAATAAGTAAGGTGTGTATAACTGTATAGTTGAGGAAATGGAGGTGAGATTGTTTCTTTGCATGACTGACTAGGTGTGTGAGTAACTCCATGGATGAGTGACAGTGTGTGAGTGTCTGTATACACTGAGTGTATCTAAGGTTATATTAGAGTCTGAAGAGGTTTATCGTATTAGCACAAGAATGATGTCAAATGAGATGTCATCAGTGATGTCATCAGTGATGTCATTTGAGATGTCATCAGTGATGTCATCAGTGATGTCACTGACCATGTCATGAATGATGTAATATGTGACATCATCAGCAGTGGATTGCGGGTGCGCGATATATAGTTAGTGCAACTAACTATATATGGAATTTCAATGGTTTTGTGTGAGTAAAATAAGGTTTTCTAAATGCTAATTCCTAACTATATATGGTCTATAACCTATGGTTTTTTCAGTGAATTTTCAAGGTTTTGTAAATGCTAATTCCTAACTATATATGGTCTATAACCTATGGTTTTTTCTGTGAATATATATATAATCAGCTCACTTTATCATTTGCAGCTTATAACTATTAGCCACCAGGGGTCACTACTAACCAAAAGCAGTCATTCTACTTGTAAATTGTGCCAATCGAGTGGAACAGCAGCCTAGGATTCACCACTGCTTCATCTCATTTTCCAAGAGAATGCAGATGTAAAGTGTTTTTGATGGTACGCCTGTGCATATTGAAATATTCAGAGCATATTCTGAATTTCAGTTAACACATCAGTAAGCATTTTGTCCATCTGTGAATTCAACCTTTTTTCTCAATCGGAATAGGCAAGGATAATGACAGATATATTTTACAATGTTAGAAAGTGCATCATTTTTTTTAATTGTGTGAATAAAAGGAATCGCCTCCCCGTCGGGGAATTGATCCCCGGTCTCCTGCGTGACAGGCGGGGATACTGACCACTATACTAACGAGGACTTATCGGCATCAGTTAAACAGTGCTCACCTCCTTGGGGTTAAGGCATACCCTCGATCAATTCACAGTATTGTAATAGGCAGATTTCCTGCTTTTGGTTAGGACAAGTAATCTTTTTTCCTAAATATTACAATACAGAAATTCCTAGCCAAAAACAATCAGTTTTATCAAGAAATGATTTCATTGAAATAAATATCTATCTATCGATCTGTCTATCTGGCTATCTTTCTAACTATCAATATATATATTTATATATATATATATAATCAGCTCACTTTACCATTTGCAGCTTATAACTATTAGCCACCAGGGGTCACTACTAACCAAAAGCAGTCATTCTACTTGTAAATTGTGCCAATCGAGTGGAACAGCAGCCTAGGATTCACCACTGCTTCATCTCATTTTCCAAGAGAATGCAGATGTAAAGTGTTTTTGATGGTACGCCTGTGCATATTGAAATATTCAGAGCATATTCTGAATTTCAGTTAACACATCAGTAAGCATTTTGTCCATCTGTGAATTCAACCTTTTTTCTCAATCGGAATAGGCAAGGATAATGACAGATATATTTTACAATGTTAGAAAGTGCATCATTTTA
Source organism: Lissotriton helveticus (assembly GCF_964261635.1). Taxonomy (NCBI): domain Eukaryota; kingdom Metazoa; phylum Chordata; class Amphibia; order Caudata; family Salamandridae; genus Lissotriton; species Lissotriton helveticus. Next base: position 340,377,543 of record NC_136058.1, on the reverse strand, counting down.
TTTAATTGTGTGAATAAAAGGAATCGCCTCCCCGTCGGGGAATTGATCCCCGGTCTCCTGCGTGACAGGCAGGGATACTGACCACTATACTAACGAGGACTTATTGGCATCAGTTAAACAGTGCTCACCTCCTTGGGGTTAAGGCATACCCTCGATCAATTCACAGTATTGTAATAGGCAGATTTGCTGCTTTTGGTTAGGACAAGTAATCTTTTTTCCTAAATATTACAATACAGAAATTCCTAGCCAAAAACAATCAGTTTTATCAAGAAATTATTTCATTGAAATAAATATCTATCTATCGATCTGTCTATCTGGCTATCTTTCTAACTATCAATATATATATTTATATATATCTATATATATATATATAATCAGCTCACTTTACCATTTGCAGCTTATAACTATTAGCCACCAGGGGTCACTAGTAACCAAAAGCAGTCATTCTACTTGTAAATTGTGCCAATCGAGTAGAACAGCAGCCTAGGATTCACCACTGCTTCATCTCATTTTCCAAGAGAATGCAGATGTAAAGTGTTTTTGATGGTACGCCTGTGCATATTGAAATATTCAGAGCATATTCTGAATTTCAGTTAACACGTCAGTAAGCATTTTGGCCATCAGTGAATTCAACCTTTTTTTCTCAATCGGAATAGGCAAGGATAATGATAGATATATTTTACAATGTTAGAAAGTACATCATTTTATTTAATTGTGTGAATAAAATGAATCGACTCCCCGTCGGGGAATTGAACCCCGGTCTCCCGCGTGACAGGCGGGGATACTGACCACTATACTAACGAGGACTTATTGGCATCTGTTAAACAGTGCTCACCTCCTTGGGGTTAAGGCATACCCTCGATCAATTCACAGTATTGTAATAGGCAGATTTGCTGCTTTTGGTTAGGACAAGTAATCTTTTTTCCTAAATATTACAATACAGAAATTCCTAGCCAAAAACAATCAGTTTTATCAAGAAATTATTTCATTGAAATAAATATCTATCTATCGATCTGTCTATCTGGCTATTTTTCTAACTATCAATATATATATTTATATATATCTATATATATATATATAATCAGCTCACTTTATCATTTGCAGCTTATAACTATTAGCCACCAGGGGTCACTACTAACCAAAAGCAGTCATTCTACTTGTAAATTGTGCCAATCGAGTGGAACAGCAGCCTAGGATTCACCACTGCTTCATCTCATTTTCCAAGAGAATGCAGATGTAAAGTGTTTTTGATGGTACGCCTGTGCATATTGAAATATTCAGAGCATATTCTGAATTTCAGTTAACACATCAGTAAGCATTTTGTCCATCTGTGAATTCAACCTTTTTTCTCAATCGGAATAGGCAAGGATAATGACAGATATATTTTACAATGTTAGAAAGTGCATCATTTTTTTTAATTGTGTGAATAAAAGGAATCGCCTCCCCGTCGGGGAATTGATCCCCGGTCTCCTGCGTGACAGGCGGGGATACTGACCACTATACTAACGAGGACTTATCGGCATCAGTTAAACAGTGCTCACCTCCTTGGGGTTAAGGCATACCCTCGATCAATTCACAGTATTGTAATAGGCAGATTTGCTGCTTTTGGTTAGGACAAGTAATCTTTTTTCCTAAATATTACAATACAGAAATTCCTAGCCAAAAACAATCAGTTTTATCAAGAAATGATTTCATTGAAATAAATATCTATCTATCGATCTGTCTATCTGGCTATCTTTCTAACTATCAATATATATATTTATATATATCTATATATATATATATAATCAGCTCACTTTACCATTTGCAGCTTATAACTATTAGCCACCAGGGGTCACTACTAACCAAAAGCAGTCATTCTACTTGTAAATTGTGCCAATCGAGTGGAACAGCAGCCTAGGATTCACCACTGCTTCATCTCATTTTCCAAGAGAATGCGGATGTAAAGTGTTTTTGATGGTACGCCTGTGCATATTGAAATATTCAGAGCATATTCTGAATTTCAGTTAACACATCACTAAGCATTTTGTCCATCAGTGAATTCAACCTTTTTTCTCAATCGGAATAGGCAAGGATAATGACAGATATATTTTACAATGTTAGAAAGTGCATCATTTTATTTAATTGTGTGAATAAAAGGAATCGCCTCCCCGTCGGGGAATTGAACCCCGGTCTCCCGCGTGACAGGCGGGGATACTGACCACTATACTAACGAGGACTTATTGGCATCAGTTAAACAGTGCTCACCTCCTTGGGGTTAAGGCATACCCTCGATCAATTCACAGTATTGTAATAGGCAGATTTGCTGCTTTTGGTTAGGACAAGTAATCTTTTTTCCTAAATATTACAATACAGAAATTCCTAGCCAAATAATTTCTTGATAAAACTGATTGTTTTTGGCTAGGAATTTCTGTATTATCAAGAAATTATTTCATTGAAATAAATATCTATCTATCGATCTGTCTATCTGGCTATCTTTCTAACTATCAATATATATATTTATATATATATATATGTATATATATATATATATTACCTACTGGCGGTCGCCAGTAGGTATATATAGTTAGGATTTTTTCTCTATGGGTTTTTTGAAAATTCTATGTCTAATAACTTTGGCGTTTGTGGACGGAATTGGCTGAAATTTTCAGGAAAATGGCACATTTTGTTTCTGAGCAGCCCCTGAAAATTTTGGGGGGGTTCGTCAAGGGGGGGCCGAGAAAAAAGGGGGGTCCCAAAACGCGTTTTTCCCATGTTAATTTCCATAGGGCGGTTGGCCTCACTTTTAGCCCGAACGGCTGAATGGATTTGCACGAAACTTGGCAAAATTGTAGGGACTGGTAGCCCGATGTGCCTTTTGTAGGTCTCAATATATGTGCTCCAGTGGATTTTGAGAAATTAACGTTTAAAAAAAGATATATATCTGTAACAGCGGACTGGGCAGCGGCCCAGGACGCGTACTTTTCGCGCAACGGAGCTTTGTGAAGCGAAGCTGATTGGTTCTCCGGCGTCTGTCAACATTCCAAACAGTCCGTAGCGGCCGCCATCTTGTCTCTCGGTAGGATCGAGAGACAAGAGGAGGCGAAAGCGAAGGGGCAAATGACCATAAGGGGGAATAGTAGATCCTCGCTGACCCCCTAGGTTTGATGTGGAGGTTTTAAAAGGGCCCCGCGGGGCAAAAAAAAATAATAATAATAATAATCGAACGGCTGAATGGATTTGCACGAAACTTGGTAAAATATTAGGGACTGGTAGCCCGATGTGCCTTTGCTAGGTCTCAATATATGTGCTCCAGTGGATTTTGAGAAATTAACGTTCAAAAAAATATATATATCTGTAACAGCGCTCCGCTTCGCGTACTTTTCGCGTTACGGAGCTTTGCGAAGCTGATTGGTTCTCCGGCGTCTGTCAACATTCCAAACAGTCCGTAGCGGCCGCCATCTTGTCTCTCGGTAGGATTGAGAGACAAGAGGAGGCCAAAGCGAAGGGGGAAATGACCATAAGGGGGCATAGTAGATCCTTCCTGACCTCTTAGGTTTGATGTACCATTTTGCCAAGTTTGGTGTAATTCCGTTCAGCCATTCAGGCTGTAGACGTATGTAAATGTCCTATGGGAAATTGCATGGGGAAAACACATTTGAAAGTGTTGAAATTTAGAACCAATTAAAATGTTACTTTGGTTTTGTATTTGTGTGTGATGAAAGTTAATTGGTTATGTATATATCTCAAATGGGAGGAAACCACAGCCATTTTGTGATACTACTGTCTGAGGTACATTTGTGAGGAATTTTTGGTGGTGAATTTCTGGTGTTTGATTTACACAGTACTAACACTTTTCCTACTTTTAAAAAGGTGAGTTGTTAATTTGTAAGGGGAACTATGTTGTACACTTGAAGATAATTTGAAAAATGTTTTCTGTTATTTATTTGCAGTCCTTCTGTTATACTAAATACTTGATAAAGTTAGTTTTATATTATGTATTACTAAAAACGATAAATGAAAGTGATTATTTTTTTCTGCAATTTACAGCAAGCAATTTCAAAATAAAATGGCTCACAATGAAGAGACCGTGGCAATTTCTTCTGAATTTTCCACTACATTGATTGAAATTGAGAGCACCAATAATGAAACATTGTCACAAGGAGGACATGACTTGTATGATTCCATTAGATTGATTGAAATGGACAGCACCAAGAATGAAATATTGTCACAAGGAGATGACTTGAATGATTCCACTACGTTGATTGAAATTGAGAGCAGCAATAATGAAATATTGTCACAAGGAGGAGATTACTTGTATGATTCCATTAGATTGATTGAAATGGACAGCACCAATAATGAAATATTGTCACAAGGAGGAGATGACTTGAATGATTCCACTACATTGATTGAAATTGAGAGCACCAATAATGAAATATTGTCACGAGGAGATGACTTGAATGATTCCACTACATTGATTGAAATTGACAGCACCAATAATGAAATATTGTCAGAAGGAGGAGATGACTTGAATGATTTTTTTGATCAATCTCTTGATGGCGAATTTATCGAGTGTTTGGAGACCATAGAGTTACAAGAATCATTATTGCAGACTTTTCATGAGGACATTGCTGATGAGGACATGTTAGTAGTTGTTTCAAATTTAGAAAATTCTGAAGAATAAATTTATATTTAGAAATCAAAAATTGTTTGAGACATTATTCATTTTTATTTTTAATTTATGAGGTTGTAGAGAAGTGATTGTAGTATAAAATGAGACTTATAGTATAGAGTGCAACATTTTTATGTTACATGGTAAGTTTACTCATATTTACTTCCCTTCTGCCACTATATTATCTCCAATGTGTATTTGACATCTCTTCTTCATCTCCGGCCTCCTTTCTCTCACTGTGTGTCTCCGATGCATCTTATCGCTGGTATTTTGTGTAATTACAGAAGAGAGTAAAATAAAATAGTTCGGAACGTGAAAAGGGGGCAAAGTAGAGTACTCCTCACCCCCTAGGCCTTTTTAGGCGGTCCCAAAAGGATCAGTTTCTGCTTTCCTGAGAGATTATGGTATGAGTTCCATATACCACAATAACTTGCATTACAACATGCAAGATATCTATCTCCTATTACCAACTTTTGGAGATATTCGCGCTAAGCGCGAATATCTCCAAAAAGTAACACCTGCCCTGAGCAGTTCTTAGCCATGTTATCCAAAGGGAGGTGGATAACATGGCTAAGAGAATTAGCTCGGTAATGTATGAATATCGCTGAGTTTTTAGCGATATTCATGCATTGCGGCCGTTTATTATCGCATTTGTGATAAACCTTGATAATAGCAAGGTTTATCTTCGATAATTTCTGACGATGCTTAGCGGTAAAAAATTCGTTGGTAAGCATCGTTAGCGATAAATATCGCTTAACTTTGGTAATATGCCCCAACGTCTGTTAACGTTCGATTCGAAGGAAATGAGGAAGTGTTGAAAAACATTGTCTGCGCCATCTTGCCTTTTTTGAAATGCCACACTTTTGTCGTGCACGGCAGCCATTTTAGATGTCTTGACCAGACCCACTCTCTGCACGCTGTCGATTCGTAGCATGGCTCCTCACCCTCGCAAGCATCTGGTCACCCCCGCTCTCTGTCTTATGCATGGGCAATAAACCTCCCCCCATCTGCGCTGCTCTTCCCTGAGAATCACACTCTGTGCCCGCCCGACATCTCCCTTTCGCCCTATTCACTACCGCACCCTCTGACACTCCTCTTCCTCTGTGTCCGATTGTCCAGGCTATCAGCTAGCCCTGCAGATGTAGTTTATGGCCCCAGCTGTAAAGAATCACCCCTCTTCAAAAGAGTTATAATAGATCAAGGCCCACACCCGATGAGATCCGTCACACCACACGTGTTCCTACTATCTGAAAACTATCCTGTATTGTGATTGGGGAGGGGACCGAGCCTGAAGCGGAAGATTCCAGGAATGACTCTTTGTACATCAAAGTTTTTACAATTATGTGTCACATTAAAAATATATAGCACTCCAACAAAGTAGTAGGAATATAAAACTTTAATAACATAAAAATATATACAACAAAACAAAAACAGTAAAAACATTTAAACAACGAAGAGACCGTGGCAATTTCTTTTGAATTATCCAATAGATTTATTGAAATTGACAGCACCAATAATGAAATATTCTTGTCAGTAGCGGTCTGTTGTGCGAATAGTTCCAAGGCAGCAGAACGCGCTGAAATCTAGATGGCACGAAAGTGATGTCTAGCAAGTTGCCGCCCAGCACATAACGGCGTGGGGCGCCGCGGGGGTGAGTGAGTCCAGTAGGCACCACAGCTATTCTTACCGGCATTGCAGAATTACTGCTGGGGACAATGCCTGTGCTGTAGCAGGGTCACAGCAGAAACAAAAAGGATTCTGTTGAAGATGTTGTTGGTTTTCAATTTGAAAACAGTTCTGGTGTCAACTGCTATGCTAATGTAGTGGTTAATGTTTTGTTTTCTCTAGAAAATGTAAAAGAGGGGGAGGCAGTCCAAAGTTCCGTTAAAAGGGCAAAGGAAAGGATCGGTGGTTTGAACTATCAGTCAAAAAGGGGAGGGGGTGCAACAATTTTTCCTACCGGGTCACACTGTGCTTTCACCGGAAGTGAGGTCTGCAGGATTCTAGTAATTGAAAGTGAGGCTGGCGCCGACGTCCCGCGGATACAGTTTCGTCACTCCACGGGTGATCATGGCAGTCATTCCCCATCGGGGGTCGGAGACTCCCGCGGCTCCTCTAGAATCTTCAAGGTCGTGGAGGACTACGGTGGTGGAGTCAACCAGTGACCGGGCCATTTCTTTATGCTGGGCCCGCTCTTGCCAGGTCGACCGCCATTTTGAGAGTTCGGTAGCTACTGGCGATCGCGGGGTCAAATGAGCGGACGGGCTCCACCCTGCCGGGCGAGACGTTGCAGCATGGCCACAGTGGAAGAACTCTTTTCCGGGCGCCTGGAGCGCTGAGGGTGCAGCTGGGAAGCCTCCACTGGGGAGGCGGGAGAGGCCTGTTCGCACCGTCTCTCCCTCCCAGTGCACCCCACGGCGTCTCGCTTGATATTTGTTATGGCCGGACCAGGCGATGAGGACGAGGGGGGGGGTCGGAGGCATGTGCAAGACATCCCCCCCCAGGGTTGTTGCAGCAATTATACAAGAAAGAAGAAGTGTCCCGTCCGTCTTCAGGCCGGGCTTCCGGTAGATGTCGGCCGGACGCCCCTGGCTCTGGCCCCATGAACGGGTTTCTTGGTTTATCGGCTGCAGCCGGATCCCGTCGGCCTCGGCCCCCCGACCATTGGTGGCCGGACCGGAAGAGCATGTGGCGGGACTACCTGCAACTCTCAAGGGCCACCGCGGCCGGACTGGGAGAGAGAGGGGAGGGTCGAGGAGACATTCCCCCCCCCTGCAACTGTTCAGCATTGTAAAGGCAATTCCCTGGCTGGGTCCCGCTGGCCTCGGCCTCTCCTCCGGCTACACCCTACGTTAGGATCTCCTGGCCGAGGCGTGGCAGCAGGACCCGCCTTATATGGGCTGCTCCCGGCTGGGCGTAGCCGGAACCCTGCCCCACCTTGGAAGTTTCCAGAGTGGGGGCGGATGTTCTACTGACTTGCATTTTCCCTAGTCTATCGATTTTTTTGGCATGGCAGGCGGTGGGACAGCGAGGGGTGATTTGGTTTCTCTTACTGTTTTTCTGGTCTCTCACCAATGGCATATTTTAACGTTTTCTTGTTTCTAGGACATTAATAGGTTTTATCATTACGTTATGTTATCGTTCCTTTGTTCGTTGTTTAATAAAAGTTCATGTTCATCAGTGGCCTACTGATTTTCGTTTTCCTATTCTTTTCTTTCCAGGTTGTTTCATGCTAAAGTTTCTGTTAACAGGATACAGTGATCACTTCGTTATTATTGCATATGTCCTTTTCACTAGGGGTGCTCTCTGGTCGGGCCAGATGACGTATGTCTAGTAAATGGTCCGGGTGAAACAGGTGCATCAATCAGTGGGGAGTAGATAGGCATGACAGATTACAACGGGGGAGAAAGGTCCGCATTACGTACCCTTTCAATACTTGCAAAGATTTTCCTACGTTTATTTGCAAACAGGGAATACCTCCAAAAAGAACTAATTCCCAAACAGTCAATGTTCGGACAATAAATCAATCAATGAGGAATGAAATAGGTACGACGTGTTAAAGGCTTGCGTTACCTACCCTTCACTATCTGCAAAGGGAGAGAGAATATTCCTATTCTTCCTCGTTTGCAGGCAGAGAAGATCCTTAAGAGAACCAACTTCGAACAATTCAATGCTCGATTCAAACAATCAACAAGGGGTATTGTGAACACAAATGAACGCCGCTTATGTACATACACATTGCTATTTTCAACAGGTTGTTCCTAATGTTTCTATTTTAGCGAGGTCAAAAAGAGATCCCATTAGTGGCCTACTGATTTTGCTCGATTCCTTTTGTTTTTTTACACGAGTATTGCGACTCTGTGCTTGTTTGTAAATAGAGAATGAACCAAAGAGAACAATCAATCAAATGGAGAGAGAAGCAGGCACGACGGATTACAACGGGGGCAAAGGCCTGCGTTAACTACCCTTCACTATCTGCAAAGAGAGAGTACTCCTAATAGAAATGAGGGGTGGGGGGCAGCATTCAAAGCAGATCAGTGTGCATAAACACGAAAATGTTTTTACTTACCACGTACTTGACATTCGACAGCTTATGATATTTGCTATTAAAAAAACATTGAAATTCACTGAAAAAACCATAGGTTATAGACCATATATAGTTAGGAATTAGCATTTACAAAACCTTGAAAATTCACTGAAAAAACCATAGGTTATAGACCATATATAGTTAGGAATTAGCATTTAAAAAACCTTATTTTACTCACACAAAACCATTGAAATTCCATATATAGTTAGTTGCACTAACTATATATCGCAAACCCGCAATCCACTGCTGATCATGTCACATATTACATCATTCATGACATGGTCAGTGACATCACTGATGACATCACTGATGACATCTCAAATGACATCACTGATGACATCAATGATGACATCTCATTTGACATCATTCTTGTGCTAATACGATAAACCTCTTCAGACTCTAATATAACCTTAGATACACTCAGTGTATACAGACACTCACACACTGTCACTCATCCATGGAGTTACTCACACACCTAGTCAGTCATGCAAAGAAACAATCTCACCTCCATTTCTTCAACTATACAGTTATACACACCTTACTTATTCAAACATATACTAACACATATTTACTCTCTTATACAATCCCTGATACAAGTTCACAATGATCCATACAACCACTCACACATTCAGTGGCTCTCATGCACAGTTATTTATATATGCCAACTCTCACATGTACTGTGTTTTACATATGTACTTACTATGACATGTAGCTTTGAGATATCCATTCACTCATCAATACACTCATGCACACAGTCAACTGCCCATGTAGCTGTTTTTCACATGCACTCTTGAACTCATACACCTAGTGAATCAACTGCTCACACATCTATGCACAGAGTCACACACCTCCCAGCCACCCCCACACAAACTCAATCTCCCATACAAATACTTGGGCAACCAATCAATAACACATATAGCCTCTCGTATAGCTAATGATCAACACATGCAGCAGTTTACATCACAACAGACATAATGATGCACAAATTAAGACAGTTTAGTCACTAACCCATGCATTCAGTGAGACACATTTAATCACTCACTCATACAGTCAGTCACGCACCTACTAAATCCTTCATCCAGACACTTATACATCCACTCATTCTTCAATATGTAAGACATATTTTAACTTTACAGAAACATACAGTCAGTGGATGTTGTCATCAGTGATGTCATCAGTGATGTCATTTGAGATGTCATCAGTGATGTCATCAGTGATGTCACTGACCATGTCATGAATGATGTAATGTGTGACATGATCAGCAGTGGATTGCGGGTGCGCGATATATAGTTAGTGCAACTAACTATATATGGAATTTCAATGGTTTTGTGTGAGTAAAATAAGGTTTTTTAAATGCTAATTCCTAACTATATATGGTCTATAACCTATGGTTTTTTCAGTGAATTTTCAAGGTTTTGTAAATGCTAATTCCTAACTATATATGGTCTATAACCTATGGTTTTTTCAGTGAATATATATATATATATATATATATATATATATATATATATATATATATATATATATATATATATATATATATATATATATATATATATATATATATATATATATATATATATATATATATATATATATATATATTGATATTTAGAAAGATAGCCAGATAGACAGATCGATAGATAGATATTTATTTCAATGAAATAATTTCTTGATAAAACTGATTGTTTTTGGCTAGGAATTTCTGTATTGTAATATTTAGGAAAAAAGATTACTTGTCCTAACCAAAAGCAGCAAATCTGCCTATTACAATACTGTGAATTGATCGAGGGTATGCCTTAACCCCAAGGAGGTGAGCACTGTTTAACTGATGCCAATAAGTCCTCGTTAGTATAGTGGTCAGTATCCCCGCCTGTCACGCGGGAGACCGGGGTTCAATTCCCCGACGGGGAGGCGATTCCTTTTATTCACACAATTAAATAAAATGATGCACTTTCTAACATTGTAAAATATATCTGTCATTATCCTTGCCTATTCCGATTGAGAAAAAAGGTTGAATTCACTGATGGACAAAATGCTTACTGATGTGTTAACTGAAATTCAGAATATGCTCTGAATATTTCAATATGCACAGGCGTACCATCAAAAACACTTTACATCTGCATTCTCTTGGAAAATGAGATGAAGCAGTGGTGAATCCAAGGCTGCTGTTCCACTCGATTGGCACAATTTACAAGTAGAATGACTGCTTTTGGTTAGTAGTGACCCCTGGTGGCTAATAGTTATAAGCTGCAAATGGTAAAGTGAGCTGATTATATATATATATATATAGATATATATAAATATATATATTGATAGTTAGAAAGATAGCCAGATAGACAGATTGATAGATAGATATTTATTTCAATGAAATCATTTCTTGATAAAACTGATTGTTTTTGGCTAGGAATTTCTGTATTGTAATATTTAGGAAAAAAGATTACTTGTCCTGACCAAAAGCAGCAAATCTGCCTATTACAATACTGTGAATTGATCGAGGGTATGCCTTAACCCCAAGGAGGTGAGCACTGTTTAAATGATGCCAATAAGTCCTCGTTAGTATAGTGGTCAGTATCCCCGCCTGTCACGCAGGAGACCGGGGATCAATTCCCCGACGGGGAGGCGATTCCTTTTATTCACACAATTAAATAAAATGATGCACTTTCTAACATTGTAAAATATATCTGTCATTATCCTTGCCTATTCCGATTGAGAAAAAAGGTTGAATTCACAGATGGACAAAATGCTTACTGATGTGTTAACTGAAATTCAGAATATGCTCTGAATATTTCAATATGCACAGGCGTACCATCAAAAACACTTTACATCTGCATTCTCTTGGAAAATGAGATGAAGCAGTGGTGAATCCTAGGCTGCTGTTCCACTCGATTGGCACAATTTACAAGTAGAATGACTGCTTTTGGTTAGTAGTGACCCCTGGTGGCTAATAGTTATAAGCTGCAAATGATAAAGTGAGCTGATTATATATATATATATATATATATATATAAATATATATATTGATAGTTAGAAAGATAGCCAGATAGACAGATCGATAGATAGATATTTATTTCAATGAAATAATTTCTTGATAAAACTGATTGTTTTTGGCTAGGAATTTCTGTATTGTAATATTTAGGAAAAAAGATTACTTGTCCTAACCAAAAGCAGCAAATCTGCCTATTACAATACTGTGAATTGATCGAGGGTATGCCTTAACCCCAAGGAGGTGAGCACTGTTTAACTGATGCCAATAAGTCCTCGTTAGTATAGTGGTCAGTATCCCCGCCTGTCACGCAGGAGACCGGGGATCAATTCCCCGACGGGGAGGCGATTCCTTTTATTCACACAATTAAATAAAATGATGCACTTTCTAACATTGTAAAATATATCTGTCATTATCCTTGCCTATTCCGATTGAGAAAAAAGGTTGAATTCACTGATGGGCAAAATGCTTACTGATGTGTTAACTGAAATTCAGAATATGCTCTGAATATTTCAATATGCACAGGCGTACCATCAAAAACACTTTACATCTGCATTCTCTTGGAAAATGAGATGAAGCAGTGGTGAATCCTAGGCTGCTGTTCCACTCGATTGGCACAATTTACAAGTAGAATGACTGCTTTTGGTTAGTAGTGACCCCTGGTGGCTAATAGTTATAAGCTGCAAATGATAAAGTGAGCTGATTATATATATATATAGATATATATAAATATATATATTGATAGTTAGAAAGATAGCCAGATAGACAGATCGATAGATAGATATTTATTTCAATGAAATAATTTCTTGATAAAACTGATTGTTTTTGGCTAGGAATTTCTGTATTGTAATATTTAGGAAAAAAGATTACTTGTCCTAACCAAAAGCAGCAAATCTGCCTATTACAATACTGTGAATTGATCGAGGGTATGCCTTAACCCCAAGGAGGTGAGCACTGTTTAACTGATGCCAATAAGTCCTCGTTAGTATAGTGGTCAGTATCCCCGCCTGTCACGCGGGAGACCGGGGTTCAATTCCCCGACGGGGAGGCGCTTCATTTTATTCACACAATTAAATAAAATGATGTACTTTCTAACATTGTAAAATATATCTGTCATTATCCTTGCCTATTCCGATTGAGAAAAAAGGTTGAATTCACTGATGGCCAAAATGCTTACTGATGTGTTAACTGAAATTCAGAATATGCTCTGAATATTTCAATATGCACAGGCGTACCATCAAAAACACTTTACATCTGCATTCTCTTGGAAAATGAGATGAAGCAGTGGTGAATCCTAGGCTGCTGTTCCACTCGATTGGCACAATTTACAAGTAGAATGACTGCTTTTGGTTAGTAGTGACCCCTGGTGGCTAATAGTTATAAGCTGCAAATGATAAAGTGAGCTGATTATATATATATATATAGATATATATAAATATATATATTGATAGTTAGAAAGATAGCCAGATAGACAGATCGATAGATAGATATTTATTTCAATGAAATAATTTCTTGATAAAACTGATTGTTTTTGGCTAGGAATTTCTGTATTGTAATATTTAGGAAAAAAGATTACTTGTCCTAACCAAAAGCAGCAAATCTGCCTATTACAATACTGTGAATTGATCGAGGGTATGCCTTAACCCCAAGGAGGTGAGCACTGTTTAACTGATGCCAATAAGTCCTCGTTAGTATAGTGGTCAGTATCCCCGCCTGTCGCCCGGGAGACCGGGGTTCAATTCCCCGATGGGGAGGCGATTCATTTTATTCACACAATTAAATAAAATGATGTACTTTCTAACATTGTAAAATATATCTGTCATTATCCTTGCCTATTCCGATTGAGAAAAAAGGTTGAATTCACTGATGGCCAAAATGCTTACAGATGTGTTAACTGAAATTCAGAATATGCTCTGAATATTTCAATATGCACAGGCGTACCATCAAAAACACTTTACATCTGCATTCTCTTGGAAAATGAGATGAAGCAGTGGTGAATCCTAGGCTGCTGTTCCACTCGATTGGCACAATTTACAAGTAGAATGACTGCTTTTGGTTAGTAGTGACCCCTGGTGGCTAATAGTTATAAGCTGCAAATGATAAAGTGAGCTGATTATATATATATATATATATATATATATATATATAAATATATATATTGATAGTTAGAAAGATAGCCAGATAGACAGATCGATAGATAGATATTTATTTCAATGAAATAATTTCTTGATAAAACTGATTGTTTTTGGCTAGGAATTTCTGTATTGTAATATTTAGGAAAAAAGATTACTTGTCCTAACCAAAAGCAGCAAATCTGCCTATTACAATACTGTGAATTGATCGAGGGTATGCCTTAACCCCAAGGAGGTGAGCACTGTTTAACTGATGCCAATAAGTCCTCGTTAGTATAGTGGTCAGTATCCCCGCCTGTCACGCGGGAGACCGGGGTTCAATTCCCCGACGGGGAGGCGCTTCATTTTATTCACACAATTAAATAAAATGATGTACTTTCTAACATTGTAAAATATATCTGTCATTATCCTTGCCTATTCCGATTGAGAAAAAAGGTTGAATTCACTGATGGCCAAAATGCTTACTGATGTGTTAACTGAAATTCAGAATATGCTCTGAATATTTCAATATGCACAGGCGTACCATCAAAAACACTTTACATCTGCATTCTCTTGGAAAATGAGATGAAGCAGTGGTGAATCCTAGGCTGCTGTTCCACTCGATTGGCACAATTTACAAGTAGAATGACTGCTTTTGGTTAGTAGTGACCCCTGGTGGCTAATAGTTATAAGCTGCAAATGATAAAGTGAGCTGATTATATATATATATATAGATATATATAAATATATATATTGATAGTTAGAAAGATAGCCAGATAGACAGATCGATAGATAGATATTTATTTCAATGAAATAATTTCTTGATAAAACTGATTGTTTTTGGCTAGGAATTTCTGTATTGTAATATTTAGGAAAAAAGATTACTTGTCCTAACCAAAAGCAGCAAATCTGCCTATTACAATACTGTGAATTGATCGAGGGTATGCCTTAACCCCAAGGAGGTGAGCACTGTTTAACTGATGCCAATAAGTCCTCGTTAGTATAGTGGTCAGTATCCCCGCCTGTCACGCGGGAGACCGGGGTTCAATTCCCCGACGGGGAGGCGCTTCATTTTATTCACACAATTAAATAAAATGATGTACTTTCTAACATTGTAAAATATATCTGTCATTATCCTTGCCTATTCCGATTGAGAAAAAAGGTTGAATTCACTGATGGCCAAAATGCTTACTGATGTGTTAACTGAAATTCAGAATATGCTCTGAATATTTCAATATGCACAGGCGTACCATCAAAAACACTTTACATCTGCATTCTCTTGGAAAATGAGATGAAGCAGTGGTGAATCCTAGGCTGCTGTTCCACTCGATTGGCACAATTTACAAGTAGAATGACTGCTTTTGGTTAGTAGTGACCCCTGGTGGCTAATAGTTATAAGCTGCAAATGATAAAGTGAGCTGATTATATATATATATATAGATATATATAAATATATATATTGATAGTTAGAAAGATAGCCAGATAGACAGATCGATAGATAGATATTTATTTCAATGAAATAATTTCTTGATAAAACTGATTGTTTTTGGCTAGGAATTTCTGTATTGTAATATTTAGGAAAAAAGATTACTTGTCCTAACCAAAAGCAGCAAATCTGCCTATTACAATACTGTGAATTGATCGAGGGTATGCCTTAACCCCAAGGAGGTGAGCACTGTTTAACTGATGCCAATAAGTCCTCGTTAGTATAGTGGTCAGTATCCCCGCCTGTCGCCCGGGAGACCGGGGTTCAATTCCCCGATGGGGAGGCGATTCATTTTATTCACACAATTAAATAAAATGATGTACTTTCTAACATTGTAAAATATATCTGTCATTATCCTTGCCTATTCCGATTGAGAAAAAAGGTTGAATTCACTGATGGCCAAAATGCTTACAGATGTGTTAACTGAAATTCAGAATATGCTCTGAATATTTCAATATGCACAGGCGTACCATCAAAAACACTTTACATCTGCATTCTCTTGGAAAATGAGATGAAGCAGTGGTGAATCCTAGGCTGCTGTTCCACTCGATTGGCACAATTTACAAGTAGAATGACTGCTTTTGGTTAGTAGTGACCCCTGGTGGCTAATAGTTATAAGCTGCAAATGATAAAGTGAGCTGATTATATATATATATATATATATATATATATATATATAAATATATATATTGATAGTTAGAAAGATAGCCAGATAGACAGATCGATAGATAGATATTTATTTCAATGAAATAATTTCTTGATAAAACTGATTGTTTTTGGCTAGGAATTTCTGTATTGTAATATTTAGGAAAAAAGATTACTTGTCCTAACCAAAAGCAGCAAATCTGCCTATTACAATACTGTGAATTGATCGAGGGTATGCCTTAACCCCAAGGAGGTGAGCACTGTTTAACTGATGCCAATAAGTCCTCGTTAGTATAGTGGTCAGTATCCCCGCCTGTCACGCGGGAGACCGGGGTTCAATTCCCCGACGGGGAGGCGCTTCATTTTATTCACACAATTAAATAAAATGATGTACTTTCTAACATTGTAAAATATATCTGTCATTATCCTTGCCTATTCCGATTGAGAAAAAAGGTTGAATTCACTGATGGCCAAAATGCTTACTGATGTGTTAACTGAAATTCAGAATATGCTCTGAATATTTCAATATGCACAGGCGTACCATCAAAAACACTTTACATCTGCATTCTCTTGGAAAATGAGATGAAGCAGTGGTGAATCCTAGGCTGCTGTTCCACTCGATTGGCACAATTTACAAGTAGAATGACTGCTTTTGGTTAGTAGTGACCCCTGGTGGCTAATAGTTATAAGCTGCAAATGATAAAGTGAGCTGATTATATATATATATATAGATATATATAAATATATATATTGATAGTTAGAAAGATAGCCAGATAGACAGATCGATAGATAGATATTTATTTCAATGAAATAATTTCTTGATAAAACTGATTGTTTTTGGCTAGGAATTTCTGTATTGTAATATTTAGGAAAAAAGATTACTTGTCCTAACCAAAAGCAGCAAATCTGCCTATTACAATACTGTGAATTGATCGAGGGTATGCCTTAACCCCAAGGAGGTGAGCACTGTTTAACTGATGCCAATAAGTCCTCGTTAGTATAGTGGTCAGTATCCCCGCCTGTCGCCCGGGAGACCGGGGTTCAATTCCCCGATGGGGAGGCGATTCATTTTATTCACACAATTAAATAAAATGATGTACTTTCTAACATTGTAAAATATATCTGTCATTATCCTTGCCTATTCCGATTGAGAAAAAAGGTTGAATTCACTGATGGCCAAAATGCTTACAGATGTGTTAACTGAAATTCAGAATATGCTCTGAATATTTCAATATGCACAGGCGTACCATCAAAAACACTTTACATCTGCATTCTCTTGGAAAATGAGATGAAGCAGTGGTGAATCCTAGGCTGCTGTTCCACTCGATTGGCACAATTTACAAGTAGAATGACTGCTTTTGGTTAGTAGTGACCCCTGGTGGCTAATAGTTATAAGCTGCAAATGATAAAGTGAGCTGATTATATATATATATATATATATATATATATATATATATAATATATATATTGATAGTTAGAAAGATAGCCAGATAGACAGATCGATAGATAGATATTTATTTCAATGAAATCATTTCTTGATAAAACTGATTGTTTTTGGCTAGGAATTTCTGTATTGTAATATTTAGGAAAAAAGATTACTTGTCCTAACCAAAAGCAGCAAATCTGCCTATTACAATACTGTGAATTGATCGAGGGTATGCCTTAACCCCAAGGAGGTGAGCACTGTTTAACTGATGCCAATAAGTCCTCGTTAGTATAGTGGTCAGTATCCCCGCCTGTCACGCAGGAGACCGGGGATCAATTCCCCGACGGGGAGGCGATTCCTTTTATTCACACAATTAAAAAAAATGATGCACTTTCTAACATTGTAAAATATATCTGTCATTATCCTTGCCTATTCCGATTGAGAAAAAAGGTTGAATTCACAGATGGACAAAATGCTTACTGATGTGTTAACTGAAATTCAGAATATGCTCTGAATATTTCAATATGCACAGGCGTACCATCAAAAACACTTTACATCTGCATTCTCTTGGAAAATGAGATGAAGCAGTGGTGAATCCTAGGCTGCTGTTCCACTCGATTGGCACAATTTACAAGTAGAATGACTGCTTTTGGTTAGTAGTGACCCCTGGTGGCTAATAGTTATAAGCTGCAAATGATAAAGTGAGCTGATTATATATATATATATAGATATATATAAATATATATATTGATAGTTAGAAAGATAGCCAGATAGACAGATCGATAGATAGATATTTATTTCAATGAAATAATTTCTTGATAAAACTGATTGTTTTTGGCTAGGAATTTCTGTATTGTAATATTTAGGAAAAAAGATTACTTGTCCTAACCAAAAGCAGCAAATCTGCCTATTACAATACTGTGAATTGATCGAGGGTATGCCTTAACCCCAAGGAGGTGAGCACTGTTTAACTGATGCCAATAAGTCCTCGTTAGTATAGTGGTCAGTATCCCCTCCTGTCGCGCGGGAGACCGGGGTTCAATTCCCCGACGGGGAGGCGATTCATTTTATTCACACAATTAAATAAAATGATGTACTTTCTAACATTGTAAAATATATCTGTCATTATCCTTGCCTATTCCGATTGAGAAAAAAGGTTGAATTCACTGATGGCCAAAATGCTTACTGATGTGTTAACTGAAATTCAGAATATGCTCTGAATATTTCAATATGCACAGGCGTACCATCAAAAACACTTTACATCTGCATTCTCTTGGAAAATGAGATGAAGCAGTGGTGAATCCTAGGCTGCTGTTCCACTCGATTGGCACAATTTACAAGTAGAATGACTGCTTTTGGTTAGTAGTGACCCCTGGTGGCTAATAGTTATAAGCTGCAAATGATAAAGTGAGCTGATTATATATATATATATATATATATATATATATATATATATATATATATATATATATATATATATATATATATATATATATATATATATATATATATATAAATATATATATTGATAGTTAGAAAGATAGCCAGATAGACAGATCGATAGATAGATATTTATTTCAATGAAATAATTTCTTGATAAAACTGATTGTTTTTGGCTAGGAATTTCTGTATTGTAATATTTAGGAAAAAAGATTACTTGTCCTAACCAAAAGCAGCAAATCTGCCTATTACAATACTGTGAATTGATCGAGGGTATGCCTTAATCCCAAGGAGGTGAGCACTGTTTAACTGATGCCAATAAGTCCTCGTTAGTATAGTGGTCAGTATCCCCGCCTGTCACGCAGGAGACCGGGGATCAATTCCCCGACGGGGAGGCGATTCCTTTTATTCACACAATTAAATAAAATGATGCACTTTCTAACATTGTAAAATATATCTGTCATTATCCTTGCCTATTCCGATTGAGAAAAAAGGTTGAATTCACAGATGGACAAAATGCTTACTGATGTGTTAACTGAAATTCAGAATATGCTCTGAATATTTCAATATGCACAGGCGTACCATCAAAAACACTTTACATCTGCATTCTCTTGGAAAATGAGATGAAGCAGTGGTGAATCCTAGGCTGCTGTTCCACTCGATTGGCACAATTTACAAGTAGAATGACTGCTTTTGGTTAGTAGTGACCCCTGGTGGCTAATAGTTATAAGCTGCAAATGATAAAGTGAGCTGATTATATATATATATATATATAGATATATATAAATATATATATTGATAGTTAGAAAGATAGCCAGATAGACAGATCGATAGATAGATATTTATTTCAATGAAATCATTTCTTGATAAAACTGATTGTTTTTGGCTAGGAATTTCTGTATTGTAATATTTAGGAAAAAAGATTACTTGTCCTAACCAAAAGCAGCAAATCTGCCTATTACAATACTGTGAATTGATCGAGGGTATGCCTTAACCCCAAGGAGGTGAGCACTGTTTAACTGATGCCAATAAGTCCTCGTTAGTATAGTGGTCAGTATCCCCTCCTGTCGCGCGGGAGACCGGGGTTCAATTCCCCGACGGAGAGGCGATTCATTTTATTCACACAATTAAATAAAATGATGTACTTTCTAACATTGTAAAATATATCTGTCATTATCCTTGCCTATTCCGATTGAGAAAAAAGGTTGAATTCACTGATGGCCAAAATGCTTACTGATGTGTTAACTGAAATTCAGAATATGCTCTGAATATTTCAATATGCACAGGCGTACCATCAAAAACACTTTACATCTGCATTCTCTTGGAAAATGAGATGAAGCAGTGGTGAATCCTAGGCTGCTGTTCCACTCGATTGGCACAATTTACAAGTAGAATGACTGCTTTTGGTTAGTAGTGACCCCTGGTGGCTAATAGTTATAAGCTGCAAATGATAAAGTGAGCTGATTATATATATATATATATAGATATATATAAATATATATATTGATAGTTAGAAAGATAGCCAGATAGACAGATCGATAGATAGATATTTATTTCAATGAAATAATTTCTTGATAAAACTGATTGTTTTTGGCTAGGAATTTCTGTATTGTAATATTTAGGAAAAAAAATTACTTGTCCTAACCAAAAGCAGCAAATCTGCCTATTACAATACTGTGAATTGATCAAGGGTATGCCTTAACCCCAAGGAGGTGAGCACTGTTTAACTGATGCCAATAAGTTCTCGTTAGTATAGTGGTCAGTATCCCCGCCTGTCACGCGGGAGACCGGGGTTCAATTCCCCGACGGGGAGGCGATTCCTTTTATTCACACAATTAAATAAAATGATGCACTTTCTAACATTGTAAAATATATCTGTCATTATCCTTGCCTATTCCGATTGAGAAAAAAGGTTGAATTCACTGATGGACTAAATGCTTACTGATGTGTTAACTGAAATTCAGAATATGCTCTGAATATTTCAATATGCACAGGCGTACCATCAAAAACACTTTACATCTGCATTCTCTTGGAAAATGAGATGAAGCAGTGGTGAATCCTAGGCTGCTGTTCCACTCGATTGGCACAATTTACAAGTAGAATGACTGCTTTTGGTTAGTAGTGACCCCTGGTGGCTAATAGTTATAAGCTGCAAATGGTAAAGTGAGCTAATTATATATATTACCTACTGGCGGTCGCCAGTAGGTATATAAAGTTAGGATTTTTTCTCTATGGGTTTTTTGAAAATTCTATGTCTAATAACTTTGGCGTTTGTGGACGGAATTGGCTGAAGTTTTCAGGAAAATGGCACATTTTGTTTCTGAGCAGCCCCTGAAAATTTTGGGGGGGTTCGTCAAGGGAGGGCCGAGAAAAAAGGGGGGTCCCAAAACGCGTTTTTCCCATGTTAATTTTCATAGGGCGGTTGGCCTCACTTTTAGCCCGAACGGCTGAATGGATTTGCACGAAACTTGGCAAAATTGTAGGGACTGGTAGCCCGATGTGCCTTTTGTAGGTCTCAATATATGTGCTCCAGTGGATTTTGAGAAATTAACGTTTAAAAAAAGATATATATCTGTAACAGCGGACCGGGCAGCGCTCTGGTTCGCGGACTTTTCGCGCAACGGAGCTTTGTGAAGCGAAGCTGATTGGTTCTCCGGCGTCTGTCAACATTCCAAACAGTCCGTAGCGGCCGCCATCTTGTCTCTCGGTAGGATCGAGAGACAAGAGGAGGTGAAAACAAAGGGGGAAATAACTATAAGGGGGCATAGTAGATCCTCGCTGACCCCCTAGGTTTGATGTGGAGGTTTTAAAAGGGCCCCGCGGGGCAAAAAAAAATAATAATAATAATAATCGAACGGCTGAATGGATTTGCACGAAACTTGGCAAAATATTAGGGACTGGTAGCCCGATGTGCCTTTGCTAGGTCTCAATATATGTGCTCCAGTGGATTTTGAGAAATTAACGTTCAAAAAAAGATATATATCTGTAACAGCGCTCCGCTTCGCGTAACGGAGGTTTGCGAAGCTGATTGGTCATTCTGTCACTGGGCTATAGTTGGGCTACATCTGGCTGATATTTGGGCTACATTTGTTTTTTTGTGTGTCTGGCGGCCATCTTTGGGCTACATTGGGCTACATTGGGCTTCATTGGGCTACATTCGGCTAATTAGCAAATAGCTCATCGCAAACTAGGAATGGTAAAGAATCGCTATTTATTCCTTAAAGTTCGCTATTTAGGAAATGCAAAAAACTTTGATGATACATATGGCGGTTCATCTCTAACAAGATAAGAAGCATAGGGATACATTTATGATGACTGGCGCATCACCAGGGATGTGTTAGTCATTCTGTGCCGCTGTTCCGTCACCTATGGTGTGCTGCATTTACAATGCTCAACAAAAAAGAGCCACCCAATTATCCCACAAGGACTGGGTATATTCAATAACAAACATCAGATGTCCCTCCAGGAATCATTTAGTTCAATTTAATCATTCACAGAAATGACACATTCGTGATCAACATTTTCCATTGAGCAGGAGACAGTCAACCAATACAAATAGCTGTCTGTATCAAAAACAAGTTTTATTCTTGTATTCACTGTTTATCTTCTCATATATAATTTCTTTATACTAGGCAACATACACATAACCACAAAATTACAATTGATTACAGTCGTGTGTAATCACCATTTGCCACAATTATGGATTTGGTTAGATTACCATAATACGAGACACAATCACAATCATATGTGAATGAATGAATGAAATGGTCTTTATTCGGATTATAATAAATCCATAAAAGTACATACAGAATGAAACATTAAAAATGCATTAAAATCATATAAAAAGATTAAAAACAGCCCAATTGGCCATAAGCAGCATGTTGTATAAAGTGCATGATACAGTAGTATAAAACATTACACAGTTAGAAGATGCATCATGGATTTCTGTTTAGCCGATGCCAATAGTCATTGATTCCGTACGTATAATTAATCATCTGACCTAGTTCTATTGTAGAATAAAAATACATTATACGTACATAGACCAATTATGCATGTTCCATACTTGCCCTCGATTTCACACAGGCTTTTATGAAGCAGCTTATATTGTATATAACATCATCAGTTGGTAACATTTGCAAAAATTTAAAAGAAGTTGCAAAAAAGGAAAAATGGCGTTTAAACCGGTAATGAGCCCATGCTAACTTAACACGGTGTAAAGATATCCAGGACCTAGATGACACCTCCTCATGATCCGGAAACGAACTGAATAAGATAATAGAAGTGCCATCTCATGAGAGCAGATTGCAAGTTTATATGTGGACGGTCCGCAAGGTAAAGCATTAAAAACTAGGAAAATTTAATGCTAAAGAAAAATAAAACAGCCAAGTACTTTATCGAGTCTTAAGCCAATAGGCAAGGTAAATAATAAAAACTTGACAAATAAGTCAATGAATTGTCAATGAAATGCTAGTACTCAGCATATCAAACATGAAAAAGGTCTATGACATAACTGTGTATGCAAAATAAGCTGCAACAGCCTCCAATAGGAAGTCACCGTCTTCATCCGAAAACAGTTCAGCCATCCAATTTAAAAGTGGAAAAGAACATACGTGCTCTCCCAGCACCGGATCCTCTATCACCATCAGAGGACAGCTCGGTGGGTTTTCAAGAAAGCTCTGTTCCAAGAAAGACTGTGCTGCCGCCAGTAAATTCCAGGGACCAAGTAGTCCATGCATCAATGCCACAGCCATAATCCTTTCGCCAGGACAAACCAACTCGTGAGTAATGATAGGAGTCATCAGCTGATTAAAGTCGACGTCAGGAGAAACCGGTCCGCAGAGACACAAATCAATGGCCCAATCGAAATCACAGGTCAGGCAGTGAAATACAGGCTGGACACAGGTGAAGTAGGAGAATCGAAAAGATAATCCATATGCCGTGCTTAATATCGCCAACGGCATTGTGCCATAATATTCTAGCATGCGATTGCGGAACAGTGTCAGCAGCTGCAGGGTCGGAGGTTGCATAGGAGGGACATCCATATTTAAAAATGTAAAAAAGCACAAGAGCGTCCGCTGGTAATGCAAGTAAAAATGCCAATCCACGAACCAGAGTGCAGAAAATACAATGAAAGGAAGCAGGGATGACTCCAAAGATTTTCTCAAATGAAGTCACGAGACCACTGGTAACAACTTTAAAAAAGTGCGCCAGGGACTTTGTGGAGGATGCGTTAAAGATAGTCGGAAACATGTTGCTGAAATTGAAAGGCAAATCTTAATTGAAAAGGGTGTGCACCTCTGTACGGGTGTTCGCTATGTGAAGTACGAAAGTTTCACGGGCCGAACTCAAGGCCACCTCTCTCTGAGACAAAAGAGCTCTTATTCTTGCCATGCCGTTGAAACGTGTCCCAAGGTTGGTATTTGTGGCCAGATTGAAAACTCCCTATGTTCATGTGTGGGAGGAAATAGAACATTTCTGCAGCAAATAACCCGTTCACTTACTGTTACGATAAAAGGAATACTTTTAATTAACTCAGAACAATCTTCATTATTGAGCATCAAATAACTACCATTTTCCAACAACTTGAACGTGGGGATGATAGCAGGAACTGGCGTGCCTTGCAACACGCAAGCCATATTTGGTCGGTGTTTGTTGCATGAACCGTGTAACTGTATGTGCCTACACATTAGTGAATGATCTGGCGTCTCAGTGCATTCCTCTCCATTCAGATAAACTTCTTGATCATCTTTGAAACATCTGTATGTGTATGGAAGCGACCAAACCTCATGAAGAAAAGCACTACCTAAAGGTTCATAACGACCTATTGGTATATATTTCATACAATTTGAAAACTTATATAAAGCAAAAGGCAGCGTTATTAAACCGTGGATAAGGCATGTTGCCAAAAAACCCGCAATCCTCTGCTGATGATGTCACTGAGCATGTCATGAATGATGTAATATGTGACATCATCAGCAGTGGATTACGGGTAATAGTATCTCTAGTTTACTCCCCTATAGCTGTCTTTCTTTTAACATAAGTGTCTGTTTCCTTCCCTTATACTTACTGTTTTTGGTTCGCTTCCGGTTCGCGTACCGGCGAGCAAACTGGGAAGCGAACTAAGAGAAATAAAGGTTGGCACAGTTCAAAATATTATACCAATTTTTTAATAACGGGGAGGTAGTTCTGAAAAGAACTTTTTTTTTTATTTTTCTGAACATTTTTTTACTGTTTTTGAATTTTTCGGAACAGTTTTATATTTTTTTGGGTTTTTCTTGGAGGGGGCAATGAAAACGATTCATTGTAAAGGGCTCAACAGGAGCAACAAAACAAAAAAAAGAAGTATTTATTATTTTGGGCGTTTCGGACAAACTTGCATATGATAGTCAATAGCTCTGTTGATCAGAGTGATGCTTTTTTGTCCGTAGGAAATGAATCCATCGCAAAATGCGCAGATGTGTTTTACATCACCAAATCTCATTTGTATATTTGGCACCATCTCCCTGCCCTCTGGTCCCGTTACTTCCGGTACAACAGATCTTCTGGCCATAATAGGGAGATTATCTAGGTCGTTCCGAAACTGTGCAGCACTGTAGTTGTTAGGATGCCACCTAGTCATATGGCGATGCATTGTGTAGTTTCCGAAACTGTATTTTTTGTCGGTCCCTCTGGACAGTCTATCTTGACATATAAGGCAAGTTACGTATCTTGCATTTACTTTTTTCTGACCTTTGGGAATTTTAAAAAATTGCCAAAGGAAGTTTTCTTTCCGGTGAGACGTCCTGGGCTGCTCAGGCAAAAACTGCCTCTCTTCGTGCTCGTCCTCCTGTTCCTCTTCTTCTTCTTCTTGTTGAATTATAACTTGAGCAGGTGGTCCACTCTTCCTTGGATGTGGTGGAGGTGGTGGGGAAGCACCAGCTGAAGCTACTAAAGAAGCCATTGCTCAGTGATCACAAAGGGTCTTTCTCTCACAATGATGAAAGTCAGAGTGAGGAAAGAAGGAGGGATTTTCATCATTTGGGAAAAACAAGAGTTCTCAACCAATCAAAAGTGTTCATTTTAGATTATATGACCTAGTCTTACATCATTAGGAAACCAAAAGTGAAATGAACCAATGAAAAGTGTTATTACCAAGTCACATGACTTGCTGTGTTTACGTTAAGCGCTTTGCAGGGCCTCCCGGTTTGCTTCCAGAAACCTGCGCTTTGCGACTCGCTTCGCGTACCAGTTCGCTAACGTAGTACGTCATATGACGTATCACGCGACAACGTGAAACGTCATGCGGACGGGAGGCGTCACGATGTTGTTTTGTAACGCGGCACTTGCGGTAAAGAAACGTTTACCGGCTCGCGGTCTATTTCGCGGCATCAAGGTCAGCTAACGGGAAGCTTCCCGATTTGCGAAGCGGGAACGAAGAAAAAAAAATATTTAAAAAAAAAATTATTCATAAACATATAAAATATATTTTTGGATTTAAAGAAGAATACATTTTACAGCTACAGATATTAGCTGTTAAAAAACCAATGAAATTCACAGAAAAAACCATAGGTTATGGACCATATATAGTTAGGAATTAGCATTTACAAAACCTTGAAAATTCACTGAAAAAACCATAGGTTATAGACCATATATAGTTAGGAATTAGCATTTACAAAACCTTGAAAATTCACTGAAAAAAACATAGGTTATAGACCATATATAGTTAGGAATTAGCATTTAAAAAACCTTATTTTACTCACACAAAACCATTGAAATTCCATATATAGTTAGTTGCACTAACTATATATCGCGCACCCGCAATCCACTGCTGATCATGTCACATATTACATCATTCATGACATGGTCAGTGACATCACTGATGACATCACTGATGACATCTCAAATGACATCACTGATGACATCACTGATGACATCTCATTTGACATCATTCTTGTGCTAATACGATAAACCTCTTCAGACTCTAATATAACCTTAGATACACTCAGTGTATACAGACACTCACACACTGCCACTCATCCATGGAGTTACTCACACACCCAGTCAGTCATGCAAAGAAACAATCTCACCTCCATTTCTTCAACTATACAGTTAAACACACCTTACTTATTGAAACATATACTAACACATATTTACTCTCTTATACAATCCCTGATACAAGTTCACAATGATCGATACAACCACTCACTCATTCAGTGGCTCTCATGCACGGTTATTTATATATGCCAACTCTCACATGTACTGTGTTTTACATATGTACTTACTATGACATGTAGCATTGAGATATCCATTCACTCATCAATACACTCATGCACACAGTCAACTGCCCATGTAGCTGTTTCCACATGCACTCTTGAACTCATACACCTAGTGAATAAACTGCTCACACATCTATGCATAGAGCCACACACCTTCCAGCCACCCCCACACAAACTCAATCTCCCATAGAAATACTTGGGCAACCAATTAATAACACATATAGCCTCTCGTATAGCTAATGATCAACACATGCAGCAGTTTACAGAACAACAGACATAATGATGCACAAATTAAGACAGTTTAGTCACTAACCCATGCATTCAGTGAGACACATTTAATCACTCACTCATACAGTCAGTCATGCACCTACTAAATCCTTCATCCAGACACTTATACATCCACTCAAGACATATTTTAACTTAACAGAAAAATACAGTCACTGGATGTTGTCATCAGTGATGTCATCAGTGATGTCATTTGAGATGTCATCAGTGATGTCATCAGTGATGTCACTGACCATGTCATGAATGATGTAATATGTGACATGATCAGCAGTGGATTGCGGGTGCGCGATATATAGTTAGTGCAACTAACTATATATGGAATTTCAATGGTTTTGTGTGAGTAAAATAAGGTTTTTTAAATGCTAATTCCTAACTATATATGGTCTATAACCTATGGTTTTTTCAGTGAATATATATATATATATATATATATATATATATATATATAAATATATATATTGATAGTTAGAAAGATAGCCAGATAGACAGATCGATAGATAGATATTTATTTCAATGAAATAATTTCTTGATAAAACTGATTGTTTTTGGCGAGGAATTTCTGTATTGTAATATTTAGGAAAAAAGATTACTTGTCCTAACCAAAAGCAGCAAATCTGCCTATTACAATACTGTGAATTGATCGAGGGTATGCCTTAATCCCAAGGAGGTGAGCACTGTTTAACTGATGCCAATGAGTCCTCGTTAGTATAGTGGTCAGTATCCCCGCCTGTCACGCGGGAGACCGGGGTTCAATTCTCCGACGGGGAGGCGATTCCTTTTATTCACACAATTAAATAAAATGATGCACTTTCTAACATTGTAAAATATATCTGTCATTATCCTTGCCTATTCCGATTGAGAAAAAAGGTTGAATTCACTGATGGACAAAATGCTTACTGATGTGTTAACTGAAATTCAGAATATGCTCTGAATATTTCAATATGCACAGGCGTACCATCAAAAACACTTTACATCTGCATTCTCTTGGAAAATGAGATGAAGCAGTGGTGAATCCTAGGCTGCTGTTCCACTCGATTGGCACAATTTACAAGTAGAATGACTGCTTTTGGTTAGTAGTGACCCCTGGTGGCTAATAGTTATAAGCTGCAAATGGTAAAGTGAGCTGATTATATATATATATATAGATATATATAAATATATATATTGATAGTTAGAAAGATAGTCAGATAGACAGATCGATAGATAGATATTTATTTCAATGAAATAATTTCTTGATAAAACTGATTGTTTTTGGCTAGGAATTTCTGTATTGTAATATTTAGGAAAAAAGATTACTTGTCCTAACCAAAAGCAGCAAATCTGCCTATTACAATACTGTGAATTGATCGAGGGTATGCCTTACCCCAAGGAGGTGAGCACTGTTTAACTGATGCCAATAAGTCCTCGTTAGTATAGTGGTCAGTATCCCCGCCTGTCACGCGGGAGACTGGGGTTCAATTCCCCGACGGGGAGGCGATTCATTTTATTCACACCATTAAATAAAATGATGTACTTTCTAACATTGTAAAATATATCTGTCATTATCCTTGCCTATTCTGATTGAGAAAAAAGGTTGAATTCACTGATGGCCAAAATGCTTACTGATGTGTTAACTGAAATTCAGAATATCCTCTGAATATTTCAATATGCACAGGCGTACCATCAAAAACACTTTACATCTGCATTCTCTTGGAAAATGAGATGAAGCAGTGGTGAATCCTAGGCTGCTGTTCCACTCGATTGGCACAATTTACAAGTAGAATGACTGCTTTTGGTTAGTAGTGACCCCTGGTGGCTAATAGTTATAAGCTGCAAATGGTAAAGTGAGCTGATTATATATATATATATAGATATATGTAAATATATATATTGATAGTTAGAAAGATAGCCAGATAGACAGATCGATAGATAGATATTTTTTTCAATGAAATAATTTCTTGATAAAACTGATTGTTTTTGGCTAGGAATTTCTGTATTGTAATATTTAGGAAAAAAGATTACTTGTCCTAACCAAAAGCAGCAAATCTGCCTATTACAATACTGTGAATTGATCGAGGGTATGCCTTAACCCCAAGGAGGTGAGCACTGTTTAACTGATGCCAATAAGTCCTCATTAGTATAGTGGTCAGTATCCCCGCCTGTCACGCAGGAGACCGGGGATCAATTCCCCGACAGGGAGCCGATTCCTTTTATTCACACAATTAAATAAAATGATGCACTTTCTAACATTGTAAAATATATCTGTCATTATCCTTGCCTATTCCGATTGAGAAAAAAGGTTGAATTCACAGATGGACAAAATGCTTACTGATGTGTTAACTGAAATTCAGAATATGCTCTGAATATTTCAATATGCACAGGCGTACCATCAAAAACACTTTACATCTGCATTCTCTTGGAAAATGAGATGAAGCAGTGGTGAATCCTAGGCTGCTGTTCCACTCGATTGGCATAATTTACAAGTAGAATGACTGCTTTTGGTTAGTAGTGACCCCTGGTGGCTAATAGTTATAAGCTGCAAATGATAAAGTGAGCTGATTATATATATATATATATATAGATATATATATATATATATATTGATAGTTAGAAAGATAGCCAGATAGACGGATCGATAGATAGATATTTATTTCAATGAAATAATTTCTTGATAAAACTGATTGTTTTTGGCTAGGAATTTCTGTATTGTAATATTTAGGAAAAAAGATTACTTGTCCTAACCAAAAGCAGCAAATCTGCCTATTACAATACTGTGAATTGATCGAGGGTATGCATTAACCCCAAGGAGGTGAGCACTGTTTAACGGATGCCAATAAGTCCTCGTTAGTATAGTGGTCAGTATCCCCGCCTGTCACGCGGGAGACCGGGGTTCAATTCCCCGACGGGGAGGCGATTCATTTTATTCACACAATTAAATAAAATGATGCACTTTCTAACATTGTAAAATATATCTGTCATTATCCTTGCCTATTCCGATTGAGAAAAAAGGTTGAATTCACTGATGGACAAAATGCTTACTGATGTGTTAACTGAAATTCAGAATATGCTCTGAATATTTCAATATGCACAGGCGTACCATCAAAAACACTTTACATCTGCATTCTCTTGGAAAATGAGATGAAGCAGTGGTGAATCCTAGGCTGCTGTTCCACTCGATTGGCACAATTTACAAGTAGAATGACTGCTTTTGGTTAGTAGTGACCCCTGGTGGCTAATAGTTATAAGCTGCAAATGGTAAAGTGAGCTGATTATATATATATATATAGATATATATAAATATATATATTGATAGTTAGAAAGATAGCCAGATAGACAGATCGATAGATAGATATTTATTTCAATGAAATCATTTCTTGATAAAACTGATTGTTTTTGGCTAGGAATTTCTGTATTGTAATATTTAGGAAAAAAGATTACTTGTCCTAACCAAAAGCAGCAAATCTGCCTATTACAATACTGTGAATTGATCGAGGGTATGCCATAACCCCAAGGAGGTGAGCACTGTTTAACTGATGCCAATAAGTCCTCGTTAGTATAGTGGTCAGTATCCCCGCCTGTCACGCAGGAGACCGGGGATCAATTCCCTGACGGGGAGGCGATTCCTTTTATTCACACAATTAAATAAAATGATGCACTTTCTAACATTGTAAAATATATCTGTCATTATCCTTGCCTATTCCGATTGAGAAAAAAGGTTGAATTCACAGATGGACAAAATGCTTACTGATGTGTTAACTGAAATTCAGAATATGCTCTGAATATTTCAATATGCACAGGCGTACCATCAAAAACACTTTACATCTGCATTCTCTTGGAAAATGAGATGAAGCAGTGGTGAATCCTAGGCTGCTGTTCCACTCGATTGGCACAATTTACAAGTAGAATGACTGCTTTTGGTTAGTAGTGACCCCTGGTGGCTAATAGTTATAAGCTGCAAATGATAAAGTGAGCTGATTATATATATATATATAGATATATATAAATATATATATTGATAGTTAGAAAGATAGCCAGATAGACAGATCGATAGATAGATAGATATTTATTTCAATGAAATAATTTCTTGATAAAACTGATTGTTTTTGGCTAGGAATTTCTGTATTGTAATATTTAGGAAAAAAGATTACTTGTCCTAACCAAAAGCAGCAAATCTGCCTATTACAATACTGTGAATTGATCGAGGGTATGCATTAACCCCAAGGAGGTGAGCACTGTTTAACGGATGCCAATAAGTCCTCGTTAGTATAGTGGTCAGTATCCCCGCCTGTCACGCGGGAGACCGGGGTTCAATTCCCCGACGGGGAGGCGATTCATTTTATTCACACAATTAAATAAAATGATGCACTTTCTAACATTGTAAAATATATCTGTCATTATCCTTGCCTATTCCGATTGAGAAAAAAGGTTGAATTCACTGATGGACAAAATGCTTACTGATGTGTTAACTGAAATTCAGAATATGCTCTGAATATTTCAATATGCACAGGCGTACCATCAAAAACACTTTACATCTGCATTCTCTTGGAAAATGAGATGAAGCAGTGGTGAATCCTAGGCTGCTGTTCCACTCGATTGGCACAATTTACAAGTAGAATGACTGCTTTTGGTTAGTAGTGACCCCTGGTGGCTAATAGTTATAAGCTGCAAATGGTAAAGTGAGCTGATTATATATATATTCACTGAAAAAACCATAGGTTATAGACCATATATAGTTAGGAATTAGCATTTAAAAAACCTTATTTTACTCACACAAAACCATTGAAATTCCATATATAGTTAGTTGCACTAACTATATATCGTGCACCCGCAATCCACTGCTGATCATGTCACATATTACATCATTCATGACATGGTCAGTGACATCACTCATGACATCACTGATGACATCTCAAATGACATCACTGATGACATCACTGATGACAACATCCAGTGACTGTACTTTTCTGTAAAGTTAAAATATGTCTTGAGTGGATGTATAAGTGTCTGGATGAAGGATTTAGTAGGTGCATGACTGACTGTATGAGTGAGTGATTAAATGTGTCTCACTGAATGCATGGGTTAGTGACTAAACTGTCTTAATTTGTGCATCATTATGTCTGTTGTTCTGTAAACTGCTGCATGTGTTGATCATTAGCTATACGAGAGGCTATATGTGTTATTAATTGGTTGCCCAAGTATTTCTATGGGAGATTGAGTTTGTGTGGGGGTGGCTGGAAGGTGTGTGACTCTATGCATAGATGTGTGAGCAGTTTATTCACTAGGTGTATGAGTTCAAGAGTGCATGTGGAAACAGCTACATGGGCAGTTGACTGTGTGCATGAGTGTATTGATGAGTGAATGGATATCTCAATGCTACATGTCATAGTAAGTACATATGTAAAACACAGTACATGTGAGAGTTGGCATATATAAATAACTGTGCATGAGAGCCACTGAATGAGTGAGTGGTTGTATCGATCATTGTGAACTTGTATCAGGGATTGTATAAGAGAGTAAATATGTGTTAGTATATGTTTCAATAAGTAAGGTGTGTTTAACTGTATAGTTGAAGAAATGGAGGTGAGATTGTTTCTTTGCATGACTGACTGGGTGTGTGAGTAACTCCATGGATAAGTGGCAGTGTGTGAGTGTCTGTTTACACTGAGTGTATCTAAGGTTATATTAGAGTCTGAAGAGGTTTATCGTATTAGCACAAGAATGATGTCAAATGAGATGTCATCAGTGATGTCATTTGAGATGTCATCAGTGATGTCATCAGTGATGTCACTGACCATGTCATGAATGATGTAATATGTGACATGATCAGCAGTGGATTGCGGGTGCGCGATATATAGTTAGTGCAACTAACTATATATGGAATTTCAATGGTTTTGTGTGAGTAAAATAAGGTTTTTTAAATGCTAATTCCTAACTATATATGGTCTATAACCTATGGTTTTTTCAGTGAATTTTCAAGGTTTTGTAAATGCTAATTCCTAACTATATATGGTCTATAACCTATGGTTTTTTCAGTGAATTTCAATGGTTTTTTAATAGCAAATATCATAAGCTGTCGAATGTCAAGTACGTGGTAAGTAAAAACATTTTTGTGTTTATGCACACTGATCTGCTTTGAATGCTGCCCCCCACCCCTCATTTCTATTAGGAGTACTCTCTCTTTGCAGATAGTGAAGGGTAGTTAACGCAGCCCTTTGCCCCCTTTGTAATACGTCGTGCCTGCTTCTCTCTCCATTTGATTGATTGTTCTCTTTGGTTCATTCTCTATTTACAAACAAGCACAGAGTCGCAATACTCTGTTTAGTCTTTGCAGATAGCGAAAAATCGTGTAAAAAAACAAAAGGAATCGAGCAAAATCAGTAGGCCACTAATGGGATCTCTTTTTGACCTCGCTAAAATAGAAACATTAGGAACAACCTGTTGAAAATAGCAATGCGTATGTACATAAGCGGCGTTCATTTGTGTTCACAGTACCCCTTGTTGATTTTTTCAATCGAGCATTGAATTGTTCGAAGTTAATTCTCTTAAGGATCTTCTCTACCTGCAAATGAGGAAGAATAGGAATATTCTCTCTCCCTTTGCAGATAGTGAAGGGTAGGTAACGCAAGCCTTTAACACGTCGTACCTATTTCATTCCTCATTGATTGATTGATTGTCCGAACATTGACTGTTTGGGAATTAGTTCTTTTTGGAGGTATTCCCTGTTTGCAAATAAACGTAGGAAAATCTTTGCAAGTAGTGAAAGGGTACGTAATGCGGACCTTTCTCCCCCGTTGTAATCTGTCATGCCTATCTACTCCCCACTGATTGATGCACCTTTTTCACCCGGACCATTTACTAGAGATACGTCATCTGGCCCGACCAGAGAGCACCCCTAGTGAAAAGGACATATGCAATAATAACGAAGTGATCACTGTATCCTGTTAACAGAAACTTTACCATGAAACAACCTGGAAAGAAAAAAATAGGAAAACGAAAATCAGTAGGCCACTGATGAACATGAACTTTTATTAAACAACAAACAAAGAAACGATAACATAACGTAATGATAAAACCTATTAATGTCCTAGAAACAAGAAAACGTTAAAGTATGCCAGTGGTGAGAGACCAGAAAAACAGTCCGAGAAACCAAATCCGAGAAACCAAATCACCCCTCGCTGTCCCAACTCATGCACTCTGAAAGTTCAAAGTTTTGAGGAGTGCTTGTAACATTGTCTGAAGCCTATTTGCAATTGCTTCATCTTCACTATTCTTAAAGTAAGTGGGGGCTGTTGTGATGCGGTGCCACCCTGAACCGCTTGACGGAGGCCCCCGAGGGACGGTGTCATGTCGCGGACTCGGAGGGGGCGCTTGGCTCCGGCCCCCTCCCCAAGTCGTGTTGCCCTGGTGTGGCCTGAGATCGCCCCCGACATAGGTGGCCGGCTCCCGGGGTCAAGCGGAACTTTTTTCCTTTTGGTGACTCTTCCATTCTTCACCTTGTCCCACAATCCGTTTCACCTAAAGACACGCTGTAGTGGGGCACCCCTTTTCCGTTTCATTTGCCATTCAGCCCGCTTTTGCTACACTGTGCCTCTTCCGCTATTCAGCTGTTTACCGCCCGCTCTTTCGACTACAGCGTCTCGCTCACCATGTACTTGAGTTGCTCCCGCTCTTGCGGCGCAGCGATAGGCGGCTGCCACAGGACTCTCAAAATGGCGGCCATCTCTTCAGATTTGGGCGTGGTCCACTAAATGGGCCTGCGACACCTTGGAACTCGGACGCTTGTCTGCTAGAGCTTGGGCTCCATTCTCGAAAGCGTCCCCTCATCCTTGAAGATTCTACAAAAGTCTTGGGGGCCCCCGACTCCCGCAGGCTTCTGGTGGGGAGCGCCTAGCATGATTGCTCGTGGAATGGCCACGACGGAGCTACGAAATGGTGGTGCTCTCATGCTAACGCCAGCTTCAGTCTGAAACATCCAGAAACACTGTAGACTACCAATTCGATCAGTTCCGGTAGCGTTCCAACGTGACCCGGTAGAGAAGAACTTGCCCTCCCCTCTTTGACTGATGGTTCTTGTTGCCTGTCCCTTCTGTTGTCATTTAACAGAACTATTTAGCCTGCTGAAAGGGGTTGTGTGCCGTCCGCTGGTTGGTGGAGACATTTTGACTATATTCTGGACCTGCGTTGTCGCGTAATGCGTCATATGACGCGCCGCGTTAGAAAGTTTAATAAATTATGAAACACAATAAACAATCCTTAAAAAATAAAAAAAAATAAAAAATAATCAACAAAAGCAACAGCTAGGTAATACACATATAATTTTATCTCCGTGAAGCGGAGCGCTGTTACAGATATATATCTTGTTTCTGAACGTTAATTTCTCAAAATGCACCGAAGCACATATATTGAGACCTAGCAAAGGCACATCGGGCTACCAGTCCCTACAATTTTTCCAAGTTTCGTGCAAATCCATTCAGCTGTTCGATCCTACCGAGAGACAAGATGGCGGCCGCTACGGACTGTTTGGAATGTTTACAGACACCGGAGAGCCAATCAGCTTCGCTTCGCAAAGCTCCGTAACGCGAAAAGTACGCGAAGCGGTGCGCTGTTACAGATATATACCTTTTTTTGAACGTTAATTTCTCAAAATCCACTGGAGCACATATATTGAGATCTAGCAAAGGCACATCGGGCTACCAGTCCCTACAATTTTGCCAAGTTTCGTGCAAATCCATTCAGCTGTTCGATTATTATTATTTTTATTTTTTTTTGCCCCGCGGGGCCCTTTTAAAACCTCCACATCAAACCTAGGGGGTGAGCGACAATGTACTATGCCCCCTTATGGTCATTTGCCCCTTCGCTTTGGCCTCCTCTTGTCTCTCGATCCTACCGAGAGACAAGATGGCGGCCGCTACGGACTGTTTGGAATGTTGACAGACGCCGGAGAACCAATCAGCTTCGCTTCACAAAGCTCCGTTGCGCGAAAAGTCCGCGAACCAGAGCGCTAACCGGTCCGCTGTTACAGATATATATCTTTTTTTAAACGTTAATTTCTCAAAATCCACTGGAGCACATATATTGAGACCTACAAAAGGCACATCGGGCTACCAGTCCCTACAATTTTGCCAAGTTTCGTGCAAATCCATTCAGCCGTTCGGGCTAAAAGTGAGGCCAACCGCCCTATGGAAATTAACATGGGAAAAACGCGTTTTGGGACCCCCCTTTTTTCTCGGCCCCCCCTTGACGAACCCCCCCAAAATTTTCAGGGGCTGCTCAGAAACAAAATGTGCCATTTTCCTGAAAATTTCAGCCAATTCCGTCCACAAACGCCAAAGTTATTAGACATAGAATTTTCAAAAAACCCATAGAGAAAAAATCCTAACTATATATACCTACTGGCGACCGCCAGTAGGTAATATATAGATATATATAAATATATATATTGATAGTTAGAAAGATAGCCAGATAGACAGATCGATAGATAGATATTTATTTCAATGAAATAATTTCTTGATAAAACTGATTGTTTTTGGCTAGGAATTTCTGTATTGTAATATTTAGGAAAAAAGATTACTTGTCCTAACCAAAAGCAGCAAATCTGCCTATTACAATACTGTGAATTGATCGAGGGTATGCCTTAACCCCAAGGAGGTGAGCACTGTTTAACTGATGCCAATAAGTTCTCGTTAGTATAGTGGTCAGTATCCCCGCCTGTCACGCGGGAGACCGGGGTTCAATTCCCCGACGGGGAGGCGATTCATTTTATTCACACAATTAAATAAAATGATGTACTTTCTAACATTGTAAAATATATCTGTCATTATCCTTGCCTATTCCAATTGAGAAAAAAGGTTGAATTCACTGATGGACAAAATGCTTACTGATGTGTTAACTGAAATTCAGAATATGCTCTGAATATTTCAATATGCACAGGCGTACCATCAAAAACACTTTACATCTGCATTCTCTTGGAAAATGAGATGAAGCAGTGGTGAATCCTAGGCTGCTGTTCCACTCGATTGGCACAATTTACAAGTAGAATGACTGCTTTTGGTTAGTAGTGACCCCTGGTGGCTAATAGTTATAAGCTGCAAATGGTAAAGTGAGCTGATTATATATATATATATAGATATATATAAATATATATATTGATAGTTAGAAAGATAGCCAGATAGACAGATCGATAGATAGATATTTATTTCAATGAAATCATTTCTTGATAAAACTGATTGTTTTTGGCTAGGAATTTCTGTATTGTAATATTTAGGAAAAAAGATTACTTGTCCTAACCAAAAGCAGCAAATCTGCCTATTACAATACTGTGAATTGATCGAGGGTATGCCATAACCCCAAGGAGGTGAGCACTGTTTAACTGATGCCAATAAGTCCTCGTTAGTATAGTGGTCAGTATCCCCGCCTGTCACGCAGGAGACCGGGGATCAATTCCCTGACGGGGAGGCGATTCCTTTTATTCACACAATTAAATAAAATGATGCACTTTCTAACATTGTAAAATATATCTGTCATTATCCTTGCCTATTCCGATTGAGAAAAAAGGTTGAATTCACAGATGGACAAAATGCTTACTGATGTGTTAACTGAAATTCAGAATATGCTCTGAATATTTCAATATGCACAGGCGTACCATCAAAAACACTTTACATCTGCATTCTCTTGGAAAATGAGATGAAGCAGTGGTGAATCCTAGGCTGCTGTTCCACTCGATTGGCACAATTTACAAGTAGAATGACTGCTTTTGGTTAGTAGTGACCCCTGGTGGCTAATAGTTATAAGCTGCAAATGATAAAGTGAGCTGATTATATATATATATATAGATATATATAAATATATATATTGATAGTTAGAAAGATAGCCAGATAGACAGATCGATAGATAGATATTTATTTCAATGAAATAATTTCTTGATAAAACTGATTGTTTTTGGCTAGGAATTTCTGTATTGTAATATTTAGGAAAAAAGATTACTTGTCCTAACCAAAAGCAGCAAATCTGCCTATTACAATACTGTGAATTGATCGAGGGTATGCATTAACCCCAAGGAGGTGAGCACTGTTTAACGGATGCCAATAAGTCCTCGTTAGTATAGTGGTCAGTATCCCCGCCTGTCACGCGGGAGACTGGGGTTCAATTCCCCGACGGGGAGGCGATTCATTTTATTCACACAATTAAATAAAATGATGCACTTTCTAACATTGTAAAATATATCTGTCATTATCCTTGCCTATTCCGATTGAGAAAAAAGGTTGAATTCACTGATGGACAAAATGCTTACTGATGTGTTAACTGAAATTCAGAATATGCTCTGAATATTTCAATATGCACAGGCGTACCATCAAAAACACTTTACATCTGCATTCTCTTGGAAAATGAGATGAAGCAGTGGTGAATCCTAGGCTGCT
Organism: Lissotriton helveticus; assembly: GCF_964261635.1. Taxonomy (NCBI): domain Eukaryota; kingdom Metazoa; phylum Chordata; class Amphibia; order Caudata; family Salamandridae; genus Lissotriton; species Lissotriton helveticus. Next base: position 340,338,775 of record NC_136058.1, on the reverse strand, counting down.
GTTCCACTCGATTGGCACAATTTACAAGTAGAATGACTGCTTTTGGTTAGTAGTGACCCCTGGTGGCTAATAGTTATAAGCTGCAAATGGTAAAGTGAGCTGATTATATATTACCTACTGGCGGTCGCCAGTAGGTATATATAGTTAGGATTTTTTCTCTATGGGTTTTTTGAAAATTCTATGTCTAATAACTTTGGCGTTTGTGGACGGAATTGGCTGAAATTTTCAGGAAAATGGCACATTTTGTTTCTGAGCAGCCCCTGAAAACTTTGGGGGGGTTCGTCAAGGGGGGGCCGAGAAAAAAGGGGGGTCCCAAAACGTGTTTTTAACATTGAGTTTTCCATAGGGCGGTTGGCCTCGCTTTTAGCCCGAACGGCTGAATGGATTTGCACGAAACTTGGCAAAATTGTAGGGACTGGTAGCCCGATGTGCCTTTTGTAGGTCTCAATATATGTGCTCCAGTGGATTTTGAGAGATTAACGTTTAAAAAAAGATATATATCTGTAACAGCGGACCGGGCAGCGCTCTGGTTCGCGGACTTTTCGCGCAACGGAGCTTTGTGAAGCGAAGCTGATTGGTTCTCCGGCGTCTGTCAACATTCCAAACAGTCCGTAGCGGCCGCCATCTTGTCTCTCGGTAGGATCGAGAGACAAGAGGAGGGGCATAGTACATTGTCGCTCACCCCCTAGGTTTGATGTGGAGGTTTTAAAAGGGCCCCGCGGGGCAAAAAAAAATAAAAATAATAATAATCGAATAGCTGAATGGATTTGCACGAAAGTTGGCAAAATTGTAGGGACTGGTAGCCCGATGTGCCTTTGCTAGATCTCAATATATGTGCTCCAGTGGATTTTGAGAAATTAACGTTCAAAAAAAGATATATATCTGTAACAGCGCACCGCTTCGCGTACTTTTCGCGTTACGGAGCTTTGCGAAGCGAAGCTGATTGGCTCTCCGGCGTCTGTAAACATTCCAAACAGTCCGTAGCGGCCGCCATCTTGTCTCTCGGTAGGATCAAGAGACAAGAGGAGGCCAAAGCGAAGGGGCAAATGACCATAAGGGGGAATAGTAGATCGTCGGTGACCCACTACGTTTGATGTGGAGGTTTTAAAAGGGCCCCGCGGGGCAAAAAAAATAATAATAATAATAATCGAACGGCTGAATGGATTTGCACGAAACTTGGCAAAATTGTAGGGACTGGTAGCCCGATGTGCCTTTGCTAGGTCTCAATATATGTGCTCTAGTGGATTTTGAGAAATTAACGTTCAAAAAAAGATATATATCTGTAACAGCGCTCCGCTTCTCGTACTTTTCGCGTTACGGAGGTTTGCGAAGCTGATTGGTTTTTCGGCGTCTGTAAACATTCCAAACAGTCCGTAGCGGCCACCATCTTGTCTCTCGGTAGGATCGCGAGACAAGAGGAGGCCAAAGCGAAGGGGCAAATGACCATAAGGGGGCATAGTAGATCCTCCCTGACCCCCTAGGTTTGATGTGGAGGCTTTGAAAGGGTCTCGCAGGGCAAAAAAAAAATATACAGTTTTTTTAGTTTTTTTGCGTGGAGTGCGCCCGGTTCGCGAACCGGGAAGCGGTCTGGGGAGCGTACTTTCTTGAAATTAGTGAAAAAAGTTAGAGTAAAATAATAATTGTGAGTGATCAGATGTAGGGTAGCTCTGAGAAGAGCTTTTGGGTTTATGGTACATTTAGGTACTTATAAGTAGGTACCAATGCACAGTCTTAAATTCAGAGTGAAAACTCTGTTGCCCTCATCTGAGAAGTGAACTCCATCTGCTCTGTAGATATCTTGCATGTAGTAACGCAAGTTATTGTTGTACAGGGAGCCCATTCCATGGTCTCTCATGTAAGCTGAAACAGATTTGTTTACATGCTTCCTCGATTTCTCAATTTGTGGACAAAATTGGTTCGACCACCTCCATTTCTGTCTTTGGCATATATTTGAATATACCAAGGCAGTCTGAGGAAAAAGTGCCATCAATTGCTCAAAGGTGTCCTTTAAAAGCATTTCCAGACCTACCCCAGTCAAAGTGCCCAAATCATTACCTCCACAGTGCACAATTAACAGGTCAGGTTTTGGCAAATGCTTAAAGGTTTTCACCAATGGTATCAATTGGTGACATTTTAATCCTCTGTGGCCAAACCACTTAATTTCCACATCTTGTAAATTGAGGTTAGGTAAATTCCTGTTTTCAGCGTACCTTTGAGCCCAATAGATGTAGCTATGTCCAACAATCCAGACAGAAAACATGGCGAGAGAAGGTTCTCCTGCAGTCAGATGAAGTGTGGCAATGAAATGGCAGTTGAAAAAATGAGAGTGTAAAATGAAAAAAACTGAGGAGTTTCTGTGTTAATGAAGCAGTAAGAGTGATTGGTGGATTTTGATTGCTGAAAACAGAAAGTTAGTGTGTATGGATGAGTTCGTTGAAAGATGTATTTTGAGTGGCGAAGAAAAAATCATTAAATGAAAGAATGCTTTGGATATGCAGGTGCACTGAGAGTTCAGAGTTCTATTGCAACATTGTTGTGTGAGAGGTCTTGCAAGAGGTGGTTGCTATGCAGAAAAAGCAGAGAGGGGGCAGAGGGGGGAAGGGTTTTGCTTTGAAAAAAAGTGAGGGAAGAGTTTTGATTGGGTGACATGAGAGATCTGTGTGAGGAATTACAGCATTTCTGTGCTTTTGATAGCTGCAGACTCTGGAGTGGATACCTTTTGCTCTGCAGAAGACAAATTGGTGTGTTTCTGAGACTGTTTTGAAACTCAAAGTATTTGCTAAGGTGAGAAAAAATTTCTTTAATTTAGATAGAAAATAGTGTGCTTTAAGGAGAAAATTATGAAGAAAGTTGTGTTTTTCAAATGTTGCTTTGTCTCAAGTGTTTCACAAATAGATTTTGTTTCTTTGAGAAATTGTAATTGGAGAAAATGTGAAGTATTAGTACTGACAGGGCTTTTATGTGCATAGGAGCTGTGGAGTGTTTTCAAATTATGACTTGTAAATCGTTTTTGAGAAAAAGCAATGGTTTTAATATTGATGAGAAGGACATAATGGTGTCTGCTTCTTTATAAGGTAATTGAGAGTCTCTGATGTTATTTTTCCCATTTCAATGTAAGAAGTTTGTCTGTGGAGCAAATTGCTTGTAAATATGCTCCCACCTGTGCATGGCAAATTTAGATTTTGAATGTTTCCGTTACATAGGCATGTTAAAGGTGACTGAAACATGCTGCAAAGGCAATCAAAAAATGCTTTTATGTGTCTTAAGGACATTTTAAGTCATTTCCCCATGTGCAGTGTTTTCAAATTATGAGTTGAAAATCGTTTTTGAGGTAAAGGAATGTTTTCAAAATTTATGTGCGCCATATGACCCCAATTTTTTTTTTCAGGGGTGCAGCAGGGTGTTCTTGAGACACCCCTGCACCGTCGGAAAAATTCGTAATTTGCGATGAGGTAATTGCTAATCGCAAATTGCACCTTCATTCCTATGGGCCTCCTGCTGCATGGAAATGAATGGGTAATCTTGCAGAAATGCAAAGTCGAATCTGTATTTAAAAGGGTCTGCACCTCTGTACAGGTGTTCGCTATGTGAAGCACAAAAGTTTCACGGGCCGAACTCAAGGCCACCTCTCTCTGAGACAAAAGAGCTCTTATTCTTGCCATGCTGTTGAAATGTGCTCCCAAGGTTGGTATTTGTGGCCAGATTGAAAACTCCATATGTTCATGTGTGGGAGGAAATAGAACATTTCTGCAGCAAATAACCCGTTCATTTACTGTTACGATAAAATGAATACTTTTAATTAACCCAGAACAATCTTCATTATTGAGCATCAAATAACTACCATTTTCTAAGAACTTGAACGTGGGGATGATAGCAGGAACTGGCGTGCCTTGCAACACGCAAGCCATATTTGGTCGGTGTTTGTTGCATGAACCGTGTAACTGTATGTGCCTACACATTAGTGAATGATCTGGCGTCTCAGTGCATTCCTCTCCATTCAGATAAAGGTCTTGATCATCTTTGAAAATCTGTATGTGTATGGAAGCGACCAGACCTCATGAAGAAAACCACTACCTAAAGGTTAATAACGACCTATTGGTATATATTTCATACAATTTGAAAACTTATATAAAGCAAAAGGCAGCGTTATTAAACCGTGGATAAGGCACGTTGCCAAAGCAGTGAACCTTTTGGATTTATACTGGAAATGTTAAAGGAAGAATTACGGAGTAGGGCCTGTAAATCTTTAATGGACAACAAGTAAAATTACTCCAACCATCATATTCCTCTAACTCCGGGATAGTAGGGGTGTTTAATTTTTTAGAAGTAGCCAATCCAAAGCATTTGGTCTGGGAAATTGTTTCATTCACAAACAACATATGATTTGGGATGAGACATGCACGGTGGAAAGCCTCAGTGCCTTGTACCTGCCAGGTTTGTGAACCCCAAACTGATGTAGATCCTGGATATTTTTACACTGTGTTACGTTAGCATGGGCTCATTACTGGTTTAAACGCCATTTTTCCTTTTTTGTAACTTCTGCACACGATACTTAGTTGTTGCTTTAGCTTTCAGCCTACCTGCGTCAAGATCTATGCCTGCTTCAAGCAGGCGCAGGGTTTTGATGTAGCTTTGTCCTATCTGATTGTAAATGCGGCACACCGTGGGTGGCAGAGCAGCGGTGCACGTTAACTGGTGCATCCCTGGGGATGTGCTAGTTAATATAAATCTGCCCCTTTACATTTAATTATGTGCAGGGGACACAGAGTAGGTGAGGTTTATCCAAGGTTAAGAAGAGATGAGTCCTGTTCAGTGAAAAATTGGAGATAGGCTTCAGTATATTATATACTTAAGTAGTGTGTTAAGTTTTTGATGACTGTTATTAATTTACTGTTGGGTAATAGTGGTTAATAACATTTTTTATTATATTTTACCACAGATTCAACTGCAGATTATTTCAAGATTTTAGGATGCCTAGCAAAGAAAGAGTAAGAAAGGCTGCAAAACGTCAAAGACAGCAGGACCATGGAAGAACGCAGCAGTCCTCTAACAAAAAGATTTGTCAAGTCACCAAGAAAGCACCGGGTAAGAGTCGAAAAACAGTCATAAGAAATATGTGTAGTAAAAAAAATATTACTACAGAAAATGTGTCAGTCCAGAAAAGGAGACATAATTCAAATGGTAAGGAAAGGCCAATGAGAAATGTTACTGCTAGAGTAAGAGATAACTCTATGCATGAAAGTAGAAGGAAACAAGAGTTTAGGGATATTCGTAAACGAATGTTCCGCAACAGGATAATTGGGAATTTGTTAAAAAATATTAAGAAAGGTCAGCAGAAAGTGGTTTTTTATAAGAGAAAAAAAATTGTTGAGAAAGTTATTGATCAGGCATTTGAAATTAAACGTAAGTTATTTATTTTGACAATCAATAGAATTCGGAAGCTAAACAAGGTAATTTATGATTTCAAAAGAAATAGTAGATGGAAGAGAATAGTTAATCGTAGTAATTTTTGTGAAGTTTTTTCTGGAGAATGGATGCATAGTTCAAGCTCTGAGGCATTTTTTAATGAGGAGAGTTATTTCCAGGATAATGATTTGGTGCATGCAGTTGACACCAGTGGTCGAGCTTATGAAGTGAAAGATGGTTGTCCAGTTGAAAAAGAAAAACTTGTGACAACAGAGATAGAAGAGGTGTTAGGTAATGAGGTTTTAGGGAGACGTCCTAAGGGTCCTGTGTACACCTGGAAGTGTAGTAGTATTTGCAGTGTACGACAGGATTCCATCAATTTGCTTTGTGATTTTATACGGTCATTTAGTAAGAACAGTTTGAAGCAGAAAATGAAGTTGTTGCAAGAATTAGATCCTTGCAGAGTGAGAGAAGTGATAGGTTTGCATGGTCATTCACTGGCTTGTCTTTCCAGGAGAGTATGCCAGAGTGTTTTTCATCATTTCAGGATGCTAGCAGTGCATCATAATAAAGTGAGGAAATTAGTTAGAATGTTGTATTATGCTAAGAGTCCAGCAATTATGCTTAAACAATTATGCGCTGCTCTTTTGCATGGTTCTGAAATAGATGTGAAGAATATATGTGAAGAAATTGAGTTTTGTTACTTTGGAAGTAAAGAGGAGAATGTTGAAATTGACCAAGAAGAAGAGAGTAATGTGGAAGATAGTGTACAGGTTTCCAGTACAGATAATTTCCAGAGGGAAATTGCGACGTTTGAGGTGAAATCAAGTGAGAGGCCAAATTTCACTTGTGTGTGTTGTCGACGCACTTATTATAAGAATCAGACTAAGTTAGTGGATTTATATGGAAAAAGTGAAAGGGAAAATAATAGTGAATGGAAGGATTTTACAACATACTTGATGGTAGAAAATTGTTTTGATTTGGGATTGGATCAACGTGTGTGTACTTATTGTTGTAACAAATTAAATCAAAACCAGATGCCTGCTAGAGCAGTTCATAATAATCTGGAATTGGTTGAGATTCCTTCTGAATTGAAGGATTTAAATACTTATGAATCTATTTTGATTCAAAGTATCCATCCCTTTCAGGCTATTGTAAGAATGGAGCCAAAGACAGGGAAATTGCCTCCATCAGATTTACAGAGAGGATTAAAGGGAAGAGTTGTTTATTTGCCTCTAGATTTGAAGAAAAACATTAACACAATTGGAGTAGAAAAAGTGGAAGAGGAACCTCTTGTTATCTTAGTTAATGGGGTTCCGACAAAGAATAAGAAAATATGGCAAGATTTAGTAGATGTTAGGAAAGTCAAAAGGGCAACATTGTATTTGAAAAAATATAATAAGTACTATAAAAATGTATATGTTGCAGAAGAGGAAGTAAGTGAGGAAGAGGATAACGATTTGTGTGCTGGTCAAATTGAGAAAGTAGAACCCTGTACTAGTGAAGAAATATATGAACATTATAGTGTTCATCCTTTGCATTCCAAGGAAGTCATGGGGAATGCTATTGAGTTGTTTCAAATGAAACAAGCGAAAGGGAGTCCCATTAGTGTTTGGGAGGAAAGTTTGGAAGCTCGGTGTTTCCCACAGCTTTTTCCAACAGGTCTGGGAGGAAGATATGATGAGCGACCTCATCAAATTCCTGCTTCTGAATACCGGACTTTGCGATTGTATGCAGGAGATCCTAGGTTTCGACAATGCATTCCTTATTTGTTTCATCTCCTGTTTGAAAGCGATCTGTCTGGACTGTCATATGCAGTGAACCACATCTTGAAAAGTGGTATACACATGCAAAACATCTCGGCAAGTGACTTTATGGATAAAGTCAATGTCCAAGACAGTATTTTGGATTCTCACCTGATTAATCTCATGGCGTGTCAGCGTGGTACTAATGAGTACTGGTACCGTCGTCATGGTGATTTAAAATGTATGCTAAGGAACTTAGGAACTCCCACATGGTTCCTCACTTTGAGCTGTGCTGAGTATGGCTGGGAAGACTTACTTGAATTTCTACGAGAGGCAAATGCTAACGTAGAAAACATCGAATTCAAGACACCCGGAGAACTGTGCTCTTTGGATCCAGTCAATGTATGTAGGTACTTCGATCATAGATTTGAAGGTATGATGTCTTTCATCATGAATAAGAAGAATCCACCTCTTGGAGAGGTGTTGGATTTCTTCTGGAGGAAGGAGTACCAAGCAAGAGGTGCTCCTCATATACATATGTTGCTGTGGATCAAGGATGCACCTAAATTTGGAACGGATGCAGAAGACTCAGTGATGAGTTTCATAGAACAGTATTCTACGTGTGCTGTTCCAAACGCAAAGGAGAAAAAAAGCCTACGAGAAAAAGTTCTACGTTTCCAAAGCCATCGATGTGGAAAGTACTGTCGTCGTAAATTCCGGAACAAAGACAAGTTCTACACCAAATGTCGTTTCGGCTTTCCACGACCGGTGATTTCTAAAGGAAGAGTGAACAGTTTGATGTCTTCGCTGCGACATAATGTGATGAAGAAATCACCTAAAAACACATACAATTTGAAGAGGAACGAAGAGTCTAAGTACATTAACGACTACAACCCGGTGATTTTGTCCATGTGGAATGCTAACATGGATATACAGTTTGTGGCTGATAACTGTATGGCTGTGGCTCGGTATGTGACATCTTACATCACCAAAAAAGAGAAGACAGAATTGAAGGATATGTGGGAGGACATTTCCCATGAAAAGAGCCTCAGCAAGAAGTTGTACAGTTTCAGTCTGAAGATGTTGTCGCATCGAGAAATCGGAGCTTACGAATGTTCTGACCGGTTGTCTTCAGCAAGTCTCTATGCCAAGTCCAGGAGTATCGTTTGGGCGAGTGTTGGTCTTGCTGCAACGCGTAATCGAGTTCTGAAACCTGTGCGGGAAATTGAGCATTTGGCGGAAAAGGAGCCAAACAGTACCGACATTTTGAAGAGCAACATGTTGGATACATATTATCCAAATCGAAGCAGTCACCTCGAGAATGTTTGTCTGTATGAGGTTCTGCAAAATTACATATTCAAGAGGAACATCAAAGAAGATACTGAGAAAGGAGTGTATGCTGTAATAGGAAGTGAGGGATGTCTGGTCAAGCAAAGAAAATGCCACTTGATAAACCATCGAAAATTGAGTGGCGAATCTCCTGAAAAAAAGGAGTTTTTCTATTTAGCACTTTTGCAACTTTTTAAGCCTTGGCGTGCAGAAGAGGAACTGCTTGGAGATTTCCTTTGTTACGAAGACTCATTCAATGCTGCCAAGGAGACCATAGAATGTCCTTCTTTTCCCAAATATGTAGAAATGTTGAATGTGGAAATTGAGCAGGAAGCAACGATTGCAGCCGAGATTGCCAGAGACAGTTCTCAGGACAGTCAGAGTTCTGCTTCATTGAGTCAGGATCCACTAGGAGGACCTCTTATCGAAAATGAAGCTGCCACTGCTATGAATGAAGTGGAAAGAGCCATGGCACATGCTCAGGAGGATGCGGTTAACTTAGAAGAGTTGGAAAGACAACTCAACGTTGAGCAGAGGAAAATATATGACGAACTTACCATGCAAATTGATCATGGATTAAGTCATGACAAGAAAGAGTGCTCATGTACGTCGTTGAAGCCTGTCCGACTGTACGTGAGTGGAGAAGCGGGAACTGGAAAAAGTTTCCTTATTAAAGCAATTTCATGTTATTTGCAGGAAAGGACAGAGTCATCGCTGTCTTGTGTTGTCACCGCTCCAACTGGACTGGCAGCACATAACATTAAAGGGATTACTTTACATCGTTTACTGATGCTGCCAGTGGAGCATGACAACAAATTAGAATATCACAAGCTATCTGGAGATGCTTGTTTTGAAGTTTCAAGAGTCTTGAGGAAAATGAAACTTCTTATCATTGACGAAGTAAGCATGGTTTCCAATGTCATGCTTGCCTTTGTGCATTTGAGAATGCAAGAAGTTCTCAAAACAGAGTATGATGTGTTATTTGGTGGCAAACACATCATTGTTTTCGGAGATCTTCTGCAGGTGACACCAGTGAAAGGGCAACCTGTGTTCAAAATGCTCACGCATGAAGATACCAGGAAGTGCTTAGGGAGTATTGGCAACGTCAATATATGGTTAAACTTCAATTATGCTGAACTGCATGAAAATATGCGTCAGGCAAAGGATGAAGTTTACAAGACTATTCTACAAGATGTTAGAATTGGAAAAGTGACCGAGCATGGGAAAGAAGCTTTACATGCACGATTACTGACAAATTTATATCCAGACGAAGATGTTGTGCCTGAGAATATTTTTCAGAAAGTTACTGAGAAAAAATCTGGAATATGTTTGATGCCAACTCTTGCAGAATGTGCCAAATTCAACAACAAAATGTTGCATTTAGAAAAGCAAGAGATTGTGAAATTGGAAGCTATTGACAGAGTAGAGCATATGGGATCAACAATTATTTTGTCTGAGAATCTGAAAACAAAATTGGATTCATTAGAGAAGAGTATATCTAAAACTGCGGGTTTTGAAAAGACTCTGAATGTGTGCTTGAACTGCCGTATAATTTTAAGAAGGAATTTACATGTTGAAAGAGGTCTGGTAAATGGATCAATGGGTAATGTTGTTGATTTTGTGAAATACAGAAATAGAGATGGAATTGAATTTTTAAAAATTAAATTTGATGGCATTGAGGAAGTACAGCTAATTGCTCGTTGTTCTGCTAGATTTTTGCTTGTAAAAGACTTATATGTTCGTCGTAAGCAGTTTCCTGTTTGCTTGGCATATGCGGTGACAATTCATAAATCGCAAGGTTTAAGTGTAGACTGTGCATTGGTGAATATTGGCAGTTCTGTGTTCAAGGAGGGTATGGCATATGTGGCATTGTCACGAGTTAGGACTTTATCGGGATTGTACTTGATTGAGTGTGATGTCACAAACATTTGTGCGGATCTAGATTGTGTTAAGGAATACAATAGGTTGAGAAGAGAGTATGCGCCACATTTGCCTCAGTATCCTTTGTTTGAGAAACGTGTGGTAGGCCGGAAACGAAGAAATGTGACCAATACTGGGGAGGTTGTAGCAAAAAGACGAAAAGTCGATGAACCTGAAATTACAAGCAGAAACAAAAAGGATTCTGTTGAAGATGTTGTTGGTTTTCAATTTGAAAACAGTTCTGGTGTCAACTGCTATGCTAATGTAGTAGTTAATGTTTTGTTTTCTCTAGAAAATGTAAAAGAAGAGATTGTGGTCAATTCTGATCAAAGATTTTGCAGTTTGTTAAATTCTGTGTTAGAGAAATGTAGCACTGATAGAACAAACATAGAAAGTGTGTCTGAAATTCGAAATCTGTTAGACAGATGTTCAGGCCAAACACAATTCTCTCAAAATAGTCAGCAAGATTGTCAGGAGTTTTTAATGTACATGCTTGATGTATTGCATGATGAAGGTGTAGATGTAGATCACCTGTTTGGGCTTTCTTATCAATGGCAGCATGACTGCGAGAACTGTAGGGTATCAAGTACTACTAGTGTAGACTCAGAAAGATTTATATATTTAACTTTGCCAGACAGTAAATCAGTCTCTTTTAATAAGCTAGTAAAAGCAGCTGATCACAACATGGAGTGTAGCCAATGTAAATCTGAAATGATGTCCACATTATTTATACGAACATATGGCCAGTATGTCATTTTAATGTTCCAACGATGTAGGCCTGATGGAACAAAATTGACAACTTTAATTAAAAATGTTGTGGCTTCACAGTTGTCAATATCAGGAAGGACTTTTGTAACTGTAGCAATTATATATCATGATGGTCCTTCAATAACATCAGGACATTATACAGCTTATTTAAAGTGTAGAAATGGCTGGTCATTCTGCAATGAATCTAGTTTTAATTTTCAAAAAAAAATTGCCGTTTGACCTTAAAAACTCTTACCTGGTGTTTTTAAAACCAAAATTTTAGGGAAAGAATCTCGGGATGTGCTCTGAGGAATTTCAAGAAGTTCTCATGGCTCCTACACGATTTGGCCTTGAGGATAAGTGTAGTACAGAGACATAACTTCTTACCATAACACTGGACTTTATGGAGAAATACGTGCACTTTGAATGAGTTCAGAAAAACTGTTTCTTTTTATAAGCTAATTGAAGCAGCCAATCAAAACATGGAGTAGAGGGAATGTAAGTCTGCAATGCTGTCTACTGTTTTACATTGCTTTGTGATTAAAAGTGATGTAGAGAATTAAATAATTGTACTAGTCATAAAGGTAGTGTAAGTCTGCTTCATAGTAAGCAGTATCAGTGTGATAGGAAATGTAGAACATGATTAAGGCGGTAAGGAGTTGGTGGCAGCTTCTCCCACCCCGCTTGGCGCCGACCCTGCATTTTGATATCTCGCACGCTGTTAAAACTCTGAGGTGGCGATAGCAGAGCAATTGAATGCTTTTAAATTCACTTGGCACTGTAGTCACTACTTTTAATTTTATTGAAACTGTATTGTACAATTGTTGCTATTAGCTGCGTATAATCACGCTGTTGAAAAATTCCACTCACCTGCACTCACACAGGGCTTAACAGTGGGATTGTTCCTTTCTGCCTCTTTGACCCCTGAACCGGCACTGCAGCCAATCGCGGTGTTTGGAGGGCGGGGCAGGGACGGGACACACGGAGAGTCGAGCGGTTAGCGCTCTAGACCTCCAGCATTCCAGGGCTATTTAGGCGGCGAGGAGGCGGTCGCGCTGTGCGGTAAGGAGTTGGTGGCAGCTTCTCCCACCCCGCTTGGCGCCGACCCTGCATTTTGATATCTCGCACGCTGTTAAAACTCTGAGGTGGCGATAGCAGAGCAATTGAATGCTTTTAAATTCACTTGGCACTGTAGTCACTACTTTTAATTTTATTGAAACTGTATTGTACAATTGTTGCTATTAGCTGCGTATAATCACGCTGTTGAAAAATTCCACTCACCTGCACTCTCACAGGGCTTAACAGTGGGATTGTTCCTTTCTGCCTCTTTGACCCCTGAACCGGCACTGCAGCCAATCGCGGTGTTTGGAGGGCGGGGCAGGGACGGGACACACGGAGAGTCGAGCGGTTAGCGCTCTAGACCTCCAGCATTCCAGGGCTATTTAGGCGGCGAGGAGGCGGTCGCGCTGTGCGGTAAGGAGTTGGTGGCAGCTTCTCCCACCCCGCTTGGCGCCGACCCTGCATTTTGATATCTCGCACGCTGTTAAAACTCTGAGGTGGCGATAGCAGAGCAATTGAATGCTTTTAAATTCACTTGGCACTGTAGTCACTACTTTTAATTTTATTGAAACTGTATTGTACAATTGTTGCTATTAGCTGCGTATAATCACGCTGTTGAAAAATTCCACTCACCTGCACTCACACAGGGCTTAACAGTGGGATTGTTCCTTTCTGCCTCTTTGACCCCTGAACCGGCACTGCAGCCAATCGCGGTGTTTGGAGGGCGGGGCAGGGACGGGACACACGGAGAGTCGAGCGGTTAGCGCTCTAGACCTCCAGCATTCCAGGGCTATTTAGGCGGCGAGGAGGCGGTCGCGCTGTGCGGTAAGGAGTTGGTGGCAGCTTCTCCCACCCCGCTTGGCGCCGACCCTGCATTTTGATATCTCGCACGCTGTTAAAACTCTGAGGTGGCGATAGCAGAGCAATTGAATGCTTTTAAATTCACTTGGCACTGTAGTCACTACTTTTAATTTTATTGAAACTGTATTGTACAATTGTTGCTATTAGCTGCGTATAATCACGCTGTTGAAAAATTCCACTCACCTGCACTCACACAGGGCTTAACAGTGGGATTGTTCCTTTCTGCCTCTTTGACCCCTGAACCGGCACTGCAGCCAATCGCGGTGTTTGGAGGGCGGGGCAGGGACGGGACACACGGAGAGTCGAGCGGTTAGCGCTCTAGACCTCCAGCATTCCAGGGCTATTTAGCCCCTCGTCGGCTCCAGCGCGCAGCGTTGGCGCGCAGGGTGGCGCCTACTCCTGCGCCTAAGACGAGCCAAAGACCAGCCCGTCTGCGCCCGTCCGCGACAGGACGGGGCTAGGGGCAGGAGGACATGGCGGCACACTCTGGCGGTGTGGCCGATGCCCTCGGACACGAGAGGATTATATATAGCCCCCAGACGCTAACAGTAGTACGTGAGCGTCTACCGACTACCTGTGTCGGTAAGATAGACCACCATCTAGAGGGGCCGTTCTCGTGTTTTGTATGTAGAACGCAGTTCCACCATAATACTGAGGGAACCGATCAACAGCAAATCAGTGTTGCTAGGCCCACCGGGGATGGACATTACAGTGGGCCTAATTCCTTTGCGGGGAGTAAAAACCTACTATGTAATGCACGATCATTAGTAAAGCATAGCACTCAAATTTGGGACATGATAGATACGGAGTTACCAGATATCTGTTTTATAACGGAGACCTGGCTCAAACCCCATCTAGTCCCTGCTATCGCGCTGAGCATTCCATTAGGGTACAAAATAGTCCGGATGGATCGGTTGAATAAAGTAGGAGGGGGGGTTGCAATAGTGCATAAGGAGGAACTTAAAATTACCATTCTGGATGAAATCAGTACCCTACAGATGGAACTACTAGTTTTTAAACTTAACTCCGCATCGAGGGAACAAAGAAAGGGTGCCCTGGTCTATCGCCCCCCAGGCCCTAGTGGAAACTTTTCTATCTCCCTCATGGAAGCCCTACTACCGTTTGTAGATCAAAATCAAAACTTCCTGTTATTAGGAGATTTTAATGTGCATGGAGAGTTGGAAGACTGCCTGGATGTTAAAACTCTTTTAACGGATCTTGAGATCTTAGGCCTAAAAAAAATTAACTATGGGCCTACGCATGAGGCAGGCCATACTTTGGACCTAGTGTTCTCGAATTCACCCCGGACAATATGTGCAGCTTCCACCCAGGTCGAATGGACAGACCATTTTATTCTGGAATTCTATACTGACACTATGAATACACCAGCCATACAGACCGCACTTGCCACTAAAAGAAGACCCTGGCACAAATTAACTGCCGAGGCCTTTGCAGAGGTATATAAAGATCACCTGTCCACTGGTCAGTCGGTGGATATAAATACTGAGCTTCAGCGGCTCAAGCAGGCTATTAGTGCAGCCATAAACTCTACCATCCCTCTGAAAATATATAAAGCACGCAAGGCAAACAGACAAGAAATCTGGTTTTCTGAAAGCTTGAGATTGCTTAAACAAAAAACCAGGAAGTTAGAAAAAGTATGGAGACGGTCTCGAAGGTCTGAGGATAAGGAACTGCATAAAGTTTCCTTAAGGAAATATCATAAAGCTATCAGGGTAGCTCGGAAAAATTATATAGGCACACAACTAGCAGAGGCTGGGAAAGACCCAGGGCTGTTGTATAAAATCCTACTAACATTTACCAAACCGGCAGCCTGTGAAACAATGGAGAATGCCTCTCAGGCACTATGTGATGAGATTGCACTATTTTTTACGAGGAAAATTGATGCCATCTATGAAAAGATACTGGCTGCTAAGTTAAACGAGACAGCTGTTCTAAATCTCCCAGACAATAATGTATTCCCGAACCTAACCGTAGCTAGCCTTAAAAGCTTTCCCCCCATCTCACTAGCAGAGGTTACTACACTAACCACTCAGATCAAGAGCGGCAGCCCCCTGGATATCATTCCAGCTCGCATTATGCCTTTGCTGTCTGATGTCCTGGGCCCAGAAATCCAAAAGTTAATAAACCTATCTCTGAGCACCGGAGAAGTGCCGAGAGACTGGAAACGGGCCTTGGTGAGACCTCTGAGGAAGAACTTATGGGTAAGATTATGGAGAAACATGTCAACCAACACCTGTCTAGGTTCGTCGAGGAGACTAATGGGTTGGATCCCTCCCAGTCGGGTTTTAGGCCAGGGCACAGCACCGAGACCACCTTGCTGTCAGTCGCAGACGATCTACACAGGTTCCAGGATAAAGGTTACTCTGTTATCCTGGTCCTGTTGGATCTGTCTGCGGCATTTGATACTGTGTCACACGACATCATGACCGCCAGGCTTGTTAACATCGGCCTGGAAGATAAGGCTCTGGCTTGGTTGGGGAGTTTCCTGAGGGATCGCACCCAAACAGTCACCTTGGGTGCTTATCGGTCAGAGGAGTCGGGGATCTCAAAGGGGGTGCCACAGGGCTCTTGCCTGAGCCCTACTTTATTTAATATCTACGTGGCCCCCCTCGCTAACATCATGAGATCCCATGGGTTCATCCCTGCGTCATACGCAGATGATACCCAACTCCTCTTCCCTTTTAAGATCCTTACGGATGAGATCAGGAGCTCCTTTTCCCAGGGGATGAAGGCAGTGGCCCACTGGATGGCATCTAACCTCCTGCAATGCAATGTTGCGAAAACGGAGGTGATGCTGTTCGGGGAAGCCAAGATCCTTTGGTCCCCAGACTGGTGGCCACAGGACCTTGGCCCAGTCCCGGAGCCTAAACAGGTGGTCAAGGATCTCGGGGTGCGCCTAGACCAGGACCTCTCCTTTAAAAACCATACTGCCCAAGTGGTAGGGTCCTGCTTCCACATAATTGGGATGTTGCGGAAGGTATTTCCCCTACTGCCGGATTCAACAAGGAAGACCCTGGTACAAGCCCTGATATTGAGTCGGTTGGACTACTGCAACGGGTTGCTCCTCTCTGCAAATGAGGGGGTTACCTCGAGATTGCAGGTAGTCCAAAACACAGCAGCTCGCCTTGTCCTTAATAAACCCCCCCGAACACCCTCTAAACCCCTTCTGACTGCGTTGCATTGGCTCTCTGTGAAACAAAGGGTGAAGTTTAAGGTGTGTTGTATTATGCACAAATGTCTTTCGAGAAAAGGCCCTCTATATCTGCTTAGCAAATTCTCACCCTATGTGCCTTCACGGTCCTTGAGATCAAGCGAACAGGCTTTGCTGCAGATACCTAGAGCGAAAAAGGTGAGACAAGGGGACAGAGCACTTTCCATTGCGGGCCCCATGTTGTGGAATACCCTTCCACTTTCCCTGAGACTCTGCAAAGAGCACCTAGCTTTTAGGAGACAGCTGAAAACGTTCTTATTCTAAATCATGGAGATACAGCGACAGGTTGTTTATTTGCTTCTAGGTGGCCAAAGGCGCGGAGATACTCCTTCGGGAGGTGATCCTAGCGCGTTACAAACTCGCAAATAAATAAAATAAATAAATAAGGAAGAAGGGGAAGATATTACTAGTCCAGGATTGTGTAAATGATCTTCAACATTTTAATTCTGAAAGTTGTGGAAATGCGAAAAGACGGGATTGGCTAACAAGAAATCCAAGAGTTATACATGGCTCTGACAAGATTTGGCCTTGTGGAATCTTGTGGTAGAGAGCAAGAAGTCATTTATTGTATGTAACATGTTTTTGAAAACGATGGAGGTTTTCTTTCAGAAAGTGGCGGGTTGAAAGTAATAACAGCCCAACAGAGTGTAAGCTGTTCATAGGACATCCTTGGCCGTCATGGAAAGTAAGTTAACTTTAAGGAGTTCTGAATTTTGATTTCTAATGTTGTATGGGTTTTTTAAACACAATCATTTTGATTGTGTTTTTTTTTCCCCGCTGTTATATGATGAATACCTTCAAGTCACTGTTTTAGTGAAATTTGATACATTCTGAGAACAGCAAAAATAAACCATTTAACATGTATAATTAATTCTGTTCTGTTTGCATTTATGATGTACATGTAGAACTGTGTAGGAGGCATGGAGAAGGTGAGGCTTCTGTAAGTGTCAAAGTTGTTGCATACAGTCCTCATATTCTACGTAGTCTTTTATATTTCATTACTTTCACTGTTTCTGACTGATCTAAATTTTTTTTTTTAAAAAGAACAGTAAGTATAAGGGAAGGAAACAGACAGTTATGTTAAAAGAAACACAGCTATAGGGAATAAACTAGGGATACTGTTACCCGCAATCCTCTGCTGATGATGTCACTGAGCATGTCATGAATGATGTAATATGTGACATCATCAGCAGTGGATTACGGGTAATAGTATCTCTAGTTTACTCCCTTATAGCTGTCTTTCTTTTAACATAAGTGTCTGTTTCCTTCCCTTATACTTACTGTTCTTTTTTTTTTTAAAAATGTTTGGGTTCGCTTCCGGTTCGCGTACCGGGGAGCGAACTGGGAAGCGAACTAAGAGAAATAGAGGTTGGCACAGTTGCAAATATTGTACCAATTTTTTAATAACGGGGAGGTAGTTCTGAAAAGAACTTTTTTTAAAATTGTTTTTGTTGTTTTATATTTTTTTTATTATTTTTCTGAACATTTTTTTACTTTTTTTGAATTTTTCTGAATAGTTTTATAATTTTTTTGTTTTTTTTTCGGAGGGGGCAACGAAAACGATTCATTGTAAAGGGCTCAACAGGAGCAAGAAAACAAAAAAAAAGAATTTATTGTTTGGGGAGTTTCGGACAAACATGAGCATGATTGTCAATAGCTCTGTTGATCAGAGTGATGCTACTTTCTGCGTAGCAAATGAATCCACTGCAATGTAGGCAGACTTGTTTTACTTCACGAAATCTCGTTTGTATATTTGGCACCATCTCCCTGCCCTCTGGTCCCGTTACTTCCGGTACAACAGATCTTCTGGCCATAATAGGGAGATTATCTAGGTCGTCCTGTTCCTCTTCTTCGTCTTCTTGCTGAATTATAACTTTAGCAGGTGGTCCACTCTTCCTTGGATGTGGTGGAGGTGGTGGGGAAGCACCAGCTGAAGCTAGTAAAGAAGCCATTGCTCACTGGTAACAAAGGGTCTTTCTCTCACAATGATGAAAGTCAGAGTGAGGAAAGAAGGAGGGATTTTCACCATTTGGGAAAAAAAACTAGTTCTCAACCAATGAAAAGTGTTCATTTTAGATCATATGACCTAGTCTTACATCATTAGGAAAGCGAAAGTGAAATGAACCAATGAAAAGTGTTATTACCAAGTCACATGACCTGCTGTGTGTATGTTACGCGCTTTGCAGGGCCTCCCGAATTGCTTCCAGAAACCTGTGCTTTGCGACTCGGTAAGCGTACGAGTTCGCTAACGTAGCACGTCATATGACGTATCACGCGACAACGAGAAACGTCATGCGGACGGGAGGCGTCACGATGTTGTTTTCTAACGCGGCAGTTGCGGTAAAGAAACGTTTACCGGCTCGCGGTCTATTTCGCGGCATCAAGGTCAGCTAACGGGAAGCTTCCCGATTCGCGAAGCGGGAACGAAGAAAAAAAAATATAAAAAAAAAAAGTTATTAATAAACATATAAAATATATTTTTGGATTTAAAGAAGAATACATTTTACAGCTACAGATATTAGCTGTTAAAAAACCAATGAAATTCACTGAAAAAACCATAGGTTATAGACCATATATAGTTAGGAATTAGCATTTACAAAACCTTGAAAATTCACTGAAAAAACCATAGGTTATAGACCATATATAGTTAGGAATTAGCATTTAAAAAACCTTATTTTACTCACACAAAACCATTGAAATTCCATATATAGTTAGTTGCACTAACTATATATCGCGCACCCGCAATCCACTGCTGATGATGCCACATATTACATCATTCATGACATGGTCAGTGACATCACTGATGACATCACTGATGACATCTCAAATGACATCACTGATGACATCACTGATGACATCTCAAATGACATCACTGATGACATCTCACTTGACATCAATGATCACATCACTGATGATATCATTCATGTGATAATACAATGCATCTCCTCACACTGTAATATAACCTCCGTTACACCCAGTGTTAAATAGAGAGTATCATTTTTGAAACCATTGACACACCAATACTAGTTACTACATACGCACTCACTGATTCCTATGTCTACACACACATTCACTCATACAATCATTCATACATACAATCACTCATCTTTACAACACTATCATATGCACTCATACACCTATACAGACACTCACACTCTGCCACTCATCCATGGAGTTACTCATACACCTAGTCAGTCCTGAAAAGAATCAATCACACTTCCATTTTCTCATCTATACAGTTAAACACAGAACACCTTACATTTTCAAACATGTACTAACACATACTTACTTTCTTATACAATCATTGATACAAGTACAGATTGATCTGCACAGAGTCACACACCTCCCAGCTAGCCACACACACACTCAGTCTCCCGTACAAATACTTGGGCAATCAATCAATAACCCATATAGTTACTCATATAGCTACTGATCAACACATGCAGCAGTTTACAGAACAACAGACATAATGATGCACAAATTAAGACAGTTTAGTCACTAACCCATGCACTCAGTGAGACACATTTAATCAGTCACTCATACATTCAGTCATGCACCTACTAAATCCTTCGTCCAGACACTTATACATCCACTCATTGTTCAATATGTAAGACATATTTTAACTTTACAGAATTATACAGTCACTGGATGTTGTCATCAGTGATGTCATCAGTGATGTCATTTGAGATGTCATCAGTGATGTCATCAGTGATGTCATTTGAGATGTCATCAGTGATGTCATCAGTGATGTCACTGACCATGTCATGAATGATGTAATATGTGACATCATCAGCAGTGGATTGCGGGTGCGCGATATATAGTTAGTGCAACTAACTATATATGGAATTTCAATGGTTTTGTGTGAGTAAAATAAGGTTTTTTAAATGCTAATTCCTAACTATATATGGTCTATAACCTATGGTTTTTTCAGTGAATTTTCAAGGTTTTGTAAATGCTAATTCCTAACTATATATGGTCTATAACCTATGGTTTTTTCAGTGAATATATATATAGATATATATAAATATATATATTGATAGTTAGAAAGATAGCCAGATAGACATATCGATAGATAGATATTTATTTCAATGAAATAATTTCTTGATAAAACTGATTGTTTTTGGCTAGGAATTTCTGTATTGTAATATTTAGGAAAAAAGATTACTTGTCCTAACCAAAAGCAGCAAATCTGCCTATTACAATACTGTGAATTGATCGAGGGTATGCCTTAACCCCAAGGAGGTGAGCACTGTTTAACTGATGCCAATAAGTTCTCGTTAGTATAGTGGTCAGTATCCCCGCCTGTCACGCGGGAGACCGGGGTTCAATTCCCCGACGGGGAGGCGATTCATTTTATTCACACAATTAAATAAAATGATGTACTTTCTAACATTGTAAAATATATCTGTCATTATCCTTGCCTATTCTGATTGAGAAAAAAGGTTGAATTCACTGATGGCCAAAATGCTTACTGATGTGTTAACTGAAATTCAGAATATGCTCTGAATATTTCAATATGCACAGGCGTACCATCAAAAACACTTTACATCTGCATTCTCTTGGAAAATGAGATGAAGCAGTGGTGAATCCTAGGCTGCTGTTCCACTCGATTGGCACAATTTACAAGTAGAATGACTGCTTTTGGTTAGTAGTGTCCCCTGGTGGCTAATAGTTATAAGCTGCAAATGGTAAAGTGAGCTAATTATATATATATATATATATATATATATATATATATATATATATAAATATATATATTGATAGTTAGAAAGATAGCCAGATAGACAGATCGATAGATAGATATTTATTTCAATGAAATAATTTCTTGATAAAACTGATTGTTTTTGGCTAGGAATTTCTGTATTGTAATATTTAGGAAAAAAGATTACTTGTCCTAACCAAAAGCAGCAAATCTGCCTATTACAATACTGTGAATTGATCGAGGGTATGCCTTAACCCCAAGGAGGTGAGCACTGTTTAACTGATGCCAATAAGTCCTCGTTAGTATAGTGGTCAGTATCCCCGCCTGTCACGCAGGAGACCGGGGATCAATTCCCCGACAGGGAGCCGATTCCTTTTATTCACACAATTAAATAAAATGATGCACTTTCTAACATTGTAAAATATATCTGTCATTATCCTTGCCTATTCCGATTGAGAAAAAAGGTTGAATTCACAGATGGACAAAATGCTTACTGATGTGTTAACTGAAATTCAGAATATGCTCTGAATATTTCAATATGCACAGGCGTACCATCAAAAACACTTTACATCTGCATTCTCTTGGAAAATGAGATGAAGCAGTGGTGAATCCTAGGCTGCTGTTCCACTCGATTGGCACAATTTACAAGTAGAATGACTGCTTTTGGTTAGTAGTGACCCCTGGTGGCTAATAGTTATAAGCTGCAAATGATAAAGTGAGCTGATTATATATATATATATAGATATATATAAATATATATATTGATAGTTAGAAAGATAGCCAGATAGACAGATCGATAGATAGATATTTATTTCAATGAAATAATTTCTTGATAAAACTGATTGTTTTTGGCTAGGAATTTCTGTATTGTAATATTTAGGAAAAGAGATTATTTGTCCTAACCAAAAGCAGCAAATCTGCCTATTACAATACTGTGAATTGATCGAGGGTATGCCTTAACCCCAAGGAGGTGAGCACTGTTCAACTGATGCCAATAAGTCCTCGTTAGTATAGTGGTCAGTATCCCCGCCTGTCACGCGGGAGACAGGGGTTCAATTCCCCGACGGGGAGGCGATTCCTTTTATTCACACAATTAAATAAAATGATGCACTTTCTAACATTGTAAAATATATCTGTCATTATCCTTGCCTATTCCAATTGAGAAAAAAGGTTGAATTCACTGATGGACAAAATGCTTACTGATGTGTTGACTGAAATTCAGAATATGCTCTGAATATTTCAATATGCACAGGCGTACCATCAAAAACACTTTACATCTGCATTCTCTTGGAAAATGAGATGAAGCAGTGGTGAATCCTAGGCTGCTGTTCCACTCGATTGGCACAATTTACAAGTAGAATGACTGCTTTTGGTTAGTAGTGACCCCTGGTGGCTAATAGTTATAAGCTGCAAATGGTAAAGTGAGCTGATTATATATATATATAGATATATATAAATATATATATTGATAGTTAGAAAGATAGCCAGATAGACAGATCGATAGATAGATATTTATTTCAATGAAATCATTTCTTGATAAAACTGATTGTTTTTGGCTAGGAATTTCTGTATTGTAATATTTAGGAAAAAAGATTACTTGTCCTAACCAAAAGCAGCAAATCTGCCTATTACAATACTGTGAATTGATCGAGGGTATGCCATAACCCCAAGGAGGTGAGCACTGTTTAACTGATGCCAATAAGTCCTCGTTAGTATAGTGGTCAGTATCCCCGCCTGTCACGCAGGAGACCGGGGATCAATTCCCTGACGGGGAGGCGATTCCTTTTATTCACACAATTAAATAAAATGATGCACTTTCTAACATTGTAAAATATATCTGTCATTATCCTTGCCTATTCCGATTGAGAAAAAAGGTTGAATTCACAGATGGACAAAATGCTTACTGATGTGTTAACTGAAATTCAGAATATGCTCTGAATATTTCAATATGCACAGGCGTACCATCAAAAACACTTTACATCTGCATTCTCTTGGAAAATGAGATGAAGCAGTGGTGAATCCTAGGCTGCTGTTCCACTCGATTGGCACAATTTACAAGTAGAATGACTGCTTTTGGTTAGTAGTGACCCCTGGTGGCTAATAGTTATAAGCTGCAAATGATAAAGTGAGCTGATTATATATATATATATAGATATATATAAATATATATATTGATAGTTAGAAAGATAGCCAGATAGACAGATCGATAGATAGATATTTATTTCAATGAAATAATTTCTTGATAAAACTGATTGTTTTTGGCTAGGAATTTCTGTATTGTAATATTTAGGAAAAAAGATTACTTGTCCTAACCAAAAGCAGCAAATCTGCCTATTACAATACTGTGAATTGATCGAGGGTATGCCTTAACCCCAAGGAGGAGAGCACTGTTCAACTAATGCCAATAAGTCCTCGTTAGTATAGTGGTCAGTATCCCCGCCTGTCACGCGGGAGACCGGGGTTCAATTCCCCGACGGGGAGGCGATTCCTTTTATTCACACAATTAAATAAAATGATGCACTTTCTAACATTGTAAAATATATCTGTCATTATCCTTGCCTATTCCAATTGAGAAAAAAGGTTGAATTCACTGATGGACAAAATGCTTACTGATGTGTTGACTGAAATTCAGAATATGCTCTGAATATTTCAATATGCACAGGCGTACCATCAAAAACACTTTACATCTGCATTCTCTTGGAAAATGAGATGAAGCAGTGGTGAATCCTAGGCTGCTGTTCCACTCGATTGGCACAATTTACAAGTAGAATGACTGCTTTTGGTTAGTAGTGACCCCTGGTGGCTAATAGTTATAAGCTGCAAATGGTAAAGTGAGCTGATTATATATATATATATAGATATATATAAATATATATATTGATAGTTAGAAAGATAGCCAGATAGACAGATCAATAGATAGATATTTATTTCAATGAAATCATTTCTTGATAAAACTGATTGTTTTTGGCTAGGAATTTCTGTATTGTAATATTTAGGAAAAAAGATTACTTGTCCTAACCAAAAGCAGCAAATCTGCCTATTACAATACTCTGAATTGATCGAGGGTATGCCATAACCCCAAGGAGGTGAGCACTGTTTAACTGATGCCAATAAGTCCTCGTTAGTATAGTGGTCAGTATCCCCGCCTGTCACGCAGGAGACCGGGGATCAATTCCCTGACGGGGAGGCGATTCCTTTTATTCACACAATTAAATAAAATGATGCACTTTCTAACATTGTAAAATATATCTGTCATTATCCTTGCCTATTCCGATTGAGAAAAAAGGTTGAATTCACAGATGGACAAAATGCTTACTGATGTGTTAACTGAAATTCAGAATATGCTCTGAATATTTCAATATGCACAGGCGTACCATCAAAAACACTTTACATCTGCATTCTCTTGGAAAATGAGATGAAGCAGTGGTGAATCCTAGGCTGCTGTTCCACTCGATTGGCACAATTTACAAGTAGAATGACTGCTTTTGGTTAGTAGTGACCCCTGGTGGCTAATAGTTATAAGCTGCAAATGATAAAGTGAGCTGATTATATATATATATATAGATATATATAAATATATATATTGATAGTTAGAAAGATAGCCAGATAGACAGATCGATAAATAGATATTTATTTCAATGAAATAATTTCTTGATAAAACTGATTGTTTTTGGCTAGGAATTTCTGTATTGTAATATTTAGGAAAAAAGATTACTTGTCCTAACCAAAAGCAGCAAATCTGCCTATTACAATACTGTGAATTGATCGAGGGTATGCCTTAACCCCAAGGAGGTGAGCACTGTTCAACTGATGCCAATAAGTCCTCGTTAGTATAGTGGTCAGTATCCCCGCCTGTCACGCGGGAGACCGGGGTTCAATTCCCCGACGGGGAGGCGATTCCTTTTATTCACACAATTAAATAAAATGATGCACTTTCTAACATTGTAAAATATATCTGTCATTATCCTTGCCTATTCCAATTGAGAAAAAAGGTTGAATTCACTGATGGACAAAATGCTTACTGATGTGTTGACTGAAATTCAGAATATGCTCTGAATATTTCAATATGCACAGGCGTACCATCAAAAACACTTTACATCTGCATTCTCTTGGAAAATGAGATGAAGCAGTGGTGAATCCTAGGCTGCTGTTCCACTCGATTGGCACAATTTACAAGTAGAATGACTGCTTTTGGTTAGTAGTGACCCCTGGTGGCTAATAGTTATAAGCTGCAAATGGTAAAGTGAGCTGATTATATATATATATATAGATATATATAAATATATATATTGATAGTTAGAAAGATAGCCAGATAGACAGATCAATAGATAGATATTTATTTCAATGAAATCATTTCTTGATAAAACTGATTGTTTTTGGCTAGGAATTTCTGTATTGTAATATTTAGGAAAAAAGATTACTTGTCCTAACCAAAAGCAGCAAATCTGCCTATTACAATACTGTGAATTGATCGAGGGTATGCCATAACCACAAGGAGGTGAGCACTGTTTAACTGATGCCAATAAGTCCTCGTTAGTATAGTGGTCTGTATCCCCGCCTGTCACGCAGGAGACCGGGGATCAATTCCCTGACGGGGAGGCGATTCCTTTTATTCACACAATTAAATAAAATGATGCACTTTCTAACATTGTAAAATATATCTGTCATTATCCTTGCCTATTCCGATTGAGAAAAAAGGTTGGATTCACAGATGGACAAAATGCTTACTGATGTGTTACCTTAAATTCAGAATATGCTCTGAATATTTCAATATGCACAGGCGTACCATCAAAAACACTTTACATCTGCATTCTCTTGGAAAATGAGATGAAGCAGTGGTGAATCCTAGGCTGCTGTTCCACTCGATTGGCACAATTTACAAGTAGAATGACTGCTTTTGGTTAGTAGTGACCCCTGGTGGCTAATAGTTATAAGCCGCAAATGATAAAGTGAGCTGATTATATATATATATATAGATATATATAAATATATATATTGATAGTTAGAAAGATAGCCAGATAGGCAGATCGATAGATAGATATTTATTTCAATGAAATAATTTCTTGATAAAACTGATTGTTTTTGGCTAGGAATTTCTGTATTGTAATATTTAGGAAAAAAGATTACTTGTCCTAACCAAAAGCAGCAAATCTGCCTATTACAATACTGTGAATTGATCGAGGGTATGCCTTAACCCCAAGGAGGTGAGCACTGTTCAACTGATGCCAATAAGTCCTCGTTAGTATAGTGGTCAGTATCCCCGCCTGTCACGCGGGAGACCGGGGTTCAATTCCCCGACGGGGAGGCGATTCCTTTTATTCACACAATTAAATAAAATGATGCACTTTCTAACATTGTAAAATATATCTGTCATTATCCTTGCCTATTCCAATTGAGAAAAAAGGTTGAATTCACTGATGGACAAAATGCTTACTGATGTGTTGACTGAAATTCAGAATATGCTCTGAATATTTCAATATGCACAGGCGTACCATCAAAAACACTTTACATCTGCATTCTCTTGGAAAATGAGATGAAGCAGTGGTGAATCCTAGGCTGCTGTTCCACTCGATTGGCACAATTTACAAGTAGAATGACTGCTTTTGGTTAGTAGTGACCCCTGGTGGCTAATAGCTATAAGCTGCAAATGGTAAAGTGAGCTGATTATATATATATATATATAGATATATATAAATATATATATTGATAGTTAGAAAGATAGCCAGATAGACAGATCGATAGATAGATATTTATTTCAATGAAATCATTTCTTGATAAAACTGATTGTTTTTGGCTAGGAATTTCTGTATTGTAATATTTAGGAAAAAAGATTACTTGTCCTAACCAAAAGCAGCAAATCTGCCTATTACAATACTGTGAATTGATCGAGGGTATGCCATAACCCCAAGGAGGTGAGCACTGTTTAACTGATGCCAATAAGTCCTCGTTAGTATAGTGGTCAGTATCCCCGCCTGTCACGCAGGAGACCGGGGATCAATTCCCTGACGGGGAGGCGATTCCTTTTATTCACACAATTAAATAAAATGATGCACTTTCTAACATTGTAAAATATATCTGTCATTATCCTTGCCTATTCCGATTGAGAAAAAAGGTTGAATTCACAGATGGACAAAATGCTTACTGATGTGTTAACTGAAATTCAGAATATGCTCTGAATATTTCAATATGCACAGGCGTACCATCAAAAACACTTTACATCTGCATTCTCTTGGAAAATGAGATGAAGCAGTGGTGAATCCTAGGCTGCTGTTCCACTCGATTGGCACAATTTACAAGTAGAATGACTGCTTTTGGTTAGTAGTGACCCCTGGTGGCTAATAGTTATAAGCTGCAAATGATAAAGTGAGCTGATTATATATATATATATAGATATATATAAATATATATATTGATAGTTAGAAAGATAGCCAGATAGACAGATCGATAGATAGATATTTATTTCAATTAAATAATTTCTTGATAAAACTGATTGTTTTTGGCTAGGAATTTCTGTATTGTAATATTTAGGAAAAAAGATTACTTGTCCTAACCAAAAGCAGCAAATCTGCCTATTACAATACTGTGAATTGATCGAGGGTATGCCTTAACCCCAAGGAGGTGAGCACTGTTCAACTGATGCCAATAAGTCCTCGTTAGTATAGTGGTCAGTATCCCCGCCTGTCACGCGGGAGACCGGGGTTCAATTCCCCGACGGGGAGGCAATTCCTTTTATTCACACAATTAAATAAAATGATGCACTTTCTAACATTGTAAAATATATCTGTCATTATCCTTGCCTATTCCAATTGAGAAAAAAGGTTGAATTCACTGATGGACAAAATGCTTACTGATGTGTTGACTGAAATTCAGAATATGCTCTGAATATTTCAATATGCACAGGCGTACCATCAAAAACACTTTACATCTGCATTCTCTTGGAAAATGAGATGAAGCAGTGGTGAATCCTAGGCTGCTGTTCCACTCGATTGGCACAATTTACAAGTAGAATGACTGCTTTTGGTTAGTAGTGACCCCTGGTGGCTAATAGTTATAAGCTGCAAATGGTAAAGTGAGCTGATTATATATATATATATATATAGATATATATAAATATATATATTGATAGTTAGAAAGATAGCCAGATAGACAGATCGATAGATAGATATTTATTTCAATGAAATCATTTCTTGATAAAACTGATTGTTTTTGGCTAGGAATTTCTGTATTGTAATATTTAGGGAAAAAGATTACTTGTCCTAACCAAAAGCAGCAAATCTGCCTATTACAATACTGTGAATTGATCGAGGGTATGCCATAACCCCAAGGAGGTGAGCACTGTTTAACTGATGCCAATAAGTCCTCGTTAGTATAGTGGTCATTATCCCCGCCTGTCACGCAGGAGACCGGGGATCAATTCCCTGACGGGGAGGCGATTCCTTTTATTCACACAATTAAATAAAATGATGCACTTTCTAACATTGTAAAATATATCTGTCATTATCCTTGCCTATTCCGATTGAGAAAAAAGGTTGAATTCACAGATGGACAAAATGCTTACTGATGTGTTAACTGAAATTCAGAATATGCTCTGAATATTTCAATATGCACAGGCGTACCATCAAAAACACTTTACATCTGCATTCTCTTGGAAAATGAGATGAAGCAGTGGTGAATCCTAGGCTGCTGTTCCACTCGATTGGCACAATTTACAAGTAGAATGACTGCTTTTGGTTAGTAGTGACCCCTGTGGCTAATAGTTATAAGCTGCAAATGATAAAGTGAGCTGATTATATATATATATATAGATATATATAAATATATATATTGATAGTTAGAAAGATAGCCAGATAGACAGATCGATAGATAGATATTTATTTCAATGAAATAATTTCTTGATAAAACTGATTGTTTTTGGCTAGGAATTTCTGTATTGTAATATTTAGGAAAAAAGATTACTTGTCCTAACCAAAAGCAGCAAATCTGCCTATTACAATACTGTGAATTGATCGAGGGTATGCCTTAACCCCAAGGAGGTGAGCACTGTTTAACTGATGCCAATAAGTCCTCGTTAGTATAGTGGTCAGTATCCCCGCCTGTCACGCAGGAGACCGGGGATCAATTCCCCGACGGGGAGGCGATTCCTTTTATTCACACAATTAAATAAAATGATGCACTTTCTAACATTGTAAAATATATCTGTCATTATCCTTGCCTATTCCGATTGAGAAAAAAGGTTGAATTCACAGATGGACAAAATGCTTACTGATGTGTTAACTGAAATTCAGAATATGCTCTGAATATTTCAATATGCACAGGCGTACCATCAAAAACACTTTACATCTGCATTCTCTTGGAAAATGAGATGAAGCAGTGGTGAATCCTAGGCTGCTGTTCCACTCGATTGGCACAATTTACAAGTAGAATGACTGCTTTTGGTTAGTAGTGACCCCTGGTGGCTAATAGTTATAAGCTGCAAATGATAAAGTGAGCTGATTATATATATACATATATATATATATAAATATATATATTGATAGTTAGAAAGATAGCCAGATAGACAGATCGATAGATAGATATTTATTTCAATGAAATAATTTCTTGATAAAACTGATTGTTTTTGGCTAGGAATTTCTGTATTGTAATATTTAGGAAAAAAGATTACTTGTCCTAACCAAAAGCAGCAAATCTGCCTATTACAATACTGTGAATTGATCGAGGGTATGCCTTAACCCCAAGGAGGTGAGAACTGTTCAACTGATGCCAATAAGTCCTCGTTAGTATAGTGGTCAGTATCCCCGCCTGTCACGCGGGAGACCGGGGTTCAATTCCCCGACGGGGAGGCGATTCCTTTTATTCACACAATTAAATAAAATGATGCACTTTCTAACATTGTAAAATATATCTGTCATTATCCTTGCCTATTCCAATTGAGAAAAAAGGTTGAATTCACTGATGGACAAAATGCTTACTGATGTGTTGACTGAAATTCAGAATATGCTCTGAATATTTCAATATGCACAGGCGTACCATCAAAAACACTTTACATCTGCATTCTCTTGGAAAATGAGATGAAGCAGTGGTGAATCCTAGGCTGCTGTTCCACTCGATTGGCACAATTTACAAGTAGAATGACTGCTTTTGGTTAGTAGTGACCCCTGGTGGCTAATAGTTATAAGCTGCAAATGGTAAAGTGAGCTGATTATATATATATATATATAGATATATATAAATATATATATTGATAGTTAGAAAGATAGCCAGATAGACAGATCAATAGATAGATATTTATTTCAATGAAATCATTTCTTGATAAAACTGATTGTTTTTGGCTAGGAATTTCTGTATTGTAATATTTAGGAAAAAAGATTACTTGTCCTAACCAAAAGCAGCAAATCTGCCTATTACAATACTGTGAATTGATCGAGGGTATGCCATAACCACAAGGAGGTGAGCACTGTTTAACTGATGCCAATAAGTCCTCGTTAGTATAGTGGTCTGTATCCCCGCCTGTCACGCAGGAGACCGGGGATCAATTCCCTGACGGGGAGGCGATTCTTTTTATTCACACAATTAAATAAAATGATGCACTTTCTAACATTGTAAAATATATCTGTCATTATCCTTGCCTATTCCGATTGAGAAAAAAGGTTGAATTCACAGATGGACAAAATGCTTACTGATGTGTTACCTTAAATTCAGAATATGCTCTGAATATTTCAATATGCACAGGCGTACCATCAAAAACACTTTACATCTGCATTCTCTTGGAAAATGAGATGAAGCAGTGGTGAATCCTAGGCTGCTGTTCCACTCGATTGGCACAATTTACAAGTAGAATGACTGCTTTTGGTTAGTAGTGACCCCTGGTGGCTAATAGTTATAAGCCGCAAATGATAAAGTGAGCTGATTATATATATATATATAGATATATATAAATATATATATTGATAGTTAGAAAGATAGCCAGATAGACAGATCGATAGATAGATATTTATTTCAATGAAATAATTTCTTGATAAAACTGATTGTTTTTGGCTAGGAATTTCTGTATTGTAATATTTAGGAAAAAAGATTACTTGTCCTAACCAAAAGCAGCAAATCTGCCTATTACAATACTGTGAATTGATCGAGGGTATGCCTTAACCCCAAGGAGGTGAGCACTGTTCAACTGATGCCAATAAGTCCTCGTTAGTATAGTGGTCAGTATCCCCGCCTGTCACGCGGGAGACCGGGGTTCAATTCCCCGACGGGGAGGCGATTCCTTTTATTCACACAATTAAATAAAATGATGCACTTTCTAACATTGTAAAATATATCTGTCATTATCCTTGCCTATTCCAATTGAGAAAAAAGGTTGAATTCACTGATGGACAAAATGCTTACTGATGTGTTGACTGAAATTCAGAATATGCTCTGAATATTTCAATATGCACAGGCGTACCATCAAAAACACTTTACATCTGCATTCTCTTGGAAAATGAGATGAAGCAGTGGTGAATCCTAGGCTGCTGTTCCACTCGATTGGCACAATTTACAAGTAGAATGACTGCTTTTGGTTAGTAGTGACCCCTGGTGGCTAATAGCTATAAGCTGCAAATGGTAAAGTGAGCTGATTATATATATATATATATAGATATATATAAATATATATATTGATAGTTAGAAAGATAGCCAGATAGACAGATCGATAGATAGATATTTATTTCAATGAAATCATTTCTTGATAAAACTGATTGTTTTTGGCTAGGAATTTCTGTATTGTAATATTTAGGAAAAAAGATTACTTGTCCTAACCAAAAGCAGCAAATCTGCCTATTACAATACTGTGAATTGATCGAGGGTATGCCATAACCCCAAGGAGGTGAGCACTGTTTAACTGATGCCAATAAGTCCTCGTTAGTATAGTGGTCAGTATCCCCGCCTGTCACGCAGGAGACCGGGGATCAATTCCCTGACGGGGAGGCGATTCCTTTTATTCACACAATTAAATAAAATGATGCACTTTCTAACATTGTAAAATATATCTGTCATTATCCTTGCCTATTCCGATTGAGAAAAAAGGTTGAATTCACAGATGGACAAAATGCTTACTGATGTGTTAACTGAAATTCAGAATATGCTCTGAATATTTCAATATGCACAGGCGTACCATCAAAAACACTTTACATCTGCATTCTCTTGGAAAATGAGATGAAGCAGTGGTGAATCCTAGGCTGCTGTTCCACTCGATTGGCACAATTTACAAGTAGAATGACTGCTTTTGGTTAGTAGTGACCCCTGGTGGCTAATAGTTATAAGCTGCAAATGATAAAGTGAGCTGATTATATATATATATATAGATATATATAAATATATATATTGATAGTTAGAAAGATAGCCAGATAGACAGATCGATAGATAGATATTTATTTCAATGAAATAATTTCTTGATAAAACTGATTGTTTTTGGCTAGGAATTTCTGTATTGTAATATTTAGGAAAAAAGATTACTTGTCCTAACCAAAAGCAGCAAATCTGCCTATTACAATACTGTGAATTGATCGAGGGTATGCCTTAACCCCAAGGAGGTGAGCACTGTTCAACTGATGCCAATAAGTCCTCGTTAGTATAGTGGTCAGTATCCCCCCCTGTCACGCGGGAGACCGGGGTTCAATTCCCCGACGGGGAGGCAATTCCTTTTATTCACACAATTAAATAAAATGATGCACTTTCTAACATTGTAAAATATATCTGTCATTATCCTTGCCTATTCCAATTGAGAAAAAAGGTTGAATTCACTGATGGACAAAATGCTTACTGATGTGTTGACTGAAATTCAGAATATGCTCTGAATATTTCAATATGCACAGGCGTACCATCAAAAACACTTTACATCTGCATTCTCTTGGAAAATGAGATGAAGCAGTGGTGAATCCTAGGCTGCTGTTCCACTCGATTGGCACAATTTACAAGTAGAATGACTGCTTTTGGTTAGTAGTGACCCCTGGTGGCTAATAGTTATAAGCTGCAAATGGTAAAGTGAGCTGATTATATATATATATATATATATATATATAAATATATATATTGATAGTTAGAAAGATAGCCAGATAGACAGATCGATAGATAGATATTTATTTCAATGAAATAATTTCTTGATAAAACTGATTGTTTTTGGCTAGGAATTTCTGTATTGTAATATTTAGGAAAAAAGATTACTTGTCCTAACCAAAAGCAGCAAATCTGCCTATTACAATACTGTGAATTGATCGAGGGTATGCCATAACCCCAAGGAGGTGAGCACTGTTTAACTGATGCCAATAAGTCCTCGTTAGTATAGTGGTCAGTATCCCCGCCTGTCACGCAGGAGACCGGGGATCAATTCCCTGACGGGGAGGCGATTCCTTTTATTCACACAATTAAATAAAATGATGCACTTTCTAACATTGTAAAATATATCTGTCATTATCCTTGCCTATTCCGATTGAGAAAAAAGGTTGAATTCACAGATGGACAAAATGCTTACTGATGTGTTAACTGAAATTCAGAATATGCTCTGAATATTTCAATATGCACAGGCGTACCATCAAAAACACTTTACATCTGCATTCTCTTGGAAAATGAGATGAAGCAGTGGTGAATCCTAGGCTGCTGTTCCACTCGATTGGCACAATTTACAAGTAGAATGACTGCTTTTGGTTAGTAGTGACCCCTGTGGCTAATAGTTATAAGCTGCAAATGATAAAGTGAGCTGATTATATATATATATATAGATATATATAAATATATATATTGATAGTTAGAAAGATAGCCAGATAGACAGATCGATAGATAGATATTTATTTCAATGAAATAATTTCTTGATAAAACTGATTGTTTTTGGCTAGGAATTTCTGTATTGTAATATTTAGGAAAAAAGATTACTTGTCCTAACCAAAAGCAGCAAATCTGCCTATTACAATACTGTGAATTGATCGAGGGTATGCCTTAACCCCAAGGAGGTGAGCACTGTTTAACTGATGCCAATAAGTCCTCGTTAGTATAGTGGTCAGTATCCCCGCCTGTCACGCAGGAGACCGGGGATCAATTCCCCGACGGGGAGGCGATTCCTTTTATTCACACAATTAAATAAAATGATGCACTTTCTAACATTGTAAAATATATCTGTCATTATCCTTGCCTATTCCGATTGAGAAAAAAGGTTGAATTCACAGATGGACAAAATGCTTACTGATGTGTTAACTGAAATTCAGAATATGCTCTGAATATTTCAATATGCACAGGCGTACCATCAAAAACACTTTACATCTGCATTCTCTTGGAAAATGAGATGAAGCAGTGGTGAATCCTAGGCTGCTGTTCCACTCGATTGGCACAATTTACAAGTAGAATGACTGCTTTTGGTTAGTAGTGACCCCTGGTGGCTAATAGTTATAAGCTGCAAATGATAAAGTGAGCTGATTATATATATACATATATATATATATATAAATATATATATTGATAGTTAGAAAGATAGCCAGATAGACAGATCGATAGATAGATATTTATTTCAATGAAATAATTTCTTGATAAAACTGATTGTTTTTGGCTAGGAATTTCTGTATTGTAATATTTAGGAAAAAAGATTACTTGTCCTAACCAAAAGCAGCAAATCTGCCTATTACAATACTGTGAATTGATCGAGGGTATGCCTTAACCCCAAGGAGGTGAGCACTGTTTAACTGATGCCAATAAGTCCTCGTTAGTATAGTGGTCAGTATCCCTGCCTGTCACGCAGGAGACCGGGGATCAATTCCCCGACGGGGAGCCGATTCCTTTTATTCACACAATTAAATAAAATGATGCACTTTCTAACATTGTAAAATATATCTGTCATTATCCTTGCCTATTCCGATTGAGAAAAAAGGTTGAATTCACAGATGGACAAAATGCTTACTGATGTGTTAACTGAAATTCAGAATATGCTCTGAATATTTCAATATGCACAGGCGTACCATCAAAAACACTTTACATCTGCATTCTCTTGGAAAATGAGATGAAGCAGTGGTGAATCCTAGGCTGCTGTTCCACTCGATTGGCACAATTTACAAGTAGAATGACTGCTTTTGGTTAGTAGTGACCCCTGTGGCTAATAGTTATAAGCTGCAAATGATAAAGTGAGCTGATTATATATATATATATAGATATATATAAATATATATATTGATAGTTAGAAAGATAGCCAGATAGACAGATCGATAGATAGATATTTATTTCAATGAAATAATTTCTTGATAAAACTGATTGTTTTTGGCTAGGAATTTCTGTATTGTAATATTTAGGAAAAAAGATTACTTGTCCTAACCAAAAGCAGCAAATCTGCCTATTACAATACTGTGAATTGATCGAGGGTATGCCTTAACCCCAAGGAGGTGAGCACTGTTTAACTGATGCCAATAAGTCCTCGTTAGTATAGTGGTCAGTATCCCCGCCTGTCACGCAGGAGACCGGGGATCAATTCCCCGACGGGGAGGCGATTCCTTTTATTCACACAATTAAATAAAATGATGCACTTTCTAACATTGTAAAATATATCTGTCATTATCCTTGCCTATTCCGATTGAGAAAAAAGGTTGAATTCACAGATGGACAAAATGCTTACTGATGTGTTAACTGAAATTCAGAATATGCTCTGAATATTTCAATATGCACAGGCGTACCATCAAAAACACTTTACATCTGCATTCTCTTGGAAAATGAGATGAAGCAGTGGTGAATCCTAGGCTGCTGTTCCACTCGATTGGCACAATTTACAAGTAGAATGACTGCTTTTGGTTAGTAGTGACCCCTGGTGGCTAATAGTTATAAGCTGCAAATGATAAAGTGAGCTGATTATATATATATATATATAGATATATATAAATATATATATTGATAGTTAGAAAGATAGCCAGATAGACAGATCGATAGATAGATATTTATTTCAATGAAATAATTTCTTGATAAAACTGATTGTTTTTGGCTAGGAATTTCTGTATTGTAATATTTAGGAAAAAAGATTACTTGTCCTAACCAAAAGCAGCAAATCTGCCTATTACAATACTGTGAATTGATCGAGGGTATGCCTTAACCCCAAGGAGGTGAGCACTGTTCAACTGATGCCAATAAGTCCTCGTTAGTATAGTGGTCAGTATCCCCCCCTGTCACGCGGGAGACCGGGGTTCAATTCCCCGACGGGGAGGCAATTCCTTTTATTCACACAATTAAATAAAATGATGCACTTTCTAACATTGTAAAATATATCTGTCATTATCCTTGCCTATTCCAATTGAGAAAAAAAGGTTGAATTCACTGATGGACAAAATGCTTACTGATGTGTTGACTGAAATTCAGAATATGCTCTGAATATTTCAATATGCACAGGCGTACCATCAAAAACACTTTACATCTGCATTCTCTTGGAAAATGAGATGAAGCAGTGGTGAATCCTAGGCTGCTGTTCCACTCGATTGGCACAATTTACAAGTAGAATGACTGCTTTTGGTTAGTAGTGACCCCTGGTGGCTAATAGTTATAAGCTGCAAATGGTAAAGTGAGCTGATTATATATATATATATATATATATATATAAATATATATATTGATAGTTAGAAAGATAGCCAGATAGACAGATCGATAGATAGATATTTATTTCAATGAAATAATTTCTTGATAAAACTGATTGTTTTTGGCTAGGAATTTCTGTATTGTAATATTTAGGAAAAAAGATTACTTGTCCTAACCAAAAGCAGCAAATCTGCCTATTACAATACTGTGAATTGATCGAGGGTATGCCATAACCCCAAGGAGGTGAGCACTGTTTAACTGATGCCAATAAGTCCTCGTTAGTATAGTGGTCAGTATCCCCGCCTGTCACGCAGGAGACCGGGGATCAATTCCCTGACGGGGAGGCGATTCCTTTTATTCACACAATTAAATAAAATGATGCACTTTCTAACATTGTAAAATATATCTGTCATTATCCTTGCCTATTCGGATTGAGAAAAAAGGTTGAATTCACAGATGGACAAAATGCTTACTGATGTGTTAACTGAAATTCAGAATATGCTCTGAATATTTCAATATGCACAGGCGTACCATCAAAAACACTTTACATCTGCATTCTCTTGGAAAATGAGATGAAGCAGTGGTGAATCCTAGGCTGCTGTTCCACTCGATTGGCACAATTTACAAGTAGAATGACTGCTTTTGGTTAGTAGTGACCCCTGTGGCTAATAGTTATAAGCTGCAAATGATAAAGTGAGCTGATTATATATATATATATAGATATATATAAATATATATATTGATAGTTAGAAAGATAGCCAGATAGACAGATCGATAGATAGATATTTATTTCAATGAAATAATTTCTTGATAAAACTGATTGTTTTTGGCTAGGAATTTCTGTATTGTAATATTTAGGAAAAAAGATTACTTGTCCTAACCAAAAGCAGCAAATCTGCCTATTACAATACTGTGAATTGATCGAGGGTATGCCTTAACCCCAAGGAGGTGAGCACTGTTTAACTGATGCCAATAAGTCCTCGTTAGTATAGTGGTCAGTATCCCCGCCTGTCACGCAGGAGACCGGGGATCAATTCCCCGACGGGGAGGCGATTCCTTTTATTCACACAATTAAATAAAATGATGCACTTTCTAACATTGTAAAATATATCTGTCATTATCCTTGCCTATTCCGATTGAGAAAAAAGGTTGAATTCACAGATGGACAAAATGCTTACTGATGTGTTAACTGAAATTCAGAATATGCTCTGAATATTTCAATATGCACAGGCGTACCATCAAAAACACTTTACATCTGCATTCTCTTGGAAAATGAGATGAAGCAGTGGTGAATCCTAGGCTGCTGTTCCACTCGATTGGCACAATTTACAAGTAGAATGACTGCTTTTGGTTAGTAGTGACCCCTGGTGGCTAATAGTTATAAGCTGCAAATGATAAAGTGAGCTGATTATATATATACATATATATATATATATAAATATATATATTGATAGTTAGAAAGATAGCCAGATAGACAGATCGATAGATAGATATTTATTTCAATGAAATAATTTCTTGATAAAACTGATTGTTTTTGGCTAGGAATTTCTGTATTGTAATATTTAGGAAAAAAGATTACTTGTCCTAACCAAAAGCAGCAAATCTGCCTATTACAATACTGTGAATTGATCGAGGGTATGCCTTAACCCCAAGGAGGTGAGCACTGTTTAACTGATGCCAATAAGTCCTCGTTAGTATAGTGGTCAGTATCCCTGCCTGTCACGCAGGAGACCGGGGATCAATTCCCCGACGGGGAGCCGATTCCTTTTATTCACACAATTAAATAAAATGATGCACTTTCTAACATTGTAAAATATATCTGTCATTATCCTTGCCTATTCCGATTGAGAAAAAAGGTTGAATTCACAGATGGACAAAATGCTTACTGATGTGTTAACTGAAATTCAGAATATGCTCTGAATATTTCAATATGCACAGGCGTACCATCAAAAACACTTTACATCTGCATTCTCTTGGAAAATGAGATGAAGCAGTGGTGAATCCTAGGCTGCTGTTCCACTCGATTGGCACAATTTACAAGTAGAATGACTGCTTTTGGTTAGTAGTGACCCCTGTGGCTAATAGTTATAAGCTGCAAATGATAAAGTGAGCTGATTATATATATATATATAGATATATATAAATATATATATTGATAGTTAGAAAGATAGCCAGATAGACAGATCGATAGATAGATATTTATTTCAATGAAATAATTTCTTGATAAAACTGATTGTTTTTGGCTAGGAATTTCTGTATTGTAATATTTAGGAAAAAAGATTACTTGTCCTAACCAAAAGCAGCAAATCTGCCTATTACAATACTGTGAATTGATCGAGGGTATGCCTTAACCCCAAGGAGGTGAGCACTGTTTAACTGATGCCAATAAGTCCTCGTTAGTATAGTGGTCAGTATCCCCGCCTGTCACGCAGGAGACCGGGGATCAATTCCCCGACGGGGAGGCGATTCCTTTTATTCACACAATTAAATAAAATGATGCACTTTCTAACATTGTAAAATATATCTGTCATTATCCTTGCCTATTCCGATTGAGAAAAAAGGTTGAATTCACAGATGGACAAAATGCTTACTGATGTGTTAACTGAAATTCAGAATATGCTCTGAATATTTCAATATGCACAGGCGTACCATCAAAAACACTTTACATCTGCATTCTCTTGGAAAATGAGATGAAGCAGTGGTGAATCCTAGGCTGCTGTTCCACTCGATTGGCACAATTTACAAGTAGAATGACTGCTTTTGGTTAGTAGTGACCCCTGGTGGCTAATAGTTATAAGCTGCAAATGATAAAGTGAGCTGATTATATATATACATATATATATATATATAAATATATATATTGATAGTTAGAAAGATAGCCAGATAGACAGATCGATAGATAGATATTTATTTCAATGAAATAATTTCTTGATAAAACTGATTGTTTTTGGCTAGGAATTTCTGTATTGTAATATTTAGGAAAAAAGATTACTTGTCCTAACCAAAAGCAGCAAATCTGCCTATTACAATACTGTGAATTGATCGAGGGTATGCCTTAACCCCAAGGAGGTGAGCACTGTTTAACTGATGCCAATAAGTCCTCGTTAGTATAGTGGTCAGTATCCCTGCCTGTCACGCAGGAGACCGGGGATCAATTCCCCGACGGGGAGCCGATTCCTTTTATTCACACAATTAAATAAAATGATGCACTTTCTAACATTGTAAAATATATCTGTCATTATCCTTGCCTATTCCGATTGAGAAAAAAGGTTGAATTCACAGATGGACAAAATGCTTACTGATGTGTTAACTGAAATTCAGAATATGCTCTGAATATTTCAATATGCACAGGCGTACCATCAAAAACACTTTACATCTGCATTCTCTTGGAAAATGAGATGAAGCAGTGGTGAATCCTAGGCTGCTGTTCCACTCGATTGGCACAATTTACAAGTAGAATGACTGCTTTTGGTTAGTAGTGACCCCTGGTGGCTAATAGTTATAAGCTGCAAATGATAAAGTGAGCTGATTATATATATATATATAGATATATATAAATATATATATTGATAGTTAGAAAGATAGCCAGATAGACAGATCGATAGATAGATATTTATTTCAATGAAATAATTTCTTGATAAAACTGATTGTTTTTGGATAGGAATTTCTGTATTGTAATATTTAGGAAAAAAGATTACTTGTCCTAACCAAAAGCAGCAAATCTGCCTATTACAATACTGTGAATTGATCGAGGGTATGCCTTAACCCCAAGGAGGTGAGCACTGTTCAACTGATGCCAATAAGTGCTCGTTAGTATAGTGGTCAGTATCCCTGCCTGTCACGCGGGAGACCGGGGTTCAATTCCCCGACGGGGAGGCGATTCCTTTTATTCACACAATTAAATATAATGATGCACTTTCTAACATTGTAAAATATATCTGTCATTATCCTTGCCTATTCCGATTGAGAAAAAAGGTTGAATTCACAGATGGACAAAATGCTTACTGATGTGTTAACTGAAATTCAGAATATGCTCTGAATATTTCAATATGCACAGGCGTACCATCAAAAACACTTTACATCTGCATTCTCTTGGAAAATGAGATGAAGCAGTGGTGAATCCTAGGCTGCTGTTCCACTCGATTGGCACAATTTACAAGTAGAATGACTGCTTTTGGTTAGTAGTGACCCCTGGTGGCTAATAGTTATAAGCTGCAAATGGTAAAGTGAGCTGATTATATATATATATATAGATATATATAAATATATATATTGATAGTTAGAAAGATAGCCAGATAGACAGATCGATAGATAGATATTTATTTCAATGAAATAATTTCTTGATAAAACTGATTGTTTTTGGCTAGGAATTTCTGTATTGTAATATTTAGGAAAAAAGATTACTTGTCCTAACCAAAAGCAGCAAATCTGCCTATTACAATACTGTGAATTGATCGAGGGTATGCCTTAACCCCAAGGAGGTGAGCACTGTTCAACTGATGCCATTAAGTCCTCGTTAGTATAGTGGTCAGTATCCCCGCCTGTCACGCGGGAGACCGGGGTTCAATTCCCCGACGGGGAGGCGAATCCTTTTATTCACACAATTAAATAAAATGATGCACTTTCTAACATTGTAAAATATATCTGTCATTATCCTTGCCTATTCCAATTGAGAAAAAAGGTTGAATTCACTGATGGACAAAATGCTTACTGATGTGTTAACTGAAATTCAGAATATGCTCTGAATATTTCAATATGCACAGGCGTACCATCAAAAACACTTTACATCTGCATTCTCTTGGAAAATGAGATGAAGCAGTGGTGAATCCTAGGCTGCTGTTCCACTCGATTGGCACAATTTACAAGTAGAATGACTGCTTTTGGTTAGTAGTGACCCCTGGTGGCTAATAGTTATAAGCTGCAAATGGTAAAGTGAGCTGATTATATATATATATATAGATATATATAAATATATATATTGATAGTTAGAAAGATAGCCAGATAGACAGATCGATAGATAGATATTTATTTCAATGAAATCATTTCTTGATAAAACTGATTGTTTTTGGCTAGGAATTTCTGTATTGTAATATTTAGGAAAAAAGATTACTTGTCCTAACCAAAAGCAGCAAATCTGCCTATTACAATACTGTGAATTGATCGAGGGTATGCCTTAACCCCAAGGAGGTGAGCACTGTTTAACTGATGCCAATAAGTCCTCGTTAGTATAGTGGTCAGTATCCCCGCCTGTCACGCAGGAGACCGGGGATCAATTCCCCGACGGGGAGCCGATTCCTTTTATTCACACAATTAAATAAAATGATGCACTTTCTAACATTGTAAAATATATCTGTCATTATCCTTGCCTATTCCGATTGAGAAAAAAGGTTGAATTCACAGATGGACAAAATGCTTACTGATGTGTTAACTGAAATTCAGAATATGCTCTGAATATTTCAATATGCACAGGCGTACCATCAAAAACACTTTACATCTGCATTCTCTTGGAAAATGAGATGAAGCAGTGGTGAATCCTAGGCTGCTGTTCCACTCGATTGGCACAATTTACAAGTAGAATGACTGCTTTTGGTTAGTAGTGACCCCTGGTGGCTAATAGTTATAAGCTGCAAATGATAAAGTGAGCTGATTATATATATATATATAGATATATATAAATATATATATTGATAGTTAGAAAGATAGCCAGATAGACAGATCGATAGATAGATATTTATTTCAATGAAATAATTTCTTGATAAAACTGATTGTTTTTGGCTAGGAATTTCTGTATTGTAATATTTAGGAAAAAAGATTACTTGTCCTAACCAAAAGCAGCAAATCTGCCTATTACAATACTGTGAATTGATCGAGGGTATGCCTTAACCCCAAGGAGGTGAGCACTGTTCAACTGATGCCAATAAGTGCTCGTTAGTATAGTGGTCAGTATCCCTGCCTGTCACGCGGGAGACCGGGGTTCAATTACCCGACGGGGAGGCGATTCCTTTTATTCACACAATTAAATAAAATGATGCACTTTCTAACATTGTAAAATATATCTGTCATTATCCTTGCCTATTCCGATTGAGAAAAAAGGTTGAATTCACAGATGGACAAAATGCTTACTGATGTGTTAACTGAAATTCAGAATATGCTCTGAATATTTCAATATGCACAGGCGTACCATCAAAAACACTTTACATCTGCATTCTCTTGGAAAATGAGATGAAGCAGTGGTGAATCCTAGGCTGCTGTTCCACTCGATTGGCACAATTTACAAGTAGAATGACTGCTTTTGGTTAGTAGTGACCCCTGGTGGCTAATAGTTATAAGCTGCAAATGATAAAGTGAGCTGATTATATATATATATATATATAGATATATATAAATATATATATTGATAGTTAGAAAGATAGCCAGATAGACAGATCGATAGATAGATATTTATTTCAATGAAATAATTTCTTGATAAAACTGATTGTTTTTGGCTAGGAATTTCTGTATTGTAATATTTAGGAAAAAAGATTACTTGTCCTAACCAAAAGCAGCAAATCTGCCTATTACAATACTGTGAATTGATCGAGGGTATGCCTTAACCCCAAGGAGGTGAGCACTGTTCAACTGATGCCAATAAGTCCTCGTTAGTATAGTGGTCAGTATCCCTGCCTGTCACGCGGTAGACCGGGGTTCAATTCCCCGACGGGGAGGCGATTCCTTTTATTCACACAATTAAATAAAATGATGCACTTTCTAACATTGTAAAATATATCTGTCATTATCCTTGCCTATTCCGATTGAGAAAAAAGGTTGAATTCACTGATGGACAAAATGCTTACTGATGTGTTAACTGAAATTCAGAATATGCTCTGAATATTTCAATATGCACAGGCGTACCATCAAAAACACTTTACATCTGCATTCTCTTGGAAAATGAGATGAAGCAGTGGTGAATCCTAGGCTGCTGTTCCACTCGATTGGCACAATTTACAAGTAGAATGACTGCTTTTGGTTAGTAGTGACCCCTGGTGGCTAATAGTTATAAGCTGCAAATGGTAAAGTGAGCTGATTATATATATATATATAGATATATATAAATATATATATTGATAGTTAGAAAGATAGCCAGATAGACAGATCGATAGATAGATATTTATTTCAATGAAATCATTTCTTGATA
The DNA here is from genome assembly GCF_964261635.1 of Lissotriton helveticus. NCBI lineage: Eukaryota > Metazoa > Chordata > Amphibia > Caudata > Salamandridae > Lissotriton > Lissotriton helveticus. Next base: position 340,295,033 of record NC_136058.1, on the reverse strand, counting down.
AAACTGATTGTTTTTGGCTAGGAATTTCTGTATTGTAATATTTAGGAAAAAAGATTACTTGTCCTAACCAAAAGCAGCAAATCTGCCTATTACAATACTGTGAATTGATCGAGGGTATGCCTTAACCCCAAGGAGGTGAGCACTGTTCAACTGATGCCAATAAGTCCTCGTTAGTATAGTGGTCAGTATCCCCGCCTGTCACGCGGGAGACCGGGGATCAATTCCCCGACGGGGAGGCGATTCCTTTTATTCACACAATTAAATAAAATGATGCACTTTCTAACATTGTAAAATATATCTGTCATTATCCTTGCCTATTCCAATTGAGAAAAAAGGTTGAATTCACTGATGGACAAAATGCTTACTGATGTGTTAACTGAAATTCAGAATATGCTCTGAATATTTCAATATGCACAGGCGTACCATCAAAAACACTTTACATCTGCATTCTCTTGGAAAATGAGATGAAGCAGTGGTGAATCCTAGGCTGCTGTTCCACTCGATTGGCACAATTTACAAGTAGAATGACTGCTTTTGGTTAGTAGTGACCCCTGGTGGCTAATAGTTATAAGCTGCAAATGGTAAAGTGAGCTGATTATATATATATATATAGATATATATAAATATATATATTGATAGTTAGAAAGATAGCCAGATAGACAGATCGATAGATAGATATTTATTTCAATGAAATCATTTCTTGATAAAACTGATTGTTTTTGGCTAGGAATTTCTGTATTGTAATATTTAGGAAAAAAGATTACTTGTCCTAACCAAAAGCAGCAAATCTGCCTATTACAAAACAGTGAATTGATCGAGGGTATGCCTTAACCCCAAGGAGGGGAGCACTGTTTAACTGATGCCAATAAGTCCTCGTTAGTATAGTGGTCAGTATCCCCGCCTGTCACGCAGGAGACCGGGGATCAATTCCCCGACGGGGAGGCGATTCCTTTTATTCACACAATTAAATAAAATGATGCACTTTCTAACATTGTAAAATATATCTGTCATTATCCTTGCCTATTCCGATTGAGAAAAAAGGTTGAATTCACAGATGGACAAAATGCTTACTGATGTGTTAACTGAAATTCAGAATATGCTCTGAATATTTCAATATGCACAGGCGTACCATCAAAAACACTTTACATCTGCATTCTCTTGGAAAATGAGATGAAGCAGTGGTGAATCCTAGGCTGCTGTTCCACTCGATTGGCACAATTTACAAGTAGAATGACTGCTTTTGGTTAGTAGTGACCCCTGGTGGCTAATAGTTATAAGCTGCAAATGATACAGTGAGCTGATTATATATATATATATAGATATATATAAATATATATATTGATAGTTAGAAAGATAGCCAGATAGACAGATCGATAGATAGATATTTATTTCAATGAAATAATTTCTTGATAAAACTGATTGTTTTTGGCTAGGAATTTCTGTATTGTAATATTTAGGAAAAAAGATTACTTGTCCTAACCAAAAGCAGCAAATCTGCCTATTACAATACTGTGAATTGATCGAGGGTATGCATTAACCCAAAGGAGGTGAGCACTGTTTAACGGATGCCAATAAGTCCTCGTTAGTATAGTGGTCAGTATCCCCGCCTGTCACGCGGGAGACCGGGGTTCAATTCCCCGACGGGGAGGCGATTCATTTTATTCACACAATTAAATAAAATGATGTACTTTCTAACATTGTAAAATATATCTGTCATTATCCTTGCCTATTCCGATTGAGAAAAAAAGGTTGAATTCACTGATGGCACATATGACATCATTCATGACATGGTCAGTGACATCACTGATGACATCTCAAATGACATCACTGATGACATCACTGATGACATCTCAAATGACATCACTGATGACATCACTGATAAAATCTCATTTGACATTAATGATCACATCACTGATGACATCATTCATGTGATAATACGATGAACCTCTTCAGACTCTAATATAACCTTAGATACACTCAGTGTAAACAGACACTCACAGACTGTCACTCATCCATGGAGTTACTTACACACCTAGTCAGTCATGCAAAGAATCAATCACAGCTCCATTTTCACAACTATACAGTTATACACACCTTATTTATTCAAACATATACTAAAACATATTTACTCACTTATACAATCCTGGATACAAGAGCACAATGATCCATACAGCCACTCACACATTCACTGGCTCTTATGCACAGTTATTTATATATGTCAACTCTCACATGTACTGTATTTTACATATGTACTTACTTTGACATGTAGCACTGAGATATGTATTCACTCACCAATACAGTCATGCACACAGTCAACCGCCCATACAGCTGTTTCCACATGCACTTTTGAACCCATACATCTATGCACAGAGTCATACACCTCCCAGCCACCCACACACACTCTCAGTCTCCCATACAAATGCTTGGGCAACCAATCAATAACCCATATAGTTACTCATATAGCTAATGATCAACACATGCAGCAGTTTACAGAACAACAGACATAATGATGCACAAATTAAGACAGTTTAGTCACTAACCCATGCACTCAGTGAGACAAATTTAACCACTCACTCATACAGTCAGTCATGTACCTACTAAATCCTTCATCCAGACACTTATACATCCACTCATTCTTAAATATGTAAGACATATTTCAACTTTACAGAAAAATACAGTCACTGGATGTTGTCACCAGTTATGTCATCAGTGATGTCATTTGAGATGTCAGCAGTGATGTCATCAGTGATGTCATTTGAGATGTCATCAGTGATGTCATCAGTGATGTCACTGACCATGTCATGAATGATGTCATATGTGACATGATCAGCAGTGGATTGCGGGTGCGTGATATATAGTTAGTACCACTAACTATATATGGAATTTCATTGGTTTTGTGTGAGTAAAAACCTATGGTTTTTTCAGTGAATTTTCAAGGTTTTGTAAATGCAAATTCCTAACTATATATGGTCTATAACCTATGGTTTTTTCAATGAATATATATATATAATCAGCTCACTTTATCATTTGCAGCTTATAACTATTAGCCACCAGGGGTCACTACTAACCAAAAGCAGTCATTCTACTTGTAAATTGTGCCAATCGAGTGGAACAGCAGCCTAGGATTCACCACTGCTTCATCTCATTTTCCAAGAGAATGCAGATGTAAAGTGTTTTTGATGGTACGCCTGTGCATATTGAAATATTCAGAGCATATTCTGAATTTCAGTTAACACGTCAGTAAGCATTTTGGCCATCAGTGAATTCAACCTTTTTTTCTCAATCGGAATAGGCAAGGATAATGACAGATATATTTTACAATGTTAGAAAGTACATCATTTTATTTAATTGTGTGAATAAAATGAATCGCCTCCCCGTCGGGGAATTGAACCCCGGTCTCCCGCGTGACAGGCGGGGATACTGACCACTATACTAACGATGACTTATTGGCATCCGTTAAACAGTGCTCACCTCCTTGGGGTTAAGGCATACCCTCGATCAATTCACAGTATTGTAATAGGCAGATTTGCTGCTTTTGGTTAGGACAAGTAATCTTTTTTCCTAAATATTACAATACAGAAATTCCTAGCCAAAAACAATCAGTTTTATCAAGAAATTATTTCATTGAAATAAATATCTATCTATCGATCTGGCTATCTGGCTATCTTTCTAACTATCAATATATATATTTATATATATCTATATATATATATATAATCAGCTCACTTTATCATTTGCAGCTTATAACTATTAGCCACCAGGGGTCACTACTAACCAAAAGCAGTCATTCTACTTGTAAATTGTGCCAATCGAGTGGAACAGCAGCCTAGGATTCACCACTGCTTCATCTCATTTTCCAAGAGAATGCAGATGTAAAGTGTTTTTGATGGTAAGCCTGTGCATATTGAAATATTCAGAGCATATTCTGAATTTCAGTTAACATATCAGTAAGCATTTTGTCCATCTGTGAATTCAACCTTTTTTCTCAATCGGAATAGGCAAGGATAATGACAGATATATTTTACAATGTTAGAAAGTGCATCATTTTATTTAATTGTGTGAATAAAAGTAATCGCCTCCCCGTCGGGGAATTGATCCCCGGTCTCCTGCGTGACAGGCGGGGATACTGACCACTATACTAACGAGGACTTATTGGCATCAGTTAAACAGTGCTCACCTCCTTGGGGTTAAGGCATACCCTCGATCAATTCACAGTATTGTAATAGGCAGATTTGCTGCTTTTGGTTAGGACAAGTAATCTTTTTTCCTAAATATTACAATACAGAAATTCCTAGCCAAAAACAATCAGTTTTATCAAGAAATTATTTCTTTGAAATAAATATCTATCTATCGATCTGTCTATCTGGCTATCTTTCTAACTATCAATATATATATTTATATATATCTATATATATATATATAATCAGCTCACTTTACCATTTGCAGCTTATAACTATTAGCCACCAGGGGTCACTACTAACCAAAAGCAGTCATTCTACTTGTAAATTGTGCCAATCGAGTAGAACAGCAGCCTAGGATTCACCACTGCTTCATCTCATTTTCCAAGAGAATGCAGATGTAAAGTGTTTTTGATGGTACGCCTGTGCATATTGAAATATTCAGAGCATATTCTGAATTTCAGTTAACACATCAGTAAGCATTTTGGCCATCAGTGAATTCATCCTTTTTTCTCAATCGGAATAGGCAAGGATAATGACAGATATATTTTACAATGTTAGAAAGTACATCATTTTATTTAATTGTGTGAATAAAATGAATCGCCTCCCCGTCGGGGAATTGAACCCCGGTCTCCCGCGTGACAGGCGGGGATACTGACCACTATACTAACGAGGACTTATTGGCATCAGTTAAACAGTGCTCACCTCCTTGGGGTTAAGGCATACCCTCGATCAATTCACAGTATTGTAATAGGCAGATTTGCTGCTTTTGGTTAGGACAAGTAATCTTTTTTCCTAAATATTACAATACAGAAATTCTTAGCCAAAAACAATCAGTTTTATCAAGAAATTATTTCATTGAAATAAATATCTATCTATCGATCTGTCTATCTGGCTATCTTTCTAACTATCAATATATATATTTATATATATCTATATATATATATATATAATCAGCTCACTTTACCATTTGCAGCTTATAACTATTAGCCACCAGGGGTCACTACTAACCAAAAGCAGTCATTCTACTTGTAAATTGTGCCAATCGAGTGGAACAGCAGCCTAGGATTCACCACTGCTTCATCTCATTTTCCAAGAGAATGCAGATGTAAAGTGTTTTTGATGGTACGCCTGTGCATATTGAAATATTCAGAGCATATTCTGAATTTCAGTTAACACATCAGTAAGCATTTTGGCCATCAGTGAATTCAACCTTTTTTCTCAATCAGAATAGGCAAGGATAATGACAGATATATTTTACAATGTTAGAAAGTACATCATTTTATTTAATTGTGTGAATAAAATGAATCGCCTCCCCGTCGGGGAATTGAACCCCGGTCTCCCGCGTGACAGGCGGGGATACTGACCACTATACTAACGAGGACTTATTGGCATCCGTTAAACAGTGCTCACCTCCTTGGGGTTAAGGCATACCCTCGATCAATTCACAGTATTGTAATAGGCAGATTTGCTGCTTTTGGTTAGGACAAGTAATCTTTTTTCCTAAATATTACAATACAGAAATTCCTAGCCAAAAACAATCAGTTTTATCAAGAAATTATTTCATTGAAATAAATATCTATCTATCGATCTGGCTATCTGGCTATCTTTCTAACTATCAATATATATATTTATATATATCTATATATATATATATAATCAGCTCACTTTATCATTTGCAGCTTATAACTATTAGCCACCAGGGGTCACTACTAACCAAAAGCAGTCATTCTACTTGTAAATTGTGCCAATCGAGTGGAACAGCAGCCTAGGATTCACCACTGCTTCATCTCATTTTCCAAGAGAATGCAGATGTAAAGTGTTTTTGATGGTACGCCTGTGCATATTGAAATATTCAGAGCATATTCTGAATTTCAGTTAACACATCAGTAAGCATTTTGTCCATCTGTGAATTCAACCTTTTTTCTCAATCGGAATAGGCAAGGATAATGACAGATATATTTTACAATGTTAGAAAGTGCATCATTTTATTTAATTGTGTGAATAAAAGGAATTGCCTCCCCGTCGGGGAATTGATCCCCGGTCTCCTGCGTGACAGGCGGGGATACTGACCACTATACTAACGAGGACTTATTGGCATCAGTTAAACAGTGCTCACCTCCTTGGGGTTAAGGCATACCCTCGATCAATTCACAGTATTGTAATAGGCAGATTTGCTGCTTTTGGTTAGGACAAGTAATCTTTTTTCCTAAATATTACAATACAGAAATTCCTAGCCAAAAACAATCAGTTTTATCAAGAAATTATTTCATTGAAATAAATATCTATCTATCGATCTGTCTATCTGGCTATCTTTCTAACTATCAATATATATATTTATATATATCTATATATATATATATAATCAGCTCACTTTACCATTTGCAGCTTATAACTATTAGCCACCAGGGGTCACTACTAACCAAAAGCAGTCATTCTACTTGTAAATTGTGCCAATCGAGTGGAACAGCAGCCTAGGATTCACCACTGCTTCATCTCATTTTCCAAGAGAATGCAGATGTAAAGTGTTTTTGATGGTACGCCTGTGCATATTGAAATATTCAGAGCATATTCTGAATTTCAGTTAACACATCAGTAAGCATTTTGGCCATCAGTGAATTCAACCTTTTTTCTCAATCAGAATAGGCAAGGATAATGACAGATATATTTTACAATGTTAGAAAGTACATCATTTTATTTAATTGTGTGAATAAAATGAATCGCCTCCCCGTCAGGGAATTGAACCCCGGTCTCCCGCGTGACAGGCGGGGATACTGACCACTATACTAACGAGGACTTATTGGCATCCGTTAAACAGTGCTCACCTCCTTGGGGTTAAGGCATACCCTCGATCAATTCACAGTATTGTAATAGGCAGATTTGCTGCTTTTGGTTAGGACAAGTAATCTTTTTTCCTAAATATTACAATACAGAAATTCCTAGCCAAAAACAATCAGTTTTATCAAGAAATGATTTCATTGAAATAAATATCTATCTATCGATCTGTCTATCTGGCTATCTTTCTAACTATCAATATATATATTTATATATATCTATATATATATATATAATCAGCTCACTTTACCATTTGCAGCTTATAACTATTAGCCACCAGGGGTCACTACTAACCAAAAGCAGTCATTCTACTTGTAAATTGTGCCAATCGAGTGGAACAGCAGCCTAGGATTCACCACTGCTTCATCTCATTTTCCAAGAGAATGCAGATGTAAAGTGTTTTTGATGGTACGCCTGTGCATATTGAAATATTCAGAGCATATTCTGAATTTCAGTTAACACATCAGTAAGCATTTTGTCCATCTGTGAATTCAACCTTTTTTCTCAATCGGAATAGGCAAGGATAATGACAGATATATTTTACAATGTTAGAAAGTGCATCATTTTATTTAATTGTGTGAATAAAAGGAATTGCCTCCCCGTCGGGGAATTGATCCCCGGTCTCCTGCGTGACAGGCGGGGATACTGACCACTATACTAACGAGGACTTATTGGCATCAGATAAACAGTGCTCACCTCCTTGGGGTTAAGGCATACCCTCGATCAATTCACAGTATTGTAATAGGCAGATTTGCTGCTTTTGGTTAGGACAAGTAATCTTTTTTCCTAAATATTACAATACAGAAATTCTTAGCCAAAAACAATCATTTTTATCAAGAAATTATTTCATTGAAATAAATATCTATCTATCGATCTGTCTATCTGGCTATCTTTCTAACTATCAATATATATATTTATATATATCTATATATATATATATAATCAGCTCACTTTACCATTTGCAGCTTATAACTATTAGCCACCAGGGGTCACTACTAACCAAAAGCAGTCATTCTACTTGTAAATTGTGCCAATCGAGTGGAACAGCAGCCTAGGATTCACCACTGCTTCATCTCATTTTCCAAGAGAATGCAGATGTAAAGTGTTTTTGATGGTACGCCTGTGCATATTGAAATATTCAGAGCATATTCTGAATTTCAGTTAACACATCAGTAAGCATTTTGGCCATCAGAGAATTCAACCTTTTTTCTCAATCAGAATAGGCAAGGATAATGACAGATATATTTTACAATGTTAGAAAGTACATCATTTTATTTAATTGTGTGAATAAAATGAATCGCCTCCCCGTCGGAGAATTGAACCCCGGTCTCCCGCGTGACAGGCGGGGATACTGACCACTATACTAACGAGGACTTATTGGCATCAGTTAAACAGTGCTCACCTCCTTGGGGTTAAGGCATACCCTCGATCAATTCACAGTATTGTAATAGGCAGATTTGCTGCTTTTGGTTAGGACAAGTAATCTTTTTTCCTAAATATTACAATACAGAAATTCCTAGCCAAAAACAATCAGTTTTATCAAGAAATTATTTCATTGAAATAAATATCTATCTATCGATCTGTCTATCTGGCTATCTTTCTAACTATCAATATATATATTTATATATATCTATATATATATATATAATCAGCTCACTTTACCATTTGCAGCTTATAACTATTAGCCACCAGGGGTCACTACTAACCAAAAGCAGTCATTCTACTTGTAAATTGTGCCAATCGAGTGGAACAGCAGCCTAGGATTCACCACTGCTTCATCTCATTTTCCAAGAGAATGCAGATGTAAAGTGTTTTTGATGGTACGCCTGTGCATATTGAAATATTCAGAGCATATTCTGAATTTCAGTTAACACATCAGTAAGCATTTTGTCCATCTGTGAATTCAACCTTTTTTCTCAATCGGAATAGGCAAGGATAATGACGGATATATTTTACAATGTTAGAAAGTGCATCATTTTATTTAATTGTGTGAATAAAAGGAATTGCCTCCCCGTCGGGGAATTGATCCCCGGTCTCCTGCGTGACAGGCGGGGATACTGACCACTATACTAACGAGGACTTATTGGCATCAGTTAAACAGTGCTCACCTCCTTGGGGTTAAGGCATACCCTCGATCAATTCACAGTATTGTAATAGGCAGATTTGCTGCTTTTGGTTAGGACAAGTAATCTTTTTTCCTAAATATTACAATACAGAAATTCTTAGCCAAAAACAATCAGTTTTATCAAGAAATTATTTCATTAAAATAAATATCTATCTATCGATCTGTCTATCTGGCTATCTTTCTAACTATCAATATATATATTTATATATATCTATATATATATATATAATCAGCTCACTTTACCATTTGCAGCTTATAACTATTAGCCACCAGGGGTCACTACTAACCAAAAGCAGTCATTCTACTTGTAAATTGTGCCAATCGAGTGGAACAGCAGCCTAGGATTCACCACTGCTTCATCTCATTTTCCAAGAGAATGCAGATGTAAAGTGTTTTTGATGGTACGCCTGTGCATATTGAAATATTCAGAGCATATTCTAAATTTCAGTTAACACATCAGTAAGCATTTTGGCCATCAGTGAATTCAACCATTTTTCTCAATCAGAATAGGCAAGGATAATGACAGATATATTTTACAATGTTAGAAAGTACATCATTTTATTTAATTGTGTGAATAAAATGAATCGCCTCCCCGTCGGGGAATTGAACCCCGGTCTCCCGCGTGACAGGCGGGGATACTGACCACTATACTAACGAGGACTTATTGGCATCAGTTAAACAGTGCTCACCTCCTTGGGGTTAAGGCACACCCTCGATCAATTCACAGTATTGTAATAGGCAGATTTGCTGCTTTTGGTTAGGACAAGTAATCTTTTTTCCTAAATATTACAATACAGAAATTCCTAGCCAAAAACAATCAGTTTTATCAAGAAATTATTTCATTGAAATAAATATCTATCTATCGATCTGTCTATCTGGCTATCTTTCTAACTATCAATATATATATTTATATATATCTATATATATATATATATAATCAGCTCACTTTACCATTTGCAGCTTATAACTATTAGCCACCAGGGGTCACTACTAACCAAAAACAGTCATTCTACTTGTAAATTGTGCCAATCGAGTGGAACAGCAGCCTAGGATTCACCACTGCTTCATCTCATTTTCCAAGAGAATGCAGATGTAAAGTGTTTTTGATGGTACGTCTGTGCATATTGAAATATTCAGAGCATATTCTGAATTTCAGTTAACACATCAGTAAGCATTTTGTCCATCAGTGAATTCAACCTTTTTTCTCAATCGGAATAGGCAAGGATAATGACAGATATATTTTACAATGTTAGAAAGTACATCATTTTATTTAATTGTGTGAATAAAATGAATCGCCTCCCCGTCGGAGAATTGAACCCCGGTCTCCCGCGTGACAGGCGGGGATACTGACCACTATACTAACGAGGACTTATTGGCATCAGTTAAACAGTGCTCACCTCCTTGGGGTTAAGGCATACCCTCGATCAATTCACAGTATTGTAATAGGCAGATTTGCTGCTTTTGGTTAGGACAAGTAATCTTTTTTCCTAAATATTACAATACAGAAATTCCTAGCCAAAAACAATCAGTTTTATCAAGAAATTATTTCATTGAATTAAATATCTATCTATCGATCTGTCTATCTGGCTATCTTTCTAACTATCAATATATATATATTTATATATATCTATATATATATATATAATCAGCTCACTTTACCATTTGCAGCTTATAACTATTAGCCACCAGGGGTCACTACTAACCAAAAGCAGTCATTCTACTTGTAAATTGTGCCAATCGAGTGGAACAGCAGCCTAGGATTCACCACTGCTTCATCTCATTTTCCAAGAGAATGCAGATGTAAAGTGTTTTTGATGGTACGCCTGTGCATATTGAAATATTCAGAGCATATTCTGAATTTCAGTTAACACATCAGTAAGCATTTTGTCCATCTGTGAATTCAACCTTTTTTCTCAATCGGAATAGGCAAGGATAATGACAGATATATTTTACAATGTTAGAAAGTGCATCATTTTATTTAATTGTGTGAATAAAAGGAATTGCCTCCCCGTCGGGGAATTGATCCCCGGTCTCCTGCGTGACAGGCGGGGATACTGACCACTATACTAACGAGGACTTATTGGCATCAGTTAAACAGTGCTCACCTCCTTGGGGTTAAGGCATACCCTCGATCAATTCACAGTATTGTAATAGGCAGATTTGCTGCTTTTGGTTAGGACAAGTAATCTTTTTTCCTAAATATTACAATACAGAAATTCTTAGCCAAAAACAATCAGTTTTATCAAGAAATTATTTCATTGAAATAAATATCTATCTATCGATCTGTGTATCTGGCTATCTTTCTAACTATCAATATATATATATTTATATATATCTATATATATATATATAATCAGCTCACTTTACCATTTGCAGCTTATAACTATTAGCCACCAGGGGTCACTACTAACCAAAAGCAGTCATTCTACTTGTAAATTGTGCCAATCGAGTGGAACAGCAGCCTAAGATTCACCACTGCTTCATCTCATTTTCCAAGAGAATGCAGATGTAAAGTGTTTTTGATGGTACGCCTGTGCAAATTGAAATATTCAGAGCATATTCTGAATTTCAGTTAACACATCAGTAAGCATTTTGGCCATCAGTGAATTCAACCTTCTTTCTCAATCAGAATAGGCAAGGATAATGACAGATATATTTTACAATGTTAGAAAGTACATCATTTTATTTAATTGTGTGAATAAAATGAATCGCCTCCCCGTCGGGGAATTGAACCCCGGTCTCCCGCGTGACAGGCGGGGATACTGACCACTATACTAACGAGGACTTATTGGCATCAGTTAAACAGTGCTCACCTCCTTGGCGTTAAGGCATACCCTCGATCAATTCACAGTATTGTAATAGGCAGATTTGCTGCTTTTGGTTAGGACAAGTAATCTTTTTTCCTAAATATTACAATACAGAAATTCCTAGCCAAAAACAATCAGTTTTATCAAGAAATTATTTTATTGAAATAAATATCTATCTATCGATCTGTCTATCTGGCTATCTTTCTAACTATCAATATATATATTTATATATATCTATATATATATATATAATCAGCTCACTTTACCATTTGCAGCTTATAACTATTAGCCACCAGGGGTCACTACTAACCAAAAGCAGTCATTCTACTTGTAAATTGTGCCAATCGAGTGGAACAGCAGCCTAGGATTCACCACTGCTTCATCTCATTTTCCAAGAGAATGCAGATGTAAAGTGTTTTTGATGGTACGCCTGTGCATATTGAAATATTCAGAGCATATTCTGAATTTCAGTTAACACATCAGTAAGCATTTTGGCCATCAGTGAATTCAACCTTTTTTCTCAATCAGAATAGGCAAGGATAATGACAGATATATTTTACAATGTTAGAAAGTACATCATTTTATTTAATTGTGTGAATAAAATGAATTGCCTCCCCGTCGGGGAATTGATCCCCGGTCTCCTGCATGACAGGCGGGGATACTGACCACTATACTAACGAGGACTTATTGGCATCAGTTAAACAGTGCTCACCTCCTTGGGGTTAAGGCATACCCTCGATCAATTCACAGTATTGTAATAGGCAGATTTGCTGCTTTTGGTTAGGACAAGTAATCTTTTTTCCTAAATATTACAATACAGAAATTCTTAGCCAAAAACAATCAGTTTTATCAAGAAATTATTTCATTAAAATAAATATCTATCTATCGATCTGTCTATCTGGCTATCTTTCTAACTATCAATATATATATTTATATATATCTATATATATATATATAATCAGCTCACTTTACCATTTGCAGCTTATAACTATTAGCCACCAGGGGTCACTACTAACCAAAGGCAGTCATTCTACTTGTAAATTGTGCCAATCGAGTGGAACAGCAGCCTAGGATTCACCACTGCTTCATCTCATTTTCCAAGAGAATGCAGATGTAAAGTGTTTTTGATGGTACGCCTGTGCATATTGAAATATTCAGAGCATATTCTGAATTTCAGTTAACACATCAGTAAGCATTTTGGCCATCAGTGAATTCAACCATTTTTCTCAATCAGAATAGGCAAGGATAATGACAGATATATTTTACAATGTTAGAAAGTACATCATTTTATTTAATTGTGTGAATAAAATGAATCGCCTCCCCGTCGGGGAATTGAACCCCGGTCTCCCGCGTGACAGGCGGGGATACTGACCACTATACTAACGAGGACTTATTGGCATCAGTTAAACAGTGCTCACCTCCTTGGGGTTAAGGCACACCCTCGATCAATTCACAGTATTGTAATAGGCAGATTTGCTGCTTTTGGTTAGGACAAGTAATCTTTTTTCCTAAATATTACAATACAGAAATTCCTAGCCAAAAACAATCAGTTTTATCAAGAAATTATTTCATTGAAATAAATATCTATCTATCGATCTGTCTATCTGGCTATCTTTCTAACTATCAATATATATATTTATATATATCTATATATATATATATATAATCAGCTCACTTTACCATTTGCAGCTTATAACTATTAGCCACCAGGGGTCACTACTAACCAAAAGCAGTCATTCTACTTGTAAATTGTGCCAATCGAGTGGAACAGCAGCCTAGGATTCACCACTGCTTCATCTCATTTTCCAAGAGAATGCAGATGTAAAGTGTTTTTGATGGTACGCCTGTGCATATTGAAATATTCAGAGCATATTCTGAATTTCAGTTAACACATCAGTAAGCATTTTGGCCATCAGAGAATTCAACCTTTTTTCTCAATCAGAATAGGCAAGGATAATGACAGATATATTTTACAATGTTAGAAAGTACATCATTTTATTTAATTGTGTGAATAAAATGAATCGCCTCCCCGTCGGAGAATTGAACCCCGGTCTCCCGCGTGACAGGCGGGGATACTGACCACTATACTAACGAGGACTTATTGGCATCAGTTAATCAGTGCTCACCTCCTTGGGGTTAAGGCATACCCTCGATCAATTCACAGTATTGTAATAGGCAGATTTGCTGCTTTTGGTTAGGACAAGTAATCTTTTTTCCTAAATATTACAATACAGAAATTCCTAGCCAAAAACAATCAGTTTTATCAAGAAATTATTTCATTGAAATAAATATCTATCTATCGATCTGTCTATCTGGCTATCTTTCTAACTATCAATATATATATTTATATATATCTATATATATATATATAATCAGCTCACTTTACCATTTGCAGCTTATAACTATTAGCCACCAGGGGTCACTACTAACCAAAAGCAGTCATTCTACTTGTAAATTGTGCCAATCGAGTGGAACAGCAGCCTAGGATTCACCACTGCTTCATCTCATTTTCCAAGAGAATGCAGATGTAAAGTGTTTTTGATGGTACGCCTGTGCATATTGAAATATTCAGAGCATATTCTGAATTTCAGTTAACACATCAGTAAGCATTTTGTCCATCTGTGAATTCAACCTTTTTTCTCAATCGGAATAGGCAAGGATAATGACGGATATATTTTACAATGTTAGAAAGTGCATCATTTTATTTAATTGTGTGAATAAAAGGAATTGCCTCCCCGTCGGGGAATTGATCCCCGGTCTCCTGCGTGACAGGCGGGGATACTGACCACTATACTAACGAGGACTTATTGGCATCAGTTAAACAGTGCTCACCTCCTTGGGGTTAAGGCATACCCTCGATCAATTCACAGTATTGTAATAGGCAGATTTGCTGCTTTTGGTTAGGACAAGTAATCTTTTTTCCTAAATATTACAATACAGAAATTCTTAGCCAAAAACAATCAGTTTTATCAAGAAATTATTTCATTAAAATAAATATCTATCTATCGATCTGTCTATCTGGCTATCTTTCTAACTATCAATATATATATTTATATATATCTATATATATATATATAATCAGCTCACTTTACCATTTGCAGCTTATAACTATTAGCCACCAGGGGTCACTACTAACCAAAAGCAGTCATTCTACTTGTAAATTGTGCCAATCGAGTGGAACAGCAGCCTAGGATTCACCACTGCTTCATCTCATTTTCCAAGAGAATGCAGATGTAAAGTGTTTTTGATGGTACGCCTGTGCATATTGAAATATTCAGAGCATATTCTAAATTTCAGTTAACACATCAGTAAGCATTTTGGCCATCAGTGAATTCAACCATTTTTCTCAATCAGAATAGGCAAGGATAATGACAGATATATTTTACAATGTTAGAAAGTACATCATTTTATTTAATTGTGTGAATAAAATGAATCGCCTCCCCGTCGGGGAATTGAACCCCGGTCTCCCGCGTGACAGGCGGGGATACTGACCACTATACTAACGAGGACTTATTGGCATCAGTTAAACAGTGCTCACCTCCTTGGGGTTAAGGCACACCCTCGATCAATTCACAGTATTGTAATAGGCAGATTTGCTGCTTTTGGTTAGGACAAGTAATCTTTTTTCCTAAATATTACAATACAGAAATTCCTAGCCAAAAACAATCAGTTTTATCAAGAAATTATTTCATTAAAATAAATATCTATCTATCGATCTGTCTATCTGGCTATCTTTCTAACTATCAATATATATATTTATATATATCTATATATATATATATAATCAGCTCACTTTACCATTTGCAGCTTATAACTATTAGCCACCAGGGGTCACTACTAACCAAAAGCAGTCATTCTACTTGTAAATTGTGCCAATCGAGTGGAACAGCAGCCTAGGATTCACCACTGCTTCATCTCATTTTCCAAGAGAATGCAGATGTAAAGTGTTTTTGATGGTACGCCTGTGCATATTGAAATATTCAGAGCATATTCTAAATTTCAGTTAACACATCAGTAAGCATTTTGGCCATCAGTGAATTCAACCATTTTTCTCAATCAGAATAGGCAAGGATAATGACAGATATATTTTACAATGTTAGAAAGTACATCATTTTATTTAATTGTGTGAATAAAATGAATCGCCTCCCCGTCGGGGAATTGAACCCCGGTCTCCCGCGTGACAGGCGGGGATACTGACCACTATACTAACGAGGACTTATTGGCATCAGTTAAACAGTGCTCACCTCCTTGGGGTTAAGGCACACCCTCGATCAATTCACAGTATTGTAATAGGCAGATTTGCTGCTTTTGGTTAGGACAAGTAATCTTTTTTCCTAAATATTACAATACAGAAATTCCTAGCCAAAAACAATCAGTTTTATCAAGAAATTATTTCATTGAAATAAATATCTATCTATCGATCTGTCTATCTGGCTATCTTTCTAACTATCAATATATATATTTATATATATCTATATATATATATATATAATCAGCTCACTTTACCATTTGCAGCTTATAACTATTAGCCACCAGGGGTCACTACTAACCAAAAGCAGTCATTCTACTTGTAAATTGTGCCAATCGAGTGGAACAGCAGCCTAGGATTCACCACTGCTTCATCTCATTTTCCAAGAGAATGCAGATGTAAAGTGTTTTTGATGGTACGTCTGTGCATATTGAAATATTCAGAGCATATTCTGAATTTCAGTTAACACATCAGTAAGCATTTTGTCCATCAGTGAATTCAACCTTTTTTCTCAATCGGAATAGGCAAGGATAATGACAGATATATTTTACAATGTTAGAAAGTACATCATTTTATTTAATTGTGTGAATAAAATGAATCGCCTCACCCGTCGGAGAATTGAACCCCGGTCTCCCGCGTGACAGGCGGGGATACTGACCACTATACTAACGAGGACTTATTGGCATCAGTTAAACAGTGCTCACCTCCTTGGGGTTAAGGCATACCCTCGATCAATTCACAGTATTGTAATAGGCAGATTTGCTGCTTTTGGTTAGGACAAGTAATCTTTTTTCCTAAATATTACAATACAGAAATTCCTAGCCAAAAACAATCAGTTTTATCAAGAAATTATTTCATTGAATTAAATATCTATCTATCGATCTGTCTATCTGGCTATCTTTCTAACTATCAATATATATATATTTATATATATCTATATATATATATATAATCAGCTCACTTTACCATTTGCAGCTTATAACTATTAGCCACCAGGGGTCACTACTAACCAAAAGCAGTCATTCTACTTGTAAATTGTGCCAATCGAGTGGAACAGCAGCCTAGGATTCACCACTGCTTCATCTCATTTTCCAAGAGAATGCAGATGTAAAGTGTTTTTGATGGTACGCCTGTGCATATTGAAATATTCAGAGCATATTCTGAATTTCAGTTAACACATCAGTAAGCATTTTGTCCATCTGTGAATTCAACCTTTTTTCTCAATCGGAATAGGCAAGGATAATGACAGATATATTTTACAATGTTAGAAAGTGCATCATTTTATTTAATTGTGTGAATAAAAGGAATTGCCTCCCCGTCGGGGAATTGATCCCCGGTCTCCTGCGTGACAGGCGGGGATACTGACCACTATACTAACGAGGACTTATTGGCATCAGTTAAACAGTGCTCACCTCCTTGGGGTTAAGGCATACCCTCGATCAATTCACAGTATTGTAATAGGCAGATTTGCTGCTTTTGGTTAGGACAAGTAATCTTTTTTCCTAAATATTACAATACAGAAATTCTTAGCCAAAAACAATCAGTTTTATCAAGAAATTATTTCATTGAAATAAATATCTATCTATCGATCTGTGTATCTGGCTATCTTTCTAACTATCAATATATATATATTTATATATATCTATATATATATATATAATCAGCTCACTTTACCATTTGCAGCTTATAACTATTAGCCACCAGGGGTCACTACTAACCAAAAGCAGTCATTCTACTTGTAAATTGTGCCAATCGAGTGGAACAGCAGCCTAAGATTCACCACTGCTTCATCTCATTTTCCAAGAGAATGCAGATGTAAAGTGTTTTTGATGGTACGCCTGTGCAAATTGAAATATTCAGAGCATATTCTGAATTTCAGTTAACACATCAGTAAGCATTTTGGCCATCAGTGAATTCAACCTTCTTTCTCAATCAGAATAGGCAAGGATAATGACAGATATATTTTACAATGTTAGAAAGTACATCATTTTATTTAATTGTGTGAATAAAATGAATCGCCTCCCCGTCGGGGAATTGAACCCCGGTCTCCCGCGTGACAGGCGGGGATACTGACCACTATACTAACGAGGACTTATTGGCATCAGTTAAACAGTGCTCACCTCCTTGGCGTTAAGGCATACCCTCGATCAATTCACAGTATTGTAATAGGCAGATTTGCTGCTTTTGGTTAGGACAAGTAATCTTTTTTCCTAAATATTACAATACAGAAATTCCTAGCCAAAAACAATCAGTTTTATCAAGAAATTATTTTATTGAAATAAATATCTATCTATCGATCTGTCTATCTGGCTATCTTTCTAACTATCAATATATATATTTATATATATCTATATATATATATATAATCAGCTCACTTTACCATTTGCAGCTTATAACTATTAGCCACCAGGGGTCACTACTAACCAAAAGCAGTCATTCTACTTGTAAATTGTGCCAATCGAGTGGAACAGCAGCCTAGGATTCACCACTGCTTCATCTCATTTTCCAAGAGAATGCAGATGTAAAGTGTTTTTGATGGTACGCCTGTGCATATTGAAATATTCAGAGCATATTCTGAATTTCAGTTAACACATCAGTAAGCATTTTGGCCATCAGTGAATTCAACCTTTTTTCTCAATCAGAATAGGCAAGGATAATGACAGATATATTTTACAATGTTAGAAAGTACATCATTTTATTTAATTGTGTGAATAAAATGAATTGCCTCCCCGTCGGGGAATTGATCCCCGGTCTCCTGCATGACAGGCGGGGATACTGACCACTATACTAACGAGGACTTATTGGCATCAGTTAAACAGTGCTCACCTCCTTGGGGTTAAGGCATACCCTCGATCAATTCACAGTATTGTAATAGGCAGATTTGCTGCTTTTGGTTAGGACAAGTAATCTTTTTTCCTAAATATTACAATACAGAAATTCTTAGCCAAAAACAATCAGTTTTATCAAGAAATTATTTCATTAAAATAAATATCTATCTATCGATCTGTCTATCTGGCTATCTTTCTAACTATCAATATATATATTTATATATATCTATATATATATATATAATCAGCTCACTTTACCATTTGCAGCTTATAACTATTAGCCACCAGGGGTCACTACTAACCAAAAGCAGTCATTCTACTTGTAAATTGTGCCAATCGAGTGGAACAGCAGCCTAGGATTCACCACTGCTTCATCTCATTTTCCAAGAGAATGCAGATGTAAAGTGTTTTTGATGGTACGCCTGTGCATATTGAAATATTCAGAGCATATTCTAAATTTCAGTTAACACATCAGTAACCATTTTGGCCATCAGTGAATTCAACCATTTTTCTCAATCAGAATAGGCAAGGATAATGACAGATATATTTTACAATGTTAGAAAGTACATCATTTTATTTAATTGTGTGAATAAAATGAATCGCCTCCCCGTCGGGGAATTGAACCCCGGTCTCCCGCGTGACAGGCGGGGATACTGACCACTATACTAACGAGGACTTATTGGCATCAGTTAAACAGTGCTCACCTCCTTGGGGTTAAGGCACACCCTCGATCAATTCACAGTATTGTAATAGGCAGATTTGCTGCTTTTGGTTAGGACAAGTAATCTTTTTTCCTAAATATTACAATACAGAAATTCCTAGCCAAAAACAATCAGTTTTATCAAGAAATTATTTCATTGAAATAAATATCTATCTATCGATCTGTCTATCTGGCTATCTTTCTAACTATCAATATATATATTTATATATATCTATATATATATATATATAATCAGCTCACTTTACCATTTGCAGCTTATAACTATTAGCCACCAGGGGTCACTACTAACCAAAAGCAGTCATTCTACTTGTAAATTGTGCCAATCGAGTGGAACAGCAGCCTAGGATTCACCACTGCTTCATCTCATTTTCCAAGAGAATGCAGATGTAAAGTGTTTTTGATGGTACGTCTGTGCATATTGAAATATTCAGAGCATATTCTGAATTTCAGTTAACACATCAGTAAGCATTTTGTCCATCAGTGAATTCAACCTTTTTTCTCAATCGGAATAGGCAAGGATAATGACAGATATATTTTACAATGTTAGAAAGTACATCATTTTATTTAATTGTGTGAATAAAATGAATCGCCTCCCCGTCGGAGAATTGAACCCCGGTCTCCCGCGTGACAGGCGGGGATACTGACCACTATACTAACGAGGACTTATTGGCATCAGTTAAACAGTGCTCACCTCCTTGGGGTTAAGGCATACCCTCGATCAATTCACAGTATTGTAATAGGCAGATTTGCTACTTTTGGTTAGGACAAGTAATCGTTTTTCCTAAATATTACAATACAGAAATTCCTAGCCAAAAACAATCAGTTTTATCAAGAAATGATTTCATTGAAATAAATATCTATCTATCGATCTGTCTATCTGGCTATCTTTCTAACTATCAATATATATATTTATATATATCTATATATATATATATATAATCAGCTCACTTTACCATTTGCAGCTTATAACTATTAGCCACCAGGGGTCACTACTAACCAAAAGCAGTCATTCTACTTGTAAATTGTGCCAATCGAGTGGAACAGCAGCCTAGGATTCACCACTGCTTCATCTCATTTTCCAAGAGAATGCAGATGTAAAGTGTTTTTGATGGTACGCCTGTGCATATTGAAATATTCAGAGCATATTCTGAATTTCAGTTAACACATCAGTAAGCATTTTGTCCATCTGTGAATTCAACCTTTTTTCTCAATCGGAATAGGCAAGGATAATGACAGATATATTTTACAATGTTAGAAAGTGCATCATTTTATTTAATTGTGTGAATAAAAGGAATTGCCTCCCCGTCGGGGAATTGATCCCCGGTCTCCTGCGTGACAGGCGGGGATACTGACCACTATACTAACGAGGACTTATTGGCATCAGTTAAACAGTGCTCACCTCCTTGGGGTTAAGGCATACCCTCGATCAATTCACAGTATTGTAATAGGCAGATTTGCTGCTTTTGGTTAGGACAAGTAATCTTTTTTCCTAAATATTACAATACAGAAATTCTTAGCCAAAAACAATCAGTTTTATCAAGAAATTATTTCATTGAAATAAATATCTATCTATCGATCTGTGTATCTGGCTATCTTTCTAACTATCAATATATATATTTATATATATCTATATATATATATATAATCAGCTCACTTTACCATTTGCAGCTTATAACTATTAGCCACCAGGGGTCACTACTAACCAAAAGCAGTCATTCTACTTGTAAATTGTGCCAATCGAGTGGAACAGCAGCCTAAGATTCACCACTGCTTCATCTCATTTTCCAAGAGAATGCAGATGTAAAGTGTTTTTGATGGTACGCCTGTGCATATTGAAATATTCAGAGCATATTCTGAATTTCAGTTAACACATCAGTAAGCATTTTGGCCATCAGTGAATTCAACCTTTTTTCTCAATCAGAATAGGCAAGGATAATGACAGATATATTTTACAATGTTAGAAAGTGCATCATTTTATTTAATTGTGTGAATAAAATGAATCGCCTCCCCGTCGGGGAATTGAACCCCGGTCTCCCGCGTGACAGGCGGGGATACTGACCACTATACTAACGAGGACTTATTGGCATCAGTTAAACAGTGCTCACCTCCTTGGCGTTAAGGCATACCCTCGATCAATTCACAGTATTGTAATAGGCAGATTTGCTGCTTTTGGTTAGGACAAGTAATCTTTTTTCCTAAATATTACAATACAGAAATTCCTAGCCAAAAACAATCAGTTTTATCAAGAAATTATTTCATTGAAATAAATATCTATCTATCGATCTGTCTATCTGGCTATCTTTCTAACTATCAATATATATATTTATATATATCTATATATATATATATATAATCAGCTCACTTTACCATTTGCAGCTTATAACTATTAGCCACCAGGGGTCACTACTAACCAAAAGCAGTCATTCTACTTGTAAATTGTGCCAATCGAGTGGAACAGCAGCCTAGGATTCACCACTGCTTCATCTCATTTTCCAAGAGAATGCAGATGTAAAGTGTTTTTGATGGTACGACTGTGCATATTGAAATATTCAGAGCATATTCTGAATTTCAGTTAACACATCAGTAAGCATTTTGGCCATCAGTGAATTCAACCTTTTTTCTCAATCAGAATAGGCAAGGATAATGACAGATATATTTTACAATGTTAGAAAGTACATCATTTTATTTAATTGTGTGAATAAAATGAATCGCCTCCCCGTCGGGGAATTGAACCCCGGTCTCCCGCGTGACAGGCGGGGATACTGACCACTATACTAACGAGGACTTATTGGCATCAGTTAAACAGTGCTCACCTCCTTGGGGTTAAGGCATACCCTCGATCAATTCACAGTATTGTAATAGGCAGATTTGCTGCTTTTGGTTAGGACAAGTAATCTTTTTTCCTAAATATTACAATACAGAAATTCTTAGCCAAAAACAATCAGTATTATCAAGAAATTATTTCATTGAAATAAATATCAATCTATCGATCTGTCTATCTGGCTATCTTTCTAACTATCAATATATATATTTATATATATATATATATATATATATATATAATCAGCTCACTTTACCATTTGCAGCTTATAACTATTAGCCACCAGGGGTCACTACTAACCAAAAGCAGTCATTCTACTTGTAAATTGTGCCAATCGAGTGGAACAGCAGCCTAGGATTCACCACTGCTTCATCTCATTTTCCAAGAGAATGCAGATGTAAAGTGTTTTTGATGGTACGCCTGTGCATATTGAAATATTCAGAGCATATTCTGAATTTCAGTTAACACATCAGTAAGCATTTTGGCCATCAGTGAATTCAACCTTTTTTCTCAATCAGAATAGGCAAGGATAATGACAGATATATTTTACAATGTTAGAAAGTACATCATTTTATTTAATTGTGTGAATAAAATGAATCGCCTCCCCGTCGGGGAATTGAACCCCGGTCTCCCGCGTGACAGGCGGGGATACTGACCACTATACTAACGAGGACTTATTGGCATCAGTTAAACAGTGCTCACCTCCTTGGGGTTAAGGCATACCCTCGATCAATTCACAGTATTGTAATAGGCAGATTTGCTGCTTTTGGTTAGGACAAGTAATCTTTTTTCCTAAATATTACAATACAGAAATTCTTAGCCAAAAACAATCAGTTTTATCAAGAAATGATTTCATTGAAATAAATATCTATCTATCGATCTGTCTATCTGGCTATCTTTCTAACTATCAATATATATATTTATATATATCTATATATATATATATATAATCAGCTCACTTTACCATTTGCAGCTTATAACTATTAGCCACCAGGGGTCACTACTAACCAAAAGCAGTCGTTCTACTTGTAAATTGTGCCAATCGAGTGGAACAGCAGCCTAGGATTCACCACTGCTTCATCTCATTTTCCAAGAGAATGCAGATGTAAAGTGTTTTTGATGGTACGCCTGTGCATATTGAAATATTCAGAGCATATTCTGAATTTCAGTTAACACATCAGTAAGCATTTTGGCCATCAGTGAATTCAACCTTTTTCCTCAATCAGAATAGGCAAGGATAATGACAGATATATTTTACAATGTTAGAAAGTACATCATTTTATTTAATTGTGTGAATAAAATGAATCGCCTCCCCGTCGGGGAATTGAACCCCGGTCTCCCGCGTGACAGGCGGGGATACTGACCACTATACTAACGAGGACTTATTGGCATCAGTTAAACAGTGCTCACCTCCTTGGGGTTAAGACATACCCTCGATCAATTCACAGTATTGTAATAGGCAGATTTGCTGCTTTTGGTTAGGACAAGTAATCTTTTTTCCTAAATATTACAATACAGAAATTCCTAGCCAAAAACAATCAGTTTTATCAAGAAATGATTTCATTGAAATAAATATCTATCTATCGATCTGTCTATCTGGCTATCTTTCTAACTATCAATATATATATTTATATATATCTATATATATATATATATAATCAGCTCACTTTACCATTTGCAGCTTATAACTATTAGCCACCAGGGGTCACTACTAACCAAAAGCAGTCATTCTACTTGTAAATTGTGCCAATCGAGTGGAACAGCAGCCTAGGATTCACCACTGCTTCATCTCATTTTCCAAGAGAATGCAGATGTAAAGTGTTTTTGATGGTACGCCTGTGCATATTGAAATATTCAGAGCATATTCTGAATTTCAGTTAACACATCAGTAAGCATTTTGTCCATCAGTGAATTCAACCTTTTTTCTCAATCGGAATAGGCAAGGATAATGACAGATATATTTTACAATGTTAGAAAGTACATCATTTTATTTAATTGTGTGAATAAAATGAATCGCCTCCCCGTCGGGGAATTGAACCCCGGTCTCCCGCGTGACAGGCGGGGATACTGACCACTATACTAACGAGGACTTATTGGCATCAGTTAAACAGTGCTCACCTCCTTGGGGTTAAGGCATACCCTCGATCAATTCACAGTATTGTAATAGGCAGATTTGCTGCTTTTGGTTAGGACAAGTAATCTTTTTTCCTAAATATTACAATACAGAAATTCCTAGCCAAAAACAATCAGTTTTATCAAGAAATTATTTCATTGAAATAAATATCTATCTATCGATCTGTCTATCTGGCTATCTTTCTAACTATCAATATATATATTTATATATATATATATATATATATATATATATATAATCAGCTCACTTTACCATTTGCAGCTTATAACTATTAGCCACCAGGGGTCACTACTAACCAAAAGCAGTCATTCTACTTGTAAATTGTGCCAATCGAGTGGAACAGCAGCCTAGGATTCACCACTGCTTCATCTCATTTTCCAAGAGAATGCAGATGTAAAGTGTTTTTGATGGTACGCCTGTGCATATTGAAATATTCAGAGCATATTCTGAATTTCAGTTAACACATCAGTAAGCATTTTGGCCATCAGTGAATTCAACCTTTTTTCTCAATCAGAATAGGCAAGGATAATGACAGATATATTTTACAATGTTAGAAAGTACATCATTTTATTTAATTGTGTGAATAAAATGAATCGCCTCCCCGTCGGGGAATTGAACCCCGGTCTCCCGCGTGACAGGCGGGGATACTGACCACTATACTAACGAGGACTTATTGGCATCAGTTAAACAGTGCTCACCTCCTTGGGGTTAAGGCATACCCTCGATCAATTCACAGTATTGTAATAGGCAGATTTGCTGCTTTTGGTTAGGACAAGTAATCTTTTTTCCTAAATATTACAATACAGAAATTCTTAGCCAAAAACAATCAGTTTTATCAAGAAATTATTTCATTGAAATAAATATCTATCTATCGATCTGTCTATCTGGCTATCTTTCTAACTATCAATATATATATTTATATATATCTATATATATATATATATAATCAGCTCACTTTACCATTTGCAGCTTATAACTATTAGCCACCAGGGGTCACTACTAACCAAAAGCAGTCGTTCTACTTGTAAATTGTGCCAATCGAGTGGAACAGCAGCCTAGGATTCACCACTGCTTCATCTCATTTTCCAAGAGAATGCAGATGTAAAGTGTTTTTGATGGTACGCCTGTGCATATTGAAATATTCAGAGCATATTCTGAATTTCAGTTAACACATCAGTAAGCATTTTGGCCATCAGTGAATTCAACCTTTTTCCTCAATCAGAATAGGCAAGGATAATGACAGATATATTTTACAATGTTAGAAAGTACATCATTTTATTTAATTGTGTGAATAAAATGAATCGCCTCCCCGTCGGGGAATTGAACCCCGGTCTCCCGCGTGACAGGCGGGGATACTGACCACTATACTAACGAGGACTTATTGGCATCAGTTAAACAGTGCTCACCTCCTTGGGGTTAAGACATACCCTCGATCAATTCACAGTATTGTAATAGGCAGATTTGCTGCTTTTGGTTAGGACAAGTAATCTTTTTTCCTAAATATTACAATACAGAAATTCCTAGCCAAAAACAATCAGTTTTATCAAGAAATGATTTCATTGAAATAAATATCTATCTATCGATCTGTCTATCTGGCTATCTTTCTAACTATCAATATATATATTTATATATATCTATATATATATATATATAATCAGCTCACTTTACCATTTGCAGCTTATAACTATTAGCCACCAGGGGTCACTACTAACCAAAAGCAGTCATTCTACTTGTAAATTGTGCCAATCGAGTGGAACAGCAGCCTAGGATTCACCACTGCTTCATCTCATTTTCCAAGAGAATGCAGATGTAAAGTGTTTTTGATGGTACGCCTGTGCATATTGAAATATTCAGAGCATATTCTGAATTTCAGTTAACACATCAGTAAGCATTTTGTCCATCAGTGAATTCAACCTTTTTTCTCAATCGGAATAGGCAAGGATAATGACAGATATATTTTACAATGTTAGAAAGTACATCATTTTATTTAATTGTGTGAATAAAATGAATCGCCTCCCCGTCGGGGAATTGAACCCCGGTCTCCCGCGTGACAGGCGGGGATACTGACCACTATACTAACGAGGACTTATTGGCATCAGTTAAACAGTGCTCACCTCCTTGGGGTTAAGGCATACCCTCGATCAATTCACAGTATTGTAATAGGCAGATTTGCTGCTTTTGGTTAGGACAAGTAATCTTTTTTCCTAAATATTACAATACAGAAATTCCTAGCCAAAAACAATCAGTTTTATCAAGAAATTATTTCATTGAAATAAATATCTATCTATCGATCTGTCTATCTGGCTATCTTTCTAACTATCAATATATATATTTATATATATCTATATATATATATATATAATCAGCTCACTTTACCATTTGCAGCTTATAACTATTAGCCACCAGGGGTCACTACTAACCAAAATAAGTCATTCTACTTGTAAATTGTGCCAATCGAGTGGAACAGCAGCCTAGGATTCACCACTGCTTCATCTCATTTTCCAAGAGAATGCAGATGTAAAGTGTTTTTGATGGTACGCCTGTGCATATTGAAATATTCAGAGCATATTCTGAATTTCAGTTAACACATCAGTAAGCATTTTGGCCATCAGTGAATTCAACATTTTTTCTCAATCAGAATAGGCAAAGATAATGACAGATATATTTTACAATGTTAGAAAGTACATCATTTTATTTAATTGTGTGAATAAAATGAATCGCCTCCCCGTCGGGGAATTGAACCCCGGTCTCCCGCGTGACAGGCAGGTATACTGACCACTATACTAACGAGGACTTATTGGCATCAGTTAAACAGTGCTCACCTCCTTGGGGTTAAGGCATACCCTCGATCAATTCACAGTATTGTAATAGGCAGATTTGCTGCTTTTGGTTAGGACAAGTAATCTTTTTTCCTAAATATTACAATACAGAAATTCTTAGCCAAAAACAATCAGTTTTATCAAGAAATTATTTCATTGAAATAAATATCTATCTATCGATCTGTCTATCTGGCTATCTTTCTAACTATCAATATATATATTTATATATATCTATATATATATATATATAATCAGCTCACTTTACCATTTGCAGCTTATAACTATTAGCCACCAGGGGTCACTACTAACCAAAAGCAGTCGTTCTACTTGTAAATTGTGCCAATCGAGTGGAACAGCAGCCTAGGATTCACCACTGCTTCATCTCATTTTCCAAGAGAATGCAGATGTAAAGTGTTTTTGATGGTACGCCTGTGCATATTGAAATATTCAGAGCATATTCTGAATTTCAGTTAACACATCAGTAAGCATTTTGGCCATCAGTGAATTCAACCTTTTTCCTCAATCAGAATAGGCAAGGATAATGACAGATATATTTTACAATGTTAGAAAGTACATCATTTTATTTAATTGTGTGAATAAAATGAATCGCCTCCCCGTCGGGGAATTGAACCCCGGTCTCCCGCGTGACAGGCGGGGATACTGACCACTATACTAACGAGGACTTATTGGCATCAGTTAAACAGTGCTCACCTCCTTGGGGTTAAGACATACCCTCGATCAATTCACAGTATTGTAATAGGCAGATTTGCTGCTTTTGGTTAGGACAAGTAATCTTTTTTCCTAAATATTACAATACAGAAATTCCTAGCCAAAAACAATCAGTTTTATCAAGAAATGATTTCATTGAAATAAATATCTATCTATCGATCTGTCTATCTGGCTATCTTTCTAACTATCAATATATATATTTATATATATCTATATATATATATATATATAATCAGCTCACTTTACCATTTGCAGCTTATAACTATTAGCCACCAGGGGTCACTACTAACCAAAAGCAGTCATTCTACTTGTAAATTGTGCCAATCGAGTGGAACAGCAGCCTAGGATTCACCACTGCTTCATCTCATTTTCCAAGAGAATGCAGATGTAAAGTGTTTTTGATGGTACGCCTGTGCATATTGAAATATTCAGAGCATATTCTGAATTTCAGTTAACACATCAGTAAGCATTTTGTCCATCAGTGAATTCAACCTTTTTTCTCAATCGGAATAGGCAAGGATAATGACAGATATATTTTACAATGTTAGAAAGTACATCATTTTATTTAATTGTGTGAATAAAATGAATCGCCTCCCCGTCGGGGAATTGAACCCCGGTCTCCCGCGTGACAGGCGGGGATACTGACCACTATACTAACGAGGACTTATTGGCATCAGTTAAACAGTGCTCACCTCCTTGGGGTTAAGGCATACCCTCGATCAATTCACAGTATTGTAATAGGCAGATTTGCTGCTTTTGGTTAGGACAAGTAATCTTTTTTCCTAAATATTACAATACAGAAATTCCTAGCCAAAAACAATCAGTTTTATCAAGAAATTATTTCATTGAAATAAATATCTATCTATCGATCTGTCTATCTGGCTATCTTTCTAACTATCAATATATATATTTATATATATCTATATATATATATATATAATCAGCTCACTTTACCATTTGCAGCTTATAACTATTAGCCACCAGGGGTCACTACTAACCAAAATAAGTCATTCTACTTGTAAATTGTGCCAATCGAGTGGAACAGCAGCCTAGGATTCACCACTGCTTCATCTCATTTTCCAAGAGAATGCAGATGTAAAGTGTTGTTGATGGTACGCCTGTGCATATTGAAATATTCAGAGCATATTCTGAATTTCAGTTAACACATCAGTAAGCATTTTGGCCATCAGTGAATTCAACATTTTTTCTCAATCAGAATAGGCAAAGATAATGACAGATATATTTTACAATGTTAGAAAGTACATCATTTTATTTAATTGTGTGAATAAAATGAATCGCCTCCCCGTCGGGGAATTGAACCCCGGTCTCCCGCGTGACAGGCAGGTATACTGACCACTATACTAACGTGGACTTATTGGCATCAGTTAAACAGTGCTCACCTCCTTGGGGTTAAGGCATACCCTCGATCAATTCACAGTATTGTAATAGGCAGATTTGCTGCTTTTGGTTAGGACAAGTAATCTTTTTTCCTAAATATTACAATACAGAAATTCTTAGCCAAAAACAATCAGTTTTATCAAGAAATTATTTCATTGAAATAAATATCAATCTATCGATCTGTCTATCTGGCTATCTTTCTAACTATCAATATATATATTTATATATATCTATATATATATATATAATCAGCTCACTTTACCATTTGCAGCTTATAACTATTAGCCACCAGGGGTCACTACTAACCAAAAGCAGTCATTCTACTTGTAAATTGTGCCAATCGAGTGGAACAGCAGCCTAGGATTCACCACTGCTTCATCTCATTTTCCAAGAGAATGCAGATGTAAAGTGTTTTTGATGGTACGCCTGTGCATATTGAAATATTCAGAGCATATTCTGAATTTCAGTTAACACATCAGTAAGCATTTTGGCCATCAGTGAATTCAACCTTTTTTCTCAATCAGAATAGGCAAGGATAATGACAGATATATTTTACAATGTTAGAAAGTACATCATTTTATTTAATTGTGTGAATAAAATGAATCGCCTCCCCGTCGGGGAATTGAACCCCGGTCTCCCGCGTGACAGGCGGGGATACTGACCACTATACTAACGAGGACTTATTGGCATCAGTTAAACAGTGCTCACCTCCTTGGGGTTAAGGCATACCCTCGATCAATTCACAGTATTGTAATAGGCAGATTTGCTGCTTTTGGTTAGGACAAGTAATCTTTTTTCCTAAATATTACAATACAGAAATTCCTAGCCAAAAACAATCAGTTTTATCAAGAAATTATTTCATTGAAATAAATATCTATCTATCGATCTGTCTATCTGGCTATCTTTCTAACTATCAATATATATATTTATATATATCTATATATATATATATATATATAATCAGCTCACTTTACCATTTGCAGCTTATAACTATTAGCCACCAGGGGTCACTACTAACCAAAAGCAGTCGTTCTACTTGTAAATTGTGCCAATCGAGTGGAACAGCAGCCTAGGATTCACCACTGCTTCATCTCATTTTCCAAGAGAATGCAGATGTAAAGTGTTTTTGATGGTACGCCTGTGCATATTGAAATATTCAGAGCATATTCTGAATTTCAGTTAACACATCAGTAAGCATTTTGGCCATCAGTGAATTCAACCTTTTTCCTCAATCAGAATAGGCAAGGATAATGACAGATATATTTTACAATGTTAGAAAGTACATCATTTTATTTAATTGTGTGAATAAAATGAATCGCCTCCCCGTCGGGGAATTGAACCCCGGTCTCCCGCGTGACAGGCGGGGATACTGACCACTATACTAACGAGGACTTATTGGCATCAGTTAAACAGTGCTCACCTCCTTGGGGTTAAGGCATACCCTCGATCAATTCACAGTATTGTAATAGGCAGATTTGCTGCTTTTGGTTAGGACAAGTAATCTTTTTTCCTAAATATTACAATACAGAAATTCCTAGCCAAAAACAATCAGTTTTATCAAGAAATTATTTCATTGAAATAAATATCTATCTATCGATCTGTCTATCTGGCTATCTTTCTAACTATCAATATATATATTTATATATATCTATATATATATATATATAATCAGCTCACTTTACCATTTGCAGCTTATAACTATTAGCCACCAGGGGTCACTACTAACCAAAAGAAGTCATTCTACTTGTAAATTGTGCCAATCGAGTGGAACAGCAGCCTAGGATTCACCACTGCTTCATCTCATTTTCCAAGAGAATGCAGATGTAAAGTGTTTTTGATGGTAACCCTGTGCATATTGAAATATTCAGAGCATATTCTGAATTTCAGTTAACACATCAGTAAGCATTTTGGCCATCAGTGAATTCAACCTTTTTTCTCAATCAGAATAGGCAAGGATAATGACAGATATATTTTACAATGTTAGAAAGTACATCATTTTATTTAATTGTGTGAATAAAATGAATCGCCTCCCCGTCGGGGAATTGAACCCCGGTCTCCCGCGTGACAGGCGGGTATACTGACCACTATACTAACGTGGACTTATTGGCATCAGTTAAACAGTGCTCACCTCCTTGGGGTTAAGGCATACCCTCGATCCATTCACAGTATTGTAATAGGCAGATTTGCTGCTTTTGGTTAGGACAAGTAATCTTTTTTCCTAAATATTACAATACAGAAATTCCTAGCCAAAAACAATCAGTTTTATCAAGAAATGATTTCATTGAAATAAATATCTATCTATCGATCTGTCTATCTGGCTATCTTTCTAACTATCAATATATATATTTATATATATCTATATATATATATATAATCAGCTCACTTTACCATTTGCAGCTTATAACTATTAGCCACCAGGGGTCACTACTAACCAAAAGCAGTCATTCTACTTGTAAATTGTGCCAATCGAGTGGAACAGCAGCCTAGGATTCACCACTGCTTCATCTCATTTTCCAAGAGAATGCAGATGTAAAGTGTTTTTGATGGTACGCCTGTGCATATTGAAATATTCAGAGCATATTCTGAATTTCAGTTAACACATCAGTAAGCATTTTGTCCATCTGTGAATTCAACCTTTTTTCTCAATCGGAATAGGCAAGGATAATGACAGATATATTTTACAATGTTAGAAAGTGCATCATTTTATTTAATTGTGTGAATAAAAGGAATTGCCTCCCCGTCGGGGAATTGATCCCCGGTCTCCTGCGTGACAGGCGGGGATACTGACCACTATACTAACGAGGACTTATTGGCATCAGTTAAACAGTGCTCACCTCCTTGGGGTTAAGGCATACCCTCGATCAATTCACAGTATTGTAATAGGCAGATTTGCTGCTTTTGGTTAGGACAAGTAATCTTTTTTCCTAAATATTACAATACAGAAATTCTTAGCCAAAAACAATCAGTATTATCAAGAAATTATTTCATTGAAATAAATATCAATCTATCGATCTGTCTATCTGGCTATCTTTCTAACTATCAATATATATATTTATATATATATATATATATATATATATATAATCAGCTCACTTTACCATTTGCAGCTTATAACTATTAGCCACCAGGGGTCACTACTAACCAAAAGCAGTCATTCTACTTGTAAATTGTGCCAATCGAGTGGAACAGCAGCCTAGGATTCACCACTGCTTCATCTCATTTTCCAAGAGAATGCAGATGTAAAGTGTTTTTGATGGTACGCCTGTGCATATTGAAATATTCAGAGCATATTCTGAATTTCAGTTAACACATCAGTAAGCATTTTGGCCATCAGTGAATTCAACCTTTTTTCTCAATCAGAATAGGCAAGGATAATGACAGATATATTTTACAATGTTAGAAAGTACATCATTTTATTTAATTGTGTGAATAAAATGAATCGCCTCCCCGTCGGGGAATTGAACCCCGGTCTCCCGCGTGACAGGCGGGGATACTGACCACTATACTAA
Organism: Lissotriton helveticus; assembly: GCF_964261635.1. Classification (NCBI taxonomy): domain Eukaryota; kingdom Metazoa; phylum Chordata; class Amphibia; order Caudata; family Salamandridae; genus Lissotriton; species Lissotriton helveticus. The sequence goes on along the minus strand of NC_136058.1, from coordinate 340,261,880 downwards.
CGAGGACTTATTGGCATCAGTTAAACAGTGCTCACCTCCTTGGGGTTAAGGCATACCCTCGATCAATTCACAGTATTGTAATAGGCAGATTTGCTGCTTTTGGTTAGGACAAGTAATCTTTTTTCCTAAATATTACAATACAGAAATTCTTAGCCAAAAACAATCAGTTTTATCAAGAAATTATTTCATTGAAATAAATATCTATCTATCGATCTGTCTATCTGGCTATCTTTCTAACTATCAATATATATATTTATATATATCTATATATATATATATATAATCAGCTCACTTTACCATTTGCAGCTTATAACTATTAGCCACCAGGGGTCACTACTAACCAAAAGCAGTCGTTCTACTTGTAAATTGTGCCAATCGAGTGGAACAGCAGCCTAGGATTCACCACTGCTTCATCTCATTTTCCAAGAGAATGCAGATGTAAAGTGTTTTTGATGGTACGCCTGTGCATATTGAAATATTCAGAGCATATTCTGAATTTCAGTTAACACATCAGTAAGCATTTTGGCCATCAGTGAATTCAACCTTTTTCCTCAATCAGAATAGGCAAGGATAATGACAGATATATTTTACAATGTTAGAAAGTACATCATTTTATTTAATTGTGTGAATAAAATGAATCGCCTCCCCGTCGGGGAATTGAACCCCGGTCTCCCGCGTGACAGGCGGGGATACTGACCACTATACTAACGAGGACTCATTGGCATCAGTTAAACAGTGCTCACCTCCTTGGGGTTAAGACATACCCTCGATCAATTCACAGTATTGTAATAGGCAGATTTGCTGCTTTTGGTTAGGACAAGTAATCTTTTTTCCTAAATATTACAATACAGAAATTCCTAGCCAAAAACAATCAGTTTTATCAAGAAATGATTTCATTGAAATAAATATCTATCTATCGATCTGTCTATCTGGCTATCTTTCTAACTATCAATATATATATTTATATATATCTATATATATATATATATAATCAGCTCACTTTACCATTTGCAGCTTATAACTATTAGCCACCAGGGGTCACTACTAACCAAAAGCAGTCATTCTACTTGTAAATTGTGCCAATCGAGTGGAACAGCAGCCTAGGATTCACCACTGCTTCATCTCATTTTCCAAGAGAATGCAGATGTAAAGTGTTTTTGATGGTACGCCTGTGCATATTGAAATATTCAGAGCATATTCTGAATTTCAGTTAACACATCAGTAAGCATTTTGTCCATCAGTGAATTCAACCTTTTTTCTCAATCGGAATAGGCAAGGATAATGACAGATATATTTTACAATGTTAGAAAGTACATCATTTTATTTAATTGTGTGAATAAAATGAATCGCCTCCCCGTCGGGGAATTGAACCCCGGTCTCCCGCGTGACAGGCGGGGATACTGACCACTATACTAACGAGGACTTATTGGCATCAGTTAAACAGTGCTCACCTCCTTGGGGTTAAGGCATACCCTCGATCAATTCACAGTATTGTAATAGGCAGATTTGCTGCTTTTGGTTAGGACAAGTAATCTTTTTTCCTAAATATTACAATACAGAAATTCCTAGCCAAAAACAATCAGTTTTATCAAGAAATTATTTCATTGAAATAAATATCTATCTATCGATCTGTCTATCTGGCTATCTTTCTAACTATCAATATATATATTTATATATATCTATATATATATATATATAATCAGCTCACTTTACCATTTGCAGCTTATAACTATTAGCCACCAGGGGTCACTACTAACCAAAATAAGTCATTCTACTTGTAAATTGTGCCAATCGAGTGGAACAGCAGCCTAGGATTCACCACTGCTTCATCTCATTTTCCAAGAGAATGCAGATGTAAAGTGTTTTTGATGGTACGCCTGTGCATATTGAAATATTCAGAGCATATTCTGAATTTCAGTTAACACATCAGTAAGCATTTTGGCCATCAGTGAATTCAACCTTTTTTCTCAATCAGAATAGGCAAGGATAATGACAGATATATTTTACAATGTTAGAAAGTACATCATTTTATTTAATTGTGTGAATAAAATGAATCGCCTCCCCGTCGGGGAATTGAACCCCGGTCTCCCGCGTGACAGGCAGGTATACTGACCACTATACTAACGTGGACTTATTGGCATCAGTTAAACAGTGCTCACCTCCTTGGGGTTAAGGCATACCCTCGATCAATTCACAGTATTGTAATAGGCAGATTTGCTGCTTTTGGTTAGGACAAGTAATCTTTTTTCCTAAATATTACAATACAGAAATTCTTAGCCAAAAACAATCAGTTTTATCAAGAAATTATTTCATTGAAATAAATATCAATCTATCGATCTGTCTATCTGGCTATCTTTCTAACTATCAATATATATATTTATATATATCTATATATATATATATAATCAGCTCACTTTACCATTTGCAGCTTATAACTATTAGCCACCAGGGGTCACTACTAACCAAAAGCAGTCATTCTACTTGTAAATTGTGCCAATCGAGTGGAACAGCAGCCTAGGATTCACCACTGCTTCATCTCATTTTCCAAGAGAATGCAGATGTAAAGTGTTTTTGATGGTACGCCTGTGCATATTGAAATATTCAGAGCATATTCTGAATTTCAGTTAACACATCAGTAAGCATTTTGGCCATCAGTGAATTCAACCTTTTTTCTCAATCAGAATAGGCAAGGATAATGACAGATATATTTTACAATGTTAGAAAGTACATCATTTTATTTAATTGTGTGAATAAAATGAATCGCCTCCCCGTCGGGGAATTGAACCCCGGTCTCCAGCGTGACAGGCGGGGATACTGACCACTATACTAACGAGGACTTATTGGCATCAGTTAAACAGTGCTCACCTCCTTGGGGTTAAGGCATACCCTCGATCAATTCACAGTATTGTAATAGGCAGATTTGCTGCTTTTGGTTAGGACAAGTAATCTTTTTTCCTAAATATTACAATACAGAAATTCCTAGCCAAAAACAATCAGTTTTATCAAGAAAGTATTTCATTGAAATAAATATCTATCTATCGATCTGTCTATCTGGCTATCTTTCTAACTATCAATATATATATTTATATATATCTATATATATATATATATAATCAGCTCACTTTACCATTTGCAGCTTATAACTATTAGCCACCAGGGGTCACTACTAACCAAAAGCAGTCGTTCTACTTGTAAATTGTGCCAATCGAGTGGAACAGCAGCCTAGGATTCACCACTGCTTCATCTCATTTTCCAAGAGAATGCAGATGTAAAGTGTTTTTGATGGTACGCCTGTGCATATTGAAATATTCAGAGCATATTCTGAATTTCAGTTAACACATCAGTAAGCATTTTGGCCATCAGTGAATTCAACCTTTTTCCTCAATCAGAATAGGCAAGGATAATGACAGATATATTTTACAATGTTAGAAAGTACATCATTTTATTTAATTGTGTGAATAAAATGAATCGCCTCCCCGTCGGGGAATTGAACCCCGGTCTTCCGCGTGACAGGCGGGGATACTGACCACTATACTAACGAGGACTTATTGGCATCAGTTAAACAGTGCTCACCTCCTTGGGGTTAAGGCATACCCTCGATCAATTCACAGTATTGTAATAGGCAGATTTGCTGCTTTTGGTTAGGACAAGTAATCTTTTTTCCTAAATATTACAATACAGAAATTCCTAGCCAAAAACAATCAGTTTTATCAAGAAATTATTTCATTGAAATAAATATCTATCTATCGATCTGTCTATCTGGCTATCTTTCTAACTATCAATATATATATTTATATATATCTATATATATATATATATAATCAGCTCACTTTACCATTTGCAGCTTATAACTATTAGCCACCAGGGGTCACTACTAACCAAAAGAAGTCATTCTACTTGTAAATTGTGCCAATCGAGTGGAACAGCAGCCTAGGATTCACCACTGCTTCATCTCATTTTCCAAGAGAATGCAGATGTAAAGTGTTTTTGATGGTAACCCTGTGCATATTGAAATATTCAGAGCATATTCTGAATTTCAGTTAACACATCAGTAAGCATTTTGGCCATCAGTGAATTCAACCTTTTTTCTCAATCAGAATAGGCAAGGATAATGACAGATATATTTTACAATGTTAGAAAGTACATCATTTTATTTAATTGTGTGAATAAAATGAATCGCCTCCCCGTCGGGGAATTGAACCCCGGTCTCCCGCGTGACAGGCGGGTATACTGACCACTATACTAACGTGGACTTATTGGCATCAGTTAAACAGTGCTCACCTCCTTGGGGTTAAGGCATACCCTCGATCCATTCACAGTATTGTAATAGGCAGATTTGCTGCTTTTGGTTAGGACAAGTAATCTTTTTTCCTAAATATTACAATACAGAAATTCCTAGCCAAAAACAATCAGTTTTATCAAGAAATGATTTCATTGAAATAAATATCTATCTATCGATCTGTCTATCTGGCTATCTTTCTAACTATCAATATATATATTTATATATATCTATATATTACCTACTGGCGGTCGCCAGTAGGTATATATAGTTAGGATTTTTTCTCTATGGGTTTTTTGAAAATTCTATGTCTAATAACTTTGCCGTTTGTGGACGGAATTGGCTGAAATTTTCAGGAAAATGGCACATTTTGTTTCTGAGCAGCCTTTGAAAATTTGGGGGGGGTTCGTCAAGGGGGGGCCGAGAAAAAAGGGGGGTCCCAAAACGCGTTTTTCCCATGTTAATTTCCATAGGGCGGTTGGCCTCACTTTTAGCCCGAACGGCTGAATGGATTTGCACGAAACTTGGCAAAATTGTAGGGACTGGTAGCCCGATGTGCCTTTTGTAGGTCTCAATATATGTGCTCCAGTGGATTTTGAGAAATTAACGTTTAAAAAAAGATATATATCTGTAAGCGCGGACCAGGCAGCGGTCTGGTTCGCGGACTTTTCGCGCAACGGAGCTTTGTGAAGCGAAGCTGATTGGTTCTCCGGCGTCTGTCAACATTCCAAACAGTCCGTAGCGGCCGCCATCTTGTCTCTCGGTAGGATCGAGAGACAAGAGGAGGCGAAAGCGAAGGGGCAAATGACCATAAGGGGGAATAGTAGATCCTCGCTGACCCCCTAGGTTTGATGTGGAGGTTTTAAAAGGGCCCCGCGGGGCAAAAAAAAAAATAATAATAATAATCGAACGGCTGAATGGATTTGCACGAAACTTGGCAAAATTGTAGGGACTGGTAGCCCGATGTGCCTTTGCTAGGTCTCAATATATGTGCTCCAGTGGATTTTGAGAAATTAACGTTCAAAAAAAGATATATATCTGTAACAGCGCTCCGCTTCGCGTACTTTTCGCGTTACGGAGGTTTGCGAAGCTGATTGGTTTTTCGGCGTCTGTAAACATTCCAAACAGTCCGTAGCGGCCGCCATCTTGTCTCTCGGTAGGATCGAGAGACAAGAGGAGGCCAAAGCGAAGGGGCAAATGACCATAAGGGGGCATAGTAGATCGTCCCTGACCCCCTAGGTTTGATGTGGAGGCTTTGAAAGGTTCTCGCAGGGCAAAAAAATATATACCGTTTTTTTAGTTTTTTTGCGTGGAGTGCGCTCGGTTCGCGAACCGGGAAGCGTTCTGGGGAGCGTACTTTCTTGAAAATTAGTGAAAAAAGTTAGAGTACAATAATAATTGTGAGTGATCAGATGTAGGGTAGCTCTGAGAAGAGCTTTTGGGTTTATGGTACATTTAGGTACTTATAAGTAGGTACCAATGCACATTCTTAAATTCAGAGTGAAAACTCTGTTGCCCTCATCTGAGAAGTGAACTCCATCTCCTCTGTAGATATCTTGCATGTAGTAACGCAAGTTATTGTTGTACAGGGAGCCCATTCCATGGTCTCTCATGTAAGCTGAAACAGATTTGTTTACATGCTTCCTCGATTTCTCAATTTGTGGACAAAATTGGTTCGACCACCTCCATTTCTGTCTTTGGCATATATTTGAATATACCAAGGCAGTCTGAGGAAAAAGTGCCATCAATTGCTCAAAGGTGTCCTTTAAAAGCATTTCCAGACCTACCCCAGTCAAAGTGCCCAAATCATTACCTCCACAGTGCACAATTAACAGGTCAGGTTTTGGCAAATGCATAAAGGTTTTCACCAATGGTATCAATTGGTGACATTTTAATCCTCTGTGGCCAAACCACTTAATTTCCACATCTTGTAAATTGAGGTTAGGTAAATTCCTGTTTTCAGCGTACCTTTGAGCCCAATAGATGTAGCTATGTCCAACAATCCAGACAGAAAACATGGCGAGAGAAGGTTCTCCTGCAGTCAGATGAAGTGTGGCAATGAAATGGCAGTTGAAAAAATGAGAGTGTAAAATGAAAAAAACTGAGGAGTTTCTGTGTTAATGAAGCAGTAAGAGTGATTGGTGGATTTTGATTGCTGAAAACAGAAAGTTAGTGTGCATGGATGAGTTCGTTGAAAGATGTATTTTGAGTGGCGAAGAAAAAATCATTAAATGAAAGAATGCTTTGGATATGCAGGTGCACTGAGAGTTCAGAGTTCAATTGCAACATTGTTGTGTGAGAGGTCTTGCAAGAGGTGGTTGCTATGCAGAAAAAGCAGAGAGGGGGCAGAGGGGGGAAGGGTTTTGCTTTGAAAAAAAGTGAGGGAAGAGTTTTGATTGGGTGACATGAGAGATCTGTGTGAGGAATTACAGCATTTCTGTGCTTTTGATAGCTGCAGACTCTGGAGTGCATACCTTTTGCTCTGCTGAAGACAAATTGGTGTGTTTCTGAGACTGTTTTGAAACTCAAAGTACTTGCTAAGGTGAGAAAAAATTTCTTTAATTTAGATAGAAAATAGTGTGCTTTAAGGAGAAAATTATGAAGAAAGTTGTGTTTTTCAAATGTTGCTTTGTCTCAAGTGTTTCACAAATAGATTTTGTTTGTTTGAGAAATTGTAATTGGAGAAAATGTGAAGTATTAGTACTGACAGGGCTTTTATGTGCATAGGAGCTGTGGAGTGTTTTCAAATTATGACTTGTAAATCGTTTTTGAGAAAAAGCAATGGTTTTAATATTGATGAGAAGGACATAATGGTGTCTGCTTCTTTATAAGGTAATTGAGAGTCTTTCCCATTTCAATGTAAGAAGTTTGTCTGTGGAGCAAATTGCTTGTAAATATGCTCCCACCTGTGCATGGCAAATTTAGATTTTGAATGTTTCCGTTACATAGGCATGTTAAAGGTGACTGAAACATGCTGCAAAGGCAATCAAAAAATGCTTTTATGTGTCTTAAGGACATTTTAAGTCATTTCCCCATGTGCAGTGTTTTCAAATTATGAGTTGAAAATCGTTTTTGAGGTAAAGGAATGTTTTCAAAATTTATGTGCGCCATATGACCCCAAATTTTTTTTTCAGGGGTGCAGCAGGGTGTTCTTGAGATACCCCTGCACCGTCGGAAAAATTCGTAATTTGCGATGAGGTAATTGCTAATCGCAAATTGCACCTTCATTCCTATGGGCCTCCTGCTGCATGGAAATGAATGGGTAATCTTGCTGAAATGCAAAGTCGAATCTGTATTTAAAAGGGTCTGCACCTCTGTACGGGTGTTCGCTATGTGAAGCACGAAAGTTTCACGGGCCGAACTCAAGGCCACCTCTCTCTGAGACAAAAGAGCTCTTATTCTTGCCATGCTGTTGAAATGTGCTCCCAAGGTTGGTATTTGTGGCCAGATTGAAAACTCCCTATGTTCATGTGTGGGAGGAAATAGAACATTTCTGCAGCAAATAACCCGTTCATTTACTGTTACGATAAAATGAATACTTTTAATTAACCCAGAACAATCTTCATTATTGAGCATCAAATAACTACCATTTTCCAAGAACTTGAACGTGGGGATGATAGCAGGAACTGGCGTGCCTTGCAACACGCAAGCCATATTTGGTCGGTGTTTGTGGCATGAACCGTGTAACTGTCTGTGCCTACACATTAGTGAATGATCTGGCGTCTCAGTGCATTCCTCTCCATTCAGATAAAGTTCTTGATCATCTTTGAAAATCTGTATGTGTATGGAAGCGACCAGACTTGATGAAGAAAACCACTACCTAAAGGTTAATAACGACCTATTGGTATATATTTCATACAATTTGAAAACTTATATAAAGCAAAAGGCAGCGTTATTAAACCGTGGATAAGGCACGTTGCCAAAGCAGTCAACCTTTTGGATTTATACTGGAAATGTTAAAGGAAGAATTACGGAGTAGGGCCTGTAAATCTTTAATAGACAACGAGTAAAATTACTCCAACCATCGTATTCCTCTAACTCCGGGATAGTAGGGGTGTTTAATTTTTTAGAAGTAGCCAATCCAAAGCATTTGGTCTGGGAAATTGTTTCATTCACAAACAACATATGTTTTGGGATGAGACATGCACGGTGGAAAGCCTCAGTGCCTTGTACCTGCCAGGTTCGTGAACCCTAAACTGATGTAGATCCTGGATATTTTTACTCTGTATTACGTTAGCATGGTCTCATTACTGGTTTAAACGCCATTTTTCCTTTTTTGTAACTTCTGCACACGACACTTAGTTGTTGCTTTAGCTTTCAGCCTACCTGCGTCAAGATCTATGCCTGCTTCAAGCAGGCGCAGGGTTTTGATGTAGCTTTGTCCTATCTGATTGTAAATGCGGCACACCGTGGGTGGCAGAGCAGCGGTGCACGTTAACTGGTGCATCCCTGGGGATGTGCTAGTTAATATAAATCTGCCCCTTTACATTTAATTATGTGCAGGGGACACAGAGTAGGTGAGGTTTATCCAAGGTTAAGAAGAGATGAGTCCTGTTCAGTGAAAAATTGAAGATAGGCTTCAGTATATTATATACTTAAGTAGTGTGTTAAGTTTTTGATGACTGTTATTAATTTACTGTTGGGTAATAGTGGTTAATAACATTTTTTATTATATTTTACCACAGATTCAACTGCACATTATTTCAAGATTTTAGGATGCCTAGCAAAGAAAGAGTAAGAAAGGCTGGAAAACGTCAAAGACAGCAGGAGCATGGAATATTGCAGCAGTCCTCTAACAAAAAGATTTGTCAAGTCACCAAGAAAGCACCGGGTAAGAGTCGAAAAACAGTCATAAGAAATATGTGTAGTAAAAAAAATATTACTACAGAAAATGTTTCACTCCAGAAAAGGAGACCGAATTCAAATGGTAAGGAAAGGCCAATGAGAAATGTTACTGCTAGAGTAAGAGATAACTCTATGCATGAAAGTAGAAGGAAACAACAGTTTAGGGATATTCGTAAACGAATGTTCCGCAACAGGATAATTGGGAATTTGTTAAAAAATATTAAGAAAGGTCAGCAGAAAGTGGTTTTTTATAAGAGAAAAAAAATAGTTGAGAAAGTTATTGATCAGGCCTTTGAAATTAAACGTAAGTTATTTATTTTGACAATCAATAGAATTAGGAAGCTAAACAAGGTAATTTATGATTTCAAAAGAAATAGTAGATGGAAGAGAATAGTTAATCGTAGTAATTTTTGTGAAGTTTTTTCTGGAGAATGGATGCATAGTTCAAGCTCTGAGGCATTTTTTAATGAGGAGAGTTATTTCCAGGATAATGATTTGGTGCATGCAGTTGACACCAGTGGTCGAGCTTATGAAGTGAAAGATGGTTGTCCAGTTGAAAAAGAAAAACTTGTGAGAACAGAGATAGAAGAGGTGTTAGGTAATGAGGTTTTAGGGAGACGTCCTAAGGGTCCTGTGTACACCTGGAAGTGTAGTAGTATTTGCAGTGTACGACAGGATTCCATCAATTTGCTTTGTGATTTTATACGGTCATTTAGTAAGAAAAGTTTGAAGCAGAAAATGAAGTTGTTGCAAGAATTAGATCCTTGCAGAGTGAGAGAAGTGATAGGTTTGCATGGTCATTCACTGGCTTGTCTTTCCAGGAGAGTATGCCAGAGTGTTTTTCATCATTTCAGGATGCTAGCAGTGCATCATAATAAAGTGAGGAAATTAGTTAGAATGTTGTATTATGCTAAGAGTCCAGCAATTATGCTAAAACAATTATGCGCTGCTCTTTTGCATGGTTCTGAAATAGATGTGAAAAATATATGTGAAGAAATTGAGTTTTGTTACTTTGGAAGTAAAGAGGAGAATGTTGAAATTGACCAAGAAGAAGAGAGTAATGTGGAAGATAGTGTACAGGTTTCCAGTACAGATAATTTCCAGAGGGAAATTGCGACGTTTGAGGTGAAATCAAGTGAGAGGCCAAATTTCACTTGTGTGTGTTGTCGACGCACTTATTATAAGAATCAGACTAAGTTAGTGGATTTATATGGAAAAAGTGAAAGGGAAAATAATAGTGAATGGAAGGATTTTACAACATACTTGATGGTAGAAAATTGTTTTGATTTGGGATTGGATCAACGTGTGTGTACTTATTGTTGTAACAAATTAAATCAAAACCAGATGCCTGCTAGAGCAGTTCATAATAATCTGGAATTGGTTGAAATTCCTTCTGAATTGAAGGATTTAAATACTTATGAATCTATTTTGATTCAAAGTATCCATCCCTTTCAGGCTATTGTAAGAATGGAGCCAAAGACAGGGAAATTGCCTCCATCAGATTTACAGAGAGGATTAAAGGGAAGAGTTGTTTATTTGCCTCTAGATTTGAAGAAAAACATTAACACAATTGGAGTAGAAAAAGTGGAAGAGGAACCTCTGGTTATCTTAGTTAATGGGGTTCCGACAAAGAATAAGAAAATATGGCAAGATTTAGTAGATGTTAGGAAAGTCAAAAGGGCAACATTGTATTTGAAAAAATATAATAAATACTATAAAAATGTATATGTTGCAGAAGAGGAAGTAAGTGAGGAAGAGGATAGCGATTTGTGTGCTGGTCAAATTGAGAAAGTAGAACCCTGTACTAGTGAAGAAATATATGAACATTATAGTGTTCATCCTTTGCATTCCAAGGAAGTCATGGGGAATGCTATTGAGTTGTTTCAAATGAAACAAGCGAAAGGGAGTCCCATTAGTGTTTGGGAGGAAAGTTTGGAAGCTCGGTGTTTCCCACAGCTTTTTCCAACAGGTCAGGGAGGAAGATATGATGAGCGACCTCATCAAATTCCTGCTTCTGAATACCGGACTTTGCGATTGTATGCAGGAGATCCTAGGTTTCGACAATGCATTCCTTATTTGTTTCATCTCCTGTTTGAAAGCGATCTGTCTGGACTGTCATATGCAGTGAACCACATCTTGAAAAGTGGTATACACATGCAAAACATCTCGGCAAGTGACTTTATGGATAAAGTCAATGTCCAAGACAGCATTTTGGATTCTCACCTGATTAATCTCATGGCGTGTCAGCGTGGTACTAATGAGTACTGGTACCGTCGTCATGGTGATTTAAAATGTATGCTGAGGAACTTAGGAACTCCCACATGGTTCCTCACTTTGAGCTGTGCTGAGTATGGCTGGGAAGACTTACTTGAATTTCTACGAGAGGCAAATGCTAACGTAGAAAACATCGAATTCAAGACACCCGGAGAACTGTGCTCTTTGGATCCAGTCAATGTATGTAGGTACTTCAATCATAGATTTGAAGGTATGATGTCTTTCATCATGAATAAGAAGAATCCACCTCTTGGAGAGGTGTTGGATTTCTTCTGGAGGAAGGAGTACCAAGCAAGAGGTGCTCCTCATATACATATGTTGCTGTGGATCAAGGATGCACCTAAATTTGGAACGGATGCAGACGACTCAGTGATGAGTTTCATAGAACAGTATTCTACGTGTGCTGTTCCAAACGCAAAGGAGAAAAAAAGCCTAAGAGAAAAAGTTCTACGTTTCCAAAGCCATCGATGTGGAAAGTACTGTCGTCGTAAATTCCGGAACAAAGACAAGTTCTACACCAAATGTCGTTTCGGCTTTCCACGATCGGTGATTTCTAAAGGAAGAGTGAACAGTTTGATGTCTTCGCTGCGACATAATGTGATGAAGAAATCACCTAAAAACACATACAATTTGAAGAGGAACGAAGAGTCTAAGTACATCAACGACTACAACCCGGTGATTTTGTCCATGTGGAATGCTAACATGGATATACAGTTTGTGGCTGATAACTGTATGGCTGTGGCTAGGTATGTGACATCTTACATCACCAAAAAAGAGAAGACAGAATTGAAGGATATGTGGGAGGACATTTCCCATGAAAAGAGCCTCAGCAAGAAGTTGTACAGTTTCAGTCTGAAGATGTTGTCGCATCGAGAAATCGGAGCTTACGAATGTTCTGACCGGTTGTCTTCAGCAAGTCTCTATGCCAAGTCCAGGAGTATCGTTTGGGCGAGTGTTGGTCTTGCTGCAACGCGTAATCGAGTTCTGAAACCTGTGCGGGAAATTGAGTATTTGGCGGAAAAGGAGCCAAACAGTACCGACATTTTGAAGAGCAACATGTTGGATACATATTATCCAAATCGAAGCAGTCACCTCGAGAATGTTTGTCTGTATGAGGTTCTGCAAAATTACATATTCAAGAGGAACATCAAAGAAGATACTGAGAAAGGAGTGTATGCTGTAATAGGAAGTGAGGGATGTCTGGTCAAGCAAAGAAAATGCCACTTGATAAACCATCGAAAATTGAGTGGCGAATCTCCTGAAAAAAAGGAGTTTTTCTATTTAGCACTTTTGCAACTTTTTAAGCCTTGGCGTGCAGAAGAGGAACTGCTTGGAGATTTCCTCTGTTACGAAGACTCTTTCAATGCTGCCAAGGAGACCATAGAATGTCCTGCTTTTCCCAAATATGTAGAAATGTTGAATGTGGAAATTGAGCAGGAAGCAACGATTGCAGCCGAGATTGCCAGAGACAGTTCTCAGGACAGTCAGAGTTCTGCTTCATTGAGTCAGGATCCACTAGGAGGACCTCTTATCGAAAATGAAGCTGCCACTGCTATGAATGAAGTGGAAAGAGCCATGGCACATGCTCAGGAGGATGCGGTTAACTTAGAAGAGTTGGAAAGACAACTCAACGTTGAGCAGAGGAAAATATATGACGAACTTACCATGCAAATTGATCATGGATTAAGTCATGATAAGAAAGAGTGCTCATGTACGTCGTTGAAGCCTGTCCGACTGTACGTGAGTGGAGAAGCGGGAACTGGAAAAAGTTTCCTTATTAAAGCAATTTCATGTTATTTGCAGGAAAGGACAGAGTCATCGCTGTCTTGTGTTGTCACCGCTCCAACTGGACTGGCAGCACATAACATTAAAGGGATTACTTTACATCGTTTACTGATGCTGCCAGTGGAGCATGACAACAAATTAGAATATCACAAGCTATCTGGAGATGCTTGTTTTGAAGTTTCAAGAGTCTTGAGGAAAATGAAACTTCTTATCATTGACGAAGTAAGCATGGTTTCCAATGTTATGCTTGCCTTTGTGCATTTGAGAATGCAAGAAGTTCTCAAAACAGAGTATGATGTGTTATTTGGTGGCAAACACATCATTGTTTTTGGAGATCTTCTGCAGCTGACACCAGTGAAAGGGCAACCTGTGTTCAAAATGCTCACGCATGAAGATACCAGGAAGTGCTTAGGGAGTATTGGCAACGTCAATATATGGTTAAACTTCAATTATGCTGAACTGCATGAAAATATGCGTCAGGCAAAGGATGAAGTTTACAAGACTATTCTACAAGATGTTAGAATTGGAAAAGTGACCGAGCATGGGAAAGAAGCTTTACATGCACGATTACTGACAAATTTATATCCAGACGAAGATGTTGTGCCTGAGAATATTTTTCAGAAAGTTACTGAGAAAAAATCTGGAATATGTTTGATGCCAACTCTTGCAGAATGTGCCAAATTCAACAACAAAATGTTGCATTTAGAAAAGCAAGAGATTGTGAAATTGGAAGCTATTGACAGAGTAGAGCATATGGGATCAACAATTATTTTGTCTGAGAATCTGAAAACAAAATTGGATTCATTAGAGAAGAGTATATCTAAAACTGCGGGTTTTGAAAAGACTCTGAATGTGTGCTTGAACTGCCGTATAATTTTAAGAAGGAATTTACATGTTGAAAGAGGTCTGGTAAATGGATCAATGGGTAATGTTGTTGATTTTGTGAAATACAGAAATAGAGATGGAATTGAATTTTTAAAAATTAAATTTGATGGCATTGAGGAAGTACAGCTAATTGCTCGTTGTTCTGCTAGATTTTTGCTTGTAAAAGACTTATATGTTCGTCGTAAGCAGTTTCCTGTTTGCTTGGCATATGCGGTGACAATCCATAAATCGCAAGGTTTAAGTGTAGACTGTGCATTGGTGAATATTGGCAGTTCTGTGTTCAAGGAGGGTATGGCATATGTGGCATTGTCACGAGTTAGGACTTTATCGGGATTGTACTTGATTGAGTGTGATGTCACAAACATTTGTGCGGATCTAGATTGTGTTAAGGAATACAATAGGTTGAGAAGAGAGTATGCGCCACATTTGCCTCAGTATCCTTTGTTTGAGAAACGTGTGGTAGGCCGGAAACGAAGAAATGTGACCAATACTGGGGAGGTTGTAGCAAAAAGACGAAAAGTTGATGAACCTGAAATTATAAGCAGAAACAAAAAGGATTCTGTTGAAGATGTTGTTGGTTTTCAATTTGAAAACAGTTCTGGTGTCAACTGCTATGCTAATGTAGTGGTTAATGTTGTCTTTTCTCTAGAAACTTTAAAAGAACAGATTGTGGTCAATTCGGATCAAAGATTTTGCAGTTTGTTAAATTCTGTGTTAGAGAAATGTAGCACTGACAGAACAAACATAGAAAGTGTGTCTGAAATTCGAAATCTGTTAGACAGATGTTCAGGCCAAACACAATTCTCTCAAAATAGTCAGCAAGATTGTCAGGAGTTTTTAATGTATATGCTTGATGTATTGCATGATGAAGGTGTAGATGTAGATCACCTGTTTGGGCTTTCTTATCAATGGCAGCATGACTGCGAGAACTGTAGGGTATCAGCTACTACTAGTGTAGACTCAGAAAGATTTATATATTTAACTTTGCCAGACAGTAAATCAGTCTCTTTTAATAAGCTAGTAAAAGCAGCTGATCACAACATGGAGTGTAGCCAATGTAAATCTGAAATGATGTCCACTTTATTTATACGAACATATGGCCAGTATGTCATTTTAATGTTCCAACGATGTAGGCCTGATGGAACAAAATTGACAACTTTAATTAAAAATGTTGTGGCTTCACAGTTGTCAATATCAGGAAGGACTTTTGTAACTGTAGCAATTATATATCATGATGGTCCTTCAATAACATCAGGACATTATACAGCTTATTTAAAGTGTAGAAATGGCTGGTCATTCTGCAATGATTCTGTTTTAATTTTCAAAAAAAAATTGCCATATGACCTTAAAAACTCTTACCTGGTGTTTTTAAAACCAAAATTTTAGGGAAAGAATCTCGGGATGTGCTCTGAGGAATTTCAAGAAGTTCTTATGGCTCCTACACTATTTGGCCTTGAGGATAAGTGTAGTACAGAGACATAACTTCTAACCATAAGACTGGACGTCATGGAAAAATAACTGCACTTTGAATGAGTTCAGAAAAACTATTTCTTTTTATAAGCTAATTGAAGCAGCGAATCAAAACATGGAGTAGAGGGAATGTAAGTCTGCAATGCTGTCTACTGTTTTACATTGCTTTGTGATTAAAAGTGATGTAGAGAATTAAATAATTGTACTAGTCATAAAGGTAGTGTAAGTCTGCTTCATAGTAAGCAGTATCAGTGTGATAGGAAATGTAGAACATGATTGAGCAAGAAGGGGAAGATATTACTAGTCCAGGATTGTGTAAATGATCTTCAACATTTTAATTCTGAAAGTTGCGGAAATGCGAAAAGACGGGATTGGCTTACAAGAAATCCAAGAGTTATACATGGCTCTGACACGATTTGGCCTTGTGGAATCGTGTGGTAGAGAGCGAGAAGTCATTTATTGTATGTAACATGTTTTTGAAAACGATGGAGGTTTTCTTTCAGAAAGTGGCGGGTTGAAAGTAATAACAGCACAACAGAGTGTAAGCTGTTCATAGGACATCCTTGGCCGTCATGGAAAGTAAGTTAACTTTAAGGAGTTCTGAATTCTGATTTGTAATGTATGGGTTTTTTAAACACAATCATTTTGATTGTGTTTTTTTTTCCCCGCTGTTATATGATGAATACCTTCAAGTCACTGTTTTAGTGAAATTTGATACATTCTGAGAACAGCAAAAATAAACCATTTAACATGTATAATTAATTCTGTTCTGTTTGCATTTATGATGTACATGTAGAACTGTGTAGGAGGCATGGAGAAGGTGAGGCTTCTGTCAGTGTCAAAGTTGTTGCATACAGTGCTCATATTCTACGTAGTCTTTTATATTTCATTACTTTAACTGTTTCTGACAGATCTAAAAAATTTTTTTTTAAAAGAACAGTAAGTATAAGGGAAGGAAACAGACAGTTATGTTAAAAGAAACACAGCTATAGGGAATAAACTAGGGATACTGTTACCCGCAATCCTCTGCTGATGATGTCACTGAGCATGTCATGAATGATGTAATATGTGACATCATCAGCAGTGGATTACGGGTAATAGTATCTCTAGTTTACTCCCCTATAGCTGTCTTTCTTTTAACATAACTGTCTGTTTCCTTCCCTTATACTTACTGTTCTTTTTTATAAAAAAATGTTTTTGGTTCGCTTCCGGTTCGCGTACCGGGGAGCGAACTGGGAAGCGAACTAAGAGAAATAGAGGTTGGCACAGTTGCAAATATTGTACCAATTTTTTTATAACGGGGAGGTAGTTCTGAAAAGAACTTTTTTTTAAATTGTTTTTGTTGTTTTATATTTTTTTTATTATTTTTCTGAACATTTTTTTTACTTTTTTTGAATTTTTCTGAACAGTTTTATATTTTTTTTGTTTTTTTTTCGGAGGGGGCAACGAAAACGATTCATTGTAAAGGGCTCAACAGGAGGAAGAAAACAAAAAAAAGAATTTATTGTTTGGTGAGTTTCGGACAAACATGAGCATGATTGTTAATAGCTCTGTTGATCAGAGTGATGCTACTTTCTGCGTAGCAAATGATTCCACTGCAATGTACGCAGACTTGTTTTACTTCACGAAATCTCGTTTGTATATTTGGCACCATCTCCCTGCCCTCTGGTCCCGTTACTTCCGGTACAACAGATCTTCTGGCCATAATAGGGAGATTATCTAGGTCGTCCTGTTCCTCTTCTTCCTCTTCTTGCTGAATTATAACTTTAGCAGGTGGTCCACTCTTCCTTGGATGTGGTGGAGGTGGTGGGGAAGCACCAGCTGAAGCTAGTAAAGAAGCCATTGCTCACTGGTAACAAAGGGTCTTTCTCTCACAATGATGAAAGTCAGAGTGAGGAAAGAAGGAGGGATTTTCACCATTTGGGAAAAAAAATAGTTCTCAACCAATGAAAAGTGTTCATTTTAGATCATATGACCTAGTCTTACATCATTAGGAAACCGAAAGTGAAATGAACCAATGAAAAGTGTTATTACCAAGTCACATGACCTGCTGTGTTTACGTTACGCGCTTTGCAGGGCCTCCCGGTTTGCTTCCAGAAACCTGTGCTTTGCGACTCGGTAAGCGTACGAGTTCGCTAACGTAGCACGTCATATGACGTATCACGCGACAACGCGAAACGTCATGCGGACGGGAGGCGTCACGATGTTGTTTTCTAACGCGGCAGTTGCGGTAAAGAAACGTTTACCGGCTCGCGGTCTATTTCGCGGCATCAAGGTCAGCTAACGGGAAGCTTCCCGATTCGCGAAGCGGGAACGAAGAAAAAAAAATATTTAAAAAAAAAAATTATTCATAAACATATAAAATATATTTTTGGATTTAAAGAAGAATACATTTTACAGCTACAGATATTAGCTGTTAAAAAACCAATGAAATTCACTGAAAAAACCATAGGTTATAGACCATATATAGTTAGGAATTAGCATTTACAAAACCTTGAAAATTCACTGAAAAAACCATAGGTTATAGACCATATATAGTTAGGAATTAGCATTTAAAAAACCTTATTTTACTCACACAAAACCATTGAAATTCCATATATAGTTAGTTGCACTAACTATATATCGCGCACCCGTAATCCACTGCTGATGATGTCACATATTACATCATTCATGACATGGTCAGTGACATCACTGATGACATCACTGATGACATCTCAAATGACATCACTGATGATATCTCATTTGACATCAATGGTCACATCAATGATGATATCATTAATGTGACAATACAATGCATCTCCTCACACTTTAATATAACCTCTGTTACACCCAGTGTTAAATACAGAGTATAATTTTTGAAACCATTGACACACCAATACTAGTTACTACATACCCACTCACTGATTCCTACGTCTACACACACATTCACTCATTCACCCATACAATCATTCATACATACAATCACTCATCTTTACAACACTATCATATGCACTCATACACCTATACAGACACTCACACTCTGCCACTCATCCATGGAGTTACTCACACACCTAGTCAGTCCTGTAAAGAATCAATCACAGTTCCATTTTCTAATCTACACAGTTAAACATAGAGTACCTTACATTTTAAAACATATACTAACACATACTTACTCTCTTATAGAATCACTGATACAAGTACACATTGATCTGCACAGAGTCACACACCTCCCAGCCAGTCATACACACACTCAGTCTCCCATACAAATACTTGTGCAACCAATCAATAACCCATATAGCTACTTATATAGCTACTGATCAACACATGCAGCAGCTTGCACAACAACAGACATGCTGATGCACACTTTCAGACAGTTTAGTCACTAACCCGTGCATTTAGTAAGACGCATTTAATCACTCACTCATACAGTCAATCACGCACCTACTAAAACCTTCATTGAGACACTTATACATCCACTCATTCTTCAATATGTAAAACATATTTAAACTTTACAGAAACACATAATCACTGGATGTTGTCATCAGTGATGTCATTTGAGATGTCATCAGTGATGTCATCAGTGATGTCACTGACCATGTCATGAATGATGTAATATGTGACATCATCAGCAGTGGATTACGGGTGCGCGATATATAGTTAGTGCAACTAACTATATATGGAATTTCAATGGTTTTGTGTGAGTAAAATAAGGTTTTTTAAATGCTAATTCCTAACTATATATGGTCTATAACCTATGGTTTTTTCAGTGAATATATATATAATCAGCTCACTTTACCATTTGCAGCTTATAACTATTAGCCACCAGGGGTCACTACTAACCAAAAGCAGTCATTCTACTTGTAAATTGTGCCAATCGAGTGGAACAGCAGCCTAGGATTCACCACTGCTTCATCTCATTTTCCAAGAGAATGCAGATGTAAAGTGTTTTTGATGGTACGCCTGTGCATATTGAAATATTCAGAGCATATTCTGAATTTCAGTTAACACATCAGTAAGCATTTTGTCCATCTGTGAATTCAACCTTTTTTCTCAATCGGAATAGGCAAGGATAATGACAGATATATTTTACAATGTTAGAAAGTGCATCATTTTATTTAATTGTGTGAATAAAAGGAATTGCCTCCCCGTCGGGGAATTGATCCCCGGTCTCCTGCGTGACAGGCGGGGATACTGACCACTATACTAACGAGGACTTATTGGCATCAGTTAAACAGTGCTCACCTCCTTGGGGTTAAGGCATACCCTCGATCAATTCACAGTATTGTAATAGGCAGATTTGCTGCTTTTGGTTAGGACAAGTAATCTTTTTTCCTAAATATTACAATACAGAAATTCTTAGCCAAAAACAATCAGTTTTATCAAGAAATTATTTCATTGAAATAAATATCTATCTATCGATCTGTCTATCTGGCTATCTTTCTAACTATCAATATATATATTTATATATATCTATATATATATATATAATCAGCTCACTTTACCATTTGCAGCTTATAACTATTAGCCACCAGGGGTCACTACTAACCAAAAGCAGTCATTCTACTTGTAAATTGTGCCAATCGAGTGGAACAGCAGCCTAGGATTCACCACTGCTTCATCTCATTTTCCAAGAGAATGCAGATGTAAAGTGTTTTTGATGGTACGCCTGTGCATATTGAAATATTCAGAGCATATTCTGAATTTCAGTTAACACATCAGTAAGCATTTTGGCCATCAGTGAATTCAACCATTTTTCTCAATCAGAATAGGCAAGGATAATGACAGATATATTTTACAATGTTAGAAAGTACATCATTTTATTTAATTGTGTGAATAAAATGAATCGCCTCCCCGTCGGGGAATTGAACCCCGGTCTCCCGCGTGACAGGCGGGGATACTGACCACTATACTAACGAGGACTTATTGGCATCAGTTAAACAGTGCTCACCTCCTTGGGGTTAAGGCACACCCTCGATCAATTCACAGTATTGTAATAGGCAGATTTGCTGCTTTTGGTTAGGACAAGTAATCTTTTTTCCTAAATATTACAATACAGAAATTCCTAGCCAAAAACAATCAGTTTTATCAAGAAATTATTTCATTGAAATAAATATCTATCTATCGATCTGTCTATCTGGCTATCTTTCTAACTATCAATATATATATTTATATATATCTATATATATATATATAATCAGCTCACTTTACCATTTGCAGCTTATAACTATTAGCCACCAGGGGTCACTACTAACCAAAAGCAGTCATTCTACTTGTAAATTGTGCCAATCGAGTGGAACAGCAGCCTAGGATTCACCACTGCTTCATCTCATTTTCCAAGAGAATGCAGATGTAAAGTGTTTTTGATGGTACGCCTGTGCATATTGAAATATTCAGAGCATATTCTGAATTTCAGTTAACACATCAGTAAGCATTTTGGCCATCAGTGAATTCAACCTTTTTTCTCAATCAGAATAGGCAAGGATAATGACAGATATATTTTACAATGTTAGAAAGTACATCATTTTATTTAATTGTGTGAATAAAATGAATCGCCTCCCCGTCGGGGAATTGAACCACGGTCTCCCGCGTGACAGGCGGGGATACTGACCACTATACTAACGAGGACTTATTGGCATCAGTTAAACAGTGCTCACCTCCTTGGGGTTAAGGCATACCCTTGATCAATTCACAGTATTGTAATAGGCAGATTTGCTGCTTTTGGTTAGGACAAGTAATCTTTTTTCCTAAATATTACAATACAGAAATTCCTAGCCAAAAACAATCAGTTTTATCAAGAAATGATTTCATTGAAATAAATATCTATCTATCGATCTGTCTATCTGGCTATCTTTCTAACTATCAATATATATATTTATATATATCTATATATATATATATAATCAGCTCACTTTACCATTTGCAGCTTATAACTATTAGCCACCAGGGGTCACTACTAACCAAAAGCAGTCATTCTACTTGTAAATTGTGCCAATCGAGTGGAACAGCAGCCTAGGATTCACCACTGCTTCATCTCATTTTCCAAGAGAATGCAGATGTAAAGTGTTTTTGATGGTACGCCTGTGCATATTGAAATATTCAGAGCATATTCTGAATTTCAGTTAACACATCAGTAAGCATTTTGTCCATCTGTGAATTAAACCTTTTTTCTCAATCAGAATAGGCAAGGATAATGACAGATATATTTTACAATGTTAGAAAGTACATCATTTTATTTAATTGTGTGAATAAAATGAATCGCCTCCCCGTCGGGGAATTGAACCCCGGTCTCCCGCGTGACAGGCGGGGATACTGACCACTATACTAACGAGGACTTATTGGCATCAGTTAAACAGTGCTCACCTCCTTGGGGTTAAGGCATACCCTCGATCAATTCACAGTATTGTAATAGGCAGATTTGCTGCTTTTGGTTAGGACAAGTAATCTTTTTTCCTAAATATTACAATACAGAAATTCTTAGCCAAAAACAATCAGTTTTATCAAGAAATTATTTCATTGAAATAAATATCTATCTATCGATCTGTCTATCTGGCTATCTTTCTAACTATCAATATATATATTTATATATATCTATATATATATATATAATCAGCTCACTTTACCATTTGCAGCTTATAACTATTAGCCACCAGGGGTCACTACTAACCAAAAGCAGTCATTCTACTTGTAAATTGTGCCAATCGAGTGGAACAGCAGCCTAGGATTCACCACTGCTTCATCTCATTTTCCAAGAGAATGCAGATGTAAAGTGTTTTTGATGGTACGCCTGTGCATATTGAAATATTCAGAGCATATTCTGAATTTCAGTTAACACATCAGTAAGCATTTTGGCCATCAGTGAATTCAACCTTTTTTCTCAATCAGAATAGGCAAGGATAATGACAGATATATTTTACAATGTTAGAAAGTACATCATTTTATTTAATTGTGTGAATAAAATGAATCGCCTCCCCGTCGGGGAATTGAACCCCGGTCTCCCGCGTGACAGGCGGGGATACTGACCACTATACTAACGAGGACTTATTGGCATCAGTTAAACAGTGCTCACCTCCTTGGGGTTAAGACATACCCTCGATCAATTCACAGTATTGTAATAGGCAGATTTGCTGCTTTTGGTTAGGACAAGTAATCTTTTTTCCTAAATATTACAATACAGAAATTCCTAGCCAAAAACAATCAGTTTTATCAAGAAATGATTTCATTGAAATAAATATCTATCTATCGATCTGTCTATCTGGCTATCTTTCTAACTATCAATATATATATTTATATATATCTATATATTACCTACTGGCGGTCGCCAGTAGGTATATATAGTTAGGATTTTTTCTCTATGGGTTTTTTGAAAATTCTATGTCTAATAACTTTGGCGTTTGTGGACGGAATCGGCTGAAAGTTTCAGGAAAATGGCACATTTTGTTTCTGAGCAGCCCTTGAAAATTTGGGGGGGGTTCGTCCAGTGGGGGCCGAGAAAAAAGGGGGGTCCCAAAACGTGTTTTTAACATTGAGTTTTCCATAGGGCGGTTGGCCTCACTTTTAGCCCGAACGGCTGAATGGATTTGCACGAAACTTGGCAAAATTGTAGGGACTGGTAGCCCGATGTGCCTTTTGTAGGTCTCAATATATGTGCTCCAGTGGATTTTGAGAAATTAACGTTTAAAAAAAGATATATATCTGTAACAGCGGACCGGTTAGCGCTCTGGTTCGCGGACTTTTCGCGCAACGGAGCTTTGTGAAGCGAAGCTGATTGGTTCTCCGGCGTCTGTCAACATTCCAAACAGTCCGTAGCGGCCGCCATCTTGTCTCTCGGTAGGATCGAGAGACAAGAGGAGGTCAAAACAAAGGGGGAAATAACTATAAGGGGGCATAGTAGATCCTCGCTGACCCCCTAGGTTTGATGTGGAGGTTTTAAAAGGGCCCCGCGGGGCAAAAAAAAAACAAAATAATAATAATCGAACGGCTGAATGGATTTGCACGAAACTTGGCAAAATATTAGGGACTGGTAGCCCGATGTGCCTTTGCTAGGTCTCAATATATGTGCTCCAGTGGATTTTGAGAAATTAACGTTGAAAAAAAGATATATATCTGTAACAGCGCTCCGCTTCGCGTACTTTTCGCGTTACGGAGCTTTGCGAAGCTGATTGGTTCTCCGGCGTCTGTCAACATTCCAAACAGTCCGTAGCGGCCGCCATCTTGTCCCTCGGTAGGATTGAGAGACAAGAGGAGGCCAAAGCGAAGGGGGAAATGACCATAAGGGGGCATAGTAGATCCTTCCTGACCTCTTAGGTTTGATGTACCATTTTGCCAAGTTTGGTGTAATTCCGTTCAGCCATTCAGGCTGTAGACGTATGTAAATGTCCTATGGAAAATTGCATGGGGAAAACACATTTGAAAGTGTTGAAATTTAGAACCAATTAAAATGTTACTTTGGTTTTGTATTTGTGTGTGATGAAAGTTAATTGGTTATGTATATATGTCAAATGAGAGGAAACCACAGCCATTTTGTGATACTACTGTCTGAGGTACATTTGTGAGGAATTTTTGGTGGTGAATTTCTGGTGTTTGATTTACACAGTACTAACACTTCTGCTACTTTTAAAAAGGTGAGTTGTTAATTTGTAAGGGGAACTATGTTGTACACTTGAAGATAATTTGAAAAATTTTTTCTGTTATTTATTTGCAGTCCTTCTGTTATACTAAATACTTGATGAAGTTAGTTTTATATTATGTATTACTAAAAACGATAAATGAAAGTGATTATTTTTTTCTGCAATTTACAGCAAGCAATTTCAAAATAAAATGGCTCACAATGAAGAGACCGTGGCAATTTCTTTTGAATTGTCCACTACATTGATTGAAATTGAGAGCACCAATAATGAAATATTGTCACAAGGAGGACATGACTTGTATGATTCCATTAGATTGATTGAAATGGACAGCACCAAGAATGAAATATTGTCACAAGGAGATGACTTGAATGATTCCACTACATTGATTGAAATTGAGAGCACCAATAATGAAATATTGTCACAAGGAGGAGATGGCTTGTATGATTCCATTAGATTGATTGAAATGGACAGCACCAATAATGAAATATTGTCACAAGGAGGAGATGACTTGAATGATTCCACTACATTGATTGAAATTGAGAGCACCAATAATGAAATATTGTCACGAGGAGATGACTTGAATGATTCCACTACATTGATTGAAATGGACAGCACCAATAATGAAATATTGTCAGAAGGAGGAGATGACTTGAATGATTTTTTTGATCAATCTCTTGATGGCGAATTTATCGAGTGTTTGGAGACCATAGAGTTACAAGAATCATCATTGCAGACTTTTAATGAGGAGATTCAAGATGAGATGATTGAAGAGGAAATTACTGATGAGGACATGTTACTAGTTGTTTCAAATTTAGAAAATTCTGAAGAATAAATTTATATTTAGAAATCAAAAATTGTTTGAGACATTATTTATTTTTATTTTTAATTTATGAGGTTGTAGCGAAGTGATTGTAGTATAAAATGAGACTTATAGTATAGAGTGCAACATTTTTATGTTACATGGTAAGTTTACTCATATTTACTTCCCTTCTGCCACTATATTATCTCCAATGTGTATTTGACATGTCTTCTTCATCTCCGGCCTCCTTTCTCTCACTGTGTGTCTCCGATGCATCTTATCGCTGGTATTTTGTGTAATTACAGAAGAGAGTAAAATAAAATAGTTCGGAACGTGAAAAGGGGGCAAAGTAGAGTACTCCTCACCCCCTAGGCCTTTTTAGGCGGTCCTAAAAGGATCAGTTTCTGCTTTCCTGAGAGATTATGGTATGAGTTCCATATACCACAATAACTTGCATTACAACATGCAAGATATCTATCTCCTATTACCAACTTTTGGAGATATTTGCGCTAAGCGCGAATATCTCCAAAAAGTAACACCTGCCCTGAGCAGTTCTTAGCCATGTTATCCAATGGGAGGTGGATAACATGGCTAAGAGTATTAGCTCGGTAATGCATGAATATCGCTGAGTTTTTAGCGATATTCATGCATTGCGGCCGTTTATTATCGCATTTGCGATAAACCTTGATAATAGTAAGGTTTATCTTCGATAATTTCTGACGATGCTTAGTGGTAAAAAATTGGTTGGTAAGCATCGTTAGCGATAAATATCGCTTAACTTTGGTAATATGCCCCAACGTCTGTTAACGTTCGATTCGAAGGAAATGAGGAAGTGTTGAAAAACATTGTCTGCGCCATCTTGCCTTTTTTGAAATGCCACACTTTTGTCGTGCACGGCAGCCATTTTAGATGTCTTGACCAGACCCACTCTCTGCACGCTGTCGATTCGTAGCATGGCTCCTCACCCTCGTAAGCATCTCCCCCAGGCACTGGTCACCACCGCTCTCTGTCTTATGCATGGGCAATAAACCTTCCCCCATCTGCGCTGCTCTTCCCTGAGAATCACACTCTGTGCCCGCCCGACACCTCCCTTTCGCCCTATTCACTACCGCACCCTCTGACACTCCTCTTCCTCTGTGTCCGAATGTCCAGGCCGGTCCTAGGCTATCAGCTAGCCCTGCAGATGTAGTTTATGGCCCCAGCTGTAAAGAATCACCCCTCTTCAAAGGAGTTATAGTAGATCAAGGCCCACACCCGATGTGATCCGTCACAGCACACGCGTTCCTACTATCTGAAAACCATCCTGTATTGTGATTGGGGAGGGGACCGAGCCTGAAGCGGAAGATTCCAGGAATGACTCTTTGTACATCAAAGTTTTTACAATTATGTGTCACATTAAAAATATATAGCACTCCAACAAAGTAGTAGGAATATAAAACTTTAATAACATATAAATATATACAACAAAACAAAAACAGTAAAAACATTTAAACAACGAAGAGACCGTGGCAATTTCTTTTTAATTATCCAATAGATTTATTGAAATTGACAGCACCAATAATGAAATATTCTTGTCAGTAGCGGTCTGTTGTGTGAATAGTTCCAAGGCAGCAGAACGCGCTGAAATCTAGATGGCACGAAAGTGATGTCTAGTAAGTTGCCGCCCAGCAAAAAACGGCGTGGGGCGCCGCGGGGGTGAGTGAGTCCAGTAGGCACCACAGCTATTCTTACCGGCATTGCAGAATTACTGCTGGGGACAATGCCTGTGCTGTAGCAGGGTCACAGCAGAAACAAAAAGGATTCTGTTGAAGATGTTGTTGGTTTTCAATTTGAAAACAGTTCTGGTGTCAACTGCTATGCTAATGTAGTGGTTAATGTTTTGTTTTCTCTAGAAAATGTAAAAGAGGGGGAGGCAGTCCAAAGTTCCGTTAAAAGGGCAAAGGAAAGGATCGGTGGTTTGAACTATCAGTCAAAAAGGGGAGGGGGTGCAATAATTTTTCCTACCGGGTCACACTGTGCTTTCACCGGAAGTAAGGTCTGCAGGATTGTAGTAATTCAAAGTGAGGCTGGCGCCAGCATGGGAGCGCCGACGTCCCGCGGATACAGTTTCGTCACTCCACGGGCGATCATGGCAGTCATTCCCCATCGGGGGTCGGAGACTCCCGCGGCTCCTCTAGAATCTTCAAGGTCGTGGAGGACTACGGTGGTGGAGTCAACCAGTGACCGGGCCATTTCTTTATGTTGGGCCCGCTCTTGCCAGGTCGACCGCCATTTTGAGAGTTCGGCAGCTACCGGCGATCGCGGGGTCACATGAGCGGACGGGCTCCACCCTGCCGGGCGAGACGTTGCAGCATGGCCACAGTGGAAGAACCGTTATCTAGGTCGTTCCGAAACTGTGCAGCACTGTAGTTGTTAGGATGCCACCGCCTGGAGCGCTGAGGGTGCAGCTGGGAAGCCTCCACCTGGGGAGGCGGGAGAGGCCTGTTCGCACCGTCTCTCCCTCCCAGTGCACCCCACGGCGTCTCGCTTGAGATTTGTTATGGCCGGACCAGGCGATGAGGACGAGGGGGGGGTCGGAGGCATGTGCAAGACATCCCCCTCCAGTGTTGTCGCAGCCATTATAAAAGAAAGAAGTGTCCCGTCCGTCTTCGGGCCGGGCTTCCGGTGGATGTCGGCCGGACGCCCCTGGCTCTGGCCCCATGAACGGGTTTCTTGGTTTATCGGCTGCAGCCGGATCCCGTCGGCCTCGGCCCCCCGACCGTTGGTGGTCGGACCGGAAGAGCATGTGGCGGGACTACCTGCAACTCTCAAGGGCCACCGCGGCCGGACTGGGAGAGAGAGGGGAGGGTCGAGGAGACATTCCCCCCCCCCTGCAACTGTTCAGCGTTGTAAAGGCAATCCCCTGGCCGGGTCCCGCTGGTCTCGGCCTCTCCTCCGGCTACACCCTACGTTAGGATCTCCTGGCCGAGGCGTGGCAGCAGGACCTGCCTTATATGGGCTGCTCCCGGCTGGGCGTAGCCGGAACCCTGCCCCACCTTGGAAGTTTCCAGAGTGGGGGTGGATGTTCTACTGACTTGCATTTTCCCTAGTCTATCGATTTTTTTGGCGTGGCAGGCGGTGGGACAGCGAGGGGTGATTTGGTTTCTCTTACTGTTTTTCTGGTCTCTCACCACTGGCATAGTTTTAACGTTTTCTTGTTTCTAGGACATTAATAGGTTTTATCATTACGTTATGTTATCGTTTCTTTGTTCGTTGTTTAATAAAAGTTCATGTTCATCAGTGGCCTACTGATTTTCGTTTTCCTATTTTTTTCTTTCCAGGTTGTTTCATGGTAAAGTTTCTGTTAACAGGATACAGTGATCACTTCGTTATTATTGCATATGTCCTTTTCACTAGGGGTGCTCTCTGGTCGGGCCAGATGACGTATCTCTAGTAAATGGTCCGGGTGAAAAAGGTGCATCAATCAGTGGGGAGTAGATAGGCATGACAGATTACAACGGGGGAGAACGGTCCGCATTACGTACCCTTTCACTACTTGCAAAGATTTTCCTACGTTTATTTGCAAACAGGGAATACCTCCAAAAAGAACTAATTCCCAAACAGTCAATGTTCGGACAATCAATCAATCAATGAGGAATGAAATAGGTACGACGTGTTAAAGGCTTGCGTTACCTACCCTTCACTATCTGCAAAGGGAGATAGAATATTCCTATTCTTCCTCGTTTGCAGGTAGAGAAGATCGTTAAGAGAATTAACTTCGAACAATTCAATGCTCGATTGAAACAATCAACAAGGGGTACTGTGAACACAAATGAACGCCGCTTATATACATACGCATTGCTATTTTCAACAGGTTGTTCCTAATGTTTCTATTTTAGCGAGGTCAAAAGAGATCCCATTAGTGGCCTACTGATTTTGCTCGATTCCTTTTGTTTTTTTACACGATTTTTCGCTATCTGCAAAGACTAAACAGAGTATTGCGACTCTGTGCTTGTTTGTAAATAGAGAATGAACCAAAGAGAACAATCAATCAAATGGAGAGAGAAGCAGGCACGACGGATTACAAAGGGGGAAAGGGCTGCGTTAACTACCCTTCACTATCTGCAAAGAGAGAGTACTCCTAATAGAAATGAGGGGTGGGGGGCAGCAATCAAAGCAGATCAGTGTGCATAAACACGAAAAAAAAAATTCTTACCACGTACTTGACATTCGACAGCTTATGATATTTGCTATTAAAAAACCATTGAAATTCACTGAAAAAACCATAGGTTATAGACCATATATAGTTAGGAATTAGCATTTACAAAACCTTGAAAATTCACTGAAAAAACCATAGGTTATAGACCATATATAGTTAGGAATTAGCATTTAAAAAACCTTATTTTACTCACACAAAACCATTGAAATTCCATATATAGTTAGTTGCACTAACTATATATTGCGCACCCGCAATCCACTGCTGATGATGTCACATATTACATCATTCATGACATGGTCAGTGACATCACTGATGACATCACTGATGACATCTCAAATGACATCACTGATGACATCTCACTTGACATCAATGATCACATCACTGATGATATCATTCATGTGACAATACAATGCATCTCCTCACATTTTAATATAACCTCTGTTTCACCCAGTGTTAAAAACAGAGTATAATTTTTGAAACCATTGACACACCAATACTAGTTACTACATACGTACTCACTGATTCCTACGTCTACACACACATTCACTCATTCACCCATACAATCATTCATACATACAATCACTCATGTTTACAACACAATCATATGCACTCATACACCTATACAGACACTCACACTCTGCCACTCATCCATGGAGTTACTCACACACCTAGTCAGTCCTGTAAAGAATCAATCACACTTCCATTTTCTACTCTATACAGTTAAACATAGAGCACCTTACGTTTTCAACCATATACTAACACATACTTACTCTCTTATACAATCATTGATACAAGTACACATTGATCTGTACAGAGTCACACACCTCCCATCCAGCCACACACACACTCAGTCTCCCATGCAAATACTTGGGCAATCAATCAATAACCCATATAGTTACTCATATAGCTACTGATCAACACATGCAGCAGTTTACAGAACAACAGACATAATGATGCACAAATTAAGACAGTTTAGTCACTAACCCATGCACTCAGTGAGACACATTTAATCACTCACTCATACATTCAGTCATGCACCTACTAAATCCTTCGTCCAGACACTTATACACCCACTCATTCTTCAATATGTAAGACATATTTTAACTTTACAGAAACATAGTCACTGGATGTTGTCATCAGTGATGTCATCAGTGATGTCATTTGAGATGTCATCAGTGATGTCATCAGTGATGTCACTGACCATGTCATGAATGATGTAATATGTGACATCATCAGCAGTGGATTGCGGGTGCGCAATATATAGTTAGTGCAACTAACTATATATGGAATTTCAATGGTTTTGTGTGAGTAAAATAAGGTTTTTTAAATGCTAATTCCTAACTATATATGGTCTATAACCTATGGTTTTTTCAGTGAATTTTCAAGGTTTTGTAAATGCTAATTCCTAACTATATATGGTCTATAACCTATGGTTTTTTCAGTGAATATATATATAATCAGCTCACTTTACCATTTGCAGCTTATAACTATTAGCCACCAGGGGTCACTACTAACCAAAAGCAGTCATTCTACTTGTAAATTGTGCCAATCGAGTGGAACAGCAGCCTAGGATTCACCACTGCTTCATCTCATTTTCCAAGAGAATGCAGATGTAAAGTGTTTTTGATGGTACGCCTGTGCATATTGAAATATTCAGAGCATATTCTGAATTTCAGTTAACACATCAGTAAGCATTTTGTCCATCAGTGAATTCAACCTTTTTTCTCAATCGGAATAGGCAAGGATAATGACAGATATATTTTACAATGTTAGAAAGTACATCATTTTATTTAATTGTGTGAATAAAATGAATCGCCTCCCCGTCGGGGAATTGAACCCCGGTCTCCCGCGTGACAGGCGGGGATACTGACCACTATACTAACGAGGACTTATTGGCATCAGTTAAACAGTGCTCACCTCCTTGGGGTTAAGGCATACCCTCGATCAATTCACAGTATTGTAATAGGCAGATTTGCTGCTTTTGGTTAGGACAAGTAATCTTTTTTCCTAAATATTACAATACAGAAATTCATAGCCAAAAACAATCAGTTTTATCAAGAAATTATTTCATTGAAATAAATATCTATCTATCGATCTGTCTATCTGGCTATCTTTCTAACTATCAATATATATATTTATATATATCTATATATATATATATAATCAGCTCACTTTACCATTTGCAGCTTATAACTATTAGCCACCAGGGGTCACTACTAACCAAAAGCAGTCATTCTACTTGTAAATTGTGCCAATCGAGTGGAACAGCAGCCTAGGATTCACCACTGCTTCATCTCATTTTCCAAGAGAATGCAGATGTAAAGTGTTTTTGATGGTACGCCTGTGCATATTGAAATATTCAGAGCATATTCTGAATTTCAGTTAACACATCAGTAAGCATTTTGTCCATCTGTGAATTCAACCTTTTTTCTCAATCGGAATAGGCAAGGATAATGACAGATATATTTTACAATGTTAGAAAGTGCATCATTTTATTTAATTGTGTGAATAAAAGGAATTGCCTCCCCGTCGGGGAATTGATCCCCGGTCTCCTGCGTGACAGGCAGGGATACTGACCACTATACTAACGAGGACTTATTGGCATCAGTTAAACAGTACTCACCTCCTTGGGGTTAAGGCATACCCTCGATCAATTCACAGTATTGTAATAGGCAGATTTGCTGCTTTTGGTTAGGACAAGTAATCTTTTTTCCTAAATATTACAATACAGAAATTCTTAGCCAAAAACAATCAGTTTTATCAAGAAATTATTTCATTGAAATAAATATCTATCTATCGATCTGGCTATCTGGCTATCTTTCTAACTATCAATATATATATTTATATATATATCTATATATATATATATAATCAGCTCACTTTACCATTTGCAGCTTATAACTATTAGCCACCAGGGGTCACTACTAACCAAAAGCAGTCATTCTACTTGTAAATTGTGCCAATCGAGTGGAACAGCAGCCTAGGATTCACCACTGCTTCATCTCATTTTCCAAGAGAATGCAGATGTAAAGTGTTTTTGATGGTACGCCTGTGCATATTGAAATATTCAGAGCATATTCTGAATTTCAGTTAACACATCAGTAAGCATTTTGGCCATCAGTGAATTCAACCTTTTTTCTCAATCAGAATAGGCAAGGATAATGACAGATATATTTTACAATGTTAGAAAGTACATCATTTTATTTAATTGTGTGAATAAAATGAATTGCCTCCCCGTCGGGGAATTGAACCCCGGTCTCCCGCGTGACAGGCGGGGATACTGACCACTATAATAACGAGGACTTATTGGCATCAGTTAAACAGTGCTCACCTCCTTGGGGTTAAGGCATACCCTCGATCAATTCACAGTATTGTAATAGGCAGATTTGCTGCTTTTGGTTAGGACAAGTAATCTTTTTTCCTAAATATTACAATACAGAAATTCCTAGCCAAAAACAATCAGTTTTATCAAGAAATTATTTCATTGAAATAAATATCTATCTATCGATCTGTCTATCTGGCTATCTTTCTAACTATCAATATATATATTTATATATATCTATATATATATATATAATCAGCTCACTTTACCATTTGCAGCTTATAACTATTAGCCACCAGGGGTCACTACTAACCAAAAGCAGTCATTCTACTTGTAAATTGTGCCAATCGAGTGGAACAGCAGCCTAGGATTCACCACTGCTTCATCTCATTTTCCAAGAGAATGCAGATGTAAAGTGTTTTTGATGGTACGCCTGTGCATATTGAAATATTCAGAGCATATTCTGAATTTCAGTTAACACATCAGTAAGCATTTTGGCCATCAGTGAATTCAACCTTTTTTCTCAATCAGAATAGGCAAGGATAATGACAGATATATTTTACAATGTTAGAAAGTACATCATTTTATTTAATTGTGTGAATAAAATGAATCGCCTCCCCGTCGGGGAATTGAACCCCGGTCTCCCGCGTGACAGGCGGGGATACTGACCACTATACTAACGAGGACTTATTGGCATCAGTTAAACAGTGCTCACCTCCTTGGGGTTAAGACATACCCTCGATCAATTCACAGTATTGTAATAGGCAGATTTGCTGCTTTTGGTTAGGACAAGTAATCTTTTTTCCTAAATATTACAATACAGAAATTCCTAGCCAAAAACAATCAGTTTTATCAAGAAATGATTTCATTGAAATAAATATCTATCTATCGATCTGTCTATCTGGCTATCTTTCTAACTATCAATATATATATTTATATATATCTATATATATATATATAATCAGCTCACTTTACCATTTGCAGCTTATAACTATTAGCCACCAGGGGTCACTACTAACCAAAAGCAGTCATTCTACTTGTAAATTGTGCCAATCGAGTGGAACAGCAGCCTAGGATTCACCACTGCTTCATCTCATTTTCCAAGAGAATGCAGATGTAAAGTGTTTTTGATGGTACGCCTGTGCATATTGAAATATTCAGAGCATATTCTGAATTTCAGTTAACACATCAGTAAGCATTTTGTCCATCAGTGAATTCAACCTTTTTTCTAAATCGGAATAGGCAAGGATAATGACAGATATATTTTACAATGTTAGAAAGTACATCATTTTATTTAATTGTGTGAATAAAATGAATCGCCTCCCCGTCGGGGAATTGAACCCCGGTCTCCCGCGTGACAGGCGGGGATACTGACCACTATACTAACGAGGACTTATTGGCATCAGTTAAACAGTGCTCACCTCCTTGGGGTTAAGGCATACCCTCGATCAATTCACAGTATTGTAATAGGCAGATTTGCTGCTTTTGGTTAGGACAAGTAATCTTTTTTCCTAAATATTACAATACAGAAATTCATAGCCAAAAACAATCAGTTTTATCAAGAAATTATTTCATTGAAATAAATATCTATCTATCGATCTGTCTATCTGGCTATCTTTCTAACTATCAATATATATATTTATATATATCTATATATATATATATAATCAGCTCACTTTACCATTTGCAGCTTATAACTATTAGCCACCAGGGGTCACTACTAACCAAAAGCAGTCATTCTACTTGTAAATTGTGCCAATCGAGTGGAACAGCAGCCTAGGATTCACCACTGCTTCATCTCATTTTCCAAGAGAATGCAGATGTAAAGTGTTTTTGATGGTACGCCTGTGCATATTGAAATATTCAGAGCATATTCTGAATTTCAGTTAACACATCAGTAAGCATTTTGGCCATCAGTGAATTCAACCTTTTTTCTCAATCAGAATAGGCAAGGATAATGACAGATATATTTTACAATGTTAGAAAGTACATCATTTTATTTAATTGTGTGAATAAAAAGAATCGCCTCCCCGTCGGGGAATTGAACCACGGTCTCCCGCGTGACAGGCGGGGATACTGACCACTATACTAACGAGGACTTATTGGCATCAGTTAAACAGTGCTCACCTCCTTGGGGTTAAGGCATACCCTCGATCAATTCACAGTATTGTAATAGGCAGATTTGCTGCTTTTGGTTAGGACAAGTAATCTTTTTTCCTAAATATTACAATACAGAAATTCCTAGCCAAAAACAATCAGTTTTATCAAGAAATGATTTCATTGAAATAAATATCTATCTATCGATCTGTCTATCTGGCTATCTTTCTAACTATCAATATATATATTTATATATATCTATATATATATATATAATCAGCTCACTTTACCATTTGCAGCTTATAACTATTAGCCACCAGGGGTCACTACTAACCAAAAGCAGTCATTCTACTTGTAAATTGTGCCAATCGAGTGGAACAGCAGCCTAGGATTCACCACTGCTTCATCTCATTTTCCAAGAGAATGCAGATGTAAAGTGTTTTTGATGGTACGCCTGTGCATATTGAAATATTCAGAGCATATTCTGAATTTCAGTTAACACATCAGTAAGCATTTTGTCCATCTGTGAATTCAACCTTTTTTCTCAATCGGAATAGGCAAGGATAATGACAGATATATTTTACAATGTTAGAAAGTGCATCATTTTATTTAATTGTGTGAATAAAAGGAATTGCCTCCCCGTCGGGGAATTGATCCCCGGTCTCCTGCGTGACAGGCGGGGATACTGACCACTATACTAACGAGGACTTATTGGCATCAGTTAAACAGTGCTCACCTCCTTGGGGTTAAGGCATACCCTCGATCAATTCACAGTATTGTAATAGGCAGATTTGCTGCTTTTGGTTAGGACAAGTAATCTTTTTTCCTAAATATTACAATACAGAAATTCTTAGCCAAAAACAATCAGTTTTATCAAGAAATTATTTCATTGAAATAAATATCTATCTATCGATCTGTCTATCTGGCTATCTTTCTAACTATCAATATATATATTTATATATATATCTATATATATATATATAATCAGCTCACTTTACCATTTGCAGCTTATAACTATTAGCCACCAGGGGTCACTACTAACCAAAAGCAGTCATTCTACTTGTAAATTGTGCCAATCGAGTGGAACAGCAGCCTAGGATTCACCACTGCTTCATCTCATTTTCCAAGAGAATGCAGATGTAAAGTGTTTTTGATGGTACGCCTGTGCATATTGAAATATTCAGAGCATATTCTGAATTTCAGTTAACACATCAGTAAGCATTTTGGCCATCAGTGAATTCAACCTTTTTTCTCAATCAGAATAGGCAAGGATAATGACAGATATATTTTACAATGTTAGAAAGTACATCATTTTATTTAATTGTGTGAATAAAATGAATCGCCTCCCCGTCGGGGAATTGAACCCCGGTCTTCCGCGTGACAGGCCGGGATACTGACCACTATACTAACGAGGACTTATTGGCATCAGTTAAACAGTGCTCACCTCCTTGGGGTTAAGACATACCCTCGATCAATTCACAGTATTGTAATAGGCAGATTTGCTGCTTTTGGTTAGGACAAGTAATCTTTTTTCCTAAATATTACAATACAGAAATTCCTAGCCAAAAACAATCAGTTTTATCAAGAAATGATTTCATTGAAATAAATATCTATCTATCGATCTGTCTATCTGGCTATCTTTCTAACTATCAATATATCTATTTATATATATCTATATATATATATATAATCAGCTCACTTTACCATTTGCAGCTTATAACTATTAGCCACCAGGGGTCACTACTAACCAAAAGCAGTCATTCTACTTGTAAATTGTGCCAATCGAGTGGAACAGCAGCCTAGGATTCACCACTGCTTCATCTCATTTTCCAAGAGAATGCAGATGTAAAGTGTTTTTGATGGTACGCCTGTGCATATTGAAATATTCAGAGCATATTCTGAATTTCAGTTAACACATCAGTAAGCATTTTGTCCATCAGTGAATTCAACCTTTTTTCTCAATCGGAATAGGCAAGGATAATGACAGATATATTTTACAATGTTAGAAAGTACATCATTTTATTTAATTGTGTGAATAAAATGAATCGCCTCCCCGTCGGGGAATTGAACCCCGGTCTCCCGCGTGACAGGCGGGGATACTGACCACTATACTAACGAGGACTTATTGGCATCAGTTAAACAGTGCTCACCTCCTTGGGGTTAAGGCATACCCTCGATCAATTCACAGTATTGTAATAGGCAGATTTGCTGCTTTTGGTTAGGACAAGTAATCTTTTTTCCTAAATATTACAATACAGAAATTCATAGCCAAAAACAATCAGTTTTATCAAGAAATTATTTCATTGAAATAAATATCTATCTATCGATCTGTCTATCTGGCTATCTTTCTAACTATCAATATATATATTTATATATATCTATATATATATATATATAATCAGCTCACTTTACCATTTGCAGCTTATAACTATTAGCCACCAGGGGTCACTACTAACCAAAAGCAGTCATTCTACTTGTAAATTGTGCCAATCGAGTGGAACAGCAGCCTAGGATTCACCACTGCTTCATCTCATTTTCCAAGAGAATGCAGATGTAAAGTGTTTTTGATGGTACGCCTGTGCATATTGAAATATTCAGAGCATATTCTGAATTTCAGTTAACACATCAGTAAGCATTTTGGCCATCAGTGAATTCAACCTTTTTTCTCAATCAGAATAGGCAAGGATAATGACAGATATATTTGACAATGTTAGAAAGTACATCATTTTATTTAATTGTGTGAATAAAATGAATCGCCTCCCCGTCGGGGAATTGAACCACGGTCTCCCGCGTGACAGGCGGGGATACTGACCACTATACTAACGAGGACTTATTGGCATCAGTTAAACAGTGCTCACCTCCTTGGGGTTAAGGCATACCCTTGATCAATTCACAGTATTGTAATAGGCAGATTTGCTGCTTTTGGTTAGGACAAGTAATCTTTTTTCCTAAATATTACAATACAGAAATTCCTAGCCAAAAACAATCAGTTTTATCAAGAAATGATTTCATTGAAATAAATATCTATCTATCGATCTGTCTATCTGGCTATCTTTCTAACTATCAATATATATATTTATATATATCTATATATATATATATAATCAGCTCACTTTACCATTTGCAGCTTATAACTATTAGCCACCAGGGGTCACTACTAACCAAAAGCAGTCATTCTACTTGTAAATTGTGCCAATCGAGTGGAACAGCAGCCTAGGATTCACCACTGCTTCATCTCATTTTCCAAGAGAATGCAGATGTAAAGTGTTTTTGATGGTACGCCTGTGCATATTGAAATATTCAGAGCATATTCTGAATTTCAGTTAACACATCAGTAAGCATTTTGTCCATCTGTGAATTCAACCTTTTTTCTCAATCGGAATAGGCAAGGATAATGACAGATATATTTTACAATGTTAGAAAGTGCATCATTTTATTTAATTGTGTGAATAAAAGGAATTGCCTCCCCGTCGGGGAATTGATCCCCGGTCTCCTGCGTGACAGGCGGGGATACTGACCACTATACTAACGAGGACTTATTGGCATCAGTTAAACAGTGCTCACCTCCTTGGGGTTAAGGCATACCCTCGATCAATTCACAGTATTGTAATAGGCAGATTTGCTGCTTTTGGTTAGGACAAGTAATCTTTTTTCCTAAATATTACAATACAGAAATTCTTAGCCAAAAACAATCAGTTTTATCAAGAAATTATTTCATTGAAATAAATATCTATCTATCGATCTGTCTATCTGGCTATCTTTCTAACTATCAATATATATATTTATATATATCTATATATATATATATAATCAGCTCACTTTACCATTTGCAGCTTATAACTATTAGCCACCAGGGGTCACTACTAACCAAAAGCAGTCATTCTACTTGTAAATTGTGCCAATCGAGTGGAACAGCAGCCTAGGATTCACCACTGCTTCATCTCATTTTCCAAGAGAATGCAGATGTAAAGTGTTTTTGATGGTACGCCTGTGCATATTGAAATATTCAGAGCATATTCTGAATTTCAGTTAACACATCAGTAAGCATTTTGGCCATCAGTGAATTCAACCTTTTTTCTCAATCAGAATAGGCAAGGATAATGACAGATATATTTTACAATGTTAGAAAGTACATCATTTTATTTAATTGTGTGAATAAAATGAATCGCCTCCCCGTCGGGGAATTGAACCCCGGTCTCCCGCGTGACAGGCGGGGATACTGACCACTATACTAACGAGGACTTATTGGCATCAGTTAAACAGTGCTCACCTCCTTGGGGTTTAGACATACCCTCGATCAATTCACAGTATTGTAATAGGCAGATTTGCTGCTTTTGGTTAGGACAAGTAATCTTTTTTCCTAAATATTACAATACAGAAATTCCTAGCCAAAAACAATCAGTTTTATCAAGAAATGATTTCATTGAAATAAATATCTATCTATCGATCTGTCTATCTGGCTATCTTTCTAACTATCAATATATATATGTATATATATCTATATATATATATATATAATCAGCTCACTTTACCATTTGCAGCTTATAACTATTAGCCACCAGGGGTCACTACTAACCAAAAGCAGTCATTCTACTTGTAAATTGTGCCAATCGAGTGGAACAGCAGCCTAGGATTCACCACTGCTTCATCTCATTTTCCAAGAGAATGCAGATGTAAAGTGTTTTTGATGGTACGCCTGTGCATATTGAAATAATCAGAGCATATTCTGAATTTCAGTTAACACATCAGTAAGCATTTTGTCCATCAGTGAATTCAACCTTTTTTCTCAATCGGAATAGGCAAGGATAATGACAGATATATTTTACAATGTTAGAAAGTACATCATTTTATTTAATTGTGTGAATAAAATGAATCGCCTCCCCGTCGGGGAATTGAACCCCGGTCTCCAGCGTGACAGGCGGGGATACTGACCACTATACTAACGAGGACTTATTGGCATCAGTTAAACAGTGCTCACCTCCTTGGGGTTAAGGCATACCCTCGATCAATTCACAGTATTGTAATAGGCAGATTTGCTGCTTTTGGTTAGGACAAGTAAACTTTTTTCCTAAATATTACAATACAGAAATTCCTAGCCAAAAACAATCAGTTTTATCAAGAAATGATTTCATTGAAATAAATATCTATCTATCGATCTGTCTATCTGGCTATCTTTCTAACTATCAATATATATATTTATATATATCTATCTATATATATATAATCAGCTCACTTTACCATTTGCAGCTTATAACTATTAGCCACCAGGGGTCACTACTAACCAAAAGCAGTCATTCTACTTGTAAATTGTGCCAATCGAGTGGAACAGCAGCCTAGGATTCACCACTGCTTCATCTCATTTTCCAAGAGAATGCAGATGTAAAGTGTTTTTGATGGTACGCCTGTGCATATTGAAATATTCAGAGCATATTC
The DNA here is from genome assembly GCF_964261635.1 of Lissotriton helveticus. Classification (NCBI taxonomy): domain Eukaryota; kingdom Metazoa; phylum Chordata; class Amphibia; order Caudata; family Salamandridae; genus Lissotriton; species Lissotriton helveticus. Next base: position 340,221,887 of record NC_136058.1, on the reverse strand, counting down.
TGAATTTCAGTTAACACATCAGTAAGCATTTTGTCCATCAGTGAATTCAACCTTTTTTCTCAATCGGAATAGGCAAGGATAATGACAGATATATTTTACAATGTTAGAAAGTACATCATTTTATTTAATTGTGTGAATAAAATGAATCGCCTCCCCGTCGGGGAATTGAACCCCGGTCTCCCGCGTGACAGGCGGGGATACTGACCACTATACTAACGAGGACTTATTGGCATCAGTTAAACAGTGCTCACCTCCTTGGGGTTAAGGCATACCCTCGATCAATTCACAGTATTGTAATAGGCAGATTTGCTGCTTTTGGTTAGGACAAGTAATCTTTTTTCCTAAATATTACAATACAGAAATTCATAGCCAAAAACAATCAGTTTTATCAAGAAATGATTTCATTGAAATAAATATCTATCTATCGATCTGTCTATCTGGCTATCTTTCTAACTATCAATATATATATTTATATATATCTATATATATATATATATAATCAGCTCACTTTACCATTTGCAGCTTATAACTATTAGCCACCAGGGGTCACTACTAACCAAAAGCAGTCATTCTACTTGTAAATTGTGCCAATCGAGTGGAACAGCAGCCTAGGATTCACCACTGCTTCATCTCATTTTCCAAGAGAATGCAGATGTAAAGTGTTTTTGATGGTACGCCTGTGCATATTGAAATATTCAGAGCATATTCTGAATTTCAGTTAACACATCAGTAAGCATTTTGTCCATCAGTGAATTCAACCTTTTTTCTCAATCGGAATAGGCAAGGATAATGACAGATATATTTTACAATGTTAGAAAGTACATCATTTTATTTAATTGTGTGAATAAAATGAATCGCCTCCCCGTCGGGGAATTGAACCCCGGTCTCCCGCGTGACAGGCGGGGATACTGACCACTATACTAACGAGGACTTATTGGCATCAGTTAAACAGTGCTCACCTCCTTGGGGTTAAGGCATACCCTCGATCAATTCACAGTATTGTAATAGGCAGATTTGCTGCTTTTGGTTAGGACAAGTAATCTTTTTTCCTAAATATTACAATACAGAAATTCCTAGCCAAAAACAATCAGTTTTATCAAGAAATTATTTCATTGAAATAAATATCTATCTATCGATCTGTCTATCTGGCTATCTTTCTAACTATCAATATATATATTTATATATATCTATATATATATATATAATCAGCTCACTTTACCATTTGCAGCTTATAACTATTAGCCACCAGGGGTCACTACTAACCAAAAGCAGTCATTCTACTTGTAAATTGTGCCAATCGAGTGGAACAGCAGCCTAGGATTCACCACTGCTTCATCTCATTTTCCAAGAGAATGCAGATGTTAAGTGTTTTTGATGGTACGCCTGTGCATATTGAAATATTCAGAGTATATTCTGAATTTCAGTTAACGCATCAGTAAGCATTTTGGCCATCAGTGAATTCAACCTTTTTTCTCAATCAGAATAGGCAAGGATAATGACAGATATATTTTACAATGTTAGAAAGTACATCATTTTATTTAATTGTGTGAATAAAATGAATCGCCTCCCCGTCGGGGAATTGAACCACGGTCTCCCGCGTGACAGGCGGGGATACTGACCACTATACTAACGAGGACTTATTGGCATCAGTTAAACAGTGCTCACCTCCTTGGGGTTAAGGCATACCCTTGATCAATTCACAGTATTGTAATAGGCAGATTTGCTGCTTTTGGTTAGGACAAGTAATCTTTTTTCCTAAATATTACAATACAGAAATTCCTAGCCAAAAACAATCAGTTTTATCAAGAAATGATTTCATTGAAATAAATATCTATCTATCGATCTGTCTATCTGGCTATCTTCCTAACTATCAATATATATATTTATATATATCTATATATATATATATAATCAGCTCACTTTACCATTTGCAGCTTATAACTATTAGCCACCAGGGGTCACTACTAACCAAAAGCAGTCATTCTACTTGTAAATTGTGCCAATCGAGTGGAACAGCAGCCTAGGATTCACCACTGCTTCATCTCATTTTCCAAGAGAATGCAGATGTAAAGTGTTTTTGATGGTACGCCTGTGCATATTGAAATATTCAGAGCATATTCTGAATTTCAGTTAACACATCAGTAAGCATTTTGGCCATCAGTGAATTCAACCATTTTTCTCAATCAGAATAGGCAAGGATAATGACAGATATATTTTACAATGTTAGAAAGTACATCATTTTATTTAATTGTGTGAATAAAATGAATCGCCTCCCCGTCAGGGAATTGAACCCCGGTCTCCCGCGTGACAGGCAGGGATACTGAACACTATACTAACGAGGACTTATTGGCATCAGTTAAACAGTGCCCACCTCCTTGGGGTTAAGGCATACCCTCGATCAATTCACAGTATTGTAATAGGCAGATTTGCTGCTTTTGGTTAGGACAAGTAATCTTTTTTCCTAAATATTACAATACAGAAATTCCTAGCCAAAAACAATCAGTTTTATCAAGAAATTATTTCATTGAAATAAATATCTATCTATCGATCTGTCTATCTGGCTATCTTTCTAACTATCAATATATATATTTATATATATCTATATATATATATATAATCAGCTCACTTTACCATTTGCAGCTTATAACTATTAGCCACCAGGGGTCACTACTAACCAAAAGCAGTCATTCTACTTGTAAATTGTGCCAATCGAGTGGAACAGCAGCCTAGGATTCACCACTGCTTCATATCATTTTCCAAGAGAATGCAGATGTAAAGTGTTTTTGATGGTACGCCTGTGCATATTGAAATATTCAGAGCATATTCTGAATTTCAGTTAACACATCAGTAAGCATTTTGGCCATCAGTGAATTCAACCATTTTTCTCAATCAGAATAGGCAAGGATAATGACAGATATATTTTACAATGTTAGAAAGTACATCATTTTATTTAATTGTGTGAATAAAATGAATCGCCTCCCCGTCGGGGAATTGAACCCCGGTCTCCCGCGTGACAGGCGGGGATACTGAACACTATACTAACGAGGACTTATTGGCATCAGTTAAACAGTGCCCACCTCCTTGGGGTTAAGGCATACCCTCGATCAATTCACAGTATTGTAATAGGCAGATTTGCTGCTTTTGGTTAGGACAAGTAATCTTTTTTCCTAAATATTACAATACAGAAATTCCTAGCCAAAAACAATCAGTTTTATCAAGAAATTATTTCATTGAAATAAATATCTATCTATCGATCTGTCTATCTGGCTATCTTTCTAACTATCAATATATATATTTATATATATCTATATATATATATATATAATCAGCTCACTTTACCATTTGCAGCTTATAACTATTAGCCACCAGGGGTCACTACTAACCAAAAGCAGTCATTCTACTTGTAAATTGTGCCAATCGAGTGGAACAGCAGCCTAGGATTCACCACTGCTTCATCTCATTTTCCAAGAGAATGCAGATGTAAAGTGTTTTTGATGGTACGCCTGTGCATATTGAAATATTCAGAGCATATTCTGAATTTCAGTTAACACATCAGTAAGCATTTTGGCCATCAGTGAATTCAACCTTTTTTCTCAATCAGAATAGGCAAGGATAATGACAGATATATTTTACAATGTTAGAAAGTACATCACTTTATTTAATTGTGTGAATAAAATGAATCGCCTCCCCGTCGCGGAATTGAACCACGGTCTCCCGCGTGACAGGCGGGGATACTGACCACTATACTAACGAGGACTTATTGGCATTAGTTAAACAGTGCTCACCTCCTTGGGGTTAAGGCATACCCTTGATCAATTCACAGTATTGTAATAGCTTATTTGCTGCTTTTGGTTAGGACAAGTAATCTTTTTTCCTAAATATTACAATACAGAAATTCCTAGCCAAAAACAATCAGTTTTATCAAGAAATGATTTCATTGATATAAATATCTATCTATCGATCTGTCTATCTGGCTATCTTTCTAACTATCAATATATATATTTATATATATCTATATATATATATATAATCAGCTCACTTTACCATTTGCAGCTTATAACTATTAGCCACCAGGGGTCACTACTAACCAAAAGCAGTCATTCTACTTGTAAATTGTGCCAATCGAGTGGAACAGCAGCCTAGGATTCACCACTGCTTCATCTCATTTTCCAAGAGAATGCAGATGTAAAGTGTTTTTGATGGTACGCCTGTGCATATTGAAATATTCAGAGCATATTCTGAATTTCAGTTAACACATCAGTAAGCATTTTGTCCATCTGTGAATTCAACCTTTTTTCTCAATCGGAATAGGCAAGGATAATGACAGATATATTTTACAATGTTAGAAAGTGCATCATTTTATTTAATTGTGTGAATAAAAGGAATTGCCTCCCCGTCGGGGAATTGATCCCCGGTCTCCTGCGTGACAGGCGGGGATACTGACCACTATACTAACGAGGACTTATTGGCATCAGTTAAACAGTGCTCACCTCCTTGGGGTTAAGGCATACCCTCGATCAATTCACAGTATTGTAATAGGCAGATTTGCTGCTTTTGGTTAGGACAAGTAATCTTTTTTCCTAAATATTACAATACAGAAATTCTTAGCCAAAAACAATCAGTTTTATCAAGAAATTATTTCATTGAAATAAATATCTATCTATCGATCTGTCTATCTGGCTATCTTTCTAACTATCAATATATATATTTATATATATATCTATATATATATATATAATCAGCTCACTTTACCATTTGCAGCTTATAACTATTAGCCACCAGGGGTCACTACTAACCAAAAGCAGTCATTCTACTTGTAAATTGTGCCAATCGAGTGGAACAGCAGCCTAGGATTCACCACTGCTTCATCTCATTTTCCAAGAGAATGCAGATGTAAAGTGTTTTTGATGGTACGCCTGTGCATATTGAAATATTCAGAGCATATTCTGAATTTCAGTTAACACATCAGTAAGCATTTTGGCCATCAGTGAATTCAACCTTTTTTCTCAATCAGAATAGGCAAGGATAATGACAGATATATTTTACAATGTTAGAAAGTACATCATTTTATTTAATTGTGTGAATAAAATGAATCGCCTCCCCGTCGGGGAATTGAACCCCGGTCTCCCGCGTGACAGGCGGGGATACTGACCACTATACTAACGAGGACTTATTGGCATCAGTTAAACAGTGCTCACCTCCTTGGGGTTTAGACATACCCTCGATCAATTCACAGTATTGTAATAGGCAGATTTGCTGCTTTTGGTTAGGACAAGTAATCTTTTTTCCTAAATATTACAATACAGAAATTCCTAGCCAAAAACAATCAGTTTTATCAAGAAATGATTTCATTGAAATAAATATCTATCTATCGATCTGTCTATCTGGCTATCTTTCTAACTATCAATATATATATGTATATATATCTATATATATATATATATATAATCAGCTCACTTTACCATTTGCAGCTTATAACTATTAGCCACCAGGGGTCACTACTAACCAAAAGCAGTCATTCTACTTGTAAATTGTGCCAATCGAGTGCAACAGCAGCCTAGGATTCACCACTGCTTCATCTCATTTTCCAAGAGAATGCAGATGTAAAGTGTTTTTGATGGTACGCATATGCATATTGAAATAATCAGAGCATATTCTGAATTTCAGTTAACACATCAGTAAGCATTTTGTCCATCAGTGAATTCAACCTTTTTTCTCAATCGGAATAGGCAAGGATAATGACAGATATATTTTACAATGTTAGAAAGTACATCATTTTATTTAATTGTGTGAATAAAATGAATCGCCTCCCCGTCGGGGAATTGAACCCCGGTCTCCAGCGTGACAGGCGGGGATACTGACCACTATACTAACGAGGACTTATTGGCATCAGTTAAACAGTGCTCACCTCCTTGGGGTTAAGGCATACCCTCGATCAATTCACAGTATTGTAATAGGCAGATTTGCTGCTTTTGGTTAGGACAAGTAAACTTTTTTCCTAAATATTACAATACAGAAATTCCTAGCCAAAAACAATCAGTGTTATCAAGAAATGATTTCATTGAAATAAATATCTATCTATCGATCTGTCTATCTGGCTATCTTTCTAACTATCAATATATATATTTATATATATCTATCTATATATATATAATCAGCTCACTTTACCATTTGCAGCTTATAACTATTAGCCACCAGGGGTCACTACTAACCAAAAGCAGTCATTCTACTTGTAAATTGTGCCAATCGAGTGGAACAGCAGCCTAGGATTCACCACTGCTTCATCTCATTTTCCAAGAGAATGCAGATGTAAAGTGTTTTTGATGGTACGCCTGTGCATATTGAAATATTCAGAGCATATTCTGAATTTCAGTTAACACATCAGTAAGCATTTTGTCCATCAGTGAATTCAACCTTTTTTCTCAATCGGAATAGGCAAGGATAATGACAGATATATTTTACAATGTTAGAAAGTACATCATTTTATTTAATTGTGTGAATAAAATGAATCGCCTCCCCGTCGGGGAATTGAACCCCGGTCTCCCGCGTGACAGGCGGGGATACTGACCACTATACTAACGAGGACTTATTGGCATCAGTTAAACAGTGCTCACCTCCTTGGGGTTAAGGCATACCCTCGATCAATTCACAGTATTGTAATAGGCAGATTTGCTGCTTTTGGTTAGGACAAGTAATCTTTTTTCCTAAATATTACAATACAGAAATTCATAGCCAAAAACAATCAGTTTTATCAAGAAATGATTTCATTGAAATAAATATCTATCTATCGATCTGTCTATCTGGCTATCTTTCTAACTATCAATATATATATTTATATATATCTATATATATATATATATAATCAGCTCACTTTACCATTTGCAGCTTATAACTATTAGCCACCAGGGGTCACTACTAACCAAAAGCAGTCATTCTACTTGTAAATTGTGCCAATCGAGTGGAACAGCAGCCTAGGATTCACCACTGCTTCATCTCATTTTCCAAGAGAATGCAGATGTAAAGTGTTTTTGATGGTACGCCTGTGCATATTGAAATATTCAGAGCATATTCTGAATTTCAGTTAACACATCAGTAAGCATTTTGTCCATCAGTGAATTCAACCTTTTTTCTCAATCGGAATAGGCAAGGATAATGACAGATATATTTTACAATGTTAGAAAGTACATCATTTTATTTAATTGTGTGAATAAAATGAATCGCCTCCCCGTCGGGGAATTGAACCCCGGTCTCCCGCGTGACAGGCGGGGATACTGACCACTATACTAACGAGGACTTATTGGCATCAGTTAAACAGTGCTCACCTCCTTGGGGTTAAGGCATACCCTCGATCAATTCACAGTATTGTAATAGGCAGATTTGCTGCTTTTGGTTAGGACAAGTAATCTTTTTTCCTAAATATTACAATACAGAAATTCCTAGCCAAAAACAATCAGTTTTATCAAGAAATTATTTCATTGAAATAAATATCTATCTATCGATCTGTCTATCTGGCTATCTTTCTAACTATCAATATATATATTTATATATATCTATATATATATATATAATCATCTCACTTTACCATTTGCAGCTTATAACTATTAGCCACCAGGGGTCACTACTAACCAAAAGCAGTCATTCTACTTGTAAATTGTGCCAATCGAGTGGAACAGCAGCCTAGGATTCACCACTGCTTCATCTCATTTTCCAAGAGAATGCAGATGTTAAGTGTTTTTGATGGTACGCCTGTGCATATTGAAATATTCAGAGTATATTCTGAATTTCAGTTAACACATCAGTAAGCATTTTGGCCATCAGTGAATTCAACCTTTTTTCTCAATCAGAATAGGCAAGGATAATGACAGATATATTTTACAATGTTAGAAAGTACATCATTTTATTTAATTGTGTGAATAAAATGAATCGCCTCCCCGTCGGGGAATTGAACCACGGTCTCCCGCGTGACAGGCGGGGATACTGACCACTATACTAACGAGGACTTATTGGCATCAGTTAAACAGTGCTCACCTCCTTGGGGTTAAGGCATACCCTTGATCAATTCACAGTATTGTAATAGGCAGATTTGCTGCTTTTGGTTAGGACAAGTAATCTTTTTTCCTAAATATTACAATACAGAAATTCCTAGCCAAAAACAATCAGTTTTATCAAGAAATGATTTCATTGAAATAAATATCTATCTATCGATCTGTCTATCTGGCTATCTTTCTAACTATCAATATATATATTTATATATATCTATATATATATATATAATCATCTCACTTTACCATTTGCAGCTTATAACTATTAGCCACCAGGGGTCACTACTAACCAAAAGCAGTCATTCTACTTGTAAATTGTGCCAATCGAGTGGAACAGCAGCCTAGGATTCACCACTGCTTCATCTCATTTTCCAAGAGAATGCAGATGTTAAGTGTTTTTGATGGTACGCCTGTGCATATTGAAATATTCAGAGTATATTCTGAATTTCAGTTAACACATCAGTAAGCATTTTGGCCATCAGTGAATTCAACCTTTTTTCTCAATCAGAATAGGCAAGGATAATGACAGATATATTTTATAATGTTAGAAAGTACATCATTTTATTTAATTGTGTGAATAAAATGAATCGCCTCCCCGTCGGGGAATTGAACCACGGTCTCCCGCGTGACAGGCGGGGATACTGACCACTATACTAACGAGGACTTATTGGCATCAGTTAAACAGTGCTCACCTCCTTGGGGTTAAGGCATACCCTTGATCAATTCACAGTATTGTAATAGGCAGATTTGCTGCTTTTGGTTAGGACAAGTAATCTTTTTTCCTAAATATTACAATACAGAAATTCCTAGCCAAAAACAATCAGTTTTATCAAGAAATGATTTCATTGAAATAAATATCTATCTATCGATCTGTCTATCTGGCTATCTTTCTAACTATCAATATATATATTTATATATATCTATATATATATATATAATCAGCTCACTTTACCATTTGCAGCTTATAACTATTAGCCACCAGGGGTCACTACTAACCAAAAGCAGTCATTCTACTTGTAAATTGTGCCAATCGAGTGGAACAGCAGCCTAGGATTCACCACTGCTTCATCTCATTTTCCAAGAGAATGCAGATGTAAAGTGTTTTTGATGGTACGCCTGTGCATATTGAAATATTCAGAGCATATTCTGAATTTCAGTTAACACATCAGTAAGCATTTTGGCCATCAGTGAATTCAACCATTTTTCTCAATCAGAATAGGCAAGGATAATGACAGATATATTTTACAATGTTAGAAAGTACATCATTTTATTTAATTGTGTGAATAAAATGAATCGCCTCCCCGTCAGGGAATTGAACCCCGGTCTCCCGCGTGACAGGCGGGGATACTGAACACTATACTAACGAGGACTTATTGGCATCAGTTAAACAGTGCCCACCTCCTTGGGGTTAAGGCATACCCTCGATCAATTCACAGTATTGTAATAGGCAGATTTGCTGCTTTTGGTTAGGACAAGTAATCTTTTTTCCTAAATATTACAATACAGAAATTCCTAGCCAAAAACAATCAGTTTTATCAAGAAATTATTTCATTGAAATAAATATCTATCTATCGATCTGTCTATCTGGCTATCTTTCTAACTATCAATATATATATTTATATATATCTATATATATATATATAATCAGCTCACTTTACCATTTGCAGCTTATAACTATTAGCCACCAGGGGTCACTACTAACCAAAAGCAGTCATTCTACTTGTAAATTGTGCCAATCGAGTGGAACAGCAGCCTAGGATTCACCACTGCTTCATATCATTTTCCAAGAGAATGCAGATGTAAAGTGTTTTTGATGGTACGCCTGTGCATATTGAAATATTCAGAGCATATTCTGAATTTCAGTTAACACATCAGTAAGCATTTTGTCCATCAGTGAATTCAACCTTTTTTCTCAATCGGAATAGGCAAGGATAATGACAGATATATTTTACAATGTTAGAAAGTACATCATTTTATTTAATTGTGTGAATAAAATGAATCGCCTCCCCGTCGGGGAATTGAACCCCGGTCTCCCGCGTGACAGGCGGGGATACTGACCACTATACTAACGAGGACTTATTGGCATCAGTTAAACAGTGCTCACCTCCTTGGGGTTAAGGCATACCCTCGATCAATTCACAGTATTGTAATAGGCAGATTTGCTGCTTTTGGTTAGGACAAGTAATCTTTTTTCCTAAATATTACAATACAGAAATTCCTAGCCAAAAACAATCAGTTTTATCAAGAAATTATTTCATTGAAATAAATATCTATCTATCGATCTGTCTATCTGGCTATCTTTCTAACTATCAATATATATATTTATATATATCTATATATATATATATAATCATCTCACTTTACCATTTGCAGCTTATAACTATTAGCCACCAGGGGTCACTACTAACCAAAAGCAGTCATTCTACTTGTAAATTGTGCCAATCGAGTGGAACAGCAGCCTAGGATTCACCACTGCTTCATCTCATTTTCCAAGAGAATGCAGATGTTAAGTGTTTTTGATGGTACGCCTGTGCATATTGAAATATTCAGAGTATATTCTGAATTTCAGTTAACACATCAGTAAGCATTTTGGCCATCAGTGAATTCAACCTTTTTTCTCAATCAGAATAGGCAAGGATAATGACAGATATATTTTACAATGTTAGAAAGTACATCATTTTATTTAATTGTGTGAATAAAATGAATCGCCTCCCCGTCGGGGAATTGAACCACGGTCTCCCGCGTAACAGGCGGGGATACTGACCACTATACTAACGAGGACTTATTGGCATCAGTTAAACAGTGCTCACCTCCTTGGGGTTAAGGCATACCCTTGATCAATTCACAGTATTGTAATAGGCAGATTTGCTGCTTTTGGTTAGGACAAGTAATCTTTTTTCCTAAATATTACAATACAGAAATTCCTAGCCAAAAACAATCAGTTTTATCAAGAAATGATTTCATTGAAATAAATATCTATCTATCGATCTGTCTATCTGGCTATCTTTCTAACTATCAATATATATATTTATATATATCTATATATATATATATAATCAGCTCACTTTACCATTTGCAGCTTATAACTATTAGCCACCAGGGGTCACTACTAACCAAAAGCAGTCATTCTACTTGTAAATTGTGCCAATCGAGTGGAACAGCAGCCTAGGATTCACCACTGCTTCATCTCATTTTCCAAGAGAATGCAGATGTAAAGTGTTTTTGATGGTACGCCTGTGCATATTGAAATATTCAGAGCATATTCTGAATTTCAGTTAACACATCAGTAAGCATTTTGGCCATCAGTGAATTCAACCATTTTTCTCAATCAGAATAGGCAAGGATAATGACAGATATATTTTACAATGTTAGAAAGTACATCATTTTATTTAATTGTGTGAATAAAATGAATCGCCTCCCCGTCAGGGAATTGAACCCCGGTCTCCCGCGTGACAGGCGGGGATACTGAACACTATACTAACGAGGACTTATTGGCATCAGTTAAACAGTGCCCACCTCCTTGGGGTTAAGGCATACCCTCGATCAATTCACAGTATTGTAATAGGCAGATTTGCTGCTTTTGGTTAGGACAAGTAATCTTTTTTCCTAAATATTACAATACAGAAATTCCTAGCCAAAAACAATCAGTTTTATCAAGAAATTATTTCATTGAAATAAATATCTATCTATCGATCTGTCTATCTGGCTATCTTTCTAACTATCAATATATATATTTATATATATCTATATATATATATATAATCAGCTCACTTTACCATTTGCAGCTTATAACTATTAGCCACCAGGGGTCACTACTAACCAAAAGCAGTCATTCTACTTGTAAATTGTGCCAATCGAGTGGAACAGCAGCCTAGGATTCACCACTGCTTCATATCATTTTCCAAGAGAATGCAGATGTAAAGTGTTTTTGATGGTACGCCTGTGCATATTGAAATATTCAGAGCATATTCTGAATTTCAGTTAACACATCAGTAAGCATTTTGGCCATCAGTGAATTCAACCATTTTTCTCAATCAGAATAGGCAAGGATAATGACAGATATATTTTACAATGTTAGAAAGTACATCATTTTATTTAATTGTGTGAATAAAATGAATCGCCTCCCCGTCGGGGAATTGAACCCCGGTCTCCCGCGTGACAGGCGGGGATACTGAACACTATACTAACGAGGACTTATTGGCATCAGTTAAACAGTGCCCACCTCCTTGGGGTTAAGGCATACCCTCGATCAATTCACAGTATTGTAATAGGCAGATTTGCTGCTTTTGGTTAGGACAAGTAATCTTTTTTCCTAAATATTACAATACAGAAATTCCTAGCCAAAAACAATCAGTTTTATCAAGAAATTATTTCATTGAAATAAATATCTATCTATCGATCTGTCTATCTGGCTATCTTTCTAACTATCAATATATATATTTATATATATCTATATATATATATATATATAATCAGCTCACTTTACCATTTGCAGCTTATAACTATTAGCCACCAGGGGTCACTACTAACCAAAAGCAGTCATTCTACTTGTAAATTGTGCCAATCGAGTGGAACAGCAGCCTAGGATTCATCACTGCTTCATCTCATTTTCCAAGAGAATGCAGATGTAAAGTGTTTTTGATGGTACGCCTGTGCATATTGAAATATTCAGAGCATATTCTGAATTTCAGTTAACACATCAGTAAGCATTTTGGCCATCAGTGAATTCAACCTTTTTTCTCAATCAGAATAGGCAAGGATAATGACAGATATATTTTACAATGTTAGAAAGTACATCATTTTATTTAATTGTGTGAATAAAATGAATCGCCTCCCCGTCGGGAAATTGAACCCCGGTCTCCCGCGTGACAGGCGGGGATACTGACCACTATACTAACGAGGACTTATTGGCATCAGTTAAACAGTGCTCACCTCCTTGGGGTTAAGGCATACCCTCGATCAATTCACAGTATTGTAATAGGCAGATTTGCTGCTTTTGGTTAGGACAAGTAATCTTTTTTCCTAAATATTACAATACAGAAATTCCTAGCCAAAAACAATCAGTTTTATCAAGAAATGATTTCATTGAAATAAATATCTATCTATCGATCTGTCTATCTGGCTATCTTTCTAACTATCAATATATATATTTATATATATCTATATATATATATATAATCAGCTCACTTTACCATTTGCAGCTTATAACTATTAGCCACCAGGGGTCACTACTAACCAAAAGCAGTCATTCTACTTGTAAATTGTGCCAATCGAGTGGAACAGCAGCCTAGGATTCACCACTGCTTCATCTCATTTTCCAAGAGAATGCAGATGTAAAGTGTTTTTGATGGTACGCCTGTGCATATTGAAATATTCAGAGCATATTCTGAATTTCAGTTAACACATCAGTAAGCATTTTGGCCATCAGTGAATTCAACCTTTTTTCTCAATCAGAATAGGCAAGGATAATGACAGATATATTTTACAATGTTAGAAAGTACATCATTTTATTTAATTGTGTGAATAAAATGAATCGCCTCCCCGTCGGGGAATTGAACCGCGGTCTCCCGCGTGACAGGCGGGGATACTGACCACTATACTAACGAGGACTTATTGGCATCAGTTAAACAGTGCTCACCTCCTTGGGGTTAAGGCATACCCTTGATCAATTCACAGTATTGTAATAGGCAGATTTGCTGCTTTTGGTTAGGACAAGTAATCTTTTTTCCTAAATATTACAATACAGAAATTCCTAGCCAAAAACAATCAGTTTTATCAAGAAATGATTTCATTGAAATAAATATCTATCTATCGATCTGTCTATCTGGCTATCTTTCTAACTATCAATATATATATTTATATATATCTATATATATATATATATATAATCAGCTCACTTTACCATTTGCAGCTTATAACTATTAGCCACCAGGGGTCACTACTAACCAAAAGCAGTCATTCTACTTGTAAATTGTGCCAATCGAGTGGAACAGCAGCCTAGGATTCACCACTGCTTCATCTCATTTTCCAAGAGAATGCAGATGTAAAGTGTTTTTGATGGTACGCCTGTGCATATTGAAATATTCAGAGCATATTCTGAATTTCAGTTAACACATCAGTAAGCATTTTGGCCATCAGTGAATTCAACCATTTTTCTCAATCAGAATAGGCAAGGATAATGACAGATATATTTTACAATGTTAGAAAGTACATCATTTTATTTAATTGTGTGAATAAAATGAATCGCCTCCCCGTCAGGGAATTGAACCCCGGTCTCCCGCGTGACAGGCGGGGATACTGAACACTATACTAACGAGGACTTATTGGCATCAGTTAAACAGTGCCCACCTCCTTGGGGTTAAGGCATACCCTCGATCAATTCACAGTATTGTAATAGGCAGATTTGCTGCTTTTGGTTAGGACAAGTAATCTTTTTTCCTAAATATTACAATACAGAAATTCCTAGCCAAAAACAATCAGTTTTATCAAGAAATTATTTCATTGAAATAAATATCTATCTATCGATCTGTCTATCTGGCTATCTTTCTAACTATCAATATATATATTTATATATATCTATATATATATATATAATCAGCTCACTTTACCATTTGCAGCTTATAACTATTAGCCACCAGGGGTCACTACTAACCAAAAGCAGTCATTCTACTTGTAAATTGTGCCAATCGAGTGGAACAGCAGCCTAGGATTCACCACTGCTTCATATCATTTTCCAAGAGAATGCAGATGTAAAGTGTTTTTGATGGTACGCCTGTGCATATTGAAATATTCAGAGCATATTCTGAATTTCAGTTAACACATCAGTAAGCATTTTGGCCATCAGTGAATTCAACCATTTTTCTCAATCAGAATAGGCAAGGATAATGACAGATATATTTTACAATGTTAGAAAGTACATCATTTTATTTAATTGTGTGAATAAAATGAATCGCCTCCCCGTCGGGGAATTGAACCCCGGTCTCCCGCGTGACAGGCGGGGATACTGAACACTATACTAACGAGGACTTATTGGCATCAGTTAAACAGTGCCCACCTCCTTGGGGTTAAGGCATACCCTCGATCAATTCACAGTATTGTAATAGGCAGATTTGCTGCTTTTGGTTAGGACAAGTAATCTTTTTTCCTAAATATTACAATACAGAAATTCCTAGCCAAAAACAATCAGTTTTATCAAGAAATTATTTCATTGAAATAAATATCTATCTATCGATCTGTCTATCTGGCTATCTTTCTAACTATCAATATATATATTTATATATATCTATATATATATATATATATATAATCAGCTCACTTTACCATTTGCAGCTTATAACTATTAGCCACCAGGGGTCACTACTAACCAAAAGCAGTCATTCTACTTGTAAATTGTGCCAATCGAGTGGAACAGCAGCCTAGGATTCACCACTGCTTCATCTCATTTTCCAAGAGAATGCAGATGTTAAGTGTTTTTGATGGTACGCCTGTGCATATTGAAATATTCAGAGTATATTCTGAATTTCAGTTAACACATCAGTAAGCATTTTGGCCATCAGTGAATTCAACCTTTTTTCTCAATCAGAATAGGCAAGGATAATGACAGATATATTTTACAATGTTAGAAAGTACATCATTTTATTTAATTGTGTGAATAAAATGAATCGCCTCCCCGTCGGGGAATTGAACCACGGTCTCCCGCGTGACAGGCGGGGATACTGACCACTATACTAACGAGGACTTATTGGCATCAGTTAAACAGTGCTCACCTCCTTGGGGTTAAGGCATACCCTTGATCAATTCACAGTATTGTAATAGGCAGATTTGCTGCTTTTGGTTAGGACAAGTAATCTTTTTTCCTAAATATTACAATACAGAAATTCCTAGCCAAAAACAATCAGTTTTATCAAGAAATGATTTCATTGAAATAAATATCTATCTATCGATCTGTCTATCTGGCTATCTTTCTAACTATCAATATATATATTTATATATATCTATATATATATATATAATCAGCTCACTTTACCATTTGCAGCTTATAACTATTAGCCACCAGGGGTCACTACTAACCAAAAGCAGTCATTCTACTTGTAAATTGTGCCAATCGAGTGGAACAGCAGCCTAGGATTCACCACTGCTTCATCTCATTTTCCAAGAGAATGCAGATGTAAAGTGTTTTTGATGGTACGCCTGTGCATATTGAAATATTCAGAGCATATTCTGAATTTCAGTTAACACATCAGTAAGCATTTTGGCCATCAGTGAATTCAACCATTTTTCTCAATCAGAATAGGCAAGGATAATGACAGATATATTTTACAATGTTAGAAAGTACATCATTTTATTTAATTGTGTGAATAAAATGAATCGCCTCCCCGTCAGGGAATTGAACCCCGGTCTCCCGCGTGACAGGCGGGGATACTGAACACTATACTAACGAGGACTTATTGGCATCAGTTAAACAGTGCCCACCTCCTTGGGGTTAAGGCATACCCTCGATCAATTCACAGTATTGTAATAGGCAGATTTGCTGCTTTTGGTTAGGACAAGTAATCTTTTTTCCTAAATATTACAATACAGAAATTCCTAGCCAAAAACAATCAGTTTTATCAAGAAATTATTTCATTGAAATAAATATCTATCTATCGATCTGTCTATCTGGCTATCTTTCTAACTATCAATATATATATTTATATATATCTATATATATATTCACTGAAAAAACCATAGGTTATAGACCATATATAGTTAGGAATTAGCATTTACAAAACCTTGAAAATTCACTGAAAAAACCATAGGTTATAGACCATATATAGTTAGGAATTAGCATTTAAAAAACCTTATTTTACTCACACAAAACCATTGAAATTACATATATAGTTAGTTGCACTAACTATATATCGCGCACCTGCAATCCACTGCTGATGATGTCACATATTACATCATTCATGACATGGTCAGTGACATCACTGATGACATCACTGATGACATCTCAAATGACATCACTGATGACATCACTGATGACATCTCATTTGACATCAATGACCACATCACTGATGATATCATTCATATGACAATACAATGCATCTCCTCACATTTTAATATAACCTCTGTTTCACCCAGTGTTAAATACAGAATATAATTTTTGAAACCATTGACACACCAATACTAGTTACTACATACGCACTCACTGATTCCTACGTCTACACACACCTTCACTCATTCACCCATACTATCATTCATACATACAATCACTCATCTTTACAACACTATCATATGCACTCATACACCTATACAGACACTCACAGTCTGCCACTCATCCATGGAGTTACTCACACACCTAGTCAGTCCTGTAAAGAATCAATGACACTTCCATTTTCTTGTCTATACAGTTAAACATAGAGCACCTTACATTTTCAAACATATACTAACACATACTTACCTTGTTATACAATCATTGATACAAGTACACATTGATCTGCACAGAGTCACACACCTCCCAGCCAGCCACACACACACTCAGTCTCCCATACAAATACTTGGACAATCAATCAGTAACCCATATAGTTAATTATATAGCTACTGATCAAAACATGCAGCAGTTTACAGAACAACAGACATAATGATGCACAAATTAAGACACTTTAGTCACTAACCCATGCACTCAGTGAGACACATTTAATCACTCACTCATGCATTCAGTCATGCACCTACTAAATCCTTTGTCCAGACACTTATACTTCCACTCATTCTTCAATATGTAAGACACATTTTAACTTTACAGAAACATACAGTCACTGGATGTTGTCATCAGTGATGTCATCAGTGATGTCATTTGAGATGTCATCAGTGATGTCATCAGTGATGTCACTGACCATGTCATGAATGATGTAATATGTGACATCATCAGCAGTGGATTGCAGGTGCGCGATATATAGTTAGTGCAACTAACTATATATGTAATTTCAATGGTTTTGTGTGAGTAAAATAAGGTTTTTTAAATGCTAATTCCTAACTATATATGGTCTATAACCTATGGTTTTTTCAGTGAATTTTCAAGGTTTTGTAAATGCTAATTCCTAACTATATATGGTCTATAACCTATGGTTTTTTCAGTGAATTTCAATGGTTTTTTAATAGCAAATATCATAAGCTGTCGAATGTCAAGTACGTGGTAAGTGAAAACATTTTCGTGTTTATGCACACTGATCTGCTTTGAATGGTGCCCCCCCCCCCTCATTTCTATTAGGAGTACTCTCTCTTTGCAGATAGTGAAAGGTAGTTAACGCAGGCCTTTGCCCCCGTTGTAATCCGTCGTGCCTGCTTCTCTCTCCATTTGATTGATTGTTATCCAAGTATTTACTGTTTTAGAATTAGTTCTCTTTGGTTCATTCTCTATTTACAAACAAACACAGAGTCGCAATACTCTGTTTAGTCTTTGCAGATAACGAAAAATCGTGTAAAAAAAAAGAAAAGGAATCGAGCAAAATCAGTAGGCCACTAATGGGATCTCTTTTTGACCTCGCTAAAATAGAAACATTAGGAACAACCCCTCATGACAAATACAAAACTAGTGAGATGAACTGAACTCCACACAATGATGGCTGCAAAACAGCTCGGCTCCGCCACCCACCCCGCCCAAAATAACGATAAAGAGCGGCTGCCATGATTGGTTGCGGAATGGCCACGACGGAGCTACGAAATGATGCTGCTCTCATGCTAACCCCAGCTTCAGTCTGAAACATCCAGAAACACTGTAGACTACCAATTCGATCAGTTCCGGTAGCGCCCCAATGTAACCCGATAGAGAAGAACTAGCCCTCCCCTCTTTCACTGATGGTTCTTGTTGCCTGTCCCTTCTGTTCTCATTTAACAGAACTATTTAGCCTGCTGAAAGGGGTTGTGTTCCGACCGCTGGTTGGTGGAGACATTTTGACTATATTCTGGACCTGCGTTGTCGCGTAATGCGTCATATGACGCGCCGCGTTAGCGCATCCGGAAGTCATCCGGGGCGCGCAGCGCGTAACGTAAGCATAACAAGTCATGTGACTTGTTAATAAAACTTTTCATTGGTTCATTTTACTTTTCTTATTGTAATGATGAAAGGCTTGCTCATATGACCTAAAAATTACGCTTTTCATTACTTCCGAACATTATTTTTTCTTAAATATATGTTATAATGTTCCAGGCTAATGTACTTTCCCGGAAATTTTACAACTGTCCTGCAAGTAAAATATATTCTTTTTTCGAGAAAAAGAGCGTTTCTTCGTCCCATGATGGAGCCGTTGAGCAAAAGAGGGTCGACCTGCTGTCTTAGTCGCCGATACGCCTGAATATGAGATTCTTATCGATCACTTTATGTTGCAGGAATAGAAAACACAACAGCCCTTGACCATTTATCTTTACTGCGTTCCTTCGTATTATACCTTTTACCCTTCATGTAATTGGTCTGCTTTATTTCACTTGCCTTTTAATGATTCTAAAACAGTGACTATTATTACAAACTTTACCAATGTATATACTACTACCATGTTTTCTTTTAAAAACCTTTATTGTGAAAATTTCATTATACAAATACGAGCCTATAACCACGTGGGCCGGCCACGGAGCAAACTGTAATCGTATGTGATGAGTAGACATTTACACTGTAGAGGAACGTAACGGGCGGGCCATTAGGTTGCAAGAACTAAGGTGTCTAACAGTTATGGAATCGGTGGACGTACATTTTATAATTAAAATACGACAGGGCCAGTTACAATAAAATTATCTAGATATACATTTGCGGGCAAGTACCATGGGTGACGTTAATTCGAACTTTCAACAGTACAGTAATCAATAACACATCAGAACTTAATATCAATAGGGATGTCGAAATATTCAATCAATTCTCGTCCCCGCCCGCCATGTGCTTCAAAACTGCATACGTATCTCGTGATTTCAAGGTTCTGCAACCAGTACACAACAAGGAGTTACGAGTCCCATTTATTCCGGCGCCATTTTGGGCGAGGACGGGCAGGTCCAGGATATAGTCAAAATGTCTCTACCAACCATCGACTATGATGATGTTCATATGCTGTATTTATTAGAGTAACACTCATCTGCCCACATGAAATTAATTTACCACAATCTAAACATGTCATTTTAATCTTTCCAAAGTTCTTCTAAATATTTGGGACCGTTTCCCTTGCCTCTGAAGCTCTCAGTGCCACTTCTTTGATGAATGTACTAGCAGGTCAGGGGTTCTCCTCCAAATCTCTCTTTTATGCAGCACTATAATTAATTGGTGCCACCTCTCCATATGACGATGCATGGTATAGTTACCACAACTATATATTTTTTCGTTTCCTCTGGAGAGTTCATCGTGGCAGATGAAGCGTGTAACATACCGGGCATTTACCTTTTTTTGCATGTACAGGAAAGGAAAAAAAAATCGAGCGTTCGAGTTCTTAGGTGTCCCAGGGCCATTTTAGTGCACCAGGCCCAAATCCAAAGAACAGCTATCTCACAGGCTAATGGGGCGACCCACGCCGAGTTTCAGCATTGTAGGATGACCACACAAGTACAGCAACTTGCTAGACATCACCTCGGTGCCATCCGGATCTCGGCGCCCCACTGCAGATGAAGTGCCTCTCAACTATGAAACCACCAGAAAACGCTTGAGTCAGCTTTGTGTGAAGCCGCCATTTTGATTCAATCAATAGCGTCCCCCTGCACACATTCAGGGACCTGGTCGTGTCTTCAGGTCAAACGAATTTGGGACAAGATGCAGAAAGGAAAAGGAAAAAAGTTCCGCCGGACCCCGGGAGGTGGCCGCCTATGTCATGGGCGATCTTAGGCCACACCAGGGCAATAGTGAAGCTGCAGCAGGTGCAAATAAGCTTCAGACAGTGTTACAAGCGCTGCTCAGAACTCTCAACTATGACACCACCTCGGTGCCATCCGGATCTTGGCGCCTTGTGCTGGTTCCGGCCTATTCACACATCGGTCCGCTACTGACGCCACCTCACAGGCCAACGGGGCACCCCACGGCGACTTTCTGCGCAGCATTGTAGGATGGCCACACCAGTGCGGCAAATTGCTGGACACCACCTCGGTGCCATCCAGATCTCGGCGCGTTGTGCTGCCTTCGGCCTATTCGCCACAAGTGCGCACGCAACTCAGCTGCATAGCGAGTGAAACACCAAGGGGCGCCCCACTGCAGCCGAGGAACCTCCATCTTGGGGGCGACGCACAGCATCACATTGCTTTCCAATGCAGTCAGATCCTCAAACAGCCCCCACTGACTGACGCGAACTCACAGGCCAACGGGGCGCCCCACGCCGACTTTCGGCGCAGCATTGTAGGATGGCCACACCAGTGCGGCAAGTTGCTGGACACCACCTCGGTGCCATCCGGATCTTGGCGCGTTGTGCTGCCTTTGGCCCCATTCGCACATCAGTCCGCTACTGACGCCATCTCACAGGCTAATGGGGCGCCCCACGCCGACTTTCAGCATTGTAGGATGACCACACCAGTACAGCAACTTGCTAGACATCACCTCGGTGCCATCCGGATCTCGGCGCCCCACTGCAGATGAAGTGCCTCTCAACTATGAAACCACCACTGTGACATCCGGATCTTGGCGCGTTGTGCTGCCTTCGGCCTATTCGCACATCGGTCCGCTACTGACGCCATCTCACAGGCTAATGGGGCGACCCACGCCGAGTTTCAGCATTGTAGGATGACCACACCAACTTGCTAGACATCACCTCGGTGCCATCCGAATCTTGGCATCTCAACGCCTAGTGGTATCTTCCATACAGAAAATATTGTTACGCTACCTTTGGCCCCATTCGCACATCAGTCCGCAACTTAGACATCACCTCGGTGCCATCCGGATCTTGGCATCTCAGCGCCTTGTGGTGTCTTCTCGTCAGAAAATATTGTTGCGCTGCCTTTGGCCCCATTCGCACATCAGTCCGCTACTGACACCATCTCACAGGCCAACAGGGCGCCCCACGCCGACTTTCAGCATTGTAGGATGGCCACACCAGTGCGGCAACTTACTAGACACCACCTCGGTGCCATCCGGATCTTGGCGCGTTGTGCTGCCTTCGGCCTATTCGCACATCGGTCCGCTACTGACGCAAACTCACAGGCCAACGGGGCGCCCCACGCCGACTTTCAACATTGTAGGATGGCCACACCAGTGCTGCAACTTGCTGGACACCACCTCGGTGCCATCCGGATCTTGGCGCGTTGTGCTGCCTTCGGCCTATTCGCACATCGGTCCGCTACTGACGCCGCCTCACGTGCCAACGTATTTTCTCCGCATTTTATACCCTATGCCGCATAACAGGTCATGTGACTTGTTTATAAAACTTTTCATTGGTTCATTTTACTTTTGGTTTCCTAATGATGGAAGGCTTGATCATATGACCTAAAAACAACACTTTTCATTGGATGAAAACTTTTTTTTTTTCCAAACGATGAAAGCCCCACCTTGTTTCTGGATGTTTCAGACTGAAGCTGGCGTCAGCATGAGAGCACCACCATCTCGTAGCTCCGTCGTGGTCATTCCGCGAGCAATCATGGCAGCCGCTCCCCACCAGAAGCCTGCAGGAGTCGGGGCCCCCAAAACTTTTGATGAATTCTCAAGGCGGAGGGGACGCTTTCGAGAATGGGGTCCAAGACCTAGCAGACAAGCGTCCGATTTCCAAGGTGTCCCAGGGCCATTTCAGTGGACCAGGCCCAAAAAGGAAAGAGCCTGCCGCCATTTTGAGAGTCCTGTGACAGCCGCCTATCGCTGCACCGCAAGAGTGGGCGCAACTCAGCTGAATTGCGGCTTTTGACACAGTGGACCAAAAACGGACGGAATGGCAACTGAAACGGTAAAGGGGCGCCCCACTACAACAGATGACACTCCACCTGGAGAGGCCCGTTCACGCCGCCTCCCCCGGGGCGCCCCACGCCGTTATTCGGAGCAGCATTGTAGGATACCAAAACCAGTGCGGCAACTTACTGGACATCACCTTGGTGCCATCGTTCTGCTGCCTTGGAACTATTCGCACAACAGTTTGCTACTGAAGACCCACCCCCCGCGACGCCCCACGCCGTTATTTGCTGGGTGGCAACTTACTAGACATCACTTTCGTGTCATCTAGATTTCAGCGCGTTCTGCTGCCTTGGAACTATTCGCACAACAGTTTGCTACTGATGACCCGCCCCACGCCGGAAATCTGGACGTTGTGCTGCGTTGGGACTATTCGCACAGCCGACCGCTACTTCGTTGTTTTTCCCTAAAAATGTTTATATGTTATTACTATTTTTGTTTTCTTGTATATATTTATAAATTATTAAAGTTTTATAATCTTACTACTTTGTCGGAGTGCTATATATTTTTAATGTGACACATAATTGTAAAAACTTTGATGTACAAAGAGTCATCCCTGGAATCTTCCGCTTCACGCTCGGTCCCCTCCCCAATCACAATACAGGATGGTTTTCAGATAATAGCAACGCTTCTGCTGTGACGGATCTCATCGAGTGTGGGCCTTGATCTACTATAACTCCTTTGAAGAGGGGTGAATCTTTACAGCTGTGGCCATAAACTACATCTGCAGGGCTAGCTGATACCCTAGGACCAGCCTGGACAATCGGACACAGAGGAAAAGGAGTGTCAGAGGGTGCAGTAGTGAATAGGGCGAAAGGGAGGTGTCGGGCGGGCACAGGGTGTGATTCTCAGGAAAGAGCAGCGCAGATGGGGGGAGGTTTATTACCCATGCATAAGACAGAGAGCGGGGGTGACCACTGCCTGGGGGAGATGCTTGCGAGGGTGGGGAGCCATGCTAAGGATCGACAGCGTGCACAGAGTGGGTCTGGTCAAGGCATCTAAAATGGCTGCCGTGCACGACAAAAGTGTGGCATTTGAAAAAAGACAAGATGGCGCAGACAATGTTTTTCAACACTTCCTGATTTCCTTCGAATCGAACGTTAACAGACGTTGGGGCATATTACCAAAGTTAAGCGATATTTATCCCTAACGATGCATTGCAAAGATTTTTTTACCGTCAGAAATTATCGCAGATAAACCTTGCTATTATCAAAGTTTATCGCAAATACGATAAAAACCGACCGCAATGCATTAATATCGCTGAAAACTCAGCGATATTCATGCATTACCGAGCTAATCCTCTTAGCCATGTTATCCACCTCCCATAGGATAACATGGCTAAGAACTGCTCAGGGCAGCTGTTACTTTTTGGAGATATTCGCGCTTATCTCGAATATTTCCAAAAGTTGATAATAGGAGATAGCGATGTTAGCGACTGTTTCCAGTCGCTAACATCTTGGCATGCCCACTTTGCATGTCATTAGTGATAAATATCACTCACATGCAAAGTGGGGCCCAAGATGGTCGCTATCTCCTACTAGCCGTCGCTAACTGGTGTTAGCAACAGCTAGGTAATACAGATATAATTTTATCTCCGCGAAGCGGAGCGCTGTTACAGATATATATCTTGTTTTTGAACGTTAATTTCTCAAAATGCACTGAAGCACATATATTGAGACCTAGCAAAGGCACATCGGGCTACCAGTCCCTAATATTTTACCAAGTTTCGTGCAAATCCATTCAGCCGTTCGATTATTATTATTATTTATTTTTTTTGCCCCGCGGGGCCCTTTTAAAACCTCCACATCAAACCTAGGGGATCAGCGAGGATCTACTATGCCCCCTTATGGTCATTTGCCCCTTCGCTTTGGCCTCCTCTTGTCTCTCGATCCTACCGAGAGACAAGATGGCGGCCGCTACGGACTGTTTGGAATGTTTACAGACACCGGAGAGCCAATCAGCTTCGCTTCGCAAAGCTCCGTAACGCGAAAAGTACGCGAAGCGGTGCGCTGTTACAGATATATATCTTTTTTTGAACGTTAATTTCTCAAAATCCACTGAAGCACATATATTGAGACCTAGCAAAGGCACATCGGGCTACCAGTCCCTACAATTTTGCCAAGTTTCGTGCAAATCCATTCAGCCGTAAGATTATTATTATAATTTTTTTTTTTTGCCCCGCGGGGCCCTTTTAAAACCTCCACATCAAACCTACGGGGTCAGCGAGGATCTACTATTCCCCCTTATGGTCATTTACCCCTTCGCTTTGGCCTCCTCTTGTCTCTCGATCCTACCGAGAGACAAGATGGCGGCCACTACGGACTGTTTGCGGCCACTACGGACTGTTTGGAATGTTGACAGACGCCGGAGAACCAATCAGCTTCGCTTCACAAAGCTCCGTTGCGCGAAAAGTACGCGTCCTAGGCCGCTGCCCGGTCCGCGCTTACAGATATATATCTTTTTTTAAACGTTAATTTCTCAAAATCCACTGGAGCACATATATTGAGACCTACAAAAGGCACATCGGGCTACCAGTCCCTACAATTTTGCCAAGTTTCGTGCAAATCCATTCAGCCGTTCGGTCTAAAAGTGAGGCCAACCGCCCTATGGAAATTAACATGGGAAAAACGCGTTTTGGGACCCCCCTTTTTTCTCGGCCCCCCCTTGACGAACCCCCCCCAAATTTTCAAAGGCTGCTCAGAAACAAAATGTGCCATTTTCCTGAAAATTTCAGCCAATTCCGTCCACAAACGGCAAAGTTATTAGACATAGAATTTTCAAAAATCCCATAGAGAAAAAATCCTAACTATATATACCTACTGGCGACCGCCAGTAGGTAATATATAATCAGCTCACTTTACCATTTGCAGCTTATAACTATTAGCCACCAGGGGTCACTACTAACCAAAAGCAGTCATTCTACTTGTAAATTGTGCCAATCGAGTGGAACAGCAGCCTAGGATTCACCACTGCTTCATATCATTTTCCAAGAGAATGCAGATGTAAAGTGTTTTTGATGGTACGCCTGTGCATATTGAAATATTCAGAGCATATTCTGAATTTCAGTTAACACATCAGTAAGCATTTTGGCCATCAGTGAATTCAACCATTTTTCTCAATCAGAATAGGCAAGGATAATGACAGATATATTTTACAATGTTAGAAAGTACATCATTTTATTTAATTGTGTGAATAAAATGAATCGCCTCCCCGTCGGGGAATTGAACCCCGGTCTCCCGCGTGACAGGCGGGGATACTGAACACTATACTAACGAGGACTTATTGGCATCAGTTAAACAGTGCCCACCTCCTTGGGGTTAAGGCATACCCTCGATCAATTCACAGTATTGTAATAGGCAGATTTGCTGCTTTTGGTTAGGACAAGTAATCTTTTTTCCTAAATATTACAATACAGAAATTCCTAGCCAAAAACAATCAGTTTTATCAAGAAATTATTTCATTGAAATAAATATCTATCTATCGATCTGTCTATCTGGCTATCTTTCTAACTATCAATATATATATTTATATATATCTATATATATATATATATAATCAGCTCACTTTACCATTTGCAGCTTATAACTATTAGCCACCAGGGGTCACTACTAACCAAAAGCAGTCATTCTACTTGTAAATTGTGCCAATCGAGTGGAACAGCAGCCTAGGATTCATCACTGCTTCATCTCATTTTCCAAGAGAATGCAGATGTAAAGTGTTTTTGATGGTACGCCTGTGCATATTGAAATATTCAGAGCATATTCTGAATTTCAGTTAACACATCAGTAAGCATTTTGGCCATCAGTGAATTCAACCTTTTTTCTCAATCAGAATAGGCAAGGATAATGACAGATATATTTTACAATGTTAGAAAGTACATCATTTTATTTAATTGTGTGAATAAAATGAATCGCCTCCCCGTCGGGGAATTGAACCCCGGTCTCCCGCGTGACAGGCGGGGATACTGACCACTATACTAACGAGGACTTATTGGCATCAGTTAAACAGTGCTCACCTCCTTGGGGTTAAGGCATACCCTCGATAAATTCACAGTATTGTAATAGGCAGATTTGCTGCTTTTGGTTAGGACAAGTAATCTTTTTTCCTAAATATTACAATACAGAAATTCCTAGCCAAAAACAATCAGTTTTATCAAGAAATGATTTCATTGAAATAAATATCTATCTATCGATCTGTCTATCTGGCTATCTTTCTAACTATCAATATATATATTTATATATATCTATATATATATATATAATCAGCTCACTTTACCATTTGCAGCTTATAACTATTAGCCACCAGGGGTCACTACTAACCAAAAGCAGTCATTCTACTTGTACATTGTGCCAATCGAGTGGAACAGCAGCCTAGGATTCACCACTGCTTCATCTCATTTTCCAAGAGAATGCAGATGTAAAGTGTTTTTGATGGTACGCCTGTGCATATTGAAATATTCAGAGCATATTCTGAATTTCAGTTAACACATCAGTAAGCATTTTGGCCATCAGTGAATTCAACCTTTTTTCTCAATCAGAATAGGCAAGGATAATGACAGATATATTTTACAATGTTAGAAAGTACATCATTTTATTTAATTGTGTGAATAAAATGAATCGCCTCCCCGTCGGGGAATTGAACCGCGGTCTCCCGCGTGACAGGCGGGGATACTGACCACTATACTAACGAGGACTTATTGGCATCAGTTAAACAGTGCTCACCTCCTTGGGGTTAAGGCATACCCTTGATCAATTCACAGTATTGTAATAGGCAGATTTGCTGCTTTTGGTTAGGACAAGTAATCTTTTTTCCTAAATATTACAATACAGAAATTCCTAGCCAAAAACAATCAGTTTTATCAAGAAATGATTTCATTGAAATAAATATCTATCTATCGATCTGTCTATCTGGCTATCTTTCTAACTATCAATATATATATTTATATATATCTATATATATATATATAATCAGCTCACTTTACCATTTGCAGCTTATAACTATTAGCCACCAGGGGTCACTACTAACCAAAAGCAGTCATTCTACTTGTAAATTGTGCCAATCGAGTGGAACAGCAGCCTAGGATTCACCACTGCTTCATCTCATTTTCCAAGAGAATGCAGATGTAAAGTGTTTTTGATGGTACGCCTGTGCATATTGAAATATTCAGAGCATATTCTGAATTTCAGTTAACACATCAGTAAGCATTTTGGCCATCAGTGAATTCAACCATTTTTCTCAATCAGAATAGGCAAGGATAATGACAGATATATTTTACAATGTTAGAAAGTACATCATTTTATTTAATTGTGTGAATAAAATGAATCGCCTCCCCGTCAGGGAATTGAACCCCGGTCTCCCGCGTGACAGGCGGGGATACTGAACACTATACTAACGAGGACTTATTGGCATCAGGTAAACAGTGCCCACCTCCTTGGGGTTAAGGCATACCCTCGATCAATTCACAGTATTGTAATAGGCAGATTTGCTGCTTTTGGTTAGGACAAGTAATCTTTTTTCCTAAATATTACAATACAGAAATTCCTAGCCAAAAACAATCAGTTTTATCAAGAAATTATTTCATTGAAATAAATATCTATCTATCGATCTGTCTATCTGGCTATCTTTCTAACTATCAATATATATATTTATATATATCTATATATATATATATAATCAGCTCACTTTACCATTTGCAGCTTATAACTATTAGCCACCAGGGGTCACTACTAACCAAAAGCAGTCATTCTACTTGTAAATTGTGCCAATCGAGTGGAACAGCAGCCTAGGATTCACCACTGCTTCATATCATTTTCCAAGAGAATGCAGATGTAAAGTGTTTTTGATGGTACGCCTGTGCATATTGAAATATTCAGAGCATATTCTGAATTTCAGTTAACACATCAGTAAGCATTTTGGCCATCAGTGAATTCAACCATTTTTCTCAATCAGAATAGGCAAGGATAATGACAGATATATTTTACAATGTTAGAAAGTACATCATTTTATTTAATTGTGTGAATAAAATGAATCACCTCCCCGTCGGGGAATTGAACCCCGGTCTCCCGCGTGACAGGCGGGGATACTGAACACTATACTAACGAGGACTTATTGGCATCAGTTAAACAGTGCCCACCTCCTTGGGGTTAAGGCATACCCTCGTTCAATTCACAGTATTGTAATAGGCAGATTTGCTGCTTTTGGTTAGGACAAGTAATCTTTTTTCCTAAATATTACAATACAGAAATTCCTAGCCAAAAACAATCAGTTTTATCAAGAAATTATTTCATTGAAATAAATATCTATCTATCGATCTGTCTATCTGGCTATCTTTCTAACTATCAATATATATATTTATATATATCTATATATATATATATATAATCAGCTCACTTTACCATTTGCAGCTTATAACTATTAGCCACCAGGGGTCACTACTAACCAAAAGCAGTCATTCTACTTGTAAATTGTGCCAATCGAGTGGAACAGCAGCCTAGGATTCATCACTGCTTCATCTCATTTTCCAAGAGAATGCAGATGTAAAGTGTTTTTGATGGTACGCCTGTGCATATTGAAATATTCAGAGCATATTCTGAATTTCAGTTAACACATCAGTAAGCATTTTGGCCATCAGTGAATTCAACCTTTTTTCTCAATCAGAATAGGCAAGGATAATGACAGATATATTTTACAATGTTAGAAAGTACATCATTTTATTTAATTGTGTGAATAAAATGAATCGCCTCCCCGTCGGGGAATTGAACCCCGGTCTCCCGCGTGACAGGCGGGGATACTGACCACTATACTAACGAGGACTTATTGGCATCAGTTAAACAGTGCTCACCTCCTTGGGGTTAAGGCATACCCTCGATCAATTCACAGTATTGTAATAGGCAGATTTGCTGCTTTTGGTTAGGACAAGTAATCTTTTTTCCTAAATATTACAATACAGAAATTCCTAGCCAAAAACAATCAGTTTTATCAAGAAATGATTTCATTGAAATAAATATCTATCTATCGATCTGTCTATCTGGCTATCTTTCTAACTATCAATATATATATTTATATATATCTATATATATATATATAATCAGCTCACTTTACCATTTGCAGCTTATAACTATTAGCCACCAGGGGTCACTACTAACCAAAAGCAGTCATTCTACTTGTAAATTGTGCCAATCGAGTGGAACAGCAGCCTAGGATTCACCACTGCTTCATCTCATTTTCCAAGAGAATGCAGATGTAAAGTGTTTTTGATGGTACGCCTGTGCATATTGAAATATTCAGAGCATATTCTGAATTTCAGTTAACACATCAGTAAGCATTTTGGCCATCAGTGAATTCAACCTTTTTTCTCAATCAGAATAGGCAAGGATAATGACAGATATATTTTACAATGTTAGAAAGTACATCATTTTATTTAATTGTGTGAATAAAATGAATCGCCTCCCCGTCGGGGAATTGAACCGCGGTCTCCCGCGTGACAGGCGGGGATACTGACCACTATACTAACGAGGACTTATTGGCATCAGTTAAACAGTGCTCACCTCCTTGGGGTTAAGGCATACCCTTGATCAATTCACAGTATTGTAATAGGCAGATTTGCTGCTTTTGGTTAGGACAAGTAATCTTTTTTCCTAAATATTACAATACAGAAATTCCTAGCCAAAAACAATCAGTTTTATCAAGAAATGATTTCATTGAAATAAATATCTATCTATCGATCTGTCTATCTGGCTATCTTTCTAACTATCAATATATATATTTATATATATCTATATATATATATATAATCAGCTCACTTTACCATTTGCAGCTTATAACTATTAGCCACCAGGGGTCACTACTAACCAAAAGCAGTCATTCTACTTGTAAATTGTGCCAATCGAGTGGAACAGCAGCCTAGGATTCACCACTGCTTCATCTCATTTTCCAAGAGAATGCAGATGTAAAGTGTTTTTGATGGTACGCCTGTGCATATTGAAATATTCAGAGCATATTCTGAATTTCAGTTAACACATCAGTAAGCATTTTGG
Organism: Lissotriton helveticus; assembly: GCF_964261635.1. NCBI lineage: Eukaryota > Metazoa > Chordata > Amphibia > Caudata > Salamandridae > Lissotriton > Lissotriton helveticus. The sequence continues at coordinate 340,190,937 of NC_136058.1, read as the reverse complement.
CCATCAGTGAATTCAACCTTTTTTCTCAATCAGAATAGGCAAGGATAATGACAGATATATTTTACAATGTTAGAAAGTACATCATTTTATTTAATTGTGTGAATAAAATGAATCGCCTCCCCGTCGGGGAATTGAACCGCGGTCTCCCGCGTGACAGGCGGGGATACTGACCACTATACTAACGAGGACTTATTGGCATCAGTTAAACAGTGCTCACCTCCTTGGGGTTAAGGCATACCCTCGATCAATTCACAGTATTGTAATAGGCAGATTTGCTGCTTTTGGTTAGGACAAGTAATCTTTTTTCCTAAATATTACAATACAGAAATTCCTAGCCAAAAACAATCAGTTTTATCAAGAAATGATTTCATTGAAATAAATATCTATCTATCGATCTGTCTATCTGGCTATCTTTCTAACTATCAATATATATATTTATATATATCTATATATATATTCACTGAAAAAACCATAGGTTATAGACCATATATAGTTAGGAATTAGCATTTAAAAAACCTTATTTTACTCACACAAAACCATTGAAATTCCATATATAGTTAGTTGCACTAACTATATATGGCGCACCCGCAATCCACTGCTGATCATGTCACATATTACATCATTCATGACATGGTCAGTGACATCACTGATGACATCACTGATGACATCTCAAATGACATCACTGATGACATCACTGATGACAACATCCAGTGACTGTATTTTTCTGTAAAGTTAAAATATGTCTTGAGTGCATGTATAAGTGTCTGGATGAAGGATTTAGTAGGTGCATGACTGACTGTATGAGTGAGTGATTAAATGTGTCTCACTGAATGCATGGGTTAGTGACTAAACTGTCTTAATTTGTGCATCATTATGTCTGTTGTTCTGTAAACTGCTGCATGTGTTGATCATTAGCTATACGAGAGGCTATATGTGTTATTAATTGGTTGCCCAAGTATTTCTATGGGAGATTGAGTTTGTGTGGGGGTGGCTGGAAGGTGTGAGACTCTATGCATAGATGTGTGAGCAGTTTATTCACTAGGTGTATGAGTTCAAGAGTGCATGTGGAAACAGCTACATGGGCAGTTGACTGTGTGCATGAGTGTATTGATGAGTGAATGGATATCTCAATGCTACATGTCATAGTAAGTACATATGTAAAACACAGTACATGTGAGAGTTGGCATATATAAATAACTGTGCATGAGAGCCACTGAATGAGTGAGTGGTTGTATCGATCATTGTGAACTTGTATCAGGGATTGTATAAGAGAGTAAATATGTGTTAGTATATGTTTCAATAAGTAAGGTGTGTTTAACTGTATAGTTGAAGAAATGGAGGTGAGATTGTTTCTTTGCATGACTGACTGGGTGTGTGAGTAACTCCATGGATGAGTGGCAGTGTGTGAGTGTCTGTATACACTGAGTGTATCTAAGGTTATATTAGAGTCTGAAGAGGTTTATCGTATTAGCACAAGAATGATGTCAAATGAGATGTCATCAGTGATGTCATCAGTGATGTCATTTGAGATGTCATCAGTGATGTCATCAGTGATGTCACTGACCATGTCATGAATGATGTAATATGTGACATGATCAGCAGTGGATTGCGGGTGCGCCATATATAGTTAGTGCAACTAACTATATATGGAATTTCAATGGTTTTGTGTGAGTAAAATAAGGTTTTTTAAATGCTAATTCCTAACTATATATGGTCTATAACCTATGGTTTTTTCAGTGAATTTTCAAGGTTTTGTAAATGCTAATTCCTAACTATATATGGTCTATAACCTATGGTTTTTTCAGTGAATTTCAATGGTTTTTTAATAGCAAATATCATAAGCTGTCGAATGTCAAGTACGTGGTAAGTAAAAACATTTTCGTGTTTATGCACACTGATCTGCTTTGAATGCTGCCCCCCACCCCTCATTTCTATTAGGAGTACTCTCTCTTTGCAGATAGTGAAGGGTAGTTAACGCAGCCCTTTGCCCCCTTTGTAATCCGTCGTGCCTGCTTCTCTCTCCATTTGATTGATTGTTCTCTTTGGTTCATTCTCTATTTACAAACAAGCACAGAGTCGCAATACTCTGTTTAGTCTTTGCAGATAGCGAAAAATCGTGTAAAAAAACAAAAGGAATCGAGCAAAATCAGTAGGCCACTAATGGGATCTCTTTTTGACCTCGCTAAAATAGAAACATTAGGAACAACCTGTTGAAAATAGCAATGCGTATGTACATAAGCGGCGTTCATTTGTGTTCACAGTACCCCTTGTTGATTGTTTCAATCGAGCATTGAATTGTTCGATGTTAATTCTCTTAAGGATCTTCTCTACCTGCAAACGAGGAAGAATAGGAATATTCTCTCTCCCTTTGCAGATAGTGAAGGGTAGGTAACGCAAGCCTTTAACACGTCGTACCTATTTCATTCCTCATTGATTGATTGATTGTCCGAACATTGACTGTTTGGGAATTAGTTCTTTTTGAAGGTATTCCCTGTTTGCAAATAAACGTAGGAAAATCTTTGCAAGTAGTGAAAGGGTACGTAATGCGGACCTTTCTCCCCCGTTGTAATCTGTCATGCCTATCTACTCCCCACTGATTGATGCACCTGTTTCACCCGGACCATTTACTAGACATACGTCATCTGGCCCGACCAGAGAGCACCCCTAGTGAAAAGGACATATGCAATAATAACGAAGTGATCACTGTATCCTGTTAACAGAAACTTTAGCATGAAACAACCTGGAAAGAAAAGAATAGGAAAACGAAAATCAGTAGGCCACTGATGAACATGAACTTTTATTAAACAACGAACAAAGAAACGATAACATAACGTAATGATAAAACCTATTAATGTCCTAGAAACAAGAAAACGTTAAAATATGCCAGTGGTGAGAGACCAGAAAAACAGTAAGAGAAACCAAATCACCCCTCGCTGTCCCACCGCCTGCCACGCCAAAAAAATCGATAGACTAGGGAAAATGCAAGTCAGTAGAACATCCGCCCCCACTCTGGAAACTTCCAAGGTGGGGCAGGGTTCCGGCTACGCCCAGCCGGGAGCAGCCCATATAAGGCAGGTCCTGCTGCCACGCCTCGGAGATCCTAACGTAGGGTGTAGCCGGAGGAGAGGCCGAGACCAACGGGACCCGGCCAGGGAATTGCCTTTACAACGCTGAACAGTTGCAGGGGGGGGGAATGTCTCCTCGACCCTCCCCTCTCTCTCCCAGTCCGGCCGCGGTGGCCCTTGAGAGTTGCAGGTAGTCCCGCCACATGCTCTTCCGGTCCGGCCACCAACGGTCGGGGGGCCGAGACCGACGGAATCCGGCTGCAGCCGATAAACCAAGAAACCCGTTCATGGGGCCAGAGCCAGGGGCGTCCGGCCGACATCTACCGGAAGCCCGGCCCGAAGACGGACGGGACACTTCTTCTTTCTTGTATAATTGCTGCAACAACCCTGGGGGGGGATGTCTTGCACATGCCTCCGACCCCCCCCCCTCGTCCTCATCGCCTGGTCCGGCCATAACAAATCTCAAGCGAGACGCCGTGGGGTGCACTGGGAGGGAGAGACGGTGCGAACAGGCCTCTCCCGCCTCCCCAGTGGAGGCTTCCCAGCTGCACCCTCAGCGGTCCAGGCGCCCGGAAAAGAGTTCTTCCACTGTGGCCATGCTGCAACGTCTCGCCCGGCAGGGTGGAGCCCGTCCGCTCATTTGACCCCGCGATCGCCAGTAGCTACCGAACTCTCAAAATGGCGGTCGACCTGGCAAGAGCGGGCCCAGCATAAAGAAATGGCCCGGTCACTGGTTGACTCCACCACCGTAGTCCTCCACGACCTTGAAGATTCTAGAGGAGCCGCGGGAGTCTCCGACCCCCGATGGGGAATGACTGCCATGATCACCCGTGGAGTGACGAAACTGTATCCGCGGGACGTCGGCGCCAGCCTCACTTTGAATTACTAGAATCCTGCAGACCTCACTTCCGGTGAAAGCACAGTGTGACCCGGTAGGAAAAATTGTTGCACCCCCTCCCCTTTTTGACTGATAGTTCAAACCACCGATCCTTTCCTTTGCCCTTTTAACGGAACTTTGGACTGCCTCCCCCTCTTTTACATTTTCTAGAGAAAACAAAACATTAACCACTACATTAGCATAGCAGTTGACACCAGAACTGTTTTCAAATTGAAAACCAACAACATCTTCAACAGAATCCTTTTTGTTTCTGCTGTGACCCTGCTCCAGCACAGGCATTGTCCCCAGCAGTAATTCTGCAATGCCGGTAAGAATAGCTGTGGTGCCTACTGGACTCACTCACCCCCGCGGCGCCCCACGCCGTTATTTGCTGGGCGGCAACTTGCTAGACATCACCTTCGTGACATCCAGATTTCAGCGCGTTCTGCTGCCTTGGAACTATTCGCACAACAGACCGCTACTGACAAGAATATTTCATTATTGGTGCTGTCAATTTCAATAAATCTATTGGATAATTCAAAAGAAATTGCCACGGTCTCTTCGTTGTTTAAATGTTTTTACTGTTTTTGTTTTGTTGTATATATTTATATGTTATTAAAGTTTTATATTCCTACTACTTTGTTGGAGTGCTATATATTTTTTATGTGACACATAATTGTAAAAACTTTGATGTACAAAGAGTCATTCCTGGAATCTTCCGCTTCAGGCTCGGTCCCCTCCCCAATCACAATACAGGATAGTTTTCAGATAGTAGGAACACGTGTGGTGTGACGGATCTCATCGGGTGTGGGCCTTGATCTACTATAACTCCTTTGAAGAGGGGTGATTCTTTACAGCTGGGGCCATAAACTACATCTGCAGGGCTAGCTGATAGCCTGGACAATCGGACACAGAGGAAGAGGAGTGTCACAGGGTGCGGTAGTGAATAGGGCGAAAGGGAGGTGTCGGGCGGGCACAGTGTGATTCTCAGGGAAGAGCAGCGCAGATGGGGGGAGGTTTATTGCCCATGCATAAGACAGAGAGCGGGGGTGACCAGTGCCTGGGGAAGATGCTTGCGAGGGTGAGGAGCCATGCTACGAATCGACAGCGTGCAGAGAGTGGGTCTGGTCAAGACATCTAAAATGGCTGCCGTGCACGACAAAAGTGTGGCATTTCAAAAAAGGCAAGATGGCGCAGACAATGTTTTTCAACACTTCCTCATTTCCTTCGAATCGAACGTTAACAGACGTTGGGGCATATTACCAAAGTTAAGCGATATTTATCGCTAACGATGCTTACCAACCAATTTTTTACCACTAAGCATCGTCAGAAATTATCGAAGATAAACCTTACTATTATCAAGGTTTATCGCAAATGCGATAATAAACGGCCGCAATGCATGAATATCGCTAAAAACTCAGCGATATTCATGCATTACCGAGCTAATACTCTTAGCCATGTTATCCACCTCCCATTGGATAACATGGCTAAGAACTGCTCAGGGCAGGTGTTACTTTTTGGAGATATTCGCGCTTAGCGCGAATATCTCCAAAAGTTGGTAATAGGAGATAGATATCTTGCATGTTGTAATGCAAGTTATTGTGGTATATGGAACTCATACCATAATCTCTCAGGAAAGCAGAAACTGATCCTTTTGGGACCGCCTAAAAAGGCCTAGGGGGTGAGGAGTACTCTACTTTGCCCCCTTTTCACGTTCCGAACTATTTTATTTTACTCTCTTCTGTAATTACACAAAATACCAGCGATAAGATGCATCGGAGACACACAGTGAGAGAAAGGAGGCCGGAGATGAAGAAGACATGTCAAATACACATTGGAGATAATATAGTGGCAGAAGGGAAGTAAATATGAGTAAACTTACCATGTAACATAAAAATGTTGCACTCTATACTATAAGTCTCATTTTATACTACAATCACTTCGCTACAACCTCATAAATTAAAAATAAAAATAAATAATGTCTCAAACAATTTTTGATTTCTAAATATAAATTTATTCTTCAGAATTTTCTAAATTTGAAACAACTAGTAACATGTCCTCATCAGTAATTTCCTCTTCAATCATCTCATCTGGAATCTCCTCATTAAAAGTCTGCAATGATGATTCTTGTAACTCTATGGTCTCCAAACACTCGATAAATTCGCCATCAAGAGATTGATCAAAAAAATCATTCAAGTCATCTCCTCCTTCTGACAATATTTCATTATTGGTGCTGTCCATTTCAATCAATGTAGTGGAATCATTCAAGTCATCTCCTCGTGACAATATTTCATTATTGGTGCTCTCAATTTCAATCAATGTAGTGGAATCATTCAAGTCATCTCCTCCTTGTGACAATATTTCATTATTGGTGCTGTCCATTTCAATCAATCTAATGGAATCATACAAGCCATCTCCTCCTTGTGACAATATTTCATTATTGGTGCTCTCAATTTCAATCAATGTAGTGGAATCATTCAAGTCATCTCCTTGTGACAATATTTCATTCTTGGTGCTGTCCATTTCAATCAATCTAATGGAATCATACAAGTCATGTCCTCCTTGTGACAATATTTCATTATTGGTGCTCTCAATTTCAATCAATGTAGTGGACAATTCAAAAGAAATTGCCACGGTCTCTTCATTGTGAGCCATTTTATTTTGAAATTGCTTGCTGTAAATTGCAGAAAAAAATAATCACTTTCATTTATCGTTTTTAGTAATACATAATATAAAACTAACTTCATCAAGTATTTAGTATAACAGAAGGACTGCAAATAAATAACAGAAAACATTTTTCAAATTATCTTCAAGTGTACAACATAGTTCCCCTTACAAATTAACAACTCACCTTTTTAAAAGTAGCAGAAGTGTTAGTACTGTGTAAATCAAACACCAGAAATTCACCACCAAAAATTCCTCACAAATGTACCTCAGACAGTAGTATCGCAAAATGGCTGTGGTTTCCTCTCATTTGACATATATACATAACCAATTAACTTTCATCACACACAAATACAAAACCAAAGTAACATTTTAATTGGTTCTAAATTTCAACACTTTCAAATGTGTTTTCCCCATGCAATTTTCCATAGGACATTTACATACGTCTACAGCCTGAATGGCTGAACGGAATTACACCAAACTTGGCAAAATGGTACATCAAACCTAAGAGGTCAGGAAGGATCTACTATGCCCCCTTATGGTCATTTCCCCCTTCGCTTTGGCCTCCTCTTGTCTCTCAATCCTACCGAGAGACAAGATGGCGGCCGCTACGGACTGTTTGGAATGTTGACAGACGCCGGAGAACCAATCAGCTTCGCAAAGCTCCGTAACGCGAAAAGTACGCGAAGCGGAGCGCTGTTACAGATATATATCTTTTTTTGAACGTTAATTTCTCAAAATCCACTGGAGCACATATATTGAGACCTAGCAAAGGCACATCGGGCTACCAGTCCCTAATATTTTACCAAGTTTCGTGCAAATCCATTCAGCCGTTCGATTATTATTATTATTATTTTTTTTTGCCCCGCGGGGCCCTTTTAAAACCTCCACATCAAACCTAGGGGGTCAGCGAGGATCTACTATTCCCCCTTATGGTCATTTGCCCCTTCGCTTTCGCCTCCTCTTGTCTCTCGATCCTACCGAGAGACAAGATGGCGGCCGCTACGGACTGTTTGGAATGTTGACAGACGCCGGAGAACCAATCAGCTTCGCTTCACAAAGCTCCGTTGCGCGAAAAGTCCGCGAACCAGAGCGCTAACCGGTCCGCTGTTACAGATATATATCTTTTTTTAAACGTTAATTTCTCAAAATCCACTGGAGCACATATATTGAGACCTACAAAAGGCACATCGGGCTACCAGTCCCTACAATTTTGCCAAGTTTCGTGCAAATCCATTCAGCCGTTCGGGCTAAAAGTGAGGCCAACCGCCCTATGGAAAACTCAATGTTAAAAACACGTTTTGGGACCCCCCTTTTTTCTCGGCCCCCACTGGACGAACCCCCCCCAAATTTTCAAGGGCTGCTCAGAAACAAAATGTGCCATTTTCCTGAAAATTTCAGCCAATTCCGTCCACAAACGCCAAAGTTATTAGACATAGAATTTTCAAAAAACCCATAGAGAAAAAATCCTAACTATATATACCTACTGGCGACCGCCAGTAGGTAATATATATAATCAGCTCACTTTACCATTTGCAGCTTATAACTATTAGCCACCAGGGGTCACTACTAACCAAAAGCAGTCATTCTACTTGTAAATTGTGCCAATCGAGTGGAACAGCAGCCTAGGAGTCACCACTGCTTCATCTCATTTTCCAAGAGAATGCAGATGTAAAGTGTTTTTGATGGTACGCCTGTGCATATTGAAATATTCAGAGCATATTCTGAATTTCAGTTAACACATCAGTAAGCATTTTGTCCATCAGTGAATTCAACCTTTTTTCTCAATCGGAATAGGCAAGGATAATGACAGATATATTTTACAATGTTAGAAAGTACATCATTTTATTTAATTGTGTGAATAAAATGAATCGCCTCCCCGTCGGGGAATTGAACCCCGGTCTCCCGCGTGACAGGCGGGGATACTGACCACTATACTAATGAGGACTTATTGGCATCAGTTAAACAGTGCTCACCTCCTTGGGGTTAAGGCATACCCTCGATCAATTCACAGTATTGTAATAGGCAGATTTGCTGCTTTTGGTTAGGACAAGTAATCTTTTTTCCTAAATATTAAAATACAGAAATTCCTAGCCAAAAACAATCAGTTTTATCAAGAAATTATTTCATTGAAATAAATATTTATCTATCGATCTGTCTATCTGGCTATCTTTCTAACTATCAATATATATATTTATATATATCTATATATATATATATAATCAGCTCACTTTACCATTTGCAGCTTATAACTATTAGCCACCAGGGGTCACTACTAACCAAAAGCAGTCATTCTACTTGTAAATTGTGCCAATCGAGTGGAACAGCAGCCTAGGATTCACCACTGCTTCATCTCATTTTCCAAGAGAATGCAGACGTTAAGTGTTTTTGATGGTACGCCTGTGCATATTGAAATATTCAGAGTATATTCTGAATTTCAGTTAACACATCAGTAAGCATTTTGGCCATCAGTGAATTCAACCTTTTTTCTCAATCGGAATAGGCAAGGATAATGACAGATATATTTTACAATGTTAGAAAGTACATCATTTTATTTAATTGTGTGAATAAAATGAATCGCCTCCCCGTCGGGGAATTGAACCCCGGTCTCCCGCGTGACAGGCGGGGATACTGACCACTATACTAATGAGGACTTATTGGCATCAGTTAAACAGTGCTCACCTCCTTGGGGTTAAGGCATACCCTCGATCAATTCACAGTATTGTAATAGGCAGATTTGCTGCTTTTGGTTAGGACAAGTAATCTTTTTTCCTAAATATTAAAATACAGAAATTCCTAGCCAAAAACAATCAGTTTTATCAAGAAATTATTTCATTGAAATAAATATTTATCTATCGATCTGTCTATCTGGCTATCTTTCTAACTATCAATATATATATTTATATATATCTATATATATATATATAATCAGCTCACTTTACCATTTGCAGCTTATAACTATTAGCCACCAGGGGTCACTACTAACCAAAAGCAGTCATTCTACTTGTAAATTGTGCCAATCGAGTGGAACAGCAGCCTAGGATTCACCACTGCTTCATCTCATTTTCCAAGAGAATGCAGACGTTAAGTGTTTTTGATGGTACGCCTGTGCATATTGAAATATTCAGAGCATATTCTGAATTTCAGTTAACACATCAGTAAGCATTTTGGCCATCAGTGAATTCAACCTTTTTTCTCAATCAGAATAGGCAAGGATAATGACAGATATATTTTACAATGTTAGAAAGTACATCATTTTATTTAATTGTGTGAATAAAATGAATCGCCTCCCCGTCGGGGAATTGAACCGCGGTCTCCCGCGTGACAGGCGGGGATACTGACCACTATACTAACGAGGACTTATTGGCATCAGTTAAACAGTGCTCACCTCCTTGGGGTTAAGGCATACCCTTGATCAATTCACAGTATTGTAATAGGCAGATTTGCTGCTTTTGGTTAGGACAAGTAATCTTTTTTCCTAAATATTACAATACAGAAATTCCTAGCCAAAAACAATCAGTTTTATCAAGAAATGATTTCATTGAAATAAATATCTATCTATCGATCTGTCTATCTGGCTATCTTTCTAACTATCAATATATATATTTATATATATCTATATATATATATATAATCAGCTCACTTTACCATTTGCAGCTTATAACTATTAGCAACCAGGGGTCACTACTAACCTAAAGCAGTCATTCTACTTGTAAATTGTGCCAATCGAGTGGAACAGCAGCCTAGGATTCACCACTGCTTCATCTCATTTTCCAAGAGAATGCAGATGTAAAGTGTTTTTGATGGTACGCCTGTGCATATTGAAATATTCAGAGCATATTCTGAATTTCAGTTAACACATCAGTAAGCATTTTGGCCATCAGTGAATTCAACCATTTTTCTCAATCAGAATAGGCAAGGATAATGACAGATATATTTTACAATGTTAGAAAGTACATCATTTTATTTAATTGTGTGAATAAAATGAATCGCCTCCCCGTCAGGGAATTGAACCCCGGTCTCCCGCGTGACAGGCGGGGATACTGAACACTATACTAACGAGGACTTATTGGCATCACTTAAACAGTGCCCACCTCCTTGGGGTTAAGGCATACCCTCGATCAATTCACAGTATTGTAATAGGCAGATTTGCTGCTTTTGGTTAGGACAAGTAATCTTTTTTCCTAAATATTACAATACAGAAATTCCTAGCCAAAAACAATCAGTTTTATCAAGATATTATTTCATTGAAATAAATATCTATCTATCGATCTGTCTATCTGGCTATCTTTCTAACTATCAATATATATATTTATATATATCTATATATATATATATAATCAGCTCACTTTACCATTTGCAGCTTATAACTATTAGCCACCAGGGGTCACTACTAACCAAAAGCAGTCATTCTACTTGTAAATTGTGCCAATCGAGTGGAACAGCAGCCTAGGATTCACCACTGCTTCATATCATTTTCCAAGAGAATGCAGATGTAAAGTGTTTTTGATGGTACGCCTGTGCATATTGAAATATTCAGAGCATATTCTGAATTTCAGTTAACACATCAGTAAGCATTTTGGCCATCAGTGAATTCAACCATTTTTCTCAATCAGAATAGGCAAGGATAATGACAGATATATTTTACAATGTTAGAAAGTACATCATTTTATTTAATTGTGTGAATAAAATGAATCACCTCCCCGTCGGGGAATTGAACCCCGGTCTCCCGCGTGACAGGCGGGGATACTGAACACTATACTAACGAGGACTTATTGGCATCAGTTAAACAGTGCCCACCTCCTTGGGGTTAAGGCATACCCTCGTTCAATTCACAGTATTGTAATAGGCAGATTTGCTGCTTTTGGTTAGGACAAGTAATCTTTTTTCCTAAATATTACAATACAGAAATTCCTAGCCAAAAACAATCAGTTTTATCAAGAAATTATTTCATTGAAATAAATATCTATCTATCGATCTGTCTATCTGGCTATCTTTCTAACTATCAATATATATATTTATATATATCTATATATATATATATATAATCAGCTCACTTTACCATTTGCAGCTTATAACTATTAGCCACCAGGGGTCACTACTAACCAAAAGCAGTCATTCTACTTGTAAATTGTGCCAATCGAGTGGAACAGCAGCCTAGGATTCATCACTGCTTCATCTCATTTTCCAAGAGAATGCAGATGTAAAGTGTTTTTGATGGTACGCCTGTGCATATTGAAATATTCAGAGCATATTCTGAATTTCAGTTAACACATCAGTAAGCATTTTGGCCATCAGTGAATTCAACCTTTTTTCTCAATCAGAATAGGCAAGGATAATGACAGATATATTTTACAATGTTAGAAAGTACATCATTTTATTTAATTGTGTGAATAAAATGAATCGCCTCCCCGTCGGGGAATTGAACCCCGGTCTCCCGCGTGACAGGCGGGGATACTGACCACTATACTAACGAGGACTTATTGGCATCAGTTAAACAGTGCTCACCTCCTTGGGGTTAAGGCATACCCTCGATCAATTCACAGTATTGTAATAGGCAGATTTGCTGCTTTTGGTTAGGACAAGTAATCTTTTTTCCTAAATATTACAATACAGAAATTCCTAGCCAAAAACAATCAGTTTTATCAAGAAATGATTTCATTGAAATAAATATCTATCTATCGATCTGTCTATCTGGCTATCTTTCTAACTATCAATATATATATTTATATATATCTATATATATATATATAATCAGCTCACTTTACCATTTGCAGCTTATAACTATTAGCCACCAGGGGTCACTACTAACCAAAAGCAGTCATTCTACTTGTAAATTGTGCCAATCGAGTGGAACAGCAGCCTAGGATTCACCACTGCTTCATCTCATTTTCCAAGAGAATGCAGATGTAAAGTGTTTTTGATGGTACGCCTGTGCATATTGAAATATTCAGAGCATATTCTTAATTTCAGTTAACACATCAGTAAGCATTTTGGCCATCAGTGAATTCAACCTTTTTTCTCAATCAGAATAGGCAAGGATAATGACAGATATATTTTACAATGTTAGAAAGTACATCATTTTATTTAATTGTGTGAATAAAATGAATCGCCTCCCCGTCGGGGAATTGAACCGCGGTCTCCCGCGTGACAGGCGGGGATACTGACCACTATACTAACGAGGACTTATTGGCATCAGTTAAACAGTGCTCACCTCCTTGGGGTTAAGGCATACCCTTGATCAATTCACAGTATTGTAATAGGCAGATTTGCTGCTTTTGGTTAGGACAAGTAATCTTTTTTCCTAAATATTACAATACAGAAATTCCTAGCCAAAAACAATCAGTTTTATCAAGAAATGATTTCATTGAAATAAATATCTATCTATCGATCTGTCTATCTGGCTATCTTTCTAACTATCAATATATATATTTATATATATCTATATATATATATATAATCAGCTCACTTTACCATTTGCAGCTTATAACTATTAGCCACCAGGGGTCACTACTAACCAAAAGCAGTCATTCTACTTGTAAATTGTGCCAATCGAGTGGAACAGCAGCCTAGGATTCACCACTGCTTCATCTCATTTTCCAAGAGAATGCAGATGTAAAGTGTTTTTGATGGTACGCCTGTGCATATTGAAATATTCAGAGCATATTCTGAATTTCAGTTAACACATCAGTAAGCATTTTGGCCATCAGTGAATTCAACCTTTTTTCTCAATCAGAATAGGCAAGGATAATGACAGATATATTTTACAATGTTAGAAAGTACATCATTTTATTTAATTGTGTGAATAAAATGAATCGCCTCCCCGTCGGGGAATTGAACCGCGGTCTCCCGCGTGACAGGCGGGGATACTGACCACTATACTAACGAGGACTTATTGGCATCAGTTAAACAGTGCTCACCTCCTTGGGGTTAAGGCATACCCTCGATCAATTCACAGTATTGTAATAGGCAGATTTGCTGCTTTTGGTTAGGACAAGTAATCTTTTTTCCTAAATATTACAATACAGAAATTCCTAGCCAAAAACAATCAGTTTTATCAAGAAATGATTTCATTGAAATAAATATCTATCTATCGATCTGTCTATCTGGCTATCTTTCTAACTATCAATATATATATTTATATATATCTATATATATATATATAATCAGCTCACTTTACCATTTGCAGCTTATAACTATTAGCCACCAGGGGTCACTACTAACCAAAAGCAGTCATTCTACTTGTAAATTGTGCCAATCGAGTGGAACAGCAGCCTAGGATTCACCACTGCTTCATCTCATTTTCCAAGAGAATGCAGATGTAAAGTGTTTTTGATGGTACGCCTGTGCATATTGAAATATTCAGAGCATATTCTGAATTTCAGTTAACACATCAGTAAGCATTTTGGCCATCAGTGAATTCAACCTTTTTTCTCAATCAGAATAGGCAAGGATAATGACAGATATATTTTACAATGTTAGAAAGTACATCATTTTATTTAATTGTGTGAATAAAATGAATCGCCTCCCCGTCGGGGAATTGAACCGCGGTCTCCCGCGTGACAGGCGGGGATACTGACCACTATACTAACGAGGACTTATTGGCATCAGTTAAACAGTGCTCACCTCCTTGGGGTTAAGGCATACCCTTGATCAATTCACAGTATTGTAATAGGCAGATTTGCTGCTTTTGGTTAGGACAAGTAATCTTTTTTCCTAAATATTACAATACAGAAATTCCTAGCCAAAAACAATCAGTTTTATCAAGAAATGATTTCATTGAAATAAATATCTATCTATCGATCTGTCTATCTGGCTATCTTTCTAACTATCAATATATATATTTATATATATCTATATATATATATATAATCAGCTCACTTTACCATTTGCAGCTTATAACTATTAGCCACCAGGGGTCACTACTAACCAAAAGCAGTCATTCTACTTGTAAATTGTGCCAATCGAGTGGAACAGCAGCCTAGGATTCACCACTGCTTCATCTCATTTTCCAAGAGAATGCAGATGTAAAGTGTTTTTGATGGTACGCCTGTGCATATTGAAATATTCAGAGCATATTCTGAATTTCAGTTAACACATCAGTAAGCATTTTGGCCATCAGTGAATTCAACCTTTTTTCTCAATCAGAATAGGCAAGGATAATGACAGATATATTTTACAATGTTAGAAAGTACATCATTTTATTTAATTGTGTGAATAAAATGAATCGCCTCCCCGTCGGGGAATTGAACCGCGGTCTCCCGCGTGACAGGCGGGGATACTGACCACTATACTAACGAGGACTTATTGGCATCAGTTAAACAGTGCTCACCTCCTTGGGGTTAAGGCATACCCTCGATCAATTCACAGTATTGTAATAGGCAGATTTGCTGCTTTTGGTTAGGACAAGTAATCTTTTTTCCTAAATATTACAATACAGAAATTCCTAGCCAAAAACAATCAGTTTTATCAAGAAATGATTTCATTGAAATAAATATCTATCTATCGATCTGTCTATCTGGCTATCTTTCTAACTATCAATATATATATTTATATATATCTATATATATATATATATAATCAGCTCACTTTACCATTTGCAGCTTATAACTATTAGCCACCAGGGGTCACTACTAACCAAAAGCAGTCATTCTACTTGTAAATTGTGCCAATCGAGTGGAACAGCAGCCTAGGATTCACCACTGCTTCATCTCATTTTCCAAGAGAATGCAGATGTAAAGTGTTTTTGATGGTACGCCTGTGCATATTGAAATATTCAGAGCATATTCTGAATTTCAGTTAACACATCAGTAAGCATTTTGTCCATCAGTGAATTCAACCTTTTTTCTCAATCGGAATAGGCAAGGATAATGACAGATATATTTTACAATGTTAGAAAGTACATCATTTTATTTAATTGTGTGAATAAAATGAATCGCCTCCCCGTCGGGGAATTGAACCCCGGTCTCCCGCGTGACAGGCGGGGATACTGACCACTATACTAATGAGGACTTATTGGCATCAGTTAAACAGTGCTCACCTCCTTGGGGTTAAGGCATACCCTCGATCAATTCACAGTATTGTAATAGGCAGATTTGCTGCTTTTGGTTAGGACAAGTAATCTTTTTTCCTAAATATTAAAATACAGAAATTCCTAGCCAAAAACAATCAGTTTTATCAAGAAATTATTTCATTGAAATAAATATTTATCTATCGATCTGTCTATCTGGCTATCTTTCTAACTATCAATATATATATTTATATATATCTATATATATATATATAATCAGCTCACTTTACCATTTGCAGCTTATAACTATTAGCCACCAGGGGTCACTACTAACCAAAAGCAGTCATTCTACTTGTAAATTGTGCCAATCGAGTGGAACAGCAGCCTAGGATTCACCACTGCTTCATCTCATTTTCCAAGAGAATGCAGACGTTAAGTGTTTTTGATGGTACGCCTGTGCATATTGAAATATTCAGAGTATATTCTGAATTTCAGTTAACACATCAGTAAGCATTTTGGCCATCAGTGAATTCAACCTTTTTTCTCAATCAGAATAGGCAAGGATAATGACAGATATATTTTACAATGTTAGAAAGTACATCATTTTATTTAATTGTGTGAATAAAATGAATCGCCTCCCCGTCGGGGAATTGAACCACGGTCTCCCGCGTGACAGGCGGGGATACTGACCACTATACTAACGAGGACTTATTGGCATCAGTTAAACAGTGCTCACCTCCTTGGGGTTAAGGCATACCCTTGATCAATTCACAGTATTGTAATAGGCAGATTTGCTGCTTTTGGTTAGGACAAGTAATCTTTTTTCCTAAATATTACAATACAGAAATTCCTAGCCAAAAACAATCAGTTTTATCAAGAAATGATTTCATTGAAATAAATATCTATCTATCGATCTGTCTATCTGGCTATCTTTCTAACTATCAATATATATATTTATATATATCTATATATATATATATAATCAGCTCACTTTACCATTTGCAGCTTATAACTATTAGCCACCAGGGGTCACTACTAACCAAAAGCAGTCATTCTACTTGTAAATTGTGCCAATCGAGTGGAACAGCAGCCTAGGATTCACCACTGCTTCATCTCATTTTCCAAGAGAATGCAGATGTAAAGTGTTTTTGATGGTACGCCTGTGCATATTGAAATATTCAGAGCATATTCTGAATTTCAGTTAACACATCAGTAAGCATTTTGGCCATCAGTGAATTCAACCATTTTTCTCAATCAGAATAGGCAAGGATAATGACAGATATATTTTACAATGTTAGAAAGTACATCATTTTATTTAATTGTGTGAATAAAATGAATCGCCTCCCCGTCGGGGAATTGAACCCCGGTCTCCCGCGTGACAGGCGGGGATACTGAACACTATACTAACGAGGACTTATTGGCATCAGTTAAACAGTGCCCACCTCCTTGGGGTTAAGGCATACCCTCGATCAATTCACAGTATTGTAATAGGCAGATTTGCTGCTTTTGGTTAGGACAAGTAATCTTTTTTCCTAAATATTACAATACAGAAATTCCTAGCCAAAAACAATCAGTTTTATCAAGAAATTATTTCATTGAAATAAATATCTATCTATCGATCTGTCTATCTGGCTATCTTTCTAACTATCAATATATATATTTATATATATCTATATATATATATAATCAGCTCACTTTACCATTTGCAGCTTATAACTATTAGCCACCAGGGGTCACTACTAACCAAAAGCAGTCATTCTACTTGTAAATTGTGCCAATCGAGTGGAACAGCAGCCTAGGATTCACCACTGCTTCATATCATTTTCCAAGAGAATGCAGATGTAAAGTGTTTTTGATGGTACGCCTGTGCATATTGAAATATTCAGAGCATATTCTGAATTTCAGTTAACACATCAGTAAGCATTTTGGCCATCAGTGAATTCAACCATTTTTCTCAATCAGAATAGGCAAGGATAATGACAGATATATTTTACAATGTTAGAAAGTACATCATTTTATTTAATTGTGTGAATAAAATGAATCGCCTCCCCGTCGGGTCGCCTCCCCGTCGGGGAATTGAACCCCGGTCTCCCGCGTGACAGGCGGGGATACTGAACACTATACTAACGAGGACTTATTGGCATCAGTTAAACAGTGCCCACCTCCTTGGGGTTAAGGCATACCCTCGATCAATTCACACTATTGTAATAGGCAGATTTGCTGCTTTTGGTTAGGACAAGTAATCTTTTTTCCTAAATATTACAATACAGAAATTCCTAGCCAAAAACAATCAGTTTTATCAAGAAATGATTTCATTGAAATAAATATCTATCTATCGATCTGTCTATCTGGCTATCTTTCTAACTATCAATATATATATTTATATATATCTATATATATATATATAATCAGCTCACTTTACCATTTGCAGCTTATAACTATTAGCCACCAGGGGTCACTACTAACCAAAAGCAGTCATTCTACTTGTAAATTGTGCCAATCGAGTGGAACAGCAGCCTAGGATTCACCACTGCTTCATCTCATTTTCCAAGAGAATGCAGATGTAAAGTGTTTTTGATGGTACGCCTGTGCATATTGAAATATTCAGAGCATATTCTGAATTTCAGTTAACACATCAGTAAGCATTTTGTCCATCAGTGAATTCAACCTTTTTTCTCAATCGGAATAGGCAAGGATAATGACAGATATATTTTACAATGTTAGAAAGTGCATCATTTTATTTAATTGTGTGAATAAAAGGAATCGCCTCCCCGTCGGGGAATTGAACCCCGGTCTCCCGCGTGACAGGCGGGGATACTGACCACTATACTAACGAGGACTTATTGGCATCAGTTAAACAGTGCTCACCTCCTTGGGGTTAAGGCATACCCTCGATCAATTCACAGTATTGTAATAGGCAGATTTGCTGCTTTTGGTTAGGACAAGTAATCTTTTTTCCTAAATATTACAATACAGAAATTCCTAGCCAAAAACAATCAGTTTTATCAAGAAATTATTTCATTGAAATAAATATCTATCTATCGATCTGTCTATCTGGCTATCTTTCTAACTATCAATATATATATTTATATATATCTATATATATATTCACTGAAAAAACCATAGGTTATAGACCATATATAGTTAGGAATTAGCATTTACAAAACCTTGAAAATTCACTGAAAAAACCATAGGTTATAGACCATATATAGTTAGGAATTAGCATTTAAAAAACCTTATTTTACTCACACAAAACCATTGAAATTCCATATATAGTTAGTTGCACTAACTATATATCGCGCACCCGCAATCCACTGCTGATGATGTCACATATTACATCATTCATGACATGGTCAGTGACATCACTGATGACATCACTGATGACAACATCCAGTGATTATGTGTTTCTGTAAAGTTTAAATATGTTTTACATATTGAAGAATGAGTGGATGTATAAGTGTCTGAATGAAGGTTTTAGTAGGTGCGTGATTGACTGTATGAGTGAGTGATTATATGCGTCTTACTGAATGCACGGGTTAGTGACTAAACTGTCTGAAAGTGTGCATCAGTATCTCTGTTGTTGTGCAAGCTGCTGCATGTGTTGATCAGTAGCTATATAAGTAGCTATATGGGTTATTGATTGGTTGCACAAGTATTTGTATGGGAGACTGAGTGTGTGTATGGCTGGCTGGGAGGTGTGTGACTCTGTGCAGATCAATGTGTACTTGTATCAGTGATTCTATAAGAGAGTAACTATGTGTTAGTATATGTTTCAAAAATGTAAGGTGTTCTGTGTTTAACTGTATAGATGAGAAAATGGAAGTGTGATTGATTCTTTTCAGGACTGACTAGGTGTGTGAGTAACTCCATGAATGAGTGGCAGAGTGTGAGTGTCTGTATAAGTGTATGAGTGCATATGATAGTGTTGTAAAGATGAGTGATTGTATGTATGAATGATTGTATAAGTGAATGTGTGTGTAGACATAGGAATCAGTGAGTGCGTATGTAGTAACTAGTATTGGTGTGTCAATATTTCAAAAATGATACTCTCTATTTAACACTGGGTGTAACGGAGGTTATATTACAGTGTGAGGAGATGCATTGTATTATCACATGAATGATATCATCAGTGATGTGATCATTGATGTCAAGTGTGATGTCATCAGTGATGTCATTTAAGATGTCATCAGTGATGTCATCAGTGATGTCACTGACCATGTCATGAATGATGTAATATGTGACATCATCAGCAGTGGATTGCGGGTGCGCGATATATAGTTAGTGCAACTAACTATATATGGAATTTCAATGGTTTTGTGTGAGTAAAATAAGGTTTTTTAAATGCTAATTCCTAACTATATATGGTCTATAACCTATGGTTTTTTCAGTGAATTTTCAAGGTTTTGTAAATGCTAATTCCTAACTATATATGGTCTATAACCTATGGTTTTTTCAGTGAATTTCAATGGTTTTTTAATAGCAAATATCATAAGCTGTCGAATGTCAAGTACGTGGTAAGTAAAAACATTTTCGTGTTTATGCACACTGATCTGCTTTGAATGCTGCCCCCCACCCCTCATTTCTATTAGGAGTACTCTCTCTTTGCAGATAGTGAAGGGTAGTTAACGCAGCCCTTTGCCCCCTTTGTAATCCGTCGTGCCTGCTTCTCTCTCCATTTGATTGATTGTTCTCTTTGGTTCATTCTCTATTTACAAACAAGCACAGAGTCAAAATACTCTGTTTAGTCTTTGCAGATAGCGAAAAACCGTGTAAAAAAACAAAAGGAATCGAGCAAAATCAGTAGGCCACTAATGGGATCTCTTTTTGACCTCGCTAAAATAGAAACATTAGGAACAACCTGTTGAAAATAGCAATGCGTATGTACATAAGCGGCATTCATTTGTGTTCACAGTACCCCTTGTTGATTGTTTGAATCGAGCATTGAATTGTTCGAAGTTGGTTCTCTTAAGGATCTTCTCTGCCTGCAAACGAGGAAGAATAGGAATATTCTCTCTCCCTTTGCAGATAGTGAAGGGTAGGTAACGCAAGCCTTTAACACGTCGTACCTATTTCATTCCTCATTGATTGATTGATTGTCCGAACATTGACTGTTTGGGAATTAGTTCTTTTTGGAGGTATTCCCTGTTTGCAAATAAACGTAGGAAAATCTTTGCAAGTAGTGAAAGGGTACGTAATGCGGACCTTTCTCCCCCGTTGTAATCTGTCATGCCTATCTACTCCCCACTGATTGATGCACCTGTTTCACCCGGACCATTTACTAGACATACGTCATCTGGCCCGACCAGAGAGCACCCCTAGTGAAAAGGACATATGCAATAATAACGAAGTGATCACTGTATCCTGTTAACAGAAACTTTAGCATGAAACAACCTGGAAAGAAAAGAATAGGAAATCGAAAATCAGTAGGCCACTGATGAACATGAACTTTTATTAAACAACGAACAAAGAAACGATAACATAACGTAATGATAAAACCTATTAATGTCCTAGAAACAAGAAAACGTTCGAAATATGCCAGTGGTGAGAGACCAGAAAAACAGTAAGAGAAACCAAATCACCCCTCGCTGTCCCACCGCCTGCCACGCCAAAAAAATCGATAGACTAGGGAAAATGCAAGTCAGTAGAACATCCGCCCCCACTCTGGAAACTTCCAAGGTGGGGCAGGGTTCCGGCTACGCCCAGCCGGGAGCAGCCCATATAAGGCAGGTCCTGCTGCCACGCCTCGGCCAGGAGATCCTAACGTAGGGTGTAGCCGGAGGAGAGGCCGAGACCAGCGGGACCCGGCCAGGGGATTGCCTTTAAAACGCTGAACAGTTGCAGGGGGGGGGGAATGTCTCCTCGACCCTCCCCTCTCTCTCCCAGTCCGGCCGCGGTGGCCCTTGAGAGTTGCAGGTAGTCCCGCCACATGCTCTTCCGGTCCGGCCACCAACGGTCGGGGGGCCGAGGCCGACGGGATCCGGCTGCAGCCAATAAACCAAGAAACCCGTTCATGGGGCCAGAGCCAGGGGCGTCCGGCCGACATCTACCGGAAGCCCGGCCCGAAGACGGACGGGACACTTCTTCTTTCTTGTATAATTGCTGCAACAACCCTGGGGGGGGATGTCTTGCACATGCCTCCGACCCCCCCCCCCCTCGTCCTCATCACCTGGTCCGGCCATAACAAATCTCAAGCGAGACGCCGTGGGGTGCACTGGGAGGGAGAGACGGTGCGAACAGGCCTCTCCCGCCTCCCCAGGTGGAGGCTTCCCAGCTGCACCCTCAGCGCTCCAGGCGCCCGGAAAAGGGTTCTTCCACTGTGGCCATGCTGCAACGTCTCGCCCGGCAGGGTGGAGCCCGTCCGCTCATTTGACCCCGCGATCGCCAGTAGCTACCGAACTCTCAAAATGGCGGTCGACCTGGCAAGAGCGGGCCCAGCATAAAGAAATGGCCCGGTCACTGGTTGACTCCACCACCGTAGTCCTCCACGACCTTGAAGATTCTAGAGGAGCCGCGGGAGTCTCCGACCCCCGATGGGGAATGACTGCCATGATCACCCGTGGAGTGACGAAACTGTATCCGCGGGACGTCGGCGCCAGCCTCACTTTGAATTACTAGAATCCTGCAGACCTCACTTCCGGTGAAAGCACAGTGTGACCCGGTAGGAAAAATTGTTTCACCCCCTCCCCTTTTTGACTGATAGTTCAAACCACCGATCCTTTCCTTTGCCCTTTTAATGGAACTTTGGACTGCCTCCCCCTCTTTTACATTTTCTAGAGAAAACAAAACATTAACCACTACAATAACATAGCAGTTGACACCAGAACTGTTTTCAAATTGAAAACCAACAACATCTTCAACAGAATACTTTTTGTTTCTGCTGTGACCCTGCTACAGCACAGGCATTGTCCCCAGCAGTAATTCTGCAATGCCGGTAAGAATAGCTGTGGTGCCTACTGGACTCACTCACCCCCGCGGCGCCCCACGCCGTTATTTGCTGGGCGGCAACTTGCTAGACATCACTTTCGTGCCATCTAGATTTCAGCGCGTTCTGCTGCATTGGAACTATTCGCACAACAGACCGCTACTGACAAGAATATTTCATTATTGGTGCTGTCAATTTCAATAAATCTATTGGATAATTCAAAAGAAATTGCCACGGTCTCTTCGTTGTTTAAATGTTTTTACTGTTTTTGTTTTGTTGTATATATTTATATGTTATTAAAGTTTTATATTCCTACTACTTTGTTGGAGTGCTATATATTTTTAATGTGACACATAATTGTAAAAACTTTGATGTACATAGAGTGATTCCTGGAATCTTCCGCTTCAGGCTCGGTCCCCTCCCCAATCACAATACAGGATGGTTTTCAGATAGTAGGAACACGTGTGGTGTGACGGATCTCATCGGGTGTGGGCCTTCATCTACTATAACTCCTTTGAAGAGGGGTGATTCTTTACAGCTGGGGCCATAAACTACATCTGCAGGGCTAGCTGATAGCCTGGACAATCGGACACAGAGGAAGAGGAGTGTCAGAGGGTGCGGTAGTGAATAGGGCGAAAGGGAGGTGTCGGGCGGGCACAGTGTGATTCTCAGGGAAGAGCAGCGCAGATGGGGGGAGGTTTATTGCCCATGCATAAGACAGAGAGCGGGGGTGACCAGTGCCTGGGGAAGATGCTTGCGAGGGTGAGGAGCCATGCTACGAATCGACAGCGTGCAGAGAGTGGGTCTGGTCAAGACATCTAAAATGGCTGCCGTGCACGACAAAAGTGTGGCATTTCAAAAAAGGCAAGATGGCGCAGACAATGTTTTTCAACACTTCCTCATTTCCTTCGAATCGAACGTTAACAGACGTTGGGGCATATTACCAAAGTTAAGCGATATTTATCGCTAACGATGCTTACCAACAAATTTTTTACCGCTAAGCATCATCAGAAATTATCGAAGATAAACCTTGCTATTATCAAGGTTTATCACAAATGCGATAATAAACGGCCGCAATGCATGAATATCGCTAAAAACTCAGCGATATTCATACATTACCGAGCTAATGCTCTTAGCCATGTTATCCACCTCCCATTGGATAACATGGCTAAGAACTGCTCAGGGAAGGTGTTACTTTTTGGAGATATTCGCGCTTAGCGCGAATATCTCCAAAAGTTGGTAATAGGAGATAGATATCTTGCATGTTGTAATGCAAGTTATTGTGGTATATGGAACTCATACCATAATCTCTCAGGAAAGCAGAAACTGATCCTTTTGGGACCGCCTAAAAAGGCCTAGGGGGTGAGGAGTACTCTACTTTGCCCCCTTTTCACGTTCCGAACTATTTTATTTTACTCTCTTCTGTAATTACACAAAATAGCAGCGATAAGATGCATCGGAGACACACAGTGAGAGAAAGGAGGCCGGAGATGAAGAAGAGATGTCAAATACACATTGGAGATAATATAGTGGCAGAAGGGAAGTAAATATGAGTAAACTTACCATGTAACATAAAAATGTTGCACTCTATACTATAAGTCTCATTTTATACTACAATCACTTCGCTACAACCTCATAAATTAAAAATAAAAATGAATAATGTCTCAAACAATTTTTGATTTCTAAATATAAATTTATTCTTCAGAATTTTCTAAATTTGAAAGAACTAGTAACATGTCCTCATCAGCAATGTCCTCATGAAAAGTCTCCAATAATGATTCTTGTAACTCTATGGTCTCCAAACACTCGATAAATTCGCCATCAAGAGATTGATCAAAAAAATCATACAAGTCATCTCCTCCTTCTGACAATATTTCATTATTGGTGCTGTCAATTTCAATCAATGTAGTGGAATCATTCAAGTCATCTCCTCGTGACAATATTTCATTATTGGTGCTCTCAATTTCAATCAATGTAGTGGAATCATTCAAGTCATCTCCTCCTTGTGACAATATTTCATTATTGGTGCTGTCCATTTCAATCAATCTAATGGAATCATACAAGTCATCTCCTCCTTGTGACAATATTTCATTATTGCTGCTCTCAATTTCAATCAACGTAGTGGAATCATTCAAGTCATCTCCTTGTGACAATATTTCATTCTTGGTGCTGTCCATTTCAATCAATCTAATGGAATCATACAAGTCATGTCCTCCGTGTGACAATGTTTCATTATTGGTGCTCTCAATTTCAATCAATGTAGTGGACGATTCAAAAGAAATTGCCACGGTCTCTTCATTGTGAGCCATTTTATTTTGAAATTGCTTGCTGTAAATTGCAGAAAAAAATAATCACTTTCATTTATCGTTTTTAGTAATACATAATATAAAACTAACTTTATCAAGTATTTAGTATAACAGAAGGACTGCAAATAAATAACAGAAAACATTTTTCAAATTATCTTCAAGTGTACAACATAGTTCCCCTTACAAATTAACAACTCACCTTTTCAAAAGTAGGAAAAGTGTTAGTACTGTGTAAATCAAACACCAGAAATTCACCACCAAAAATTCCTCACAAATGTACCTCAGACAGTAGTATCACAAAATGGCTGTGGTTTCCTCTCATTTGACATATATACATAACCAATTAACTTTCATCACACACAAATACAAAACCAAAGTAACATTTTAATTGGTTCTAAATTTCAACACTTTCAAATGTGTTTTCCCCATGCAATTTTCAATAGGACATTTACATACGTCTACAGCCTGAATGGCTGAACGGAATTACACCAAACTTGGCAAAATGGTACATCAAACCTAAGAGGTCAGGAAGGATCTACTATGCCCCCTTATGGTCATTTCCCCCTTCGCTTTGGCCTCCTCTTGTCTCTCAATCCTACCGAGAGACAAGATGGCGGCCGCTACGGACTGTTTGGAATGTTGACAGACGCCGGAGAACCAATCAGCTTCGCAAAGCTCCGTAATGCGAAAAGTACGCGAAGCGGAGCGCTGTTACAGATATATATCTTTTTTTGAACGTTAATTTCTCAAAATCCACTGGAGCACATATATTGAGACCTAGCAAAGGCACATCGGGCTACCAGTCCCTAATATTTTACCAAGTTTCGTGCAATTCCATTCAGCCGTTCGATTATTATTATTATTTTTTTTTTTTGCCCCGCGGGGCCCTTTTAAAACCTCCACATCAAACCTAGGGGGTCAGCGAGGATCTACTATTCCCCCTTATGGTCATTTGCCCCTTCGCTTTCGCCTCCTCTTGTCTCTCGATCCTACCGAGAGACAAGATGGCGGCCGCTACGGACTGTTTGGAATGTTGACAGATGCCGGAGAACCAATCAGCTTCGCTTCACAAAGCTCCGTTGCGCGAAAAGTACGCGTAGCGGAGCGCTGCCCAGTCCGCGGTTACAGATATATATCTTTTTTTGAACCTTAATTTCTCAAAATCCACTGAAGCACATATATTGAGACCTACAAAAGGCACATCGGGCTACCAGTCCCTACAATTTTGCCAAGTTTCGTGCAAATCCATTCAGCCGTTCGGGCTAAAAGTGAGGCCAACCGCCCTATGGAAATTAACATGGGAAAAACGCGTTTTGGGACCCCCCTTTTTTCTCGGCCCCCCCTTGACGAACCCCCCCACAATTTTCAGGGGCTGCTCGGAAACAAAATGTGCCATTTTCCTGAACATTTCAGCCAATTCCGTCCACAAACGCCAAAGTTATTAGACATAGAATTTTCAAAAAACCCATAGAGAAAAAATCCTAACTATATATACCTACTGGCGACCGCCAGTAGGTAATATATAATCAGCTCACTTTATCATTTGCAGCTTATAACTATTAGCCACCAGGGGTCACTACTAACCAAAAGCAGTCATTCTACTTGTAAATTGTGCCAATCGAGTGGAACAGCAGCCTAGGATTCACGACTGCTTCATCTCATTTTCCAAGAGAATGCAGATGTCAAGTGTTTTTGATGGTACGCCTGTGCATATTGAAATATTCAGAGCATATTCTGAATTTCAGTTAACACATCAGTAAGCATTTTGTCCATCTGTGAATTCAACCTTTTTTCTCAATCGGAATAGGCAAGGATAATGACAGATATATTTTACAATGTTAGAAAGTGCATCATTTTATTTAATTGTGTGAATAAAAGGAATTGCCTCCCCGTCGGGGAATTGATCCCCGGTCTCCTGCGTGACAGGCGGGGATACTGACCACTATACTAACGAGGACTTATTGGCATCAGTTAAACAGTGCTCACCTCCTTGGGGTTAAGGCATACCCTCGATCAATTCACAGTATTGTAATAGGCAGATTTGCTGCTTTTGGTTAGGACAAGTAATCTTTTTTCCTAAATATTACAATACAGAAATTCCTAGCCAAAAACAATCAGTTTTATCAAGAAATTATTTCATTGAAATAAATATCTATCTATCGATCTGTCTATCTGGCTATCTTTCTAACTATCAATATATATATTTATATATATCTATATATATATATATATAATCAGCTCACTTTATCATTTGCAGCTTATAACTATTAGCCACCAGGGGTCACTACTAACCAAAAGCAGTCATTCTACTTGTAAATTGTGCCAATCGAGTGGAACAGCAGCCTAGGATTCACCACTGCTTCATCTCATTTTCCAAGAGAATGCAGATGTAAAGTGTTTTTGATGGTACGCCTGTGCATATTGAAATATTCAGAGCATATTCTGAATTTCAGTTAACACATCAGTAAGCATTTTGTCCATCTGTGAATTCAACCTTTTTTCTCAATCGGAATAGGCAAGGATAATGACAGATATATTTTACAATGTTAGAAAGTGCATCATTTTATTTAATTGTGTGAATAAAAGGAATTGCCTCCCCGTCGGGGAATTGATCCCCGGTCTCCTGCGTGACAGGCGGGGATACTGACCACTATACTAACGAGGACTTATTGGCATCAGTTAAACAGTGCTCACCTCCTTGGGGTTAAGGCATACCCTCGATCAATTCACAGTATTGTAATAGGCAGATTTGCTGCTTTTGGTTAGGACAAGTAATCTTTTTTCCTAAATATTACAATACAGAAATTCCTAGCCAAAAACAATCAGTTTTATCAAGAAATTATTTCATTGAAATAAATATCTATCTATCGATCTGTCTATCTGGCTATCTTTCTAACTATCAATATATATATTTATATATATCTATATATATATATATATAATCAGCTCACTTTATCATTTGCAGCTTATAACTATTAGCCACCAGGGGTCACTACTAACCAAAAGCAGTCATTCTACTTGTAAATTGTGCCAATCGAGTGGAACAGCAGCCTAGGATTCACCACTGCTTCATCTCATTTTCCAAGAGAATGCAGATGTAAAGTGTTTTTGATGGTACGCCTGTGCATATTGAAATATTCAGAGCATATTCTGAATTTCAGTTAACACATCAGTAAGCATTTTGGCCATCTGTGAATTCAACCTTTTTTCTCAATCGGAATAGGCAAGGATAATGACAGATATATTTTACAATGTTAGAAAGTGCATCATTTTATTTAATTGTGTGAATAAAAGGAATTGCCTCCCCGTCGGGGAATTGATCCCCGGTCTCCTGCGTGACAGGCGGGGATACTGACCACTATACTAACGAGGACTTATTGGCATCAGTTAAACAGTGCTCACCTCCTTGGGGTTAAGGCATACCCTCGATCAATTCACAGTATTGTAATAGGCAGATTTGCTGCTTTTGGTTAGGACAAGTAATCTTTTTTCCTAAATATTACAATACAGAAATTCTTAGCCAAAAACAATCAGTTTTATCAAGAAATTATTTCATTGAAATAAATATCTATCTATCGATCTGTCTATCTGGCTATCTTTCTAACTATCAATATATATATTTATATATATCTATATATATATATATAATCAGCTCACTTTACCATTTGCAGCTTATAACTATTAGCCACCAGGGGTCACTACTAACCAAAAGCAGTCATTCTACTTGTAAATTGTGCCAATCGAGTGGAACAGCAGCCTAGGATTCACCACTGCTTCATCTCATTTTCCAAGAGAATGCAGATGTAAAGTGTTTTTGATGGTACGCCTGTGCATATTGAAATATTCAGAGCATATTCTGAATTTCAGTTAACACATCAGTAAGCATTTTGGCCATCAGTGAATTCAACCATTTTTCTCAATCAGAATAGGCAAGGATAATGACAGATATATTTTACAATGTTAGAAAGTGCATCATTTTATTTAATTGCGTGAATAAAAGAATCGCCTCCCCGTCGGGGAATTGAACCCCGGTCTCCCGCGTGACAGGCGGGGATACTGACCACTATACTAACGAGGACTTATTGGCATCAGTTAAACAGTGCTCACCTCCTTGGGGTTAAGGCATACCCTCGATCAATTCACAGTATTGTAATAGGCAGATTTGCTGCTTTTGGTTAGGACAAGTAATCTTTTTTCCTAAATATTACAATACAGAAATTCCTAGCCAAAAACAATCAGTTTTATCAAGAAATTATTTCATTGAAATAAATATCTATCTATCGATCTGTCTATCTGGCTATCTTTCTAACTATCAATATATATATTTATATATATCTATATATATATATATAATCAGCTCACTTTATCATTTGCAGCTTATAACTATTAGCCACCAGGGGTCACTACTAACCAAAAGCAGTCATTCTACTTGTAAATTGTGCCAATCGAGTGGAACAGCAGCCTAGGATTCACCACTGCTTCATCTCATTTTCCAAGAGAATGCAGATGTAAAGTGTTTTTGATGGTACGCCTGTGCATATTGAAATATTCAGAGCATATTCTGAATTTCAGTTAACACATCAGTAAGCATTTTGTCCATCTGTGAATTCAACCTTTTTTCTCAATCGGAATAGGCAAGGATAATGACAGATATATTTTACAATGTTAGAAAGTGCATCATTTTATTTAATTGTGTGAATAAAAGGAATTGCCTCCCCGTCGGGGAATTGATCCCCGGTCTCCTGCGTGACAGGCGGGGATACTGACCACTATACTAACGAGGACTTATTGGCATCAGTTAAACAGTGTTCACCTCCTTGGGGTTAAGGCATACCCTCGATCAATTCACAGTATTGTAATAGGCAGATTTGCTGCTTTTGGTTAGGACAAGTAATCTTTTTTCCTAAATATTACAATACAGAAATTCCTAGCCAAAAACAATCAGTTTTATCAAGAAATTATTTCATTGAAATAAATATCTATCTATCGATCTGTCTATCTGGCTATCTTTCTAACTATCAATATATATATTTATATATATCTATATATATATATATATAATCAGCTCACTTTATCATTTGCAGCTTATAACTATTAGCCACCAGGGGTCACTACTAACCAAAAGCAGTCATTCTACTTGTAAATTGTGCCAATCGAGTGGAACAGCAGCCTAGGATTCACCACTGCTTCATCTCATTTTCCAAGAGAATGCAGATGTCAAGTGTTTTTGATGGTACGCCTGTGCATATTGAAATATTCAGAGCATATTCTGAATTTCAGTTAACACATCAGTAAGCATTTTGTCCATCTGTGAATTCAACCTTTTTTCTCAATCGGAATAGGCAAGGATAATGACAGATATATTTTACAATGTTAGAAAGTGCATCATTTTATTTAATTGTGTGAATAAAAGGAATTGCCTCCCCGTCGGGGAATTGATCCCCGGTCTCCTGCGTGACAGGCGGGGATACTGACCACTATACTAACGAGGACTTATTGGCATCAGTTAAACAGTGCTCACCTCCTTGGGGTTAAGGCATACCCTCGATCAATTCACAGTATTGTAATAGGCAAATTTGCTGCTTTTGGTTAGGACAAGTAATCTTTTTTCCTAAATATTACAATACAGAAATTCCTAGCCAAAAACAATCAGTTTTATCAAGAAATTATTTCATTGAAATAAATATCTATCTATCGATCTGTCTATCTGGCTATCTTTCTAACTATCAATATATATATTTATATATATCTATATATATATATATATAATCAGCTCACTTTATCATTTGCAGCTTATAACTATTAGCCACCAGGGGTCACTACTAACCAAAAGCAGTCATTCTACTTGTAAATTGTGCCAATCGAGTGGAACAGCAGCCTAGGATTCACCACTGCTTCATCTCATTTTCCAAGAGAATGCAGATGTAAAGTGTTTTTGATGGTACGCCTGTGCATATTGAAATATTCAGAGCATATTCTGAATTTCAGTTAACACATCAGTAAGCATTTTGTCCATCTGTGAATTCAACCTTTTTTCTCAATCGGAATAGGCAAGGATAATGACAGATATATTTTACAATGTTAGAAAGTGCATCATTTTATTTAATTGTGTGAATAAAAGGAATTGCCTCCCCGTCGGGGAATTGATCCCCGGTCTCCTGCGTGACAGGCGGGGATACTGACCACTATACTAACGAGGACTTATTGGCATCAGTTAAACAGTGCTCACCTCCTTGGGGTTAAGGCATACCCTCGATCAATTCACAGTATTGTAATAGGCAGATTTGCTGCTTTTGGTTAGGACAAGTAATCTTTTTTCCTAAATATTACAATACAGAAATTCTTAGCCAAAAACAATCAGTTTTATCAAGAAATTATTTCATTGAAATAAATATCTATCTATCGATCTGTCTATCTGGCTATCTTTCTAACTATCAATATATATATTTATATATATCTATATATATATATATAATCAGCTCACTTTACCATTTGCAGCTTATAACTATTAGCCACCAGGGGTCACTACTAACCAAAAGCAGTCATTCTACTTGTAAATTGTGCCAATCGAGTGGAACAGCAGCCTAGGATTCACCACTGCTTCATCTCATTTTCCAAGAGAATGCAGATGTCAAGTGTTTTTGATGGTACGCCTGTGCATATTGAAATATTCAGAGCATATTCTGAATTTCAGTTAACACATCAGTAAGCATTTTGTCCATCTGTGAATTCAACCTTTTTTCTCAATCGGAATAGGCAAGGATAATGACAGATATATTTTACAATGTTAGAAAGTGCATCATTTTATTTAATTGTGTGAATAAAAGGAATTGCCTCCCCGTCGGGGAATTGATCCACGGTCTCCTGCGTGACAGGCGGGGATACTGACCACTATACTAACGAGGACTTATTGGCATCAGTTAAACAGTGCTCACCTCCTTGGGGTTAAGGCATACCCTCGATCAATTCACAGTATTGTAATAGGCAAATTTGCTGCTTTTGGTTAGGACAAGTAATCTTTTTTCCTAAATATTACAATACAGAAATTCCTAGCCAAAAACAATCAGTTTTATCAAGAAATTATTTCATTGAAATAAATATCTATCTATCGATCTGTCTATCTGGCTATCTTTCTAACTATCAATATATATATTTATATATATCTATATATATATATATATAATCAGCTCACTTTATCATTTGCAGCTTATAACTATTAGCCACCAGGGGTCACTACTAACCAAAAGCAGTCATTCTACTTGTAAATTGTGCCAATCGAGTGGAACAGCAGCCTAGGATTCACCACTGCTTCATCTCATTTTCCAAGAGAATGCAGATGTAAAGTGTTTTTGATGGTACGCCTGTGCATATTGAAATATTCAGAGCATATTCTGAATTTCAGTTAACACATCAGTAAGCATTTTGTCCATCTGTGAATTCAACCTTTTTTCTCAATCGGAATAGGCAAGGATAATGACAGATATATTTTACAATGTTAGAAAGTGCATCATTTTATTTAATTGTGTGAATAAAAGGAATTGCCTCCCCGTCGGGGAATTGATCCCCGGTCTCCTGCGTGACAGGCGGGGATACTGACCACTATACTAACGAGGACTTATTGGCATCAGTTAAACAGTGCTCACCTCCTTGGGGTTAAGGCATACCCTCGATCAATTCACAGTATTGTAATAGGCAGATTTGCTGCTTTTGGTTAGGACAAGTAATCTTTTTTCCTAAATATTACAATACAGAAATTCCTAGCCAAAAACAATCAGTTTTATCAAGAAATTATTTCATTGAAATAAATATCTATCTATCGATCTGTCTATCTGGCTATCTTTCTAACTATCAATATATATATTTATATATATCTATATATATATATATATAATCAGCTCACTTTATCATTTGCAGCTTATAACTATTAGCCACCAGGGGTCACTACTAACCAAAAGCAGTCATTCTACTTGTAAATTGTGCCAATCGAGTGGAACAGCAGCCTAGGATTCACCACTGCTTCATCTCATTTTCCAAGAGAATGCAGATGTAAAGTGTTTTTGATGGTACGCCTGTGCATATTGAAATATTCAGAGCATATTCTGAATTTCAGTTAACACATCAGTAAGCATTTTGTCCATCTGTGAATTCAACCTTTTTTCTCAATCGGAATAGGCAAGGATAATGACAGATATATTTTACAATGTTAGAAAGTGCATCATTTTATTTAATTGTGTGAATAAAAGGAATTGCCTCCCCGTCGGGGAATTGATCCCCGGTCTCCTGCGTGACAGGCGGGGATACTGACCACTATACTAACGAGGACTTATTGGCATCAGTTAAACAGTGCTCACCTCCTTGGGGTTAAGGCATACCCTCGATCAATTCACAGTATTGTAATAGGCAAATTTGCTGCTTTTGGTTAGGACAAGTAATCTTTTTTCCTAAATATTACAATACAGAAATTCCTAGCCAAAAACAATCAGTTTTATCAAGAAATTATTTCATTGAAATAAATATCTATCTATCGATCTGTCTATCTGGCTATCTTTCTAACTATCAATATATATATTTATATATATCTATATATATATATATATAATCAGCTCACTTTATCATTTGCAGCTTATAACTATTAGCCACCAGGGGTCACTACTAACCAAAAGCAGTCATTCTACTTGTAAATTGTGCCAATCGAGTGGAACAGCAGCCTAGGATTCACCACTGCTTCATCTCATTTTCCAAGAGAATGCAGATGTAAAGTGTTTTTGATGGTACGCCTGTGCATATTGAAATATTCAGAGCATATTCTGAATTTCAGTTAACACATCAGTAAGCATTTTGTCCATCTGTGAATTCAACCTTTTTTCTCAATCGGAATAGGCAAGGATAATGACAGATATATTTTACAATGTTAGAAAGTGCATCATTTTATTTAATTGTGTGAATAAAAGGAATTGCCTCCCCGTCGGGGAATTGATCCCCGGTCTCCTGCGTGACAGGCGGGGATACTGACCACTATACTAACGAGGACTTATTGGCATCAGTTAAACAGTGCTCACCTCCTTGGGGTTAAGGCTTACCCTCGATCAATTCACAGTATTGTAATAGGCAGATTTGCTGCTTTTGGTTAGGACAAGTAATCTTTTTTCCTAAATATTACAATACAGAAATTCTTAGCCAAAAACAATCAGTTTTATCAAGAAATTATTTCATTGAAATAAATATCTATCTATCGATCTGTCTATCTGGCTATCTTTCTAACTATCAATATATATATTTATATATATCTATATATATATATATATAATCAGCTCACTTTATCATTTGCAGCTTATAACTATTAGCCACCAGGGGTCACTACTAACCAAAAGCAGTCATTCTACTTGTAAATTGTGCCAATCGAGTGGGACAGCAGCCTAGGATTCACCACTGCTTCATCTCATTTTCCAAGAGAATGCAGATGTCAAGTGTTTTTGATGGTACGCCTGTGCATATTGAAATATTCAGAGCATATTCTGAATTTCAGTTAACACATCAGTAAGCATTTTGTCCATCTGTGAATTCAACCTTTTTTCTCAATCGGAATAGGCAAGGATAATGACAGATATATTTTACAATGTTAGAAAGTGCATCATTTTATTTAATTGTGTGAATAAAAGGAATTGCCTCCCCGTCGGGGAATTGATCCCCGGTCTCCTGCGTGACAGGCGGGGATACTGACCACTATACTAACGAGGACTTATTGGCATCAGTTAAACAGTGCTCACCTCCTTGGGGTTAAGGCATACCCTCGATCAATTCACAGTATTGTAATAGGCAAATTTGCTGCTTTTGGTTAGGACAAGTAATCTTTTTTCCTAAATATTACAATACAGAAATTCCTAGCCAAAAACAATCAGTTTTATCAAGAAATTATTTCATTGAAATAAATATCTATCTATCGATCTGTCTATCTGGCTATCTTTCTAACTATCAATATATATATTTATATATATCTATATATATATATATATAATCAGCTCACTTTATCATTTGCAGCTTATAACTATTAGCCACCAGGGGTCACTACTAACCAAAAGCAGTCATTCTACTTGTAAATTGTGCCAATCGAGTGGAACAGCAGCCTAGGATTCACCACTGCTTCATCTCATTTTCCAAGAGAATGCAGATGTAAAGTGTTTTTGATGGTACGCCTGTGCATATTGAAATATTCAGAGCATATTCTGAATTTCAGTTAACACATCAGTAAGCATTTTGTCCATCTGTGAATTCAACCTTTTTTCTCAATCGGAATAGGCAAGGATAATGACAGATATATTTTACAATGTTAGAAAGTGCATCATTTTATTTAATTGTGTGAATAAAAGGAATTGCCTCCCCGTCGGGGAATTGATCCCCGGTCTCCTGCGTGACAGGCGGGGATACTGACCACTATACTAACGAGGACTTATTGGCATCAGTTAAACAGTGCTCACCTCCTTGGGGTTAAGGCATACCCTCGATCAATTCACAGTATTGTAATAGGCAGATTTGCTGCTTTTGGTTAGGACAAGTAATCTTTTTTCCTAAATATTACAATACAGAAATTCCTAGCCAAAAACAATCAGTTTTATCAAGAAATTATTTCATTGAAATAAATATCTATCTATCGATCTGTCTATCTGGCTATCTTTCTAACTATCAATATATATATTTATATATATCTATATATATATATATATAATCAGCTCACTTTATCATTTGCAGCTTATAACTATTAGCCACCAGGGGTCACTACTAACCAAAAGCAGTCATTCTACTTGTAAATTGTGCCAATCGAGTGGAACAGCAGCCTAGGATTCACCACTGCTTCATCTCATTTTCTAAGAGAATGCAGATGTAAAGTGTTTTTGATGGTACGCCTGTGCATATTGAAATATTCAGAGCATATTCTGAATTTCAGTTAACACATCAGTAAGCATTTTGTCCATCTGTGAATTCAACCTTTTTTCTCAATCGGAATAGGCAAGGATAATGACAGATATATTTTACAATGTTAGAAAGTGCATCATTTTATTTAATTGTGTGAATAAAAGGAATTGCCTCCCCGTCGGGGAATTGATCCCCGGTCTCCTGCGTGACAGGCGGGGATACTGACCACTATACTAACGAGGACTTATTGGCATCAGTTAAACAGTGCTCACCTCCTTGGGGTTAAGGCATACCCTCGATCAATTCACAGTATTGTAATAGGCAAATTTGCTGCTTTTGGTTAGGACAAGTAATCTTTTTTCCTAAATATTACAATACAGAAATTCCTAGCCAAAAACAATCAGTTTTATCAAGAAATTATTTCATTGAAATAAATATCTATCTATCGATCTGTCTATCTGGCTATCTTTCTAACTATCAATATATATATTTATATATATCTATATATATATATATATATAATCAGCTCACTTTATCATTTGCAGCTTATAACTATTAGCCACCAGGGGTCACTACTAACCAAAAGCAGTCATTCTACTTGTAAATTGTGCCAATCGAGTGGAACAGCAGCCTAGGATTCACCACTGCTTCATCTCATTTTCCAAGAGAATGCAGATGTAAAGTGTTTTTGATGGTACGCCTGTGCATATTGAAATATTCAGAGCATATTCTGAATTTCAGTTAACACATCAGTAAGCATTTTGTCCATCTGTGAATTCAACCTTTTTTCTCAATCGGAATAGGCAAGGATAATGACAGATATATTTTACAATGTTAGAAAGTGCATCATTTTATTTAATTG
Organism: Lissotriton helveticus; assembly: GCF_964261635.1. Classification (NCBI taxonomy): domain Eukaryota; kingdom Metazoa; phylum Chordata; class Amphibia; order Caudata; family Salamandridae; genus Lissotriton; species Lissotriton helveticus. The sequence continues at coordinate 340,154,320 of NC_136058.1, read as the reverse complement.
TGTGAATAAAAGGAATTGCCTCCCCGTCGGGGAATTGATCCCCGGTCTCCTGCGTGACAGGCGGGGATACTGACCACTATACTAACGAGGACTTATTGGCATCAGTTAAACAGTGCTCACCTCCTTGGGGTTAAGGCATACCCTCGATCAATTCACAGTATTGTAATAGGCAGATTTGCTGCTTTTGGTTAGGACAAGTAATCTTTTTTCCTAAATATTACAATACAGAAATTCCTAGCCAAAAACAATCAGTTTTATCAAGAAATTATTTCATTGAAATAAATATCTATCTATCGATCTGTCTATCTGGCTATCTTTCTAACTATCAATATATATATTTATATATATATATACATATATATAATCAGCTCACTTTATCATTTGCAGCTTATAACTATTAGCCACCAGGGGTCACTACTAACCAAAAGCAGTCATTCTACTTGTAAATTGTGCCAATCGAGTGGAACAGCAGCCTAGGATTCACCACTGCTTCATCTCATTTTCCAAGAGAATGCAGATGTAAAGTGTTTTTGATGGTACGCCTGTGCATATTGAAATATTCAGAGCATATTCTGAATTTCAGTTAACACATCAGTAAGCATTTTGTCCATCTGTGAATTCAACCTTTTTTCTCAATCGGAATAGGCAAGGATAATGACAGATATATTTTACAATGTTAGAAAGTGCATCATTTTATTTAATTGTGTGAATAAAAGGAATTGCCTCCCCGTCGGGGAATTGATCCCCGGTCTCCTGCGTGACAGGCGGGGATACTGACCACTATACTAACGAGGACTTATTGGCATCAGTTAAACAGTGCTCACCTCCTTGGGGTTAAGGCATACCCTCGATCAATTCACAGTATTGTAATAGGCAGATTTGCTGCTTTTGGTTAGGACAAGTAATCTTTTTTCCTAAATATTACAATACAGAAATTCTTAGCCAAAAACAATCAGTTTTATCAAGAAATTATTTCATTGAAATAAATATCTATCTATCGATCTGTCTATCTGGCTATCTTTCTAACTATCAATATATATATTTATATATATCTATATATATATATATATAATCAGCTCACTTTATCATTTGCAGCTTATAACTATTAGCCACCAGGGGTCACTACTAACCAAAAGCAGTCATTCTACTTGTAAATTGTGCCAATCGAGTGGGACAGCAGCCTAGGATTCACCACTGCTTCATCTCATTTTCCAAGAGAATGCAGATGTCAAGTGTTTTTGATGGTACGCCTGTGCATATTGAAATATTCAGAGCATATTCTGAATTTCAGTTAACACATCAGTAAGCATTTTGTCCATCTGTGAATTCAACCTTTTTTCTCAATCGGAATAGGCAAGGATAATGACAGATATATTTTACAATGTTAGAAAGTGCATCATTTTATTTAATTGTGTGAATAAAAGGAATTGCCTCCCCGTCGGGGAATTGATCCCCGGTCTCCTGCGTGACAGGCGGGGATACTGACCACTATACTAACGAGGACTTATTGGCATCAGTTAAACAGTGCTCACCTCCTTGGGGTTAAGGCATACCCTCGATCAATTCACAGTATTGTAATAGGCAGATTTGCTGCTTTTGGTTAGGACAAGTAATCTTTTTTCCTAAATATTACAATACAGAAATTCTTAGCCAAAAACAATCAGTTTTATCAAGAAATTATTTCATTGAAATAAATATCTATCTATCGATCTGTCTATCTGGCTATCTTTCTAACTATCAATATATATATTTATATATATCTATATATATATATATATAATCAGCTCACTTTATCATTTGCAGCTTATAACTATTAGCCACCAGGGGTCACTACTAACCAAAAGCAGTCATTCTACTTGTAAATTGTGCCAATCGAGTGGGACAGCAGCCTAGGATTCACCACTGCTTCATCTCATTTTCCAAGAGAATGCAGATGTCAAGTGTTTTTGATGGTACGCCTGTGCATATTGAAATATTCAGAGCATATTCTGAATTTCAGTTAACACATCAGTAAGCATTTTGTCCATCTGTGAATTCAACCTTTTTTCTCAATCGGAATAGGCAAGGATAATGACAGATATATTTTACAATGTTAGAAAGTGCATCATTTTATTTAATTGTGTGAATAAAAGGAATTGCCTCCCCGTCGGGGAATTGATCCCCGGTCTCCTGCGTGACAGGCGGGGATACTGACCACTATACTAACGAGGACTTATTGGCATCAGTTAAACAGTGCTCACCTCCTTGGGGTTAAGGCATACCCTCGATCAATTCACAGTATTGTAATAGGCAGATTTGCTGCTTTTGGTTAGGACAAGTAATCTTTTTTCCTAAATATTACAATACAGAAATTCTTAGCCAAAAACAATCAGTTTTATCAAGAAATTATTTCATTGAAATAAATATCTATCTATCGATCTGTCTATCTGGCTATCTTTCTAACTATCAATATATATATTTATATATATCTATATATATATATATATAATCAGCTCACTTTATCATTTGCAGCTTATAACTATTAGCCACCAGGGGTCACTACTAACCAAAAGCAGTCATTCTACTTGTAAATTGTGCCAATCGAGTGGGACAGCAGCCTAGGATTCACCACTGCTTCATCTCATTTTCCAAGAGAATGCAGATGTCAAGTGTTTTTGATGGTACGCCTGTGCATATTGAAATATTCAGAGCATATTCTGAATTTCAGTTAACACATCAGTAAGCATTTTGTCCATCTGTGAATTCAACCTTTTTTCTCAATCGGAATAGGCAAGGATAATGACAGATATATTTTACAATGTTAGAAAGTGCATCATTTTATTTAATTGTGTGAATAAAAGGAATTGCCTCCCCGTCGGGGAATTGATCCCCGGTCTCCTGCGTGACAGGCGGGGATACTGACCACTATACTAACGAGGACTTATTGGCATCAGTTAAACAGTGCTCACCTCCTTGGGGTTAAGGCATACCCTCGATCAATTCACAGTATTGTAATAGGCAGATTTGCTGCTTTTGGTTAGGACAAGTAATCTTTTTTCCTAAATATTACAATACAGAAATTCTTAGCCAAAAACAATCAGTTTTATCAAGAAATTATTTCATTGAAATAAATATCTATCTATCGATCTGTCTATCTGGCTATCTTTCTAACTATCAATATATATATTTATATATATCTATATATATATATATAATCAGCTCACTTTACCATTTGCAGCTTATAACTATTAGCCACCAGGGGTCACTACTAACCAAAAGCAGTCATTCTACTTGTAAATTGTGCCAATCGAGTGGAACAGCAGCCTAGGATTCACCACTGCTTCATCTCATTTTCCAAGAGAATGCAGATGTCAAGTGTTTTTGATGGTACGCCTGTGCATATTGAAATATTCAGAGCATATTCTGAATTTCAGTTAACACATCAGTAAGCATTTTGTCCATCTGTGAATTCAACCTTTTTTCTCAATCGGAATAGGCAAGGATAATGACAGATATATTTTACAATGTTAGAAAGTGCATCATTTTATTTAATTGTGTGAATAAAAGGAATTGCCTCCCCGTCGGGGAATTGATCCCCGGTCTCCTGCGTGACAGGCGGGGATACTGACCACTATACTAACGAGGACTTATTGGCATCAGTTAAACAGTGCTCACCTCCTTGGGGTTAAGGCATACCCTCGATCAATTCACAGTATTGTAATAGGCAGATTTGCTGCTTTTGGTTAGGACAAGTAATCTTTTTTCCTAAATATTACAATACAGAAATTCTTAGCCAAAAACAATCAGTTTTATCAAGAAATTATTTCATTGAAATAAATATCTATCTATCGATCTGTCTATCTGGCTATCTTTCTAACTATCAATATATATATTTATATATATCTATATATATATATATAATCAGCTCACTTTACCATTTGCAGCTTATAACTATTAGCCACCAGGGGTCACTACTAACCAAAAGCAGTCATTCTACTTGTAAATTGTGCCAATCGAGTGGAACAGCAGCCTAGGATTCACCACTGCTTCATCTCATTTTCCAAGAGAATGCAGATGTCAAGTGTTTTTGATGGTACGCCTGTGCATATTGAAATATTCAGAGCATATTCTGAATTTCAGTTAACACATCAGTAAGCATTTTGTCCATCTGTGAATTCAACCTTTTTTCTCAATCGGAATAGGCAAGGATAATGACAGATATATTTTACAATGTTAGAAAGTGCATCATTTTATTTAATTGTGTGAATAAAAGGAATTGCCTCCCCGTCGGGGAATTGATCCCCGGTCTCCTGCGTGACAGGCGGGGATACTGACCACTATACTAACGAGGACTTATTGGCATCAGTTAAACAGTGCTCACCTCCTTGGGGTTAAGGCATACCCTCGATCAATTCACAGTATTGTAATAGGCAGATTTGCTGCTTTTGGTTAGGACAAGTAATCTTTTTTCCTAAATATTACAATACAGAAATTCCTAGCCAAAAACAATCAGTTTTATCAAGAAATTATTTCATTGAAATAAATATCTATCTATTGATCTGTCTATCTGGCTATCTTTCTAACTATCAATATATATATTTATATATATCTATATATATATATATATAATCAGCTCACTTTATCATTTGCAGCTTATAACTATTAGCCACCAGGGGTCACTACTAACCAAAAGCAGTCATTCTACTTGTAAATTGTGCCAATCGAGTGGAACAGCAGCCTAGGATTCACCACTGCTTCATCTCATTTTCCAAGAGAATGCAGATGTAAAGTGTTTTTGATGGTACGCCTGTGCATATTGAAATATTCAGAGCATATTCTGAATTTCAGTTAACACATCAGTAAGCATTTTGTCCATCTGTGAATTCAACCTTTTTTCTCAATCGGAATAGGCAAGGATAATGACAGATATATTTTACAATGTTAGAAAGTGCATCATTTTATTTAATTGTGTGAATAAAAGGAATTGCCTCCCCGTCGGGGAATTGATCCCCGGTCTCCTGCGTGACAGGCGGGGATACTGACCACTATACTAACGAGGACTTATTGGCATCAGTTAAACAGTGCTCACCTCCTTGGGGTTAAGGCATACCCTCGATCAATTCACAGTATTGTAATAGGCAGATTTGCTGCTTTTGGTTAGGACAAGTAATCTTTTTTCCTAAATATTACAATACAGAAATTCTTAGCCAAAAACAATCAGTTTTATCAAGAAATTATTTCATTGAAATAAATATCTATCTATCGATCTGTCTATCTGGCTATCTTTCTAACTATCAATATATATATTTATATATATCTATATATATATATATAATCAGCTCACTTTACCATTTGCAGCTTATAACTATTAGCCACCAGGGGTCACTACTAACCAAAAGCAGTCATTCTACTTGTAAATTGTGCCAATCGAGTGGAACAGCAGCCTAGGATTCACCACTGCTTCATCTCATTTTCCAAGAGAATGCAGATGTAAAGTGTTTTTGATGGTACGCCTGTGCATATTGAAATATTCAGAGCATATTCTGAATTTCAGTTAACACATCAGTAAGCATTTTGGCCATCAGTGAATTCAACCATTTTTCTCAATCAGAATAGGCAAGGATAATGACAGATATATTTTACAATGTTAGAAAGTGCATCATTTTATTTAATTGCGTGAATAAAAGAATCGCCTCCCCGTCGGGGAATTGAACCCCGGTCTCCCGCGTGACAGGCGGGGATACTGACCACTATACTAACGAGGACTTATTGGCATCAGTTAAACAGTGCTCACCTCCTTGGGGTTAAGGCATACCCTCGATCAATTCACAGTATTGTAATAGGCAGATTTGCTGCTTTTGGTTAGGACAAGTAATCTTTTTTCCTAAATATTACAATACAGAAATTCCTAGCCAAAAACAATCAGTTTTATCAAGAAATTATTTCATTGAAATAAATATCTATCTATCGATCTGTCTATCTGGCTATCTTTCTAACTATCAATATATATATTTATATATATCTATATATATATATATATAATCAGCTCACTTTATCATTTGCAGCTTATAACTATTAGCCACCAGGGGTCACTACTAACCAAAAGCAGTCATTCTACTTGTAAATTGTGCCAATCGAGTGGAACAGCAGCCTAGGATTCACCACTGCTTCATCTCATTTTCCAAGAGAATGCAGATGTAAAGTGTTTTTGATGGTACGCCTGTGCATATTGAAATATTCAGAGCATATTCTGAATTTCAGTTAACACATCAGTAAGCATTTTGTCCATCTGTGAATTCAACCTTTTTTCTCAATCGGAATAGGCAAGGATAATGACAGATATATTTTACAATGTTAGAAAGTGCATCATTTTATTTAATTGTGTGAATAAAAGGAATTGCCTCCCCGTCGGGGAATTGATCCCCGGTCTCCTGCGTGACAGGCGGGGATACTGACCACTATACTAACGAGGACTTATTGGCATCAGTTAAACAGTGCTCACCTCCTTGGGGTTAAGGCATACCCTCGATCAATTCACAGTATTGTAATAGGCAGATTTGCTGCTTTTGGTTAGGACAAGTAATCTTTTTTCCTAAATATTACAATACAGAAATTCTTAGCCAAAAACAATCAGTTTTATCAAGAAATTATTTCATTGAAATAAATATCTATCTATCGATCTGTCTATCTGGCTATCTTTCTAACTATCAATATATATATTTATATATATCTATATATATATATATAATCAGCTCACTTTACCATTTGCAGCTTATAACTATTAGCCACCAGGGGTCACTACTAACCAAAAGCAGTCATTCTACTTGTAAATTGTGCCAATCGAGTGGAACAGCAGCCTAGGATTCACCACTGCTTCATCTCATTTTCCAAGAGAATGCAGATGTAAAGTGTTTTTGATGGTACGCCTGTGCATATTGAAATATTCAGAGCATATTCTGAATTTCAGTTAACACATCAGTAAGCATTTTGGCCATCAGTGAATTCAACCATTTTTCTCAATCAGAATAGGCAAGGATAATGACAGATATATTTTACAATGTTAGAAAGTGCATCATTTTATTTAATTGCGTGAATAAAAGAATCGCCTCCCCGTCGGGGAATTGAACCCCGGTCTCCCGCGTGACAGGCGGGGATACTGACCACTATACTAACGAGGACTTATTGGCATCAGTTAAACAGTGCTCACCTCCTTGGGGTTAAGGCATACCCTCGATCAATTCACAGTATTGTAATAGGCAGATTTGCTGCTTTTGGTTAGGACAAGTAATCTTTTTTCCTAAATATTACAATACAGAAATTCCTAGCCAAAAACAATCAGTTTTATCAAGAAATTATTTCATTGAAATAAATATCTATCTATCGATCTGTCTATCTGGCTATCTTTCTAACTATCAATATATATATTTATATATATCTATATATATATATATATAATCAGCTCACTTTATCATTTGCAGCTTATAACTATTAGCCACCAGGGGTCACTACTAACCAAAAGCAGTCATTCTACTTGTAAATTGTGCCAATCGAGTGGAACAGCAGCCTAGGATTCACCACTGCTTCATCTCATTTTCCAAGAGAATGCAGATGTAAAGTGTTTTTGATGGTACGCCTGTGCATATTGAAATATTCAGAGCATATTCTGAATTTCAGTTAACACATCAGTAAGCATTTTGTCCATCTGTGAATTCAACCTTTTTTCTCAATCGGAATAGGCAAGGATAATGACAGATATATTTTACAATGTTAGAAAGTGCATCATTTTATTTAATTGTGTGAATAAAAGGAATTGCCTCCCCGTCGGGGAATTGATCCCCGGTCTCCTGCGTGACAGGCGGGGATACTGACCACTATACTAACGAGGACTTATTGGCATCAGTTAAACAGTGCTCACCTCCTTGGGGTTAAGGCATACCCTCGATCAATTCACAGTATTGTAATAGGCAGATTTGCTGCTTTTGGTTAGGACAAGTAATCTTTTTTCCTAAATATTACAATACAGAAATTCTTAGCCAAAAACAATCAGTTTTATCAAGAAATTATTTCATTGAAATAAATATCTATCTATCGATCTGTCTATCTGGCTATCTTTCTAACTATCAATATATATATTTATATATATCTATATATATATATATAATCAGCTCACTTTACCATTTGCAGCTTATAACTATTAGCCACCAGGGGTCACTACTAACCAAAAGCAGTCATTCTACTTGTAAATTGTGCCAATCGAGTGGAACAGCAGCCTAGGATTCACCACTGCTTCATCTCATTTTCCAAGAGAATGCAGATGTAAAGTGTTTTTGATGGTACGCCTGTGCATATTGAAATATTCAGAGCATATTCTGAATTTCAGTTAACACATCAGTAAGCATTTTGTCCATCAGTGAATTCAACCTTTTTTCTCAATCGGAATAGGCAAGGATAATGACAGATATATTTTACAATGTTAGAAAGTGCATCATTTTATTTAATTGTGTGAATAAAAGGAATCGCCTCCCCGTCGGGGAATTGAACCCCGGTCTCCCGCGTGACAGGCGGGGATACTGACCACTATACTAACGAGGACTTATTGGCATCAGTTAAACAGTGCTCACCTCCTTGGGGTTAAGGCATACCCTCGATCAATTCACAGTATTGTAATAGGCAGATTTGCTGCTTTTGGTTAGGACAAGTAATCTTTTTTCCTAAATATTACAATACAGAAATTCCTAGCCAAAAACAATCAGTTTTATCAAGAAATTATTTCATTGAAATAAATATCTATCTATCGATCTGTCTATCTGGCTATCTTTCTAACTATCAATATATATATTTATATATATCTATATATATATATATATATAATCAGCTCACTTTATCATTTGCAGCTTATAACTATTAGCCACCAGGGGTCACTACTAACCAAAAGCAGTCATTCTACTTGTAAATTGTGCCAATCGAGTGGGACAGCAGCCTAGGATTCACCACTGCTTCATCTCATTTTCCAAGAGAATGCAGATGTCAAGTGTTTTTGATGGTACGCCTGTGCATATTGAAATATTCAGAGCATATTCTGAATTTCAGTTAACACATCAGTAAGCATTTTGTCCATCTGTGAATTCAACCTTTTTTCTCAATCGGAATAGGCAAGGATAATGACAGATATATTTTACAATGTTAGAAAGTGCATCATTTTATTTAATTGTGTGAATAAAAGGAATTGCCTCCCCGTCGGGGAATTGATCCCCGGTCTCCTGCGTGACAGGCGGGGATACTGACCACTATACTAACGAGGACTTATTGGCATCAGTTAAACAGTGCTCACCTCCTTGGGGTTAAGGCATACCCTCGATCAATTCACAGTATTGTAATAGGCAGATTTGCTGCTTTTGGTTAGGACAAGTAATCTTTTTTCCTAAATATTACAATACAGAAATTCTTAGCCAAAAACAATCAGTTTTATCAAGAAATTATTTCATTGAAATAAATATCTATCTATCGATCTGTCTATCTGGCTATCTTTCTAACTATCAATATATATATTTATATATATCTATATATATATATATATATAATCAGCTCACTTTATCATTTGCAGCTTATAACTATTAGCCACCAGGGGTCACTACTAACCAAAAGCAGTCATTCTACTTGTAAATTGTGCCAATCGAGTGGGACAGCAGCCTAGGATTCACCACTGCTTCATCTCATTTTCCAAGAGAATGCAGATGTCAAGTGTTTTTGATGGTACGCCTGTGCATATTGAAATATTCAGAGCATATTCTGAATTTCAGTTAACACATCAGTAAGCATTTTGTCCATCTGTGAATTCAACCTTTTTTCTCAATCGGAATAGGCAAGGATAATGACAGATATATTTTACAATGTTAGAAAGTGCATCATTTTATTTAATTGTGTGAATAAAAGGAATTGCCTCCCCGTCGGGGAATTGATCCCCGGTCTCCTGCGTGACAGGCGGGGATACTGACCACTATACTAACGAGGACTTATTGGCATCAGTTAAACAGTGCTCACCTCCTTGGGGTTAAGGCATACCCTCGATCAATTCACAGTATTGTAATAGGCAGATTTGCTGCTTTTGGTTAGGACAAGTAATCTTTTTTCCTAAATATTACAATACAGAAATTCCTAGCCAAAAACAATCAGTTTTATCAAGAAATTATTTCATTGAAATAAATATCTATCTATCGATCTGTCTATCTGGCTATCTTTCTAACTATCAATATATATATTTATATATATCTATATATATATATATATATAATCAGCTCACTTTATCATTTGCAGCTTATAACTATTAGCCACCAGGGGTCACTACTAACCAAAAGCAGTCATTCTACTTGTAAATTGTGCCAATCGAGTGGAACAGCAGCCTAGGATTCACCACTGCTTCATCTCATTTTCCAAGAGAATGCAGATGTAAAGTGTTTTTGATGGTACGCCTGTGCATATTGAAATATTCAGAGCATATTCTGAATTTCAGTTAACACATCAGTAAGCATTTTGTCCATCTGTGAATTCAACCTTTTTTCTCAATCGGAATAGGCAAGGATAATGACAGATATATTTTACAATGTTAGAAAGTGCATCATTTTATTTAATTGTGTGAATAAAAGGAATTGCCTCCCCGTCGGGGAATTGAGCCCCGGTCTCCTGCGTGACAGGCGGGGATACTGACCACTATACTAACGAGGACTTATTGGCATCAGTTAAACAGTGCTCACCTCCTTGGGGTTAAGGCATACCCTCGATCAATTCACAGTATTGTAATAGGCAGATTTGCTGCTTTTGGTTAGGACAAGTAATCTTTTTTCCTAAATATTACAATACAGAAATTCTTAGCCAAAAACAATCAGTTTTATCAATAAATTATTTCATTGAAATAAATATCTATCTATCGATCTGTCTATCTGGCTATCTTTCTAACTATCAATATATATATTTATATATATCTATATATATATATATAATCAGCTCACTTTACCATTTGCAGCTTATAACTATTAGCCACCAGGGGTCACTACTAACCAAAAGCAGTCATTCTACTTGTAAATTGTGCCAATCGAGTGGAACAGCAGCCTAGGATTCACCACTGCTTCATCTCATTTTCCAAGAGAATGCAGATGTCAAGTGTTTTTGATGGTACGCCTGTGCATATTGAAATATTCAGAGCATATTCTGAATTTCAGTTAACACATCAGTAAGCATTTTGTCCATCTGTGAATTCAACCTTTTTTCTCAATCGGAATAGGCAAGGATAATGACAGATATATTTTACAATGTTAGAAAGTGCATCATTTTATTTAATTGTGTGAATAAAAGGAATTGCCTCCCCGTCGGGGAATTGATCCCCGGTCTCCTGCGTGACAGGCGGGGATACTGACCACTATACTAACGAGGACTTATTGGCATCAGTTAAACAGTGCTCACCTCCTTGGGGTTAAGGCATACCCTCGATCAATTCACAGTATTGTAATAGGCAGATTTGCTGCTTTTGGTTAGGACAAGTAATCTTTTTTCCTAAATATTACAATACAGAAATTCTTAGCCAAAAACAATCAGTTTTATCAAGAAATTATTTCATTGAAATAAATATCTATCTATCGATCTGTCTATCTGGCTATCTTTCTAACTATCAATATATATATTTATATATATCTATATATATATATATATAATCAGCTCACTTTATCATTTGCAGCTTATAACTATTAGCCACCAGGGGTCACTACTAACCAAAAGCAGTCATTCTACTTGTAAATTGTGCCAATCGAGTGGGACAGCAGCCTAGGATTCACCACTGCTTCATCTCATTTTCCAAGAGAATGCAGATGTCAAGTGTTTTTGATGGTACGCCTGTGCATATTGAAATATTCAGAGCATATTCTGAATTTCAGTTAACACATCAGTAAGCATTTTGTCCATCTGTGAATTCAACCTTTTTTCTCAATCGGAATAGGCAAGGATAATGACAGATATATTTTACAATGTTAGAAAGTGCATCATTTTATTTAATTGTGTGAATAAAAGGAATTGCCTCCCCGTCGGGGAATTGATCCCCGGTCTCCTGCGTGACAGGCGGGGATACTGACCACTATACTAACGAGGACTTATTGGCATCAGTTAAACAGTGCTCACCTCCTTGGGGTTAAGGCATACCCTCGATCAATTCACAGTATTGTAATAGGCAGATTTGCTGCTTTTGGTTAGGACAAGTAATCTTTTTTCCTAAATATTACAATACAGAAATTCCTAGCCAAAAACAATCAGTTTTATCAAGAAATTATTTCATTGAAATAAATATCTATCTATCGATCTGTCTATCTGGCTATCTTTCTAACTATCAATATATATATTTATATATATCTATATATATATATATATAATCAGCTCACTTTATCATTTGCAGCTTATAACTATTAGCCACCAGGGGTCACTACTAACCAAAAGCAGTCATTCTACTTGTAAATTGTGCCAATCGAGTGGGACAGCAGCCTAGGATTCACCACTGCTTCATCTCATTTTCCAAGAGAATGCAGATGTCAAGTGTTTTTGATGGTACGCCTGTGCATATTGAAATATTCAGAGCATATTCTGAATTTCAGTTAACACATCAGTAAGCATTTTGTCCATCTGTGAATTCAACCTTTTTTCTCAATCGGAATAGGCAAGGATAATGACAGATATATTTTACAATGTTAGAAAGTGCATCATTTTATTTAATTGTGTGAATAAAAGGAATTGCCTCCCCGTCGGGGAATTGATCCCCGGTCTCCTGCGTGACAGGCGGGGATACTGACCACTATACTAACGAGGACTTATTGGCATCAGTTAAACAGTGCTCACCTCCTTGGGGTTAAGGCATACCCTCGATCAATTCACAGTATTGTAATAGGCAGATTTGCTGCTTTTGGTTAGGACAAGTAATCTTTTTTCCTAAATATTACAATACAGAAATTCTTAGCCAAAAACAATCAGTTTTATCAAGAAATTATTTCATTGAAATAAATATCTATCTATCGATCTGTCTATCTGGCTATCTTTCTAACTATCAATATATATATTTATATATATCTATATATATATATATATAATCAGCTCACTTTATCATTTGCAGCTTATAACTATTAGCCACCAGGGGTCACTACTAACCAAAAGCAGTCATTCTACTTGTAAATTGTGCCAATCGAGTGGGACAGCAGCCTAGGATTCACCACTGCTTCATCTCATTTTCCAAGAGAATGCAGATGTCAAGTGTTTTTGATGGTACGCCTGTGCATATTGAAATATTCAGAGCATATTCTGAATTTCAGTTAACACATCAGTAAGCATTTTGTCCATCTGTGAATTCAACCTTTTTTCTCAATCGGAATAGGCAAGGATAATGACAGATATATTTTACAATGTTAGAAAGTGCATCATTTTATTTAATTGTGTGAATAAAAGGAATTGCCTCCCCGTCGGGGAATTGATCCCCGGTCTCCTGCGTGACAGGCGGGGATACTGACCACTATACTAACGAGGACTTATCGGCATCAGTTAAACAGTGCTCACCTCCTTGGGGTTAAGGCATACCCTCGATCAATTCACAGTATTGTAATAGGCAGATTTGCTGCTTTTGGTTAGGACAAGTAATCTTTTTTCCTAAATATTACAATACAGAAATTCTTAGCCAAAAACAATCAGTTTTATCAAGAAATTATTTCATTGAAATAAATATCTATCTATCGATCTGTCTATCTGGCTATCTTTCTAACTATCAATATATATATTTATATATATCTATATATATATATATAATCAGCTCACTTTACCATTTGCAGCTTATAACTATTAGCCACCAGGGGTCACTACTAACCAAAAGCAGTCATTCTACTTGTAAATTGTGCCAATCGAGTGGAACAGCAGCCTAGGATTCACCACTGCTTCATCTCATTTTCCAAGAGAATGCAGATGTCAAGTGTTTTTGATGGTACGCCTGTGCATATTGAAATATTCAGAGCATATTCTGAATTTCAGTTAACACATCAGTAAGCATTTTGTCCATCTGTGAATTCAACCTTTTTTCTCAATCGGAATAGGCAAGGATAATGACAGATATATTTTACAATGTTAGAAAGTGCATCATTTTATTTAATTGTGTGAATAAAAGGAATTGCCTCCCCGTCGGGGAATTGATCCCCGGTCTCCTGCGTGACAGGCGGGGATACTGACCACTATACTAACGAGGACTTATTGGCATCAGTTAAACAGTGCTCACCTCCTTGGGGTTAAGGCATACCCTCGATCAATTCACAGTATTGTAATAGGCAGATTTGCTGCTTTTGGTTAGGACAAGTAATCTTTTTTCCTAAATATTACAATACAGAAATTCTTAGCCAAAAACAATCAGTTTTATCAAGAAATTATTTCATTGAAATAAATATCTATCTATCGATCTGTCTATCTGGCTATCTTTCTAACTATCAATATATATATTTATATATATCTATATATATATATATAATCAGCTCACTTTACCATTTGCAGCTTATAACTATTAGCCACCAGGGGTCACTACTAACCAAAAGCAGTCATTCTACTTGTAAATTGTGCCAATCGAGTGGAACAGCAGCCTAGGATTCACCACTGCTTCATCTCATTTTCCAAGAGAATGCAGATGTCAAGTGTTTTTGATGGTACGCCTGTGCATATTGAAATATTCAGAGCATATTCTGAATTTCAGTTAACACATCAGTAAGCATTTTGTCCATCTGTGAATTCAACCTTTTTTCTCAATCGGAATAGGCAAGGATAATGACAGATATATTTTACAATGTTAGAAAGTGCATCATTTTATTTAATTGTGTGAATAAAAGGAATTGCCTCCCCGTCGGGGAATTGATCCCCGGTCTCCTGCGTGACAGGCGGGGATACTGACCACTATACTAACGAGGACTTATTGGCATCAGTTAAACAGTGCTCACCTCCTTGGGGTTAAGGCATACCCTCGATCAATTCACAGTATTGTAATAGGCAGATTTGCTGCTTTTGGTTAGGACAAGTAATCTTTTTTCCTAAATATTACAATACAGAAATTCTTAGCCAAAAACAATCAGTTTTATCAAGAAATTATTTCATTGAAATAAATATCTATCTATCGATCTGTCTATCTGGCTATCTTTCTAACTATCAATATATATATTTATATATATCTATATATATATATATAATCAGCTCACTTTACCATTTGCAGCTTATAACTATTAGCCACCAGGGGTCACTACTAACCAAAAGCAGTCATTCTACTTGTAAATTGTGCCAATCGAGTGGAACAGCAGCCTAGGATTCACCACTGCTTCATCTCATTTTCCAAGAGAATGCAGATGTAAAGTGTTTTTGATGGTACGCCTGTGCATATTGAAATATTCAGAGCATATTCTGAATTTCAGTTAACACATCAGTAAGCATTTTGTCCATCTGTGAATTCAACCTTTTTTCTCAATCGGAATAGGCAAGGATAATGACAGATATATTTTACAATGTTAGAAAGTGCATCATTTTATTTAATTGTGTGAATAAAAGGAATTGCCTCCCCGTCGGGGAATTGATCCCCGGTCTCCGGCGTGACAGGCGGGGATACTGACCACTATACTAACGAGGACTTATTGGCATCAGTTAAACAGTGCTCACCTCCTTGGGGTTAAGGCATACCCTCGATCAATTCACAGTATTGTAATAGGCAGATTTGCTGCTTTTGGTTAGGACAAGTAATCTTTTTTCCTAAATATTACAATACAGAAATTCTTAGCCAAAAACAATCAGTTTTATCAAGAAATTATTTCATTGAAATAAATATCTATCTATCGATCTGTCTATCTGGCTATCTTTCTAACTATCAATATATATATTTATATATATCTATATATATATATATAATCAGCTCACTTTACCATTTGCAGCTTATAACTATTAGCCACCAGGGGTCACTACTAACCAAAAGCAGTCATTCTACTTGTAAATTGTGCCAATCGAGTGGAACAGCAGCCTAGGATTCACCACTGCTTCATCTCATTTTCCAAGAGAATGCAGATGTAAAGTGTTTTTGATGGTACGCCTGTGCATATTGAAATATTCAGAGCATATTCTGAATTTCAGTCAACACATCAGTAAGCATTTTGGCCATCAGTGAATTCAACCATTTTTCTCAATCAGAATAGGCAAGGATAATGACAGATATATTTTACAATGTTAGAAAGTGCATCATTTTATTTAATTGCGTGAATAAAAGAATCGCCTCCCCGTCGGGGAATTGAACCCCGGTCCCCCGCGTGACAGGCAGGGATACTGACCACTATACTAACGAGGACTTATTGGCATCAGTTAAACAGTGCTCACCTCCTTGGGGTTAAGGCATACCCTCGATCAATTCACAGTATTGTAATAGGCAGATTTGCTGCTTTTGGTTAGGACAAGTAATCTTTTTTCCTAAATATTACAATACAGAAATTCCTAGCCAAAAACAATCAGTTTTATCAAGAAATTATTTCATTGAAATAAATATCTATCTATCGATCTGTCTATCTGGCTATCTTTCTAACTATCAATATATATATTTATATATATCTATATATATATATATATAATCAGCTCACTTTATCATTTGCAGCTTATAACTATTAGCCACCAGGGGTCACTACTAACCAAAAGCAGTCATTCTACTTGTAAATTGTGCCAATCGAGTGGAACAGCAGCCTAGGATTCACCACTGATTCATCTCATTTTCCAAGAGAATGCAGATGTAAAGTGTTTTTGATGGTACGCCTGTGCATATTGAAATATTCAGAGCATATTCTGAATTTCAGTTAACACATCAGTAAGCATTTTGTCCATCTGTGAATTCAACCTTTTTTCTCAATCGGAATAGGCAAGGATAATGACAGATATATTTTACAATGTTAGAAAGTGCATCATTTTATTTAATTGTGTGAATAAAAGGAATTGCCTCCCCGTCGGGGAATTGATCCCCGGTCTCCTGCGTGACAGGCGGGGATACTGACCACTATACTAACGAGGACTTATTGGCATCAGTTAAACAGTGCTCACCTCCTTGGGGTTAAGGCATACCCTCGATCAATTCACAGTATTGTAATAGGCAGATTTGCTGCTTTTGGTTAGGACAAGTAATCTTTTTTCCTAAATATTACAATACAGAAATTCTTAGCCAAAAACAATCAGTTTTATCAAGAAATTATTTCATTGAAATAAATATCTATCTATCGATCTGTCTATCTGGCTATCTTTCTAACTATCAATATATATATTTATATATATCTATATATATATATATAATCAGCTCACTTTACCATTTGCAGCTTATAACTATTAGCCACCAGGGGTCACTACTAACCAAAAGCAGTCATTCTACTTGTAAATTGTGCCAATCGAGTGGAACAGCAGCCTAGGATTCACCACTGCTTCATCTCATTTTCCAAGAGAATGCAGATGTAAAGTGTTTTTGATGGTACGCCTGTGCATATTGAAATATTCAGAGCATATTCTGAATTTCAGTTAACACATCAGTAAGCATTTTGTCCATCAGTGAATTCAACCTTTTTTCTCAATCGGAATAAGCAAGGATAATGACAGATATATTTTACAATGTTAGAAAGTGCATCATTTTATTTAATTGTGTGAATAAAAGGAATCGCCTCCCCGTCGGGGAATTGAACCCCGGTCTCCCGCGTGACAGGCGGGGATACTGACCACTATACTAACGAGGACTTATTGGCATCAGTTAAACAGTGCTCACCTCCTTGGGGTTAAGGCATACCCTCGATCAATTCACAGTATTGTAATAGGCAGATTTGCTGCTTTTGGTTAGGACAAGTAATCTTTTTTCCTAAATATTACAATACAGAAATTCCTAGCCAAAAACAATCAGTTTTATCAAGAAATTATTTCATTGAAATAAATATCTATCTATCGATCTGTCTATCTGGCTATCTTTCTAACTATCAATATATATATTTATATATATCTATATATATATATATATATATAATCAGCTCACTTTATCATTTGCAGCTTATAACTATTAGCCACCAGGGGTCACTACTAACCAAAAGCAGTCATTCTACTTGTAAATTGTGCCAATCGAGTGGGACAGCAGCCTAGGATTCACCACTGCTTCATCTCATTTTCCAAGAGAATGCAGATGTCAAGTGTTTTTGATGGTACGCCTGTGCATATTGAAATATTCAGAGCATATTCTGAATTTCAGTTAACACATCAGTAAGCATTTTGTCCATCTGTGAATTCAACCTTTTTTCTCAATCGGAATAGGCAAGGATAATGACAGATATATTTTACAATGTTAGAAAGTGCATCATTTTATTTAATTGTGTGAATAAAAGGAATTGCCTCCCCGTCGGGGAATTGATCCCCGGTCTCCTGCGTGACAGGCGGGGATACTGACCACTATACTAACGAGGACTTATTGGCATCAGTTAAACAGTGCTCACCTCCTTGGGGTTAAGGCATACCCTCGATCAATTCACAGTATTGTAATAGGCAGATTTGCTGCTTTTGGTTAGGACAAGTAATCTTTTTTCCTAAATATTACAATACAGAAATTCTTAGCCAAAAACAATCAGTTTTATCAAGAAATTATTTCATTGAAATAAATATCTATCTATCGATCTGTCTATCTGGCTATCTTTCTAACTATCAATATATATATTTATATATATCTATATATATATATATATATAATCAGCTCACTTTATCATTTGCAGCTTATAACTATTAGCCACCAGGGGTCACTACTAACCAAAAGCAGTCATTCTACTTGTAAATTGTGCCAATCGAGTGGGACAGCAGCCTAGGATTCACCACTGCTTCATCTCATTTTCCAAGAGAATGCAGATGTCAAGTGTTTTTGATGGTACGCCTGTGCATATTGAAATATTCAGAGCATATTCTGAATTTCAGTTAACACATCAGTAAGCATTTTGTCCATCTGTGAATTCAACCTTTTTTCTCAATCGGAATAGGCAAGGATAATGACAGATATATTTTACAATGTTAGAAAGTGCATCATTTTATTTAATTGTGTGAATAAAAGGAATTGCCTCCCCGTCGGGGAATTGATCCCCGGTCTCCTGCGTGACAGGCGGGGATACTGACCACTATACTAACGAGGACTTATTGGCATCAGTTAAACAGTGCTCACCTCCTTGGGGTTAAGGCATACCCTCGATCAATTCACAGTATTGTAATAGGCAGATTTGCTGCTTTTGGTTAGGACAAGTAATCTTTTTTCCTAAATATTACAATACAGAAATTCCTAGCCAAAAACAATCAGTTTTATCAAGAAATTATTTCATTGAAATAAATATCTATCTATCGATCTGTCTATCTGGCTATCTTTCTAACTATCAATATATATATTTATATATATCTATATATATATATATATAATCAGCTCACTTTATCATTTGCAGCTTATAACTATTAGCCACCAGGGGTCACTACTAACCAAAAGCAGTCATTCTACTTGTAAATTGTGCCAATCGAGTGGGACAGCAGCCTAGGATTCACCACTGCTTCATCTCATTTTCCAAGAGAATGCAGATGTCAAGTGTTTTTGATGGTACGCCTGTGCATATTGAAATATTCAGAGCATATTCTGAATTTCAGTTAACACATCAGTAAGCATTTTGTCCATCTGTGAATTCAACCTTTTTTCTCAATCGGAATAGGCAAGGATAATGACAGATATATTTTACAATGTTAGAAAGTGCATCATTTTATTTAATTGTGTGAATAAAAGGAATTGCCTCCCCGTCGGGGAATTGATCCCCGGTCTCCTGCGTGACAGGCGGGGATACTGACCACTATACTAACGAGGACTTATTGGCATCAGTTAAACAGTGCTCACCTCCTTGGGGTTAAGGCATACCCTCGATCAATTCACAGTATTGTAATAGGCAAATTTGCTGCTTTTGGTTAGGACAAGTATTCTTTTTTCCTAAATATTACAATACAGAAATTCCTAGCCAAAAACAATCAGTTTTATCAAGAAATTATTTCATTGAAATAAATATCTATCTATCGATCTGTCTATCTGGCTATCTTTCTAACTATCAATATATATATTTATATATATCTATATATATATATATATATATAATCAGCTCACTTTACCATTTGCAGCTTATAACTATTAGCCACCAGGGGTCACTACTAACCAAAAGCAGTCATTCTACTTGTAAATTGTGCCAATCGAGTGGAACAGCAGCCTAGGATTCACCACTGCTTCATCTCATTTTCCAAGAGAATGCAGATGTAAAGTGTTTTTGATGGTACGCCTGTGCATATTGAAATATTCAGAGCATATTCTGAATTTCAGTTAACACATCAGTAAGCATTTTGTCCATCTGTGAATTCAACCTTTTTTCTCAATCGGAATAGGCAAGGATAATGACAGATATATTTTACAATGTTAGAAAGTGCATCATTTTATTTAATTGTGTGAATAAAAGGAATTGCCTCCCCGTCGGGGAATTGAGCCCCGGTCTCCTGCGTGACAGGCGGGGATACTGACCACTATACTAACGAGGACTTATTGGCATCAGTTAAACAGTGCTCACCTCCTTGGGGTTAAGGCATACCCTCGATCAATTCACAGTATTGTAATAGGCAGATTTGCTGCTTTTGGTTAGGACAAGTAATCTTTTTTCCTAAATATTACAATACAGAAATTCTTAGCCAAAAACAATCAGTTTTATCAATAAATTATTTCATTGAAATAAATATCTATCTATCGATCTGTCTATCTGGCTATCTTTCTAACTATCAATATATATATTTATATATATCTATATATATATATATAATCAGCTCACTTTACCATTTGCAGCTTATAACTATTAGCCACCAGGGGTCACTACTAACCAAAAGCAGTCATTCTACTTGTAAATTGTGCCAATCGAGTGGAACAGCAGCCTAGGATTCACCACTGCTTCATCTCATTTTCCAAGAGAATGCAGATGTAAAGTGTTTTTGATGGTACGCCTGTGCATATTGAAATATTCAGAGCATATTCTGAATTTCAGTTAACACATCAGTAAGCATTTTGGCCATCAGTGAATTCAACCATTTTTCTCAATCAGAATAGGCAAGGATAATGACAGATATATTTTACAATGTTAGAAAGTGCATCATTTTATTTAATTGCGTGAATAAAAGAATCGCCTCCCCGTCGGGGAATTGAACCCCGGTCTCCCGCGTGACAGGCGGGGATACTGACCACTATACTAACGAGGACTTATTGGCATCAGTTAAACAGTGCTCACCTCCTTGGGGTTAAGGCATACCCTCGATCAATTCACAGTATTGTAATAGGCAGATTTGCTGCTTTTGGTTAGGACAAGTAATCTTTTTTCCTAAATATTACAATACAGAAATTCTTAGCCAAAAACAATCAGTTTTATCAAGAAATTATTTCATTGAAATAAATATCTATCTATCGATCTGTCTATCTGGCTATCTTTCTAACTATCAATATATATATTTATATATATCTATATATATATATATATAATCAGCTCACTTTATCATTTGCAGCTTATAACTATTAGCCACCAGGGGTCACTACTAACCAAAAGCAGTCATTCTACTTGTAAATTGTGCCAATCGAGTGGGACAGCAGCCTAGGATTCACCACTGCTTCATCTCATTTTCCAAGAGAATGCAGATGTCAAGTGTTTTTGATGGTACGCCTGTGCATATTGAAATATTCAGAGCATATTCTGAATTTCAGTTAACACATCAGTAAGCATTTTGTCCATCTGTGAATTCAACCTTTTTTCTCAATCGGAATAGGCAAGGATAATGACAGATATATTTTACAATGTTAGAAAGTGCATCATTTTATTTAATTGTGTGAATAAAAGGAATTGCCTCCCCGTCGGGGAATTGATCCCCGGTCTCCTGCGTGACAGGCGGGGATACTGACCACTATACTAACGAGGACTTATTGGCATCAGTTAAACAGTGCTCACCTCCTTGGGGTTAAGGCATACCCTCGATCAATTCACAGTATTGTAATAGGCAGATTTGCTGCTTTTGGTTAGGACAAGTAATCTTTTTTCCTAAATATTACAATACAGAAATTCTTAGCCAAAAACAATCAGTTTTATCAAGAAATTATTTCATTGAAATAAATATCTATCTATCGATCTGTCTATCTGGCTATCTTTCTAACTATCAATATATATATTTATATATATCTATATATATATATATAATCAGCTCACTTTACCATTTGCAGCTTATAACTATTAGCCACCAGGGGTCACTACTAACCAAAAGCAGTCATTCTACTTGTAAATTGTGCCAATCGAGTGGAACAGCAGCCTAGGATTCACCACTGCTTCATCTCATTTTCCAAGAGAATGCAGATGTCAAGTGTTTTTGATGGTACGCCTGTGCATATTGAAATATTCAGAGCATATTCTGAATTTCAGTTAACACATCAGTAAGCATTTTGTCCATCTGTGAATTCAACCTTTTTTCTCAATCGGAATAGGCAAGGATAATGACAGATATATTTTACAATGTTAGAAAGTGCATCATTTTATTTAATTGTGTGAATAAAAGGAATTGCCTCCCCGTCGGGGAATTGATCCCCGGTCTCCTGCGTGACAGGCGGGGATACTGACCACTATACTAACGAGTACTTATTGGCATCAGTTAAACAGTGCTCACCTCCTTGGGGTTAAGGCATACCCTCGATCAATTCACAGTATTGTAATAGGCAGATTTGCTGCTTTTGGTTAGGACAAGTAATCTTTTTTCCTAAATATTACAATACAGAAATTCTTAGCCAAAAACAATCAGTTTTATCAAGAAATTATTTCATTGAAATAAATATCTATCTATCGATCTGTCTATCTGGCTATCTTTCTAACTATCAATATATATATTTATATATATCTATATATATATATATAATCAGCTCACTTTACCATTTGCAGCTTATAACTATTAGCCAACAGGGGTCACTACTAAACAAAAGCAGTCATTCTACTTGTAAATTGTGCCAATCGAGTGGAACAGCAGCCTAGGATTCACCACTGCTTCATCTCATTTTCCAAGAGAATGCAGATGTAAAGTGTTTTTGATGGTACGCCTGTGCATATTGAAATATTCAGAGCATATTCTGAATTTCAGTTAACACATCAGTAAGCATTTTGGCCATCAGTGAATTCAACCATTTTTCTCAATCAGAATAGGCAAGGATAATGACAGATATATTTTACAATGTTAGAAAGTGCATCATTTTATTTAATTGCGTGAATAAAAGAATCGCCTCCCCGTCGGGGAATTGAACCCCGGTCTCCCGCGTGACAGGCGGGGATACTGACCACTATACTAACGAGGACTTATTGGCATCAGTTAAACAGTGCTCACCTCCTTGGGGTTAAGGCATACCCTCGATCAATTCACAGTATTGTAATAGGCAGATTTGCTGCTTTTGGTTAGGACAAGTAATCTTTTTTCCTAAATATTACAATACAGAAATTCCTAGCCAAAAACAATCAGTTTTATCAAGAAATTATTTCATTGAAATAAATATCTATCTATCGATCTGTCTATCTGGCTATCTTTCTAACTATCAATATATATATTTATATATATCTATATATATATATATATAATCAGCTCACTTTATCATTTGCAGCTTATAACTATTAGCCACCAGGGGTCACTACTAACCAAAAGCAGTCATTCTACTTGTAAATTGTGCCAATCGAGTGGAACAGCAGCCTAGGATTCACCACTGCTTCATCTCATTTTCCAAGAGAATGCAGATGTAAAGTGTTTTTGATGGTACGCCTGTGCATATTGAAATATTCAGAGCATATTCTGAATTTCAGTTAACACATCAGTAAGCATTTTGTCCATCTGTGAATTCAACCTTTTTTCTCAATCGGAATAGGCAAGGATAATGACAGATATATTTTACAATGTTAGAAAGTGCATCATTTTATTTAATTGTGTGAATAAAAGGAATTGCATCCCCGTCGGGGAATTGATCCCCGGTCTCCTGCGTGACAGGCGGGGATACTGACCACTATACTAACGAGGACTTATTGGCATCAGTTAAACAGTGCTCACCTCCTTGGGGTTAAGGCATACCCTCGATCAATTCACAGTATTGTAATAGGCAGATTTGCTGCTTTTGGTTAGGACAAGTAATCTTTTTTCCTAAATATTACAATACAGAAATTCTTAGCCAAAAACAATCAGTTTTATCAAGAAATTATTTCATTGAAATAAATATCTATCTATCGATCTGTCTATCTGGCTATCTTTCTAACTATCAATATATATATTTATATATATCTATATATATATATATAATCAGCTCACTTTACCATTTGCAGCTTATAACTATTAGCCACCAGGGGTCACTACTAACCAAAAGCAGTCATTCTACTTGTAAATTGTGCCAATCGAGTGGAACAGCAGCCTAGGATTCACCACTGCTTCATCTCATTTTCCAAGAGAATGCAGATGTAAAGTGTTTTTGATGGTACGCCTGTGCATATTGAAATATTCAGAGCATATTCTGAATTTCAGTTAACACATCAGTAAGCATTTTGTCCATCAGTGAATTCAACCTTTTTTCTCAATCGGAATAGGCAAGGATAATGACAGATATATTTTACAATGTTAGAAAGTGCATCATTTTATTTAATTGTGTGAATAAAAGGAATCGCCTCCCCGTCGGGGAATTGAACCCCGGTCTCCCGCGTGACAGGCGGGGATACTGACCACTATACTAACGAGGACTTATTGGCATCAGTTAAACAGTGCTCACCTCCTTGGGGTTAAGGCATACCCTCGATCAATTCACAGTATTGTAATAGGCAGATTTGCTGCTTTTGGTTAGGACAAGTAATCTTTTTTCCTAAATATTACAATACAGAAATTCCTAGCCAAAAACAATCAGTTTTATCAAGAAATTATTTCATTGAAATAAATATCTATCTATCGATCTGTCTATCTGGCTATCTTTCTAACTATCAATATATATATTTATATATATATATATATATATAATCAGCTCACTTTATCATTTGCAGCTTATAACTATTAGCCACCAGGGGTCACTACTAACCAAAAGCAGTCATTCTACTTGTAAATTGTGCCAATCGAGTGGGACAGCAGCCTAGGATTCACCACTGCTTCATCTCATTTTCCAAGAGAATGCAGATGTCAAGTGTTTTTGATGGTACGCCTGTGCATATTGAAATATTCAGAGCATATTCTGAATTTCAGTTAACACATCAGTAAGCATTTTGTCCATCTGTGAATTCAACCTTTTTTCTCAATCGGAATAGGCAAGGATAATGACAGATATATTTTACAATGTTAGAAAGTGCATCATTTTATTTAATTGTGTGAATAAAAGGAATTGCCTCCCCGTCGGGGAATTGATCCCCGGTCTCCTGCGTGACAGGCGGGGATACTGACCACTATACTAACGAGGACTTATTGGCATCAGTTAAACAGTGCTCACCTCCTTGGGGTTAAGGCATACCCTCGATCAATTCACAGTATTGTAATAGGCAGATTTGCTGCTTTTGGTTAGGACAAGTAATCTTTTTTCCTAAATATTACAATACAGAAATTCCTAGCCAAAAACAATCAGTTTTATCAAGAAATTATTTCATTGAAATAAATATCTATCTATCGATCTGTCTATCTGGCTATCTTTCTAACTATCAATATATATATTTATATATATCTATATATATATATATATAATCAGCTCACTTTATCATTTGCAGCTTATAACTATTAGCCACCAGGGGTCACTACTAACCAAAAGCAGTCATTCTACTTGTAAATTGTGCCAATCGAGTGGGACAGCAGCCTAGGATTCACCACTGCTTCATCTCATTTTCCAAGAGAATGCAGATGTCAAGTGTTTTTGATGGTACGCCTGTGCATATTGAAATATTCAGAGCATATTCTGAATTTCAGTTAACACATCAGTAAGCATTTTGTCCATCTGTGAATTCAACCTTTTTTCTCAATCGGAATAGGCAAGGATAATGACAGATATATTTTACAATGTTAGAAAGTGCATCATTTTATTTAATTGTGTGAATAAAAGGAATTGCCTCCCCGTCGGGGAATTGATCCCCGGTCTCCTGCGTGACAGGCGGGGATACTGACCACTATACTAACGAGGACTTATTGGCATCAGTTAAACAGTGCTCACCTCCTTGGGGTTAAGGCATACCCTCGATCAATTCACAGTATTGTAATAGGCAAATTTGCTGCTTTTGGTTAGGACAAGTAATCTTTTTTCCTAAATATTACAATACAGAAATTCCTAGCCAAAAACAATCAGTTTTATCAAGAAATTATTTCATTGAAATAAATATCTATCTATCGATCTGTCTATCTGGCTATCTTTCTAACTATCAATATATATATTTATATATATCTATATATATATATATATATATATAATCAGCTCACTTTATCATTTGCAGCTTATAACTATTAGCCACCAGGGGTCACTACTAACCAAAAGCAGTCATTCTACTTGTAAATTGTGCCAATCGAGTGGAACAGCAGCCTAGGATTCACCACTGCTTCATCTCATTTTCCAAGAGAATGCAGATGTAAAGTGTTTTTGATGGTACGCCTGTGCATATTGAAATATTCAGAGCATATTCTGAATTTCAGTTAACACATCAGTAAGCATTTTGTCCATCTGTGAATTCAACCTTTTTTCTCAATCGGAATAGGCCAGGATAATGACAGATATATTTTACAATGTTAGAAAGTGCATCATTTTATTTAATTGTGTGAATAAAAGGAATTGCCTCCCCGTCGGGGAATTGAGCCCCGGTCTCCTGCGTGACAGGCGGGGATACTGACCACTATACTAACGAGGACTTATTGGCATCAGTTAAACAGTGCTCACCTCCTTGGGGTTAAGGCATACCCTCGATCAATTCACAGTATTGTAATAGGCAGATTTGCTGCTTTTGGTTAGGACAAGTAATCTTTTTTCCTAAATATTACAATACAGAAATTCTTAGCCAAAAACAATCAGTTTTATCAATAAATTATTTCATTGAAATAAATATCTATCTATCGATCTGTCTATCTGGCTATCTTTCTAACTATCAATATATATATTTATATATATCTATATATATATATATAATCAGCTCACTTTACCATTTGCAGCTTATAACTATTAGCCACCAGGGGTCACTACTAACCAAAAGCAGTCATTCTACTTGTAAATTGTGCCAATCGAGTGGAACAGCAGCCTAGGATTCACCACTGCTTCATCTCATTTTCCAAGAGAATGCAGATGTAAAGTGTTTTTGATGGTACGCCTGTGCATATTGAAATATTCAGAGCATATTCTGAATTTCAGTTAACACATCAGTAAGCATTTTGGCCATCAGTGAATTCAACCATTTTTCTCAATCAGAATAGGCAAGGATAATGACAGATATATTTTACAATGTTAGAAAGTGCATCATTTTATTTAATTGCGTGAATAAAAGAATCGCCTCCCCGTCGGGGAATTGAACCCCGGTCTCCCGCGTGACAGGCGGGGATACTGACCACTATACTAACGAGGACTTATTGGCATCAGTTAAACAGTGCTCACCTCCTTGGGGTTAAGGCATACCCTCGATCAATTCACAGTATTGTAATAGGCAGATTTGCTGCTTTTGGTTAGGACAAGTAATCTTTTTTCCTAAATATTACAATACAGAAATTCTTAGCCAAAAACAATCAGTTTTATCAAGAAATTATTTCATTGAAATAAATATCTATCTATCGATCTGTCTATCTGGCTATCTTTCTAACTATCAATATATATATTTATATATATCTATATATATATATATATAATCAGCTCACTTTATCATTTGCAGCTTATAACTATTAGCCACCAGGGGTCACTACTAACCAAAAGCAGTCATTCTACTTGTAAATTGTGCCAATCGAGTGGGACAGCAGCCTAGGATTCACCACTGCTTCATCTCATTTTCCAAGAGAATGCAGATGTCAAGTGTTTTTGATGGTACGCCTGTGCATATTGAAATATTCAGAGCATATTCTGAATTTCAGTTAACACATCAGTAAGCATTTTGTCCATCTGTGAATTCAACCTTTTTTCTCAATCGGAATAGGCAAGGATAATGACAGATATATTTTACAATGTTAGAAAGTGCATCATTTTATTTAATTGTGTGAATAAAAGGAATTGCCTCCCCGTCGGGGAATTGATCCCCGGTCTCCTGCGTGACAGGCGGGGATACTGACCACTATACTAACGAGGACTTATTGGCATCAGTTAAACAGTGCTCACCTCCTTGGGGTTAAGGCATACCCTCGATCAATTCACAGTATTGTAATAGGCAGATTTGCTGCTTTTGGTTAGGACAAGTAATCTTTTTTCCTAAATATTACAATACAGAAATTCTTAGCCAAAAACAATCAGTTTTATCAAGAAATTATTTCATTGAAATAAATATCTATCTATCGATCTGTCTATCTGGCTATCTTTCTAACTATCAATATATATATTTATATATATCTATATATATATATATAATCAGCTCACTTTACCATTTGCAGCTTATAACTATTAGCCAACAGGGGTCACTACTAAACAAAAGCAGTCATTCTACTTGTAAATTGTGCCAATCGAGTGGAACAGCAGCCTAGGATTCACCACTGCTTCATCTCATTTTCCAAGAGAATGCAGATGTAAAGTGTTTTTGATGGTACGCCTGTGCATATTGAAATATTCAGAGCATATTCTGAATTTCAGTTAACACATCAGTAAGCATTTTGGCCATCAGTGAATTCAACCATTTTTCTCAATCAGAATAGGCAAGGATAATGACAGATATATTTTACAATGTTAGAAAGTGCATCATTTTATTTAATTGCGTGAATAAAAGAATCGCCTCCCCGTCGGGGAATTGAACCCCGGTCTCCCGCGTGACAGGCGGGGATACTGACCACTATACTAACGAGGACTTATTGGCATCAGTTAAACAGTGCTCACCTCCTTGGGGTTAAGGCATACCCTCGATCAATTCACAGTATTGTAATAGGCAGATTTGCTGCTTTTGGTTAGGACAAGTAATCTTTTTTCCTAAATATTACAATACAGAAATTCCTAGCCAAAAACAATCAGTTTTATCAAGAAATTATTTCATTGAAATAAATATCTATCTATCGATCTGTCTATCTGGCTATCTTTCTAACTATCAATATATATATTTATATATATCTATATATATATATATATAATCAGCTCACTTTATCATTTGCAGCTTATAACTATTAGCCACCAGGGGTCACTACTAACCAAAAGCAGTCATTCTACTTGTAAATTGTGCCAATCGAGTGGAACAGCAGCCTAGGATTCACCACTGCTTCATCTCATTTTCCAAGAGAATGCAGATGTAAAGTGTTTTTGATGGTACGCCTGTGCATATTGAAATATTCAGAGCATATTCTGAATTTCAGTTAACACATCAGTAAGCATTTTGTCCATCTGTGAATTCAACCTTTTTTCTCAATCGGAATAGGCAAGGATAATGACAGATATATTTTACAATGTTAGAAAGTGCATCATTTTATTTAATTGTGTGAATAAAAGGAATTGCATCCCCGTCGGGGAATTGATCCCCGGTCTCCTGCGTGACAGGCGGGGATACTGACCACTATACTAACGAGGACTTATTGGCATCAGTTAAACAGTGCTCACCTCCTTGGGGTTAAGGCATACCCTCGATCAATTCACAGTATTGTAATAGGCAGATTTGCTGCTTTTGGTTAGGACAAGTAATCTTTTTTCCTAAATATTACAATACAGAAATTCTTAGCCAAAAACAATCAGTTTTATCAAGAAATTATTTCATTGAAATAAATATCTATCTATCGATCTGTCTATCTGGCTATCTTTCTAACTATCAATATATATATTTATATATATCTATATATATATATATAATCAGCTCACTTTACCATTTGCAGCTTATAACTATTAGCCACCAGGGGTCACTACTAACCAAAAGCAGTCATTCTACTTGTAAATTGTGCCAATCGAGTGGAACAGCAGCCTAGGATTCACCACTGCTTCATCTCATTTTCCAAGAGAATGCAGATGTAAAGTGTTTTTGATGGTACGCCTGTGCATATTGAAATATTCAGAGCATATTCTGAATTTCAGTTAACACATCAGTAAGCATTTTGTCCATCAGTGAATTCAACCTTTTTTCTCAATCGGAATAGGCAAGGATAATGACAGATATATTTTACAATGTTAGAAAGTGCATCATTTTATTTAATTGTGTGAATAAAAGGAATCGCCTCCCCGTCGGGGAATTGAACCCCGGTCTCCCGCGTGACAGGCGGGGATACTGACCACTATACTAACGAGGACTTATTGGCATCAGTTAAACAGTGCTCACCTCCTTGGGGTTAAGGCATACCCTCGATCAATTCACAGTATTGTAATAGGCAGATTTGCTGCTTTTGGTTAGGACAAGTAATCTTTTTTCCTAAATATTACAATACAGAAATTCCTAGCCAAAAACAATCAGTTTTATCAAGAAATTATTTCATTGAAATAAATATCTATCTATCGATCTGTCTATCTGGCTATCTTTCTAACTATCAATATATATATTTATATATATATATATATATATAATCAGCTCACTTTATCATTTGCAGCTTATAACTATTAGCCACCAGGGGTCACTACTAACCAAAAGCAGTCATTCTACTTGTAAATTGTGCCAATCGAGTGGGACAGCAGCCTAGGATTCACCACTGCTTCATCTCATTTTCCAAGAGAATGCAGATGTCAAGTGTTTTTGATGGTACGCCTGTGCATATTGAAATATTCAGAGCATATTCTGAATTTCAGTTAACACATCAGTAAGCATTTTGTCCATCTGTGAATTCAACCTTTTTTCTCAATCGGAATAGGCAAGGATAATGACAGATATATTTTACAATGTTAGAAAGTGCATCATTTTATTTAATTGTGTGAATAAAAGGAATTGCCTCCCCGTCGGGGAATTGATCCCCGGTCTCCTGCGTGACAGGCGGGGATACTGACCACTATACTAACGAGGACTTATTGGCATCAGTTAAACAGTGCTCACCTCCTTGGGGTTAAGGCATACCCTCGATCAATTCACAGTATTGTAATAGGCAGATTTGCTGCTTTTGGTTAGGACAAGTAATCTTTTTTCCTAAATATTACAATACAGAAATTCTTAGCCAAAAACAATCAGTTTTATCAAGAAATTATTTCATTGAAATAAATATCTATCTATCGATCTGTCTATCTGGCTATCTTTCTAACTATCAATATATATATTTATATATATCTATATATATATATATATATAATCAGCTCACTTTATCATTTGCAGCTTATAACTATTAGCCACCAGGGGTCACTACTAACCAAAAGCAGTCATTCTACTTGTAAATTGTGCCAATCGAGTGGGACAGCAGCCTAGGATTCACCACTGCTTCATCTCATTTTCCAAGAGAATGCAGATGTCAAGTGTTTTTGATGGTACGCCTGTGCATATTGAAATATTCAGAGCATATTCTGAATTTCAGTTAACACATCAGTAAGCATTTTGTCCATCTGTGAATTCAACCTTTTTTCTCAATCGGAATAGGCAAGGATAATGACAGATATATTTTACAATGTTAGAAAGTGCATCATTTTATTTAATTGTGTGAATAAAAGGAATTGCCTCCCCGTCGGGGAATTGATCCCCGGTCTCCTGCGTGACAGGCGGGGATACTGACCACTATACTAACGAGGACTTATTGGCATCAGTTAAACAGTGCTCACCTCCTTGGGGTTAAGGCATACCCTCGATCAATTCACAGTATTGTAATAGGCAGATTTGCTGCTTTTGGTTAGGACAAGTAATCTTTTTTCCTAAATATTACAATACAGAAATTCCTAGCCAAAAACAATCAGTTTTATCAAGAAATTATTTCATTGAAATAAATATCTATCTATCGATCTGTCTATCTGGCTATCTTTCTAACTATCAATATATATATTTATATATATCTATATATATATATATATAATCAGCTCACTTTATCATTTGCAGCTTATAACTATTAGCCACCAGGGGTCACTACTAACCAAAAGCAGTCATTCTACTTGTAAATTGTGCCAATCGAGTGGGACAGCAGCCTAGGATTCACCACTGCTTCATCTCATTTTCCAAGAGAATGCAGATGTCAAGTGTTTTTGATGGTACGCCTGTGCATATTGAAATATTCAGAGCATATTCTGAATTTCAGTTAACACATCAGTAAGCATTTTGTCCATCTGTGAATTCAACCTTTTTTCTCAATCGGAATAGGCAAGGATAATGACAGATATATTTTACAATGTTAGAAAGTGCATCATTTTATTTAATTGTGTGAATAAAAGGAATTGCCTCCCCGTCGGGGAATTGATCCCCGGTCTCCTGCGTGACAGGCGGGGATACTGACCACTATACTAACGAGGACTTATTGGCATCAGTTAAACAGTGCTCACCTCCTTGGGGTTAAGGCATACCCTCGATCAATTCACAGTATTGTAATAGGCAAATTTGCTGCTTTTGGTTAGGACAAGTAATCTTTTTTCCTAAATATTACAATACAGAAATTCCTAGCCAAAAACAATCAGTTTTATCAAGAAATTATTTCATTGAAATAAATATCTATCTATCGATCTGTCTATCTGGCTATCTTTCTAACTATCAATATATATATTTATATATATCTATATATATATATATATATATATAATCAGCTCACTTTATCATTTGCAGCTTATAACTATTAGCCACCAGGGGTCACTACTAACCAAAAGCAGTCATTCTACTT
Source organism: Lissotriton helveticus (assembly GCF_964261635.1). Taxonomy (NCBI): domain Eukaryota; kingdom Metazoa; phylum Chordata; class Amphibia; order Caudata; family Salamandridae; genus Lissotriton; species Lissotriton helveticus. Next base: position 340,121,335 of record NC_136058.1, on the reverse strand, counting down.
GTAAATTGTGCCAATCGAGTGGAACAGCAGCCTAGGATTCACCACTGCTTCATCTCATTTTCCAAGAGAATGCAGATGTAAAGTGTTTTTGATGGTACGCCTGTGCATATTGAAATATTCAGAGCATATTCTGAATTTCAGTTAACACATCAGTAAGCATTTTGTCCATCTGTGAATTCAACCTTTTTTCTCAATCGGAATAGGCCAGGATAATGACAGATATATTTTACAATGTTAGAAAGTGCATCATTTTATTTAATTGTGTGAATAAAAGGAATTGCCTCCCCGTCGGGGAATTGAGCCCCGGTCTCCTGCGTGACAGGCGGGGATACTGACCACTATACTAACGAGGACTTATTGGCATCAGTTAAACAGTGCTCACCTCCTTGGGGTTAAGGCATACCCTCGATCAATTCACAGTATTGTAATAGGCAGATTTGCTGCTTTTGGTTAGGACAAGTAATCTTTTTTCCTAAATATTACAATACAGAAATTCTTAGCCAAAAACAATCAGTTTTATCAATAAATTATTTCATTGAAATAAATATCTATCTATCGATCTGTCTATCTGGCTATCTTTCTAACTATCAATATATATATTTATATATATCTATATATATATATATAATCAGCTCACTTTACCATTTGCAGCTTATAACTATTAGCCACCAGGGGTCACTACTAACCAAAAGCAGTCATTCTACTTGTAAATTGTGCCAATCGAGTGGAACAGCAGCCTAGGATTCACCACTGCTTCATCTCATTTTCCAAGAGAATGCAGATGTAAAGTGTTTTTGATGGTACGCCTGTGCATATTGAAATATTCAGAGCATATTCTGAATTTCAGTTAACACATCAGTAAGCATTTTGGCCATCAGTGAATTCAACCATTTTTCTCAATCAGAATAGGCAAGGATAATGACAGATATATTTTACAATGTTAGAAAGTGCATCATTTTATTTAATTGCGTGAATAAAAGAATCGCCTCCCCGTCGGGGAATTGAACCCCGGTCTCCCGCGTGACAGGCGGGGATACTGACCACTATACTAACGAGGACTTATTGGCATCAGTTAAACAGTGCTCACCTCCTTGGGGTTAAGGCATACCCTCGATCAATTCACAGTATTGTAATAGGCAGATTTGCTGCTTTTGGTTAGGACAAGTAATCTTTTTTCCTAAATATTACAATACAGAAATTCTTAGCCAAAAACAATCAGTTTTATCAAGAAATTATTTCATTGAAATAAATATCTATCTATCGATCTGTCTATCTGGCTATCTTTCTAACTATCAATATATATATTTATATATATCTATATATATATATATATAATCAGCTCACTTTATCATTTGCAGCTTATAACTATTAGCCACCAGGGGTCACTACTAACCAAAAGCAGTCATTCTACTTGTAAATTGTGCCAATCGAGTGGGACAGCAGCCTAGGATTCACCACTGCTTCATCTCATTTTCCAAGAGAATGCAGATGTCAAGTGTTTTTGATGGTACGCCTGTGCATATTGAAATATTCAGAGCATATTCTGAATTTCAGTTAACACATCAGTAAGCATTTTGTCCATCTGTGAATTCAACCTTTTTTCTCAATCGGAATAGGCAAGGATAATGACAGATATATTTTACAATGTTAGAAAGTGCATCATTTTATTTAATTGTGTGAATAAAAGGAATTGCCTCCCCGTCGGGGAATTGATCCCCGGTCTCCTGCGTGACAGGCGGGGATACTGACCACTATACTAACGAGGACTTATTGGCATCAGTTAAACAGTGCTCACCTCCTTGGGGTTAAGGCATACCCTCGATCAATTCACAGTATTGTAATAGGCAGATTTGCTGCTTTTGGTTAGGACAAGTAATCTTTTTTCCTAAATATTACAATACAGAAATTCCTAGCCAAAAACAATCAGTTTTATCAAGAAATTATTTCATTGAAATAAATATCTATCTATCGATCTGTCTATCTGGCTATCTTTCTAACTATCAATATATATATTTATATATATCTATATATATATATATATAATCAGCTCACTTTATCATTTGCAGCTTATAACTATTAGCCACCAGGGGTCACTACTAACCAAAAGCAGTCATTCTACTTGTAAATTGTGCCAATCGAGTGGGACAGCAGCCTAGGATTCACCACTGCTTCATCTCATTTTCCAAGAGAATGCAGATGTCAAGTGTTTTTGATGGTACGCCTGTGCATATTGAAATATTCAGAGCATATTCTGAATTTCAGTTAACACATCAGTAAGCATTTTGTCCATCTGTGAATTCAACCTTTTTTCTCAATCGGAATAGGCAAGGATAATGACAGATATATTTTACAATGTTAGAAAGTGCATCATTTTATTTAATTGTGTGAATAAAAGGAATTGCCTCCCCGTCGGGGAATTGATCCCCGGTCTCCTGCGTGACAGGCGGGGATACTGACCACTATACTAACGAGGACTTATTGGCATCAGTTAAACAGTGCTCACCTCCTTGGGGTTAAGGCATACCCTCGATCAATTCACAGTATTGTAATAGGCAGATTTGCTGCTTTTGGTTAGGACAAGTAATCTTTTTTCCTAAATATTACAATACAGAAATTCTTAGCCAAAAACAATCAGTTTTATCAAGAAATTATTTCATTGAAATAAATATCTATCTATCGATCTGTCTATCTGGCTATCTTTCTAACTATCAATATATATATTTATATATATCTATATATATATATATATAATCAGCTCACTTTATCATTTGCAGCTTATAACTATTAGCCACCAGGGGTCACTACTAACCAAAAGCAGTCATTCTACTTGTAAATTGTGCCAATCGAGTGGGACAGCAGCCTAGGATTCACCACTGCTTCATCTCATTTTCCAAGAGAATGCAGATGTCAAGTGTTTTTGATGGTACGCCTGTGCATATTGAAATATTCAGAGCATATTCTGAATTTCAGTTAACACATCAGTAAGCATTTTGTCCATCTGTGAATTCAACCTTTTTTCTCAATCGGAATAGGCAAGGATAATGACAGATATATTTTACAATGTTAGAAAGTGCATCATTTTATTTAATTGTGTGAATAAAAGGAATTGCCTCCACGTCGGGGAATTGATCCCCGGTCTCCTGCGTGACAGGCGGGGATACTGACCAATATACTAACGAGGACTTATCGGCATCAGTTAAACAGTGCTCACCTCCTTGGGGTTAAGGCATACCCTCGATCAATTCACAGTATTGTAATAGGCAGATTTGCTGCTTTTGGTTAGGACAAGTAATCTTTTTTCCTAAATATTACAATACAGAAATTCTTAGCCAAAAACAATCAGTTTTATCAAGAAATTATTTCATTGAAATAAATATCTATCTATCGATCTGTCTATCTGGCTATCTTTCTAACTATCAATATATATATTTATATATATCTATATATATATATATAATCAGCTCACTTTACCATTTGCAGCTTATAACTATTAGCCACCAGGGGTCACTACTAACCAAAAGCAGTCATTCTACTTGTAAATTGTGCCAATCGAGTGGAACAGCAGCCTAGGATTCACCACTGCTTCATCTCATTTTCCAAGAGAATGCAGATGTCAAGTGTTTTTGATGGTACGCCTGTGCATATTGAAATATTCAGAGCATATTCTGAATTTCAGTTAACACATCAGTAAGCATTTTGTCCATCTGTGAATTCAACCTTTTTTCTCAATCGGAATAGGCAAGGATAATGACAGATATATTTTACAATGTTAGAAAGTGCATCATTTTATTTAATTGTGTGAATAAAAGGAATTGCCTCCCCGTCGGGGAATTGATCCCCGGTCTCCTGCGTGACAGGCGGGGATACTGACCACTATACTAACGAGGACTTATTGGCATCAGTTAAACAGTGCTCACCTCCTTGGGGTTAAGGCATACCCTCGATCAATTCACAGTATTGTAATAGGCAGATTTGCTGCTTTTGGTTAGGACAAGTAATCTTTTTTCCTAAATATTACAATACAGAAATTCTTAGCCAAAAACAATCAGTTTTATCAAGAAATTATTTCATTGAAATAAATATCTATCTATCGATCTGTCTATCTGGCTATCTTTCTAACTATCAATATATATATTTATATATATCTATATATATATATATAATCAGCTCACTTTACCATTTGCAGCTTATAACTATTAGCCACCAGGGGTCACTACTAACCAAAAGCAGTCATTCTACTTGTAAATTGTGCCAATCGAGTGGAACAGCAGCCTAGGATTCACCACTGCTTCATCTCATTTTCCAAGAGAATGCAGATGTCAAGTGTTTTTGATGGTACGCCTGTGCATATTGAAATATTCAGAGCATATTCTGAATTTCAGTTAACACATCAGTAAGCATTTTGTCCATCTGTGAATTCAACCTTTTTTCTCAATCGGAATAGGCAAGGATAATGACAGATATATTTTACAATGTTAGAAAGTGCATCATTTTATTTAATTGTGTGAATAAAAGGAATTGCCTCCCCGTCGGGGAATTGATCCCCGGTCTCCTGCGTGACAGGCGGGGATACTGACCACTATACTAACGAGGACTTATTGGCATCAGTTAAACAGTGCTCACCTCCTTGGGGTTAAGGCATACCCTCGATCAATTCACAGTATTGTAATAGGCAGATTTGCTGCTTTTGGTTAGGACAAGTAATCTTTTTTCCTAAATATTACAATACAGAAATTCCTAGCCAAAAACAATCAGTTTTATCAAGAAATTATTTCATTGAAATAAATATCTATCTATCGATCTGTCTATCTGGCTATCTTTCTAACTATCAATATATATATTTATATATATCTATATATATATATATATAATCAGCTCACTTTATCATTTGCAGCTTATAACTATTAGCCACCAGGGGTCACTACTAACCAAAAGCAGTCATTCTACTTGTAAATTGTGCCAATCGAGTGGAACAGCAGCCTAGGATTCACCACTGCTTCATCTCATTTTCCAAGAGAATGCAGATGTAAAGTGTTTTTGATGGTACGCCTGTGCATATTGAAATATTCAGAGCATAGTCTGAATTTCAGTTAACACATCAGTAAGCATTTTGTCCATCTGTGAATTCAACCTTTTTTCTCAATCGGAATAGGCAAGGATAATGACAGATATATTTTACAATGTTAGAAAGTGCATCATTTTATTTAATTGTGTGAATAAAAGGAATTGCCTCCCCGTCGGGGAATTGATCCCCGGTCTCCTGCGTGACAGGCGGGGATACTGACCACTATACTAACGAGGACTTATTGGCATCAGTTAAACAGTGCTCACCTCCTTGGGGTTAAGGCATACCCTCGATCAATTCACAGTATTGTAATAGGCAGATTTGCTGCTTTTGGTTAGGACAAGTAATCTTTTTTCCTAAATATTACAATACAGAAATTCTTAGCCAAAAACAATCAGTTTTATCAAGAAATTATTTCATTGAAATAAATATCTATCTATCGATCTGTCTATCTGGCTATCTTTCTAACTATCAATATATATATTTATATATATCTATATATATATATATAATCAGCTCACTTTACCATTTGCAGCTTATAACTATTAGCCACCAGGGGTCACTACTAACCAAAAGCAGTCATTCTACTTGTAAATTGTGCCAATCGAGTGGAACAGCAGCCTAGGATTCACCACTGCTTCATCTCATTTTCCAAGAGAATGCAGATGTAAAGTGTTTTTGATGGTACGCCTGTGCATATTGAAATATTCAGAGCATATTCTGAATTTCAGTTAACACATCAGTAAGCATTTTGGCCATCAGTGAATTCAACCATTTTTCTCAATCAGAATAGGCAAGGATAATGACAGATATATTTTACAATGTTAGAAAGTGCATCATTTTATTTAATTGCGTGAATAAAAGAATCGCCTCCCCGTCGGGGAATTGAACCCCGGTCTCCCGCGTGACAGGCAGGGATACTGACCACTATACTAACGAGGACTTATTGGCATCAGTTAAACAGTGCTCACCTCCTTGGGGTTAAGGCATACCCTCGATCAATTCACAGTATTGTAATAGGCAGATTTGCTGCTTTTGGTTAGGACAAGTAATCTTTTTTCCTAAATATTACAATACAGAAATTCTTAGCCAAAAACAATCAGTTTTATCAAGAAATTATTTCATTGAAATAAATATCTATCTATCGATCTGTCTATCTGGCTATCTTTCTAACTATCAATATATATATTTATATATATCTATATATATATATATATATAATCAGCTCACTTTATCATTTGCAGCTTATAACTATTAGCCACCAGGGGTCACTACTAACCAAAAGCAGTCATTCTACTTGTAAATTGTGCCAATCGAGTGGGACAGCAGCCTAGGATTCACCACTGCTTCATCTCATTTTCCAAGAGAATGCAGATGTCAAGTGTTTTTGATGGTACGCCTGTGCATATTGAAATATTCAGAGCATATTCTGAATTTCAGTTAACACATCAGTAAGCATTTTGTCCATCTGTGAATTCAACCTTTTTTCTCAATCGGAATAGGCAAGGATAATGACAGATATATTTTACAATGTTAGAAAGTGCATCATTTTATTTAATTGTGTGAATAAAAGGAATTGCCTCCCCGTCGGGGAATTGATCCCCGGTCTCCTGCGTGACAGGCGGGGATACTGACCACTATACTAACGAGGACTTATTGGCATCAGTTAAACAGTGCTCACCTCCTTGGGGTTAAGGCATACCCTCGATCAATTCACAGTATTGTAATAGGCAGATTTGCTGCTTTTGGTTAGGACAAGTAATCTTTTTTCCTAAATATTACAATACAGAAATTCCTAGCCAAAAACAATCAGTTTTATCAAGAAATTATTTCATTGAAATAAATATCTATCTATCGATCTGTCTATCTGGCTATCTTTCTAACTATCAATATATATATTTATATATATCTATATATATATATATATAATCAGCTCACTTTATCATTTGCAGCTTATAACTATTAGCCACCAGGGGTCACTACTAACCAAAAGCAGTCATTCTACTTGTAAATTGTGCCAATCGAGTGGGACAGCAGCCTAGGATTCACCACTGCTTCATCTCATTTTCCAAGAGAATGCAGATGTCAAGTGTTTTTGATGGTACGCCTGTGCATATTGAAATATTCAGAGCATATTCTGAATTTCAGTTAACACATCAGTAAGCATTTTGTCCATCTGTGAATTCAACCTTTTTTCTCAATCGGAATAGGCAAGGATAATGACAGATATATTTTACAATGTTAGAAAGTGCATCATTTTATTTAATTGTGTGAATAAAAGGAATTGCCTCCCCGTCGGGGAATTGATCCCCGGTCTCCTGCGTGACAGGCGGGGATACTGACCACTATACTAACGAGGACTTATTGGCATCAGTTAAACAGTGCTCACCTCCTTGGGGTTAAGGCATACCCTCGATCAATTCACAGTATTGTAATAGGCAAATTTGCTGCTTTTGGTTAGGACAAGTAATCTTTTTTCCTAAATATTACAATACAGAAATTCCTAGCCAAAAACAATCAGTTTTATTAAGAAATTATTTCATTGAAATAAATATCTATCTATCGATCTGTCTATCTGGCTATCTTTCTAACTATCAATATATATATTTATATATATCTATATATATATATATATATATATAATCAGCTCACTTTATCATTTGCAGCTTATAACTATTAGCCACCAGGGGTCACTACTAACCAAAAGCAGTCATTCTACTTGTAAATTGTGCCAATCGAGTGGAACAGCAGCCTAGGATTCACCACTGCTTCATCTCATTTTCCAAGAGAATGCAGATGTAAAGTGTTTTTGATGGTACGCCTGTGCATATTGAAATATTCAGAGCATATTCTGAATTTCAGTTAACACATCAGTAAGCATTTTGTCCATCTGTGAATTCAACCTTTTTTCTCAATCGGAATAGGCCAGGATAATGACAGATATATTTTACAATGTTAGAAAGTGCATCATTTTATTTAATTGTGTGAATAAAAGGAATTGCCTCCCCGTCGGGGAATTGAGCCCCGGTCTCCTGCGTGACAGGCGGGGATACTGACCACTATACTAACGAGGACTTATTGGCATCAGTTAAACAGTGCTCACCTCCTTGGGGTTAAGGCATACCCTCGATCAATTCACAGTATTGTAATAGGCAGATTTGCTGCTTTTGGTTAGGACAAGTAATCTTTTTTCCTAAATATTACAATACAGAAATTCTTAGCCAAAAACAATCAGTTTTATCAATAAATTATTTCATTGAAATAAATATCTATCTATCGATCTGTCTATCTGGCTATCTTTCTAACTATCAATATATATATTTATATATATCTATATATATATATATAATCAGCTCACTTTACCATTTGCAGCTTATAACTATTAGCCACCAGGGGTCACTACTAACCAAAAGCAGTCATTCTACTTGTAAATTGTGCCAATCGAGTGGAACAGCAGCCTAGGATTCACCACTGCTTCATCTCATTTTCCAAGAGAATGCAGATGTAAAGTGTTTTTGATGGTACGCCTGTGCATATTGAAATATTCAGAGCATATTCTGAATTTCAGTTAACACATCAGTAAGCATTTTGGCCATCAGTGAATTCAACCATTTTTCTCAATCAGAATAGGCAAGGATAATGACAGATATATTTTACAATGTTAGAAAGTGCATCATTTTATTTAATTGCGTGAATAAAAGAATCGCCTCCCCGTCGGGGAATTGAACCCCGGTCTCCCGCGTGACAGGCGGGGATACTGACCACTATACTAACGAGGACTTATTGGCATCAGTTAAACAGTGCTCACCTCCTTGGGGTTAAGGCATACCCTCGATCAATTCACAGTATTGTAATAGGCAGATTTGCTGCTTTTGGTTAGGACAAGTAATCTTTTTTCCTAAATATTACAATACAGAAATTCTTAGCCAAAAACAATCAGTTTTATCAAGAAATTATTTCATTGAAATAAATATCTATCTATCGATCTGTCTATCTGGCTATCTTTCTAACTATCAATATATATATTTATATATATCTATATATATATATATATAATCAGCTCACTTTATCATTTGCAGCTTATAACTATTAGCCACCAGGGGTCACTACTAACCAAAAGCAGTCATTCTACTTGTAAATTGTGCCAATCGAGTGGGACAGCAGCCTAGGATTCACCACTGCTTCATCTCATTTTCCAAGAGAATGCAGATGTCAAGTGTTTTTGATGGTACGCCTGTGCATATTGAAATATTCAGAGCATATTCTGAATTTCAGTTAACACATCAGTAAGCATTTTGTCCATCTGTGAATTCAACCTTTTTTCTCAATCGGAATAGGCAAGGATAATGACAGATATATTTTACAATGTTAGAAAGTGCATCATTTTATTTAATTGTGTGAATAAAAGGAATTGCCTCCCCGTCGGGGAATTGATCCCCGGTCTCCTGCGTGACAGGCGGGGATACTGACCACTATACTAACGAGGACTTATTGGCATCAGTTAAACAGTGCTCACCTCCTTGGGGTTAAGGCATACCCTCGATCAATTCACAGTATTGTAATAGGCAGATTTGCTGCTTTTGGTTAGGACAAGTAATCTTTTTTCCTAAATATTACAATACAGAAATTCCTAGCCAAAAACAATCAGTTTTATCAAGAAATTATTTCATTGAAATAAATATCTATCTATCGATCTGTCTATCTGGCTATCTTTCTAACTATCAATATATATATTTATATATATCTATATATATATATATATAATCAGCTCACTTTATCATTTGCAGCTTATAACTATTAGCCACCAGGGGTCACTACTAACCAAAAGCAGTCATTCTACTTGTAAATTGTGCCAATCGAGTGGGACAGCAGCCTAGGATTCACCACTGCTTCATCTCATTTTCCAAGAGAATGCAGATGTCAAGTGTTTTTGATGGTACGCCTGTGCATATTGAAATATTCAGAGCATATTCTGAATTTCAGTTAACACATCAGTAAGCATTTTGTCCATCTGTGAATTCAACCTTTTTTCTCAATCGGAATAGGCAAGGATAATGACAGATATATTTTACAATGTTAGAAAGTGCATCATTTTATTTAATTGTGTGAATAAAAGGAATTGCCTCCCCGTCGGGGAATTGATCCCCGGTCTCCTGCGTGACAGGCGGGGATACTGACCACTATACTAACGAGGACTTATTGGCATCAGTTAAACAGTGCTCACCTCCTTGGGGTTAAGGCATACCCTCGATCAATTCACAGTATTGTAATAGGCAGATTTGCTGCTTTTGGTTAGGACAAGTAATCTTTTTTCCTAAATATTACAATACAGAAATTCTTAGCCAAAAACAATCAGTTTTATCAAGAAATTATTTCATTGAAATAAATATCTATCTATCGATCTGTCTATCTGGCTATCTTTCTAACTATCAATATATATATTTATATATATCTATATATATATATATATAATCAGCTCACTTTATCATTTGCAGCTTATAACTATTAGCCACCAGGGGTCACTACTAACCAAAAGCAGTCATTCTACTTGTAAATTGTGCCAATCGAGTGGGACAGCAGCCTAGGATTCACCACTGCTTCATCTCATTTTCCAAGAGAATGCAGATGTCAAGTGTTTTTGATGGTACGCCTGTGCATATTGAAATATTCAGAGCATATTCTGAATTTCAGTTAACACATCAGTAAGCATTTTGTCCATCTGTGAATTCAACCTTTTTTCTCAATCGGAATAGGCAAGGATAATGACAGATATATTTTACAATGTTAGAAAGTGCATCATTTTATTTAATTGTGTGAATAAAAGGAATTGCCTCCACGTCGGGGAATTGATCCCCGGTCTCCTGCGTGACAGGCGGGGATACTGACCACTATACTAACGAGGACTTATCGGCATCAGTTAAACAGTGCTCACCTCCTTGGGGTTAAGGCATACCCTCGATCAATTCACAGTATTGTAATAGGCAGATTTGCTGCTTTTGGTTAGGACAAGTAATCTTTTTTCCTAAATATTACAATACAGAAATTCTTAGCCAAAAACAATCAGTTTTATCAAGAAATTATTTCATTGAAATAAATATCTATCTATCGATCTGTCTATCTGGCTATCTTTCTAACTATCAATATATATATTTATATATATCTATATATATATATATAATCAGCTCACTTTACCATTTGCAGCTTATAACTATTAGCCACCAGGGGTCACTACTAACCAAAAGCAGTCATTCTACTTGTAAATTGTGCCAATCGAGTGGAACAGCAGCCTAGGATTCACCACTGCTTCATCTCATTTTCCAAGAGAATGCAGATGTCAAGTGTTTTTGATGGTACGCCTGTGCATATTGAAATATTCAGAGCATATTCTGAATTTCAGTTAACACATCAGTAAGCATTTTGTCCATCTGTGAATTCAACCTTTTTTCTCAATCGGAATAGGCAAGGATAATGACAGATATATTTTACAATGTTAGAAAGTGCATCATTTTATTTAATTGTGTGAATAAAAGGAATTGCCTCCCCGTCGGGGAATTGATCCCCGGTCTCCTGCGTGACAGGCGGGGATACTGACCACTATACTAACGAGGACTTATTGGCATCAGTTAAACAGTGCTCACCTCCTTGGGGTTAAGGCATACCCTCGATCAATTCACAGTATTGTAATAGGCAGATTTGCTGCTTTTGGTTAGGACAAGTAATCTTTTTTCCTAAATATTACAATACAGAAATTCTTAGCCAAAAACAATCAGTTTTATCAAGAAATTATTTCATTGAAATAAATATCTATCTATCGATCTGTCTATCTGGCTATCTTTCTAACTATCAATATATATATTTATATATATCTATATATATATATATAATCAGCTCACTTTACCATTTGCAGCTTATAACTATTAGCCACCAGGGGTCACTACTAACCAAAAGCAGTCATTCTACTTGTAAATTGTGCCAATCGAGTGGAACAGCAGCCTAGGATTCACCACTGCTTCATCTCATTTTCCAAGAGAATGCAGATGTCAAGTGTTTTTGATGGTACGCCTGTGCATATTGAAATATTCAGAGCATATTCTGAATTTCAGTTAACACATCAGTAAGCATTTTGTCCATCTGTGAATTCAACCTTTTTTCTCAATCGGAATAGGCAAGGATAATGACAGATATATTTTACAATGTTAGAAAGTGCATCATTTTATTTAATTGTGTGAATAAAAGGAATTGCCTCCCCGTCGGGGAATTGATCCCCGGTCTCCTGCGTGACAGGCGGGGATACTGACCACTATACTAACGAGGACTTATTGGCATCAGTTAAACAGTGCTCACCTCCTTGGGGTTAAGGCATACCCTCGATCAATTCACAGTATTGTAATAGGCAGATTTGCTGCTTTTGGTTAGGACAAGTAATCTTTTTTCCTAAATATTACAATACAGAAATTCCTAGCCAAAAACAATCAGTTTTATCAAGAAATTATTTCATTGAAATAAATATCTATCTATCGATCTGTCTATCTGGCTATCTTTCTAACTATCAATATATATATTTATATATATCTATATATATATATATATAATCAGCTCACTTTATCATTTGCAGCTTATAACTATTAGCCACCAGGGGTCACTACTAACCAAAAGCAGTCATTCTACTTGTAAATTGTGCCAATCGAGTGGAACAGCAGCCTAGGATTCACCACTGCTTCATCTCATTTTCCAAGAGAATGCAGATGTAAAGTGTTTTTGATGGTACGCCTGTGCATATTGAAATATTCAGAGCATATTCTGAATTTCAGTTAACACATCAGTAAGCATTTTGTCCATCTGTGAATTCAACCTTTTTTCTCAATCGGAATAGGCAAGGATAATGACAGATATATTTTACAATGTTAGAAAGTGCATCATTTTATTTAATTGTGTGAATAAAAGGAATTGCCTCCCCGTCGGGGAATTGATCCCCGGTCTCCTGCGTGACAGGCGGGGATACTGACCACTATACTAACGAGGACTTATTGGCATCAGTTAAACAGTGCTCACCTCCTTGGGGTTAAGGCATACCCTCGATCAATTCACAGTATTGTAATAGGCAGATTTGCTGCTTTTGGTTAGGACAAGTAATCTTTTTTCCTAAATATTACAATACAGAAATTCTTAGCCAAAAACAATCAGTTTTATCAAGAAATTATTTCATTGAAATAAATATCTATCTATCGATCTGTCTATCTGGCTATCTTTCTAACTATCAATATATATATTTATATATATCTATATATATATATATAATCAGCTCACTTTACCATTTGCAGCTTATAACTATTAGCCACCAGGGGTCACTACTAACCAAAAGCAGTCATTCTACTTGTAAATTGTGCCAATCGAGTGGAACAGCAGCCTAGGATTCACCACTGCTTCATCTCATTTTCCAAGAGAATGCAGATGTAAAGTGTTTTTGATGGTACGCCTGTGCATATTGAAATATTCAGAGCATATTCTGAATTTCAGTTAACACATCAGTAAGCATTTTGGCCATCAGTGAATTCAACCATTTTTCTCAATCAGAATAGGCAAGGATAATGACAGATATATTTTACAATGTTAGAAAGTGCATCATTTTATTTAATTGCGTGAATAAAAGAATCGCCTCCCCGTCGGGGAATTGAACCCCGGTCTCCCGCGTGACAGGCGGGGATACTGACCACTATACTAACGAGGACTTATTGGCATCAGTTAAACAGTGCTCACCTCCTTGGGGTTAAGGCATACCCTCGATCAATTCACAGTATTGTAATAGGCAGATTTGCTGCTTTTGGTTAGGACAAGTAATCTTTTTTCCTAAATATTACAATACAGAAATTCCTAGCCAAAAACAATCAGTTTTATCAAGAAATTATTTCATTGAAATAAATATCTATCTATCGATCTGTCTATCTGGCTATCTTTCTAACTATCAATATATATATTTATATATATCTATATATATATATATATAATCAGCTCACTTTATCATTTGCAGCTTATAACTATTAGCCACCAGGGGTCACTACTAACCAAAAGCAGTCATTCTACTTGTAAATTGTGCCAATCGAGTGGAACAGCAGCCTAGGATTCACCACTGCTTCATCTCATTTTCCAAGAGAATGCAGATGTAAAGTGTTTTTGATGGTACGCCTGTGCATATTGAAATATTCAGAGCATATTCTGAATTTCAGTTAACACATCAGTAAGCATTTTGTCCATCTGTGAATTCAACCTTTTTTCTCAATCGGAATAGGCAAGGATAATGACAGATATATTTTACAATGTTAGAAAGTGCATCATTTTATTTAATTGTGTGAATAAAAGGAATTGCATCCCCGTCGGGGAATTGATCCCCGGTCTCCTGCGTGACAGGCGGGGATACTGACCACTATACTAACGAGGACTTATTGGCATCAGTTAAACAGTGCTCACCTCCTTGGGGTTAAGGCATACCCTCGATCAATTCACAGTATTGTAATAGGCAGATTTGCTGCTTTTGGTTAGGACAAGTAATCTTTTTTCCTAAATATTACAATACAGAAATTCTTAGCCAAAAACAATCAGTTTTATCAAGAAATTATTTCATTGAAATAAATATCTATTTATCGATCTGTCTATCTGGCTATCTTTCTAACTATCAATATATATATTTATATATATCTATATATATATATATAATCAGCTCACTTTACCATTTGCAGCTTATAACTATTAGCCACCAGGGGTCACTACTAACCAAAAGCAGTCATTCTACTTGTAAATTGTGCCAATCGAGTGGAACAGCAGCCTAGGATTCACCACTGCTTCATCTCATTTTCCAAGAGAATGCAGATGTAAAGTGTTTTTGATGGTACGCCTGTGCATATTGAAATATTCAGAGCATATTCTGAATTTCAGTTAACACATCAGTAAGCATTTTGTCCATCAGTGAATTCAACCTTTTTTCTCAATCGGAATAGGCAAGGATAATGACAGATATATTTTACAATGTTAGAAAGTGCATCATTTTATTTAATTGTGTGAATAAAAGGAATCGCCTCCCCGTCGGGGAATTGAACCCCGGTCTCCCGCGTGACAGGCGGGGATACTGACCACTATACTAACGAGGACTTATTGGCATCAGTTAAACAGTGCTCACCTCCTTGGGGTTAAGGCATACCCTCGATCAATTCACAGTATTGTAATAGGCAGATTTGCTGCTTTTGGTTAGGACAAGTAATCTTTTTTCCTAAATATTACAATACAGAAATTCCTAGCCAAAAACAATCAGTTTTATCAAGAAATTATTTCATTGAAATAAATATCTATCTATCGATCTGTCTATCTGGCTATCTTTCTAACTATCAATATATATATTTATATATATCTATATATATATATATAATCAGCTCACTTTACCATTTGCAGCTTATAACTATTAGCCACCAGGGGTCACTACTAACCAAAAGCAGTCATTCTACTTGTAAATTGTGCCAATCGAGTGGAACAGCAGCCTAGGATTCACCACTGCTTCATCTCATTTTCCAAGAGAATGCAGATGTCAAGTGTTTTTGATGGTACGCCTGTGCATATTGAAATATTCAGAGCATATTCTGAATTTCAGTTAACACATCAGTAAGCATTTTGTCCATCTGTGAATTCAACCTTTTTTCTCAATCGGAATAGGCAAGGATAATGACAGATATATTTTACAATGTTAGAAAGTGCATCATTTTATTTAATTGTGTGAATAAAAGGAATTGCCTCCCCGTCGGGGAATTGATCCCCGGTCTCCTGCGTGACAGGCGGGGATACTGACCACTATACTAACGAGGACTTATTGGCATCAGTTAAACAGTGCTCACCTCCTTGGGGTTAAGGCATACCCTCGATCAATTCACAGTATTGTAATAGGCAGATTTGCTGCTTTTGGTTAGGACAAGTAATCTTTTTTCCTAAATATTACAATACAGAAATTCTTAGCCAAAAACAATCAGTTTTATCAAGAAATTATTTCATTGAAATAAATATCTATCTATCGATCTGTCTATCTGGCTATCTTTCTAACTATCAATATATATATTTATATATATCTATATATATATATATAATCAGCTCACTTTACCATTTGCAGCTTATAACTATTAGCCACCAGGGGTCACTACTAACCAAAAGCAGTCATTCTACTTGTAAATTGTGCCAATCGAGTGGAACAGCAGCCTAGGATTCACCACTGCTTCATCTCATTTTCCAAGAGAATGCAGATGTCAAGTGTTTTTGATGGTACGCCTGTGCATATTGAAATATTCAGAGCATATTCTGAATTTCAGTTAACACATCAGTAAGCATTTTGTCCATCTGTGAATTCAACCTTTTTTCTCAATCGGAATAGGCAAGGATAATGACAGATATATTTTACAATGTTAGAAAGTGCATCATTTTATTTAATTGTGTGAATAAAAGGAATTGCCTCCCCGTCGGGGAATTGATCCCCGGTCTCCTGCGTGACAGGCGGGGATACTGACCACTATACTAACGAGGACTTATTGGCATCAGTTAAACAGTGCTCACCTCCTTGGGGTTAAGGCATACCCTCGATCAATTCACAGTATTGTAATAGGCAGATTTGCTGCTTTTGGTTAGGACAAGTAATCTTTTTTCCTAAATATTACAATACAGAAATTCCTAGCCAAAAACAATCAGTTTTATCAAGAAATTATTTCATTGAAATAAATATCTATCTATCGATCTGTCTATCTGGCTATCTTTCTAACTATCAATATATATATTTATATATATCTATATATATATATATATAATCAGCTCACTTTATCATTTGCAGCTTATAACTATTAGCCACCAGGGGTCACTACTAACCAAAAGCAGTCATTCTACTTGTAAATTGTGCCAATCGAGTGGAACAGCAGCCTAGGATTCACCACTGCTTCATCTCATTTTCCAAGAGAATGCAGATGTAAAGTGTTTTTGATGGTACGCCTGTGCATATTGAAATATTCAGAGCATATTCTGAATTTCAGTTAACACATCAGTAAGCATTTTGTCCATCTGTGAATTCAACCTTTTTTCTCAATCGGAATAGGCAAGGATAATGACAGATATATTTTACAATGTTAGAAAGTGCATCATTTTATTTAATTGTGTGAATAAAAGGAATTGCCTCCCCGTCGGGGAATTGATCCCCGGTCTCCTGCGTGACAGGCGGGGATACTGACCACTATACTAACGAGGACTTATTGGCATCAGTTAAACAGTGCTCACCTCCTTGGGGTTAAGGCATACCCTCGATCAATTCACAGTATTGTAATAGGCAGATTTGCTGCTTTTGGTTAGGACAAGTAATCTTTTTTCCTAAATATTACAATACAGAAATTCTTAGCCAAAAACAATCAGTTTTATCAAGAAATTATTTCATTGAAATAAATATCTATCTATCGATCTGTCTATCTGGCTATCTTTCTAACTATCAATATATATATTTATATATATCTATATATATATATATAATCAGCTCACTTTACCATTTGCAGCTTATAACTATTAGCCACCAGGGGTCACTACTAACCAAAAGCAGTCATTCTACTTGTAAATTGTGCCAATCGAGTGGAACAGCAGCCTAGGATTCACCACTGCTTCATCTCATTTTCCAAGAGAATGCAGATGTAAAGTGTTTTTGATGGTACGCCTGTGCATATTGAAATATTCAGAGCATATTCTGAATTTCAGTTAACACATCAGTAAGCATTTTGGCCATCAGTGAATTCAACCATTTTTCTCAATCAGAATAGGCAAGGATAATGACAGATATATTTTACAATGTTAGAAAGTGCATCATTTTATTTAATTGCGTGAATAAAAGAATCGCCTCCCCGTCGGGGAATTGAACCCCGGTCTCCCGCGTGACAGGCGGGGATACTGACCACTATACTAACGAGGACTTATTGGCATCAGTTAAACAGTGCTCACCTCCTTGGGGTTAAGGCATACCCTCGATCAATTCACAGTATTGTAATAGGCAGATTTGCTGCTTTTGGTTAGGACAAGTAATCTTTTTTCCTAAATATTACAATACAGAAATTCCTAGCCAAAAACAATCAGTTTTATCAAGAAATTATTTCATTGAAATAAATATCTATCTATCGATCTGTCTATCTGGCTATCTTTCTAACTATCAATATATATATTTATATATATCTATATATATATATATATAATCAGCTCACTTTATCATTTGCAGCTTATAACTATTAGCCACCAGGGGTCACTACTAACCAAAAGCAGTCATTCTACTTGTAAATTGTGCCAATCGAGTGGAACAGCAGCCTAGGATTCACCACTGCTTCATCTCATTTTCCAAGAGAATGCAGATGTAAAGTGTTTTTGATGGTACGCCTGTGCATATTGAAATATTCAGAGCATATTCTGAATTTCAGTTAACACATCAGTAAGCATTTTGTCCATCTGTGAATTCAACCTTTTTTCTCAATCGGAATAGGCAAGGATAATGACAGATATATTTTACAATGTTAGAAAGTGCATCATTTTATTTAATTGTGTGAATAAAAGGAATTGCATCCCCGTCGGGGAATTGATCCCCGGTCTCCTGCGTGACAGGCGGGGATACTGACCACTATACTAACGAGGACTTATTGGCATCAGTTAAACAGTGCTCACCTCCTTGGGGTTAAGGCATACCCTCGATCAATTCACAGTATTGTAATAGGCAGATTTGCTGCTTTTGGTTAGGACAAGTAATCTTTTTTCCTAAATATTACAATACAGAAATTCTTAGCCAAAAACAATCAGTTTTATCAAGAAATTATTTCATTGAAATAAATATCTATCTATCGATCTGTCTATCTGGCTATCTTTCTAACTATCAATATATATATTTATATATATCTATATATATATATATAATCAGCTCACTTTACCATTTGCAGCTTATAACTATTAGCCACCAGGGGTCACTACTAACCAAAAGCAGTCATTCTACTTGTAAATTGTGCCAATCGAGTGGAACAGCAGCCTAGGATTCACCACTGCTTCATCTCATTTTCCAAGAGAATGCAGATGTAAAGTGTTTTTGATGGTACGCCTGTGCATATTGAAATATTCAGAGCATATTCTGAATTTCAGTTAACACATCAGTAAGCATTTTGTCCATCAGTGAATTCAACCTTTTTTCTCAATCGGAATAGGCAAGGATAATGACAGATATATTTTACAATGTTAGAAAGTGCATCATTTTATTTAATTGTGTGAATAAAAGGAATCGCCTCCCCGTCGGGGAATTGAACCCCGGTCTCCCGCGTGACAGGCGGGGATACTGACCACTATACTAACGAGGACTTATTGGCATCAGTTAAACAGTGCTCACCTCCTTGGGGTTAAGGCATACCCTCGATCAATTCACAGTATTGTAATAGGCAGATTTGCTGCTTTTGGTTAGGACAAGTAATCTTTTTTCCTAAATATTACAATACAGAAATTCCTAGCCAAAAACAATCAGTTTTATCAAGAAATTATTTCATTGAAATAAATATCTATCTATCGATCTGTCTATCTGGCTATCTTTCTAACTATCAATATATATATTTATATATATATATATATATATAATCAGCTCACTTTATCATTTGCAGCTTATAACTATTAGCCACCAGGGGTCACTACTAACCAAAAGCAGTCACTCTACTTGTACATTGTGCCAATCGAGTGGGACAGCAGCCTAGGATTCACCACTGCTTCATCTCATTTTCCAAGAGAATGCAGATGTCAAGTGTTTTTGATGGTACGCCTGTGCATATTGAAATATTCAGAGCATATTCTGAATTTCAGTTAACACATCAGTAAGCATTTTGTCCATCTGTGAATTCAACCTTTTTTCTCAATCGGAATAGGCAAGGATAATGACAGATATATTTTACAATGTTAGAAAGTGCATCATTTTATTTAATTGTGTGAATAAAAGGAATTGCCTCCCCGTCGGGGAATTGATCCCCGGTCTCCTGCGTGACAGGCGGGGATACTGACCACTATACTAACGAGGACTTATTGGCATCAGTTAAACAGTGCTCACCTCCTTGGGGTTAAGGCATACCCTCGATCAATTCACAGTATTGTAATAGGCAGATTTGCTGCTTTTGGTTAGGACAAGTAATCTTTTTTCCTAAATATTACAATACAGAAATTCTTAGCCAAAAACAATCAGTTTTATCAAGAAATTATTTCATTGAAATAAATATCTATCTATCGATCTGTCTATCTGGCTATCTTTCTAACTATCAATATATATATTTATATATATCTATATATATATATATATATAATCAGCTCACTTTATCATTTGCAGCTTATAACTATTAGCCACCAGGGGTCACTACTAACCAAAAGCAGTCATTCTACTTGTAAATTGTGCCAATCGAGTGGGACAGCAGCCTAGGATTCACCACTGCTTCATCTCATTTTCCAAGAGAATGCAGATGTCAAGTGTTTTTGATGGTACGCCTGTGCATATTGAAATATTCAGAGCATATTCTGAATTTCAGTTAACACATCAGTAAGCATTTTGTCCATCTGTGAATTCAACCTTTTTTCTCAATCGGAATAGGCAAGGATAATGACAGATATATTTTACAATGTTAGAAAGTGCATCATTTTATTTAATTGTGTGAATAAAAGGAATTGCCTCCCCGTCGGGGAATTGATCCCCGGTCTCCTGCGTGACAGGCGGGGATACTGACCACTATACTAACGAGGACTTATTGGCATCAGTTAAACAGTGCTCACCTCCTTGGGGTTAAGGCATACCCTCGATCAATTCACAGTATTGTAATAGGCAGATTTGCTGCTTTTGGTTAGGACAAGTAATCTTTTTTCCTAAATATTACAATACAGAAATTCCTAGCCAAAAACAATCAGTTTTATCAAGAAATTATTTCATTGAAATAAATATCTATCTATCGATCTGTCTATCTGGCTATCTTTCTAACTATCAATATATATATTTATATATATCTATATATATATATATATAATCAGCTCACTTTATCATTTGCAGCTTATAACTATTAGCCACCAGGGGTCACTACTAACCAAAAGCAGTCATTCTACTTGTAAATTGTGCCAATCGAGTGGGACAGCAGCCTAGGATTCACCACTGCTTCATCTCATTTTCCAAGAGAATGCAGATGTCAAGTGTTTTTGATGGTACGCCTGTGCATATTGAAATATTCAGAGCATATTCTGAATTTCAGTTAACACATCAGTAAGCATTTTGTCCATCTGTGAATTCAACCTTTTTTCTCAATCGGAATAGGCAAGGATAATGACAGATATATTTTACAATGTTAGAAAGTGCATCATTTTATTTAATTGTGTGAATAAAAGGAATTGCCTCCCCGTCGGGGAATTGATCCCCGGTCTCCTGCGTGACAGGCGGGGATACTGACCACTATACTAACGAGGACTTATTGGCATCAGTTAAACAGTGCTCACCTCCTTGGGGTTAAGGCATACCCTCGATCAATTCACAGTATTGTAATAGGCAAATTTGCTGCTTTTGGTTAGGACAAGTAATCTTTTTTCCTAAATATTACAATACAGAAATTCCTAGCCAAAAACAATCAGTTTTATCAAGAAATTATTTCATTGAAATAAATATCTATCTATCGATCTGTCTATCTGGCTATCTTTCTAACTATCAATATATATATTTATATATATCTATATATATATATATATATAATCAGCTCACTTTATCATTTGCAGCTTATAACTATTAGCCACCAGGGGTCACTACTAACCAAAAGCAGTCATTCTACTTGTAAATTGTGCCAATCGAGTGGAACAGCAGCCTAGGATTCACCACTGCTTCATCTCATTTTCCAAGAGAATGCAGATGTAAAGTGTTTTTGATGGTACGCCTGTGCATATTGAAATATTCAGAGCATATTCTGAATTTCAGTTAACACATCAGTAAGCATTTTGTCCATCTGTGAATTCAACCTTTTTTCTCAATCGGAATAGGCCAGGATAATGACAGATATATTTTACAATGTTAGAAAGTGCATCATTTTATTTAATTGTGTGAATAAAAGGAATTGCCTCCCCGTCGGGGAATTGAGCCCCGGTCTCCTGCGTGACAGGCGGGGATACTGACCACTATACTAACGAGGACTTATTGGCATCAGTTAAACAGTGCTCACCTCCTTGGGGTTAAGGCATACCCTCGATCAATTCACAGTATTGTAATAGGCAGATTTGCTGCTTTTGGTTAGGACAAGTAATCTTTTTTCCTAAATATTACAATACAGAAATTCTTAGCCAAAAACAATCAGTTTTATCAATAAATTATTTCATTGAAATAAATATCTATCTATCGATCTGTCTATCTGGCTATCTTTCTAACTATCAATATATATATTTATATATATCTATATATATATATATAATCAGCTCACTTTACCATTTGCAGCTTATAACTATTAGCCACCAGGGGTCACTACTAACCAAAAGCAGTCATTCTACTTGTAAATTGTGCCAATCGAGTGGAACAGCAGCCTAGGATTCACCACTGCTTCATCTCATTTTCCAAGAGAATGCAGATGTAAAGTGTTTTTGATGGTACGCCTGTGCATATTGAAATATTCAGAGCATATTCTGAATTTCAGTTAACACATCAGTAAGCATTTTGGCCATCAGTGAATTCAACCATTTTTCTCAATCAGAATAGGCAAGGATAATGACAGATATATTTTACAATGTTAGAAAGTGCATCATTTTATTTAATTGCGTGAATAAAAGAATCGCCTCCCCGTCGGGGAATTGAACCCCGGTCTCCCGCGTGACAGGCGGGGATACTGACCACTATACTAACGAGGACTTATTGGCATCAGTTAAACAGTGCTCACCTCCTTGGGGTTAAGGCATACCCTCGATCAATTCACAGTATTGTAATAGGCAGATTTGCTGCTTTTGGTTAGGACAAGTAATCTTTTTTCCTAAATATTACAATACAGAAATTCCTAGCCAAAAACAATCAGTTTTATCAATAAATTATTTCATTGAAATAAATATCTATCTATCGATCTGTCTATCTGGCTATCTTTCTAACTATCAATATATATATTTATATATATCTATATATATATATATAATCAGCTCACTTTATCATTTGCAGCTTATAACTATTAGCCACCAGGGGTCACTACTAACCAAAAGCAGTCATTCTACTTGTAAATTGTGCCAATCGAGTGGAACAGCAGCCTAGGATTCACCACTGCTTCATCTCATTTTCCAAGAGAATGCAGATGTAAAGTGTTTTTGATGGTACGCCTGTGCATATTGAAATATTCAGAGCATATTCTGAATTTCAGTTAACACATCAGTAAGCATTTTGTCCATCTGTGAATTCAACCTTTTTTCTCAATCGGAATAGGCAAGGATAATGACAGATATATTTTACAATGTTAGAAAGTGCATCATTTTATTTAATTGTGTGAATAAAAGGAATTGCCTCCCCGTCGGGGAATTGATCCCCGGTCTCCTGCGTGACAGGCGGGGATACTGACCACTATACTAACGAGGACTTATTGGCATCAGTTAAACAGTGCTCACCTCCTTGGGGTTAAGGCATACCCTCGATCAATTCACAGTATTGTAATAGGCAGATTTGCTGCTTTTGGTTAGGACAAGTAATCTTTTTTCCTAAATATTACAATACAGAAATTCTTAGCCAAAAACAATCAGTTTTATCAAGAAATTATTTCATTGAAATAAATATCTATCTATCGATCTGTCTATCTGGCTATCTTTCTAACTATCAATATATATATTTATATATATCTATATATATATATATAATCAGCTCACTTTACCATTTGCAGCTTATAACTATTAGCCACCAGGGGTCACTACTAACCAAAAGCAGTCATTCTACTTGTAAATTGTGCCAATCGAGTGGAACAGCAGCCTAGGATTCACCACTGCTTCATCTCATTTTCCAAGAGAATGCAGATGTAAAGTGTTTTTGATGGTACGCCTGTGCATATTGAAATATTCAGAGCATATTCTGAATTTCAGTTAACACATCAGTAAGCATTTGGGCCATCAGTGAATTCAACCATTTTTCTCAATCAGAATAGGCACGGATAATGACAGATATATTTTACAATGTTAGAAAGTGCATCATTTTATTTAATTGTGTGAATAAAGGAAGCGCCTCCCCGTCGGGGAATTGAACCCCGGTCTCCCGCGTGACAGGCGGGGATACTGACCACTATACTAACGAGGACTTATTGGCATCAGTTAAACAGTGCTCACCTCCTTGGGGTTAAGGCATACCCTCGATCAATTCACAGTATTGTAATAGGCAGATTTGCTGCTTTTGGTTAGGACAAGTAATCTTTTTTCCTAAATATTACAATACAGAAATTCCTAGCCAAAAACAATCAGTTTTATCAAGAAATTATTTCATTGAAATAAATATCTATCTATCGATCTGTCTATCTGGCTATCTTTCTAACTATCAATATATATATATATATATATATATATATATATATATATATATATATATATATATATATATATATATATATATATATATATATATATATATATATATATATATATATATATATATATAATCAGCTCACTTTACCATTTGCAGCTTATAACTATTAGCCACCAGGGGTCACTACTAACCAAAAGCAGTCATTCTACTTGTAAATTGTGCCAATCGAGTGGAACAGCAGCCTAGGATTCACCACTGCTTCATCTCATTTTCCAAGAGAATGCAGATGTAAAGTGTTTTTGATGGTACGCCTGTGCATATTGAAATATTCAGAGCATATTCTGAATTTCAGTTAACACATCAGTAAGCATTTTGGCCATCAGTGAATTCAACCATTTTTCTCAATCAGAATAGGCAAGGATAATGACAGATATATTTTACAATGTTAGAAAGTGCATCATTTTATTTAATTGTGTGAATAAAATGAATCGCCTCCCCGTCGGGGAATTGAACCCCGGTCTCCCGCGTGACAGGCGGGGATACTGACCACTATACTAACGAGGACTTATTGGCATCAGTTAAACAGTGCTCACCTCCTTGGGGTTAAGGCATACCCTCGATCAATTCACAGTATTGTAATAGGCAGATTTGCTGCTTTTGGTTAGGACAAGTAATCTTTTTTCCTAAATATTACAATACAGAAATTCCTAGCCAAAAACAATCAGTTTTATCAAGAAATTATTTCATTGAAATAAATATCTATCTATCGATCTGTCTATCTGGCTATCTTTCTAACTATCAATATATATATTTATATATATCTATATATATATATATAATCAGCTCACTTTATCATTTGCAGCTTATAACTATTAGCCACCAGGGGTCACTACTAACCAAAAGCAGTCATTCTACTTGTAAATTGTGCCAATCGAGTGGAACAGCAGCCTAGGATTCACCACTGCTTCATCTCATTTTCCAAGAGAATGCAGATGTAAAGTGTTTTTGATGGTACGCCTGTGCATATTGAAATATTCAGAGCATATTCTGAATTTCAGTTAACACATCAGTAAGCATTTTGTCCATCAGTGAATTCAACCTTTTTTCTCAATCGGAATAGGCAAGGATAATGACAGTATCACAGTATTGTAATAGGCAGATTTGCTGCTTTTGGTTAGGACAAGTAATCTTTTTTCCTAAATATTACAATACAGAAATTCCTTGCCAAAAACAATCAGTTTTATCAAGAAATTATTTCATTGAAATAAATATCTATCTATCGATCTGTCTATCTGGCTATCTTTCTAACTATCAATATATATATTTATATATATATATATATATATTACCTACTGGCGGTCGCCAGTAGGTATATATAGTTAGGATTTTTTCTCTATGGTTTTTTTGAAAATTCTATGTCTAATAACTTTGGCGTTTGTGGACGGAATTGGCTGAAATTTTCAGGAAAATGGCACATTTTGTTTCTGAGCAGCCCTTGAAAATTTGGGGGGGGTTCGTCAAGGGGGGGCTGAGAAAAAAGGGCGGTCCCAAAACGTGTTTTTAACATTGAGTTTTCCATAGGGCGGTTGGCCTCACTTTTAGCCCGAACGGCTGAATGGATTTGCACGAAACTTGGCAAAATTGTAGGGACTGGTAGCCCGATGTGCCTTTTGTAGGTCTCAATATATGTGCTACAGTGGATTTTGAGAAATTAACGTTTAAAAAAAGATATATATCTGTAACAGCGGACCGGGCAGCACTCCAGGACGCGTACTTTTCGCGCAACGGAGCTTTGTGAAGCGAAGCTGATTGGTTCTCCGGCGTCTGTCAACATTCCAAACAGTCCGTAGCGGACGCCATCTTGTCTCTCGGTAGGATCGAGAGACAAGAGGAGGCCAAAGCGAAGGGGCAAATGACCATAAGGGGGAATAGTAGATCCTCGCTGACCCCCTACGTTTGATGTGGAGGTTTTAAAAGGGCCCCGCGGGGCAAAAAAAATAAAAAATAATAATAATCGAACGGCTGAATGGATTTGCACGAAACTTGGCAAAATATTAGGGACTGGTAGCCCGATGTGCCTTTGCTAGGTCTCAATATATGTGCTCCAGTGGATTTTGAGAAATTAACGTTCAAAAAAAGATATATATCTGTAAGAGCGCTCCGCTTCGCGTAACGGAGGTTTGCGAAGCTGATTGGTCATTCTGTCACTGGGCTATAGTTGGGCTACATCTGGCTGATATTTGGGCTACATTTGTTTTTTTGTGTGTCTGGCGGCCATCTTTGGGCTACATTGGGCTACATTGGGCTTCATTGGGCTACATTGGGCTACATTTGGGCTCCAACATATATATAGGCCAATGTAGCCCAATATATATTTTTCAAAGTTAATTTTCGTAAAAACCACTGGAGCATATATCTTGAGACATAGCAAAGGCACATCGGGCTACCAGTCCCTACAATTTTGCCAAGTTTCGTGGAAATCCATTCAGCCGTTCGAGCTAAAAGTGAGTCCAACCGCCCTATGGAAATGAAGGAAATGAATGGGTAATTTGTAATTAGCAAATAGCTAATCGCAAACTAGGAATGGTAAAGAATCGCTATTTATTCCTTAAAGTTCGCTATTTAGGAAATGCAAAAAACTTTGATGATACATATGGCGGTTCATCTCTAACAAGATAAGAAGCATAGGGATACATTTATGATGACTGGCGCATCACCAGGGATGTGTTAGTCATTCTGTGCCGCTGTTCCTTCACCTATGGTGTGCTGCATTTACAATGCGGCGCATCATGGGGCAAAAACAGCACAGATGCGTGATGTATCTGTGCCGTAAAGGTGGCGCATTGCTGGAGTTGTATCGCAAGTGTGATGAAGCTCCAGCAAGGGTCGGGGGTGCCCCTGTCGCAGGGTTTCTGTTCTCACACAGAACTGTGGACAGAGGATTGGAACCTCGGCGAATTAGGGTGTCCCAAAACTCACGTTAGTAATCAAAAACTCCTTAGCAAGCTAGGTACAGTGTCACATTGGATATAACAAACTCTCAATGTTTAGACAATCCAGAATATGAACTTATAGTACCTCAGGATACGTGGAACTCATGAACAGTCGGTCGTTATATATTTCTTAGAAACCAGAACATGGAGTTAAGAAGAACACATGTGTATTTGAAATGTTTATTTACTAATGCCGTCTTCTCAGGCGTAGTATCTTAGATAATACAAGTACACATATTATCAGTAGCAAAATTACCAGCATAGTTACTAGTACATAAAAAGCGAATGGTGATAGTATGTTAACATGCTGTAAATGAATAAGAGTTAGCAACACTTATAAGCAGCCGCGGGCCGTGGAGGGAGTTACGGTGAGGCAGGGAGGCGGGGAGGGGGAGAAGCAGGGTGGAGAATACAAGTACACATATTATCAGTAGCAAAATTACCAGCATAGTTACTAGTACATAAAAAGCGAATGGTGACAGTATGTTAACATGCTGTAAATGAATAAGCGTTAGCAACATTTATAAGCAGCCGCGGGCCGTGGAGGGAGTTACGGTGGGGCAGGGAGGCGGGGAGGGGGAGGGGCAAGGTAGAGAGGGCTCCACCCTGCTTCTCCCCCTCCCCGCCTCCCTGCCTCACCGTAACTCCCTCCACGGCCCGCGGCTGCTTATATCTCACCCTCCCTAATACACATATTATATTATTTGCTAAGAAGGTCTCTTTGTGTTGGTTTAGGGCGTGCCCATACTTTAGTGTCTTAGATTTGAAGGAATCACATCAGCATACACCAGCTCTCTCTTCATGTGAACCGCATCAACTGTTGTGTATGTGTGTTCGGCAAAGCAATATAAAACCCGCCTCATGCCCAGAATTGGCAGAAGTTGCACTTATGTTATGAGTATGAAGTCGTGGAGATCAGACCTCATAACAATTCTGTATCGTGTTGTTCTTGAAACTTTAGCACTCGCTGTACAGATATAGTTTAACAAGCAAAGCAGATAGTAGAGCAATAACATATTATTCTCATGTAAACCACGATGAACTACTAGGTGGAAAGCTAAAGCAACAACTAAGTGTTGTGTGCAGAAGTTGCAAAAAAGGAAAAATGGCATTTAAACCGGTAATGAGCCCATGCTAACTTAACACGGTGTAAAGATATCCAGGACCTAGATGACACCTCCCCATGATCCGGAAACGAACTGAATAAGATAATAGAAGTACCATCTCATGAGAGCAGATTGCAAGTTTATATGTGGACGGTCCGCAAGGTAAAGCATTAAAAACTAGGAAAATTTAATGCTACAGAAAAATAAAACAGCCAAGTACTTTATCGAGTCTTAAGCCAATAGGCAAGGTAAATAATAAAAACTTGACAAATAAGTCAATGAATTGTCAATGAAATGCTAGTACTCAGCATATCAAACATGAAAAAGGTCTATGACATAACTGTGTATGCAAAATAAGCTGCAACAGCCTCCAATAGGAAGTCACCATCTTCATCCGAAAACAGTTCAGCCATCCAATTTAAAAGCGTAAAAGAACATACGTGCTCTCCCAGCACCGGATCCTCTATCACCATCAGAGGACAGCTCGGTGGGTTTTCAAGAAAGCTCTGTTCCAAGAAAGACTGTGCTGCCGCCAGTAAATTCCAGGGACCAAGTAGTCCATGCATCAATGCCACAGCCATAATCCTTTCGCCAGGACAAACCAACTCGTGAGTAATGATAGGAGTCATCAGCTGATTAAAGTCGACGTCAGGAGAAACCGGTCCGCAGAGACACAAATCAATGGCCCAATCGAAATCACAGGTCAGGCAGTGAAATACAGGCTGGACACAGGTGAAGTAGGAGAATCGAAAGGATAATCCATATGCCATGCTTAATATCGCCAACGGCATTGTGCCATAATATTCTAGCATGCGATTGCGGAACAGTGTCAGCAGCTGCAGGGTGGGAGGTTGCATAGGAGGGACATCCATATTTAAAAATGTAAAAAAGCACAAGAGCGTCCGCTGGTAATGCAAGTAAAAATGCCAATCCACGAACCAGAGTGCAGAAAATAGAATGAAAGGAAGCAGGGATGACTCCAAAGATTTTCTCAAATGAAGTCACGAGACCACTGGTAACAACTTTAAAAAAGTGCGCCAGGGACTTTGTGGAGGATGCGTTAAAGATAGTCGGAAACATGTTGCTGAAATTGAAGGGCAAATCTTAATTGAAAAGGGTGTGCACCTCTGTACGGGTGTTCGCTATGTGAAGTACGAAAGTTTCTTGCCATGCCGTTGAAATCTGTCCCAAGGTTGGTATTTGTGGCCAGATTGAAAACTCCCTATGTTCATGTGTGGGAGGAAATAGAACATTTCTGCAGCAAATAACCCGTTCACTTACTGTTACGATAAAAGGAATACTTTTAATTAACTCAGAACAATCTTCATTATTGAGCATCAAATAACTACCATTTTCCAACAACTTGAACGTGGGGATGATAGCAGGAACTGGCGTGCCTTGCAACACGCAAGCCATATTTGGTCGGTGTTTGTTGCATGAACCGTGTAACTGTATGTGCCTACACATTAGTGAATGATCTGGCGTCTCAGTGCATTCCTCTCCATTCAGATAAACTTCTTGATCATCTTTGAAACATCTGTATGTGTATGGAAGCGACCAGACCTCATGAAGAAAAGCACTACCTAAAGGTTCATAACGACCTATTGGTATATATTTCATACAATTTGAAAACTTATATAAAGCAAAAGGCAGCATTATTAAACCGTGGATAAGGCACGTTGCCAAAAAACCCGCAATCCTCTGCTG
The DNA here is from genome assembly GCF_964261635.1 of Lissotriton helveticus. NCBI lineage: Eukaryota > Metazoa > Chordata > Amphibia > Caudata > Salamandridae > Lissotriton > Lissotriton helveticus. Next base: position 340,090,915 of record NC_136058.1, on the reverse strand, counting down.
ATGATGTCACTGAGCATGTCATGAATGATGTAATATGTGACATCATCAGCAGTGGATTACGGGTAATAGTATCTCTAGTTTACTCCCCTATAGCTGTCTTTCTTTTAACATAAGTGTCTGTTTCCTTCCCTTATACTTACTGTTTTTGGTTCGCTTCCGGTTCGCGTACCGGCGAGCGAACTGGGAAGCGAACTAAGAGAAATAGAGGTTGGCACAGTTCCAAATATTGTACCAATTTTTTAATAACGGGGAGGTAGTTCTGAAAAGAACTTTTTTTTAAATTGTTTTTGTTGTTTTATATTTTTTTTATTATTTTTCGGAACATTTTTTTACTTTTTTTGAATTTTTCTGAACAGTTTTATATTTTTTTGGGGTTTTCTTGGAGGGGCAATGAAAACGATTCATTGTAAAGGGCTCAACAGGAGCAACAAAACAAAAAAAGAAGTATTTATTATTTTGGGCGTTTCGTACAAACTTGCATATGATAGTCAATAGCTCTGTTGATCAGAGTGATGCTTCTTTCTCCGTAGGAAATGAATCCATCGCAAAATACGCAGATGTGTTTTACTTCACCAAATTTCATTTGTATATTTGGCACCATCTCCCTGCCCTCTGGTCCCGTTACTTCCGGTACAACAGATCTTCTGGCCATAATAGGGAGATTATCTAGGTCGTTCCGAAACTGTGCAGCACTGTAGTTGTTAGGATGCCACCTAGTCATATGGCGATGCATTGTGTAGTTTCCGAAACTGTATTTTTTCTCGGTTCCTCTGGACAGTCTATCTTGACATATAAGGCAAGTTACGTATCTTGCATTTACTTTTTTCTGACCTTTGGGAATTTTAAAAAATTGCCAAATGAAGTTTTCTTTCCGGTGAGACGTCCTGGGCTGCTCAGGCAAAAACTGCCTCTCTTCGTGCTCGTCGTCCTGTTCCTCTTCTTCCTCTTCTTGTTGAATTATAACTTGAGCAGGTGGTCCACTCTTCCTTGGATGTGGTGGAGGTGGTGGGGAAGCACCAGCTGAAGCTACTAAAGAAGCCATTGCTCAGTGATCACAAAGGGTCTTTCTCTCACAATGATGAAAGTCAGAGTGAGGAAAGAAGGAGGGATTTTCATCATTTGGGAAAAACAAGAGTTCTCAACCAATCAAAAGTGTTCATTTTAGATTATATGACCTAGTCTTACATCATTAGGAAACCAAAAGTGAAATGAACCAATGAAAAGTGTTATTACCAAGTCACATGACTTGCTGTGTTTACGTTAAGCGCTTTGCAGGGCCTCCCGGTTTGCTTCCAGAAACCTGCGCTTTGCGACTCGCTTCGCGTACCAGTTCGCTAACGTAGCACGTCATATGACGTATCACGCGAGAACGTGAAACGTCATGCGGACGGGAGGCGTCACGATGTTGTTTTCTAACGCGGCACTTGCGGTAAAGAAACGTTTACCGGCTCGCGGTCTATTTCGCGGCATCACGGTCAGCTAACGGGAAGCTTCCCGATTCGCGAAGCGGGAACGAAGAAAAAAAAATATTTAAAAAAAAAATTATTCATAAACATATAAAATATATTTTTGGATTTAAAGAAGAATACATTTTACAGCTACAGATATTAGCTGTTAAAAAACCAATGAAATTCACTGAAAAAACCATAGGTTATAGACCATATATAGTTAGGAATTAGCATTTAGAAAACCTTATTTTACTCACACAAAACCATTGAAATTCCATATATAGTTAGTTGCACTAACTATATATCGCGCACCCGCAATCCACTGCTGATGATGTCACATATTACATCATTCATGACATGGTCAGTCACATCACTGATGACATCACTGATGACATCTCAAATGACATCACTGATGACATCATCTAGTGTCTGTGTGTTTTTGTACAGTTTAAATACGTTTTACATATTGAAGAATGAGTGGATGTATGGAAGACTGAGTGTGTGTGTGGCTGGCTGGGAGGTGTGTGACTCTGTGCATATCAATGTGTACTTGTATCAGTGATTGTATAAGAGAGTAAGTATGTGTTAGTATATGTGTGAAAAGTATGGTGTTCTGTGTTTAACTATAGATGAGGAAATCGAAGTGTGATTGATTCTTCATAGGACTGACTAGGTGTATGAGTGCATATGATAGTGTTCTAATAATAACTGACTGTATGTATGAGTAATTGTATGGGTGAATGAGTGAATGTGTGTGTAGACGTACGAATCAGTGAGTGCGTATGTAGTAACTGGTATTGGTGTGTCATGATGTCATCAGGGATGTCATTTGAGATGTCATCAGTGATGTCATCAGTGATGTCATTTGAGATGTCATCAGTGATGTCATCAGTGATGTCACTGACCATGTCATGAATGATGTAATATGTGACATCATCAGCAGTGGATTGCGGGTGCGCGATATATAGATAGTGCAACTAACTATATATGGAATTTCAATGGTTTTGTGTGAGTAAAATAAGGTTTTCTAAATGCTAATTCCTAACTATATATGGTCTATAACCTATGGTTTTATCAGTGAATATATAGTTTTATCAAGAAATTATTTCATTGAAATAAATATCTATCTATCGATCTGGCTATCTGGCTATCTTTCTTACTATCAATATATATATTTATATATATCTATATTCACTGAAAAAACCATAGGTTATAGACCATATATAGTTAGGAATTAGCATTTAAAAAACCTTATTTTACTCACACAAAACCATTGAAATTCCATATATAGTTAGTTGCACTAACTATATATTGCGCACCCGCAATCCACTGCTGATGATGTCACATATTACATCATTCATGACATGGTCAGTGACATCACTGATGACATCACTGATGACATCTCAAATGACATCACTGATGACATCACTGATGACAACATCCAGTGACTATGTTTCTGTAAAGTTAAAATATGTCTTACATATTGAAGAATGAGTGGATGTATAAGTGTCTGGACGAAGGATTTAGTAGGTGCATGACTGAATGTATGAGTGAGTGATTAAATGTGTCTCACTGAGTGCATGGGTTAGTGACTAAACTGTCTTAATTTGTGCATCATTATGTCTGTTGTTCTGTAAACTGCTGCATGTGTTGATCAGTAGCTATATGAGTAACTATATGGGTTATTGATTGATTGCCCAAGTATTTGCATGGGAGACTGAGTGTGTGTGTGGCTGGATGGGAGGTGTGTGACTCTGTACAGATCAATGTGTACTTGTATCAATGATTGTATAAGAGAGTAAGTATGTGTTAGTATATGGTTGAAAACGTAAGGTGCTCTATGTTTAACTGTATAGAGTAGAAAATGGAAGTGTGATTGATTCTTTACAGGACTGACTAGGTGTGTGAGTAACTCCATGGATGAGTGGCAGAGTGTGAGTGTCTGTATAGGTGTATGAGTGCATATGATTGTGTTGTAAACATGAGTGATTGCATGTATGAATGATTGTATGGGTGAATGAGTGAATGTGTGTGTAGACGTAGGAATCAGTGAGTACGTATGTAGTAACTAGTATTGGTGTGTCAATGGTTTCAAAAATTATACTCTGTTTTTAACACTGGGTGAAACAGAGGTTATATTAAAATGTGAGGAGATGCATTGTATTGTCACATGAATGATATCATCAGTGATGTGATCATTGATGTCAAGTGAGATGTCATCAGTGATGTCATTTGAGATGTCATCAGTGATGTCATCAGTGATGTCACTGACCATGTCATGAATGATGTAATATGTGACATCATCAGCAGTGGATTGCGGGTGCGCAATATATAGTTAGTGCAACTAACTATATATGGAATTTCAATGGTTTTGTGTGAGTAAAATAAGGTTTTTTAAATGCTAATTCCTAACTATATATGGTCTATAACCTATGGTTTTTTCAGTGAATTTTCAAGGTTTTGTAAATGCTAATTCCTAACTATATATGGTCTATAACCTATGGTTCTTTCAGTGAATTTCAATGGTTTTTTAATAGCAAATATCATAAGCTGTCGAATGTCAAGTACGTGGTAAGAATTTTTTTTTTCGTGTTTATGCACACTGATCTGCTTTGATTGCTGCCCCCCACCCCTCATTTCTATTAGGAGTACTCTCTCTTTGCAGATAGTGAAGGGTAGTTAACGCAGCCCTTTCCCCCTTTGTAATCCGTCGTGCCTGCTTCTCTCTCCATTTGATTGATTGTTCTCTTTGGTTCATTCTCTATTTACAAACAAGCACAGAGTCGCAATACTCTGTTTAGTCTTTGCAGATAGCGAAAAATCGTGTAAAAAAACAAAAGGAATCGAGCAAAATCAGTAGGCCACTAATGGGATCTCTTTTGACCTCGCTAAAATAGAAACATTAGGAACAACCTGTTGAAAATAGCAATGCGTATGTATATAAGCGGCGTTCATTTGTGTTCACAGTACCCCTTGTTGATTGTTTCAATCGAGCATTGAATTGTTCGAAGTTAATTCTCTTAACGATCTTCTCTACCTGCAAACGAGGAAGAATAGGAATATTCTATCTCCCTTTGCAGATAGTGAAGGGTAGGTAACGCAAGCCTTTAACACGTCGTACCTATTTCATTCCTCATTGATTGATTGATTGTCCGAACATTGACTGTTTGGGAATTAGTTCTTTTTGGAGGTATTCCCTGTTTGCAAATAAACGTAGGAAAATCTTTGCAAGTAGTGAAAGGGTACGTAATGCGGACCGTTCTCCCCCGTTGTAATCTGTCATGCCTATCTACTCCCCACTGATTGATGCACCTTTTTCACCCGGACCATTTACTAGAGATACGTCATCTGGCCCGACCAGAGAGCACCCCTAGTGAAAAGGACATATGCAATAATAACGAAGTGATCACTGTATCCTGTTAACAGAAACTTTACCATGAAACAACCTGGAAAGAAAAAAATAGGAAAACGAAAATCAGTAGGCCACTGATGAACATGAACTTTTATTAAACAACGAACAAAGAAACGATAACATAACGTAATGATAAAACCTATTAATGTCCTAGAAACAAGAAAACGTTAAAATATGCCAGTGGTGAGAGACCAGAAAAACAGTAAGAGAAACCAAATCACCCCTCGCTGTCCCACCGCCTGCCACGCCAAAAAAATCGATAGACTAGGGAAAATGCAAGTCAGTAGAACATCCACCCCCACTCTGGAAACTTCCAAGGTGGGGCAGGGTTCCGGCTACGCCCAGCCGGGAGCAGCCCATATAAGGCAGGTCCTGCTGCCACGCCTCGGCCAGGAGATCCTAACGTAGGGTGTAGCCGGAGGAGAGGCCGAGACCAGCGGGACCCGGCCAGGGGATTGCCTTTACAACGCTGAACAGTTGCAGGGGGGGGGAATGTCTCCTCGACCCTCCCCTCTCTCTCCCAGTCCGGCCGCGGTGGCCCTTGAGAGTTGCAGGTAGTCCCGCCACATGCTCTTCCGGTCCGACCACCAACGGTCGGGGGGCCGAGGCCGACGGGATCCGGCTGCAGCCGATAAACCAAGAAACCCGTTCATGGGGCCAGAGCCAGGGGCGTCCGGCCGACATCCACCGGAAGCCCGGCCCGAAGACGGACGGGACACTTCTTTCTTTTATAATGGCTGCGACAACACTGGAGGGGGATGTCTTGCACATGCCTCCGACCCCCCCCTCGTCCTCATCGCCTGGTCCGGCCATAACAAATCTCAAGCGAGACGCCGTGGGGTGCACTGGGAGGGAGAGACGGTGCGAACAGGCCTCTCCCGCCTCCCCAGGTGGAGGCTTCCCAGCTGCACCCTCAGCGCTCCAGGCGGTGGCATCCTAACAACTACAGTGCTGCACAGTTTCGGAACGACCTAGATAACGGTTCTTCCACTGTGGCCATGCTGCAACGTCTCGCCCGGCAGGGTGGAGCCCGTCCGCTCATGTGACCCCGCGATCGCCGGTAGCTGCCGAACTCTCAAAATGGCGGTCGACCTGGCAAGAGCGGGCCCAACATAAAGAAATGGCCCGGTCACTGGTTGACTCCACCACCGTAGTCCTCCACGACCTTGAAGATTCTAGAGGAGCCGCGGGAGTCTCCGACCCCCGATGGGGAATGACTGCCATGATCGCCCGTGGAGTGACGAAACTGTATCCGCGGGACGTCGGCGCTCCCATGCTGGCGCCAGCCTCACTTTGAATTACTACAATCCTGCAGACCTTACTTCCGGTGAAAGCACAGTGTGACCCGGTAGGAAAAATTATTGCACCCCCTCCCCTTTTTGACTGATAGTTCAAACCACCGATCCTTTCCTTTGCCCTTTTAACGGAACTTTGGACTGCCTCCCCCTCTTTTACATTTTCTAGAGAAAACAAAACATTAACCACTACATTAGCATAGCAGTTGACACCAGAACTGTTTTCAAATTGAAAACCAACAACATCTTCAACATAATCCTTTTTGTTTCTGCTGTGACCCTGCTACAGCACAGGCATTGTCCCCAGCAGTAATTCTGCAATGCCGGTAAGAATAGCTGTGGTGCCTACTGGACTCACTCACCCCCGCGGCGCCCCACGCCGTTTTTTGCTGGGCGGCAACTTACTAGACATCACTTTCTTGCCATCTAGATTTCAGCGCGTTCTGCTGCCTTGGAACTATTCGCACAACAGACCGCTACTGACAAGAATATTTCATTATTGGTGCTGTCAATTTCAATAAATCTATTGGATAATTAAAAAGAAATTGCCACGGTCTCTTCGTTGTTTAAATGTTTTTACTGTTTTTGTTTTGTTGTATATATTTATATGTTATTAAAGTTTTATATTCCTACTACTTTGTTGGAGTGCTATATATTTTTAATGTGACACATAATTGTAAAAACTTTGATGTACAAAGAGTCATTCCTGGAATCTTCCGCTTCAGGCTCGGTCCCCTCCCCAATCACAATACAGGATGGTTTTCAGCTAGTAGGAACGCGTGTGCTGTGACGGATCACATCGGGTGTGGGCCTTGATCTACTATAACTCCTTTGAAGAGGGGTGATTCTTTACAGCTGGGGCCATAAACTACATCTGCAGGGCTAGCTGATAGCCTAGGACCGGCCTGGACATTCGGACACAGAGGAAGAGGAGTGTCAGAGGGTGCGGTAGTGAATAGGGCGAAAGGGAGGTGTCGGGCGGGCACAGAGTGTGATTCTCAGGGAAGAGCAGCGCAGATAGGGGAAGGTTTATTGCCCATGCATAAGACAGAGAGCGGTGGTGACCAGTGCCTGGGGGAGATGCTTACGAGGGTGAGGAGCCATGCTACGAATCGACAGCGTGCAGAGAGTGGGTCTGGTCAAGACATCTAAAATGGCTGCCGTGCACGACAAAAGTGTGGCATTTCAAAAAAGGCAAGATGGCGCAGACAATGTTTTTCAACACTTCCTCATTTCCTTTGAATCGAACGTTAACAGACGTTGGGGCATATTACCAAAGTTAAGCGATATTTATCCCTAACGATGCTTACCAACCAATTTTTTACCACTAAGCATCGTCAGAAATTATCGAAGATAAACCTTACTATTATCAAGGTTTATCGCAAATGCGATAATAAACGGCCGCAATGCATGAATATCGCTAAAAACTCAGCGATATTCATGCATTACCGAGCTAATACTCTTAGCCATGTTATCCACCTCCCATTGGATAACATGGCTAAGAACTGCTCAGGGCAGGTGTTACTTTTTGGAGATATTCGCGCTTAGCGCGAATATCTCCAAAAGTTGGTAATAGGAGATAGATATCTTGCATGTTGTAATGCAAGTTATTGTGGTATATGGAACTCATACCATAATCTCTCAGGAAAGCAGAAACTGATCCTTTTGGGACCGCCTAAAAAGGCCTAGGGGGTGAGGAGTACTCTACTTTGCCCCCTTTTCACGTTCCGAACTATTTTATTTTACTCTCTTCTGTAATTACACAAAATACCAGCGATAAGATGCATCGGAGACACACAGTGAGAGAAAGGAGGCCGGAGATGAAGAAGACATGTCAAATACACATTGGAGATAATATAGTGGCAGAAGGGAAGTAAATATGAGTAAACTTACCATGTAACATAAAAATGTTGCACTCTATACTATAAGTCTCATTTTATACTACAATCACTTCGCTACAACCTCATAAATTAAAAATAAAAATAAATAATGTCTCAAACAATTTTTGATTTCTAAATATAAATTTATTCTTCAGAATTTTCTAAATTTGAAACAACTAGTAACATGTCCTCATCAGTAATTTCCTCTTCAATCATCTCATCTGGAATCTCCTCATTAAAAGTCTGCAATGATGATTCTTGTAACTCTATGGTCTCCAAACACTCGATAAATTCGCCATCAAGAGATTGATCAAAAAATTCATTCAAGTCATCTCCTCCTTCTGACAATATTTCATTATTGGTGCTGTCCATTTCAATCAATGTAGTGGAATCATTCAAGTCATCTCCTCGTGACAATATTTCATTATTGGTGCTCTCAATTTCAATCAATGTAGTGGAATCATTCAAGTCATCTCCTCCTTGTGACAATATTTCATTATTGGTGCTGTCCATTTCAATCAATCTAATGGAATCATACAAGCCATCTCCTCCTTGTGACAATATTTCATTATTGGTGCTCTCAATTTCAATCAATGTAGTGGAATCATTCAAGTCATCTCCTTGTGACAATATTTCATTCTTGGTGCTGTCCATTTCAATCAATCTAATGGAATCATACAAGTCATGTCCTCCTTGTGACAATATTTCATTATTGGTGCTCTCAATTTCAATCAATGTAGTGGACAATTCAAAAGAAATTGCCACGGTCTCTTCATTGTGAGCCATTTTATTTTGAAATTGCTTGCTGTAAATTGCAGAAAAAAATAATCACTTTCATTTATCGTTTTTAGTAATACATAATATAAAACTAACTTCATCAAGTATTTAGTATAACAGAAGGACTGCAAATAAATAACAGAAAACATTTTTCAAATTATCTTCAAGTGTACAACATAGTTCCCCTTACAAATTAACAACTCACCTTTTTAAAAGTAGCAGAAGTGTTAGTACTGTGTAAATCAAACACCAGAAATTCACCACCAAAAATTCCTCACAAATGTACCTCAGACAGTAGTATCACAAAATGGCTGTGGTTTCCTCTCATTTGACATATATACATAACCAATTAACTTTCATCACACACAAATACAAAACCAAAGTAACATTTTAATTGGTTCTAAATTTCAACACTTTCAAATGTGTTTTCCCCATGCAATTTTCCATAGGACATTTACATACGTCTACAGCCTGAATGGCTGAACGGAATTACACCAAACTTGGCAAAATGGTACATCAAACCTAAGAGGTCAGGAAGGATCTACTATGCCCCCTTATGGTCATTTCCCCCTTCGCTTTGGCCTCCTCTTGTCTCTCAATCCTACCGAGGGACAAGATGGCGGCCGCTACGGACTGTTTGGAATGTTGACAGACGCCGGAGAACCAATCAGCTTCGCAAAGCTCCGTAACGCGAAAAGTACGCGAAGCGGAGCGCTGTTACAGATATATATCTTTTTTTCAACGTTAATTTCTCAAAATCCACTGGAGCACATATATTGAGACCTAGCAAAGGCACATCGGGCTACCAGTCCCTAATATTTTGCCAAGTTTCGTGCAAATCCATTCAGCCGTTCGATTATTATTATTTTGGTTTTTTTTTGCCCCGCGGGGCCCTTTTAAAACCTCCACATCAAACCTAGGGGGTCAGCGAGGATCTACTATGCCCCCTTATAGTTATTTCCCCCTTTGTTTTGACCTCCTCTTGTCTCTCGATCCTACCGAGAGACAAGATGGCGGCCGCTACGGACTGTTTGGAATGTTGACAGACGCCGGAGAACCAATCAGCTTCGCTTCACAAAGCTCCGTTGCGCGAAAAGTCCGCGAACCAGAGCGCTAACCGGTCCGCTGTTACAGATATATATCTTTTTTTAAACGTTAATTTCTCAAAATCCACTGGAGCACATATATTGAGACCTACAAAAGGCACATCGGGCTACCAGTCCCTACAATTTTGCCAAGTTTCGTGCAAATCCATTCAGCCGTTCGGGCTAAAAGTGAGGCCAACCGCCCTATGGAAAACTCAATGTTAAAAACACGTTTTGGGACCCCCCTTTTTTCTCGGCCCCCACTGGACGAACCCCCCCCAAATTTTCAAGGGCTGCTCAGAAACAAAATGTGCAATTTTCCTGAAAATTTCAGCCGATTCCGTCCACAAACGCCAAAGTTATTAGACATAGAATTTTCAAAAAACCCATAGAGAAAAAATCCTAACTATATATACCTACTGGCGACCGCCAGTAGGTAATATATATATATAATCAGCTCACTTTATCATTTGCAGCTTATAACTATTAGCCACCAGGGGTCACTACTAACCAAAAGCAGTCATTCTACTTGTAAATTGTGCCAATCGAGTGGAACAGCAGCCTAGGATTCACCACTGCTTCATCTCATTTTCCAAGAGAATGCAGATGTAAAGTGTTTTTGATGGTACGCCTGTGCATATTGAAATATTCAGAGCATATTCTGAATTTCAGTTAACACATCAGTAAGCATTTTGTCCATCGGTGAATTCAACCTTTTTTCTCAATCGGAATGGGCAAGGATAATGACAGATATATTTTACAATGTTAGAAAGTACATCATTTTATTTAATTGTGTGAATAAAATGAATCGCCTCCCGGTCGGGGAATTGAACCCCGGTCTCCCGCGTGACAGGCGGGGATACTGACCACTATACTAACGAGGACTTATTGGCATCAGTTAAACAGTGCTCACCTCCTTGGGGTTAAGGCATACCCTCGATCAATTCACAGTATTGTAATAGGCAGATTTGCTGCTTTTGGTTAGGACAAGTAATCTTTTTTCCTAAATATTACAATACAGAAATTCCTAGCCAAAAACAATCAGTTTTAGTAAGAAATTATTTCATTGAAATAAATATCTATCTATCGATCTGTCTATCTGGATATCTTTCTAACTATCAATATATATATTTATATATATATCTATATATATATATATATATATAATCAGCTCACTTTACCATTTGCAGCTTATAACTATTAGCCACCAGGGGTCACTACTAACCAAAAGCAGTCATTCTACTTGTAAATTGTGCCAAACGAGTGGAACAGCAGCCTAGGATTCACCACTGATTCATCTCATTTTACCAGAGAATGCAGATGTAAAGTGTTTTTGATGGTACGCCTGTGCATATTGAAATATTCAGAGCATATTCTGAATTTCAGTTAACACATCAGTAAGCATTTTGGCCATCAGTGAATTCAACCTTTTTTCTTAATCAGAATAGGCAAGGATAATGACAGATGTATTTTACAATGTTAGAAAGTACATTATTTTATTTAATTGTGTGAATAAAATGAATCGCCTCCCCGTCGGGGAATTGAACCCCAGTCTCCCACGTGACAGGCGGGGATACTGACCACTATACTAACGAGGACTTATTGGCATCAGTTAAACAGTGCTCACCTCCTTGGGGTTAAGGCATACCCTCGATCAATTCACAGTATTGTAATAGGCAGATTTGCTGCTTTTGGTTAGGACAAGTAATCTTTTTTCCTAAATATTACAATACAGAAATTCCTAGCCAAAACCAATCAGTTTTATCAAGAAATTATTTCATTGAAATAAATATCTATCTATTGATCTGCCTATCTGGCTATCTTTCTAACTATCAATATATATATTTATATATATCTATATATATATAGATATATATAATCAGCTCACTTTAGCATTTGCAGCTTATAACTATTAGCCACCAGGGGTCACTACTAACCAAAAGCAGTCATTCTACTTGTAAATTGTGCCAATCGAGTGGAACAGCAGCCTAGGATTCACCACTGCTTCATCTCATTTTTCAAGAGAATGCAGATGTAAAGTGTTTTTGATGGTACGCCTGTGCATATTGAAATATTCAGAGCATATTCTGAATTTCAGTTAACACATAAGTAAGCATTTTGTCCATCGGTGAATTCAACCTTTTTTCTCAATCGGAATAGGCAAGGATAATGACAGATATATTTTACAATGTTAGAAAGTGCATCATTTTATTTAATTGTGTGAATAAAAGGAATCGCCTCCCCGGCGGGGAATTGAACCCCGGTCTCCCGCGTGACAGGCAGGGATACTGACCACTATACTAACGAGGACTTATTGGCATCAGTTAAACAGTGCTCACCTCCTTGGGGTTAAGGCATACCCTCGATCAATTCACAGTATTGTAATAGGCAGATTTGCTGCTTATGGTTAGGACAAGTAATCTTTTTTCCTAAATATTACAATACAGAAATTCCTAGCCAAAAACAGTTTTATCAAGAAATTATTTCATTGAAATAAATATCTATCTATCGATCTGTCTATCTGGCTATCTTTCTAACTATCAATATATATATTTATATATATATATATATATATATATATATATATATAATCAGCTCACTTTATCATTTGCAGCTTATAGCTATTAGCCACCAGGGGTCACTACTAACCAAAAGCAGTCATTCTACTTGTAAATTGTGCCAATCGAGTGGAACAGCAGCCTAGGATTCACCACTGCTTCATCTCATTTTCCAAGAGAATGCAGATGTAAAGTGTTTTTGATGGTACGCCTGTGCATATTGAAATATTCAGAGCATATTCTGAATTTCAGTTAACACATCAGTAAGCATTTTGGCCATCAGTGAATTCAACCTTTTTTTCTCAATCAGAATAGGCAAGGATAATGACAGATATATTTTACAATGTTAGAAAGTACATCATTTTATTTCATTGTGTGAATAAAATGAATCGACTCCCCGTCGGGGAATTGAACCCCGGTCTCCCGCGTGACAGGCGGGGATACTGACCACTATACTAACGAGGACTTATTGGCATCCGTTAAACAGTGCTCACCTTCTTGGGGTTAAGGCATACCCTCGATCAATTCACAGTATTGTAATAGGCAGATTTGCTGCTTTTGGTTAGGACAAGTAATCTTTTTTCCTAAATATTACAATACAGAAATTCCTAGCCAAAAACAATCAGTTTTATCCAGAAATTATTTCATTGAAATAAATATCTATCTATCGATCTGTCTATCTGGCTATCTTTCTAACTATCAATATATATATTTATATATATCTATATATATATATATATAATCAGCTCACTTTATCATTTGCAGCTTATAACTATTAGCCACCAGGGGTCACTACTAACCAAAAGCAGTCATTCTACTTGTAAATTGTGCCAATCGAGTGGAACAGCAGCCTAGGATTCACCACTGCTTCATCTCATTTTCCAAGAGAATGCAGATGTAAAGTGTTTTTGATGGTACACCTGTGCATATTGAAATATTCAGAGCATATTCTGAATTTCAGTTAACACATCAGTAAGCATTTTGTCCATCTGTGAATTCAACCTTTTTTCTCAATCGGAATAGGCAAGGATAATGACAGATATATTTTACAATGTTAGAAAGTGCATCATTTTATTTAATTGTGTGAATAAAAGGAATCGCCTCCCCATCGGGGAATTGATCCCCGGTCTCCTGCGTGACAGGCGGGGATACTGACCACTATACTAACGAGGACTTATTGGCACCAGTTAAACAGTGCTCACCTCCTTGGGGTTAAGGCATACCCTCGATCAATTCACAGTATTGTAATAGGCAGATTTGCTGCTTTTGGTTAGGACAAGTAATCTTTTTTCCTAAATTGTTGTATAACTCCTATATATCCCTATATCGTGTTAAGTTAGCATAGGTACGTTTGAGATTTAAACGCCATTTTTCCTTTCTTGCAACTTCTGCACACGACCCTCATTTGTTGACTTAGCTTTCAACCTAGTAGTTTGCCGTGGTGAATGTGAGAATAATATGTTATTGCTCTGATATCTGCTTTGTTTAATAAAACATGTCTGCACGGAGAGTGCTGAAGTTTCAGGAGCAACACGATATGGAATTGTTATGAGGTCTGATCTCCACGCCTTCATAGTCATAACACAAGTGCAGCCTTTGCCAACTTGGGCTTGAGGCGGGATTGATATTGCTTTGCACGAGAATTGTTAACACACTTGATGCGGTGCACATGCAGAGAGAGCTGGTGTATGCTGATGTGATTCCTTCATGCTAGGACACTAAGGTATGGGCCCGCCCTAAAACAACCCAAAGAGACCTTCTTAGATAATAATATAATATATGTGTTAGGGAGGGTGAGATATAAGTGTTGTTAACTCTTATTCATTACAGCATGTTAACATGCTGTCACCATTCGCTTTTTATGTCTTAGTAACTATGCTGATAATTTTGCTACTGATAATAAGTATACTTGTATTATCAAAGATACTGCGCCTGAGAAGACGGCATTAGTAAATAAACATTTCAAATGCACATGTGTCTTCTTTACTCCATGTTCTGGTTTGTAATGATAATATAACGAAAGAGTGTTCATGAGTCCCACGTACCCTGAGGTACTGTAAGTTCATGTTCTGGTTTGTCTAAACATTGGGTGTTTGATATGTCCAATGAGACACTGTAGCTAGCTCGGTAAGGGGTGAGTTGGTTGCTAAGGTAAGTTTTGGGACATCCTAATTTGCCGAGGTTCCACTCCTCTGTGCACAGTTCTGTGTGAGTACAGAAACCCTGCAACATGGCGCCCAACGGTTTCGGTGGTCTTATATCATGACACTCGAGTAGTTTATCGTTCATGCCTTAACCCCTTCACGTCCGTTTCCGGAAAACGGGGTGTTGGTGAAACCTACCTATTTTTTGAAATAGGTCTTTATTCAAGCTTGATTCTTACTTAAACGGTTTCTTTGAATTACTACCCAGTTGTGCTACAAAGTATTCTTTGTGTTTTCTTGTTTCCAATTCTGTGATGGCGGCAGCGGTGGCTATTGCGCAGCATAGTCGCGTAGCGGTACGCAATCATCTTCAGACGTACCAGGTCCCAGTTGATGGGATGGCTGTGATTTTCGTGGTAAGTGCAGATCCGGCGTTTCCTTACGAGTTGTTTTACTCTTGGGTTACGTTTCCGGCTGTGGACGCTAATTCTGGTTTGTACCACTCCTACACCGCCTCGGATGTCCCGGCTGAATATACGCCATACAGGGCATTGGAAATACCTATTGATCATTGGCAGCATCGCGTTTGGTTTGATGGCGCCCTCCCCCACTCTTTGTCCCGTGCGAGGTTAGGTCCACTCTCGATTCCAGGTACTAATTGGCCTGCGTTGGGTGGCTTTACACCGCACCCGAATCACGGGGCTTGCACCCTGGCAGAAATTCGCAGGCTGCATGTAGTTTCCATTTCCGTGATTCGTGCCTTAGTGCAATATATCGGTCGACATCTTCCTGGTGGTCCCCAGGGGGGTGCGGCCGCTCCCATGGAACGAGGCGGAATGCGTCTCAATCCAGTGATGGTAAATTCGGTTTTTGGTGCGCGTCCTGTTGACAATGATGACTTCCCATTCTGGCTAGCAGAGAAGTTTGATCAACTGGAGGCAGTTTTTCCGAATTCTACTCCTGCTGATAAACATAGAATGTTGACGATTACTCTACCGAAGGATATTACTCCTGAACTTGCTGACTGTGACAGCTGGGGAAAAACTTTTGCGGCAGTTTATACAAGGTGCTTCGGCACCCCGTCTATGACTGCCCTGCCTGAAATCGTTCGACGTGTTCAGAATGATCACGGTCCAGAGGCAGCGGTTGAATTGGGTATGCGCCTGTGTGGTTCTTTTGAGATTGTAAGTGATCTCATTCTCTCCAATGTTAAAGGAGATGCAGTTAACTTTCAGGTGTCGAATGCTTTGGCTGCTCTGCCCGATGCCGACAAACCCCGCCAGTTAGCAAAGATTGTGGTGGCCGCTTATAAAACAATTGGCCGCACAAGTAGAGGTCTGAAATATTTTCCAGTGAAGGAGAAAAAACAACCACAGGGGCAATCTGCAGTGACAGATGCCCAGCCAAAGTCCAAGAAACAAAATTGGCCTAAAAAACAGACACAGGGGAAGCAGACAGTGCAGACTCAGGGTCCTTTTCCTGCAATACAAGCTCCTGCGCCATCCGACAAAGTTTATGATTTGCGCGACCGCGCGATGATTAAATCACCTGATCGTTTTCAGGGTTCTGATCAACGCTCTCCTCGTTCCTTTCAGGACACATCGGCCCCGAAGACCGGTGGAGGAGGAGGGGGTGGACGTGGACGTGGTGGCCAACAAGGACGTGGCCAGTCCCGCCAGACGGACGGCGCAGTGAAGCAGGAGGATTCTACGCCTAGGCGTCCGCAGTTTGCGAAAAAGAAAGTCGCAGCCTTAACAGCGCATCGATATGCCACAGATAGTGAGAACGCGGCTTCGGAATCTGACGTGGGCTCTGACCTTGCTGGACAGCGCGGCGGAGATAACAATAGTCAGAGAGGCGCTGCGTCCACTACTGAGGGTGACAGCGACTGATGTCTACGTTGTGATAGAAACAGCGGATACGAGACTTGCTCCCCCTGAAAGACTATATGAAATTGTCCTGTTAATTGAAGGTGACATACAGCGTACCGTTAAAGGTGTATTTTGGGAGAATCTGTCTTCTACATATGATATTTTACTTTCGGAGGCTGACTGGCCCCCACCTTTTGTGCTCGCGGCGCCGCGAGGGGAGGAGGTAATCCTACCCAGTTTCGCGAACACTGTCTCGAAAGAGCATGCGCAGCATTTTGCAGAAGAGTGGGCTCGGGCTCTCGCGCCGGCTCTGTACCGTAACCAATGTGGTTGGGATAAATTGTCGCCTTGCCACGAAATTCCGTTGCGGTCTCAGCCGCAGCCTCAACCTCAATATCCCATTCGACGTGAAGCAAAATCTTCCGTCGCAGAAATCCTTGAACAATTGGAATATCAGGGAGTTATTGAAACGTGTGTGTCACCGATGAATAATCCCCTTTTTACTGTGAATAAACCTGACGGATCATATCGTTTGGTTTTGGATTACCGGCATTTGAACTCGCATTGCCGTAACTGTGCAGTACAGAATACCCACGGCTCTGCCCTAGTGGATAGTCTAGTGCGTAAGCGTTTCAAGACAACGCTTGACATATCCAATGGTTTTTATGCCCACAGACTGGACAGCTTTAGCTCCCAATGGACCAGTTTTACAAGCGCTGGAGTCCAAAAGCAATTCCGGCGTCTTCCAATGGGCTACAAGAATAGTCCTGGTGTATTTACCGCTCGAATTGTCTCTATTCTGGAGGCTCTCGACCCGGATGCTTTTTCGTATGTGGATGACATATATCTCACAGACGACGATATTTGGGAGCATCTGTGTCGTGTAAATTCTCTTGTTTGCAACTTCGCAGACATGGGTTACAAATTCAACTTTGCAAAATCGCACATTGCTGAACACACAGTGTTGTTTTTGGGCTATGAGCTCAACAATGAAGGTAGAGGTTTGGCTCCTCACTTCTTGGAGAAGTGCGCACAATTGCGCGCGCCAACAACACTGAAGAAATTACAATCCTTACTGGGCTTTTTGAATTTCGGCAGAACTTACATTCCGGAATATGCCCAGCGTGTCAAGCCTCTGTATGCTTTGATACAACCAACTTTCTCAAAATCATGCTGGCTGCCTGAGCATTCAGCCATTTTGCAATCCTTGCAGGCTGATCTGCTCGCTTCTAAATATTTACTGACTCGTGATAACCACACCAACCTGGTAATAAGAATAATTCCTGGGACGGTGGGTTTCACCTACCTCACTTTTAATGAAGGTGACACAGTACCTATTGCTTACAAGTCACACTTGTACACCTCGGCTGAGATGCGATTTCCCACCATAGAAAAGGTTTTAACTGCTGTACAGATGGCGATTCTAAAAGAACGTGCTCTGTCACAGGGGAAACGCATGCTAGTGGTAACACCCTGTCCTCATTTAGAGGCAGTCACGAAAGCCAGTGTACCTAATTCAAAGGCTTTGCACCCTCGGTGGATTCAGTGGGCTGCGTCATTGTCATCCGCAGATGTCATGTTTATTTTTGACGCCTCCTTACGGTCACAGGAGTACTTGCAGTATGAATTCGTTCATCCTGCTCCTCTGGCGATGCGACCTTTGGAGGACTTCCATTGCATCATTTACACTGATGGGTCGGCGCAGGTTGCGCATGGCTCTAAACATGCCTACGTTTCCGCATGCGCCATTGTGGTCGGTGCTATGTTGAATGACGAGTTCATTTCCAGGGAGGTACACACGTTGCCCCTGGGCGATTGCACTGCACAATTGGCAGAGCTTCGTGCTCTATTACTAGCTTTGGAGTACGCAGATCCAAGTGTTACTACTCTAATTGTAAGTGATTCTTACTACTGTGTCCAGTCTTACAATGAAAACTTGTTCTTTTGGATTCAAAATGACTTTCGTGATTCCAAGGGTAGCACAATAAAACATAAAATGATCTGGGTTCGAGTGGCAGAGCTTAAGGCTATGTTGCCACTCGTTTATGTGATTCATACTCTCGGTCATCAGCGCGTGGGAGTACACGCTCTTGGCAACTCGCTTGCTGATGAAGCGGCGAAATCAGCAGTATCTACATACTTAGTTGCAGCAGTTACTAGGTCTAAAACCAAGATTGATAGCGACATCTTGGCAGCGGTTGCTGCCTCTGAGAAGGGAAGTAAACATCCTTCGGGATTCCCTTCGAAGTATAAATACCACTTAAGTCCCGAAAAGGTTCCTTTTGTGACAATTCCTGATGTTGGGGAACGGCTGATTCCCAACTCGGATCGCAGAATAGACTTGATTACAGCGGCTCATGAAGGTGTGGCGTCTGCGCATGCGGGCGTCTCAGCCACTGTAACGCAACTACAACAACGCTTCTGGTGGCGGGGACTGTACAAACAGACGCGTGATTATGTCCTTCTTTGTGACATATGCCAGCAGATTAAACCTTCAACTGCTACGCGTCCGCCTCAGACTCAGTTGTACATTTCTAATAAACCACTAGGCTGTGTTTATTTAGATCACTGCGGTCCATTTTCATCTGATACTGCGTATAAATACATCTTAGTAGCAGTTGACTCATGCACACGCTTTGTGTGGTTATGGCCACATCGCAGCGCTGATTCCCGGACTGTCATCAGAGATTTGCGTATCTTTATAGGGATTTTTGCCTGTGGTACCTTCCATTCGGATCAGGGTCCGGCTTTCGCCTCTAAGGCGTATAAGGATGCCATGACTTCGATGGGGGTCCAAGTCAAGTTTTCGTCACCCTACAGACCTGAGGGTAATAGTGTAGTTGAACGAATGAACCGTGATTTAAAGCAATCTTTGACAGCCCGAGTTATAGGCACTGGCAGAAACTGGCTGGCTCACCTCTATGGCGTGCAGCGTGCTCTTAATAATCTCCCTAGAAGGTCTCTGGGTGGGCGGACCCCATACGAAATGCTCTTTGGCATCAAGATGTTCGTCCCTGACCTTGACGGTCTAGACTCGGTGGTTCGCGCCACTTCCTTTGACGCAGATGAACATTGCAATGTTTTACAGAATCT
Organism: Lissotriton helveticus; assembly: GCF_964261635.1. Classification (NCBI taxonomy): domain Eukaryota; kingdom Metazoa; phylum Chordata; class Amphibia; order Caudata; family Salamandridae; genus Lissotriton; species Lissotriton helveticus. Next base: position 340,071,352 of record NC_136058.1, on the reverse strand, counting down.
ACAAAAGACGAGAGACACTCTTGCAAAGGAACATTTGCCCTCCACATCGGATGATGCGTTGCAGATCCCGGTAGTTGGCTGGCTACCCCAAGTTGGAGAACTGGTTCGAGAGAAGATCGATAACAAGAAAGAGTTTGGTCCCTCCTATCGAGCTCCGGTCCCAGTGCTTGGAGTGAAGGGCACAAGAACAGTCATACTACCACCACTTCCAGGTCGTAAGGAAAACAGGTTTATTTCTATTGACAATGTCAAGATACACAGAGTGGCCGATTCTTCTTAGCATGACACCGGCTGTTTCCTGTCCTTCCATTGTGAGAAATTCAATTATGCCCACTGATTCTAATAATGAACCTGAGGTGGCCATCGAATTACCTGCTGTTTCCAGTCCATTATTGAATAATTTACCAGGAACTAACCTTGATGAGACAGACTATACATACCCCACTGATTTGTCCATGCCTGACCTGCAAGCTCGTTTAGCCACGGAATCCAGATTTTCATTTGACTCTGCTTCCCTTGCCTCGAACAAACCCTCTAAAATTGCAGTATATGCTAGCCTGTTTAAAAAACATTTTTTGATACCTCCTTGGATATACATTTGGCTGGTCCTTTTTTCAGTTTACATTTTTATGTCAATTGGTTTTGTGTTTTATTTTTTTCGGATTATGAATGGACACTATGTCGAGGAGAGAACTTGCATTACTCATTTAAATGGAACTTTGGCCCCACTTTCCTCTTCACATTCTACACACAGATTAAAAAGAGACTTGACTTTGGCTAACATCACAGCGTGGCCTGTTCTGGATGGAATCGCGTGGGATGCAGTTCGTTTTCAGATTCATGGCCCAACGGAAGTCGTTAATGTCCCTAATGTACTAAGAGTTAATATGGGGGATGTGGTGAAACAAAACATTCGTTCTGATGATTGGGATGTTAATGCTGTGGAAAGTTTGTTTTCTGATTTGAAATATTATGCTGCTTTTGATGCTGAAGATTTATATTTAGAATCTGCTAATTATGGTGAATTGTTTTGTTACCAACATTATGGCAATCACTTCTTACACAAGACATCTTCCCGAAGGGATGCGGTTAATTTTACTCAGTGGGAACATTGCCCAGCACCAACACAAGGGAGTTCAGAAACGTTTCTTAAAAAGTATACTTATTTCACTGACTTTAATCAGTCCAATCCCGAGTCCTTTTATTTTAAATTTCACAAACAGCCCCTGTCCAAGGTTCGACTTACAAATACAAAATTGTTATATTCAAAGGCCTTCCTGGATCAATTAGTTACTGGAGGGTATGAGTTATGGAAGGATACCATAGACCTTAAATCAGTTTGGGGCTCAAGGGCCTGGCAGGTACAAGGCACTGAGGCTTTGCATCGTGCATGTCTCATCCCAAATCATATGTGGTTTTTAAATGAAACCATTTCCCAGACCACGTGCTTTGGATTGGCTACATCTAAAAGGTTAAACACCCCGTCTTTCCCGGAGTTGGAGGAATATGGGAATTGGAGTAATTTTACTAAATTGTCCATTAGAGAGATACAGGCTCTGCTTCTGAATTCCTCCTTTAACATTTCCAGTATGAACCCCAAGGGTTGGCTGCTTTGGCACCGTAGTGCTGATTCTTGCCAAAAGAGATTTTTAAATATGACTGACGGTTTTAGGGCTGTTAGATCTGATCCCCGTTTTGATTTGAGTCATACTGTCACCTCTTACTCTGTGGGCAAGTTGTGTCAAGCTTGGCTGAAACATTCAACTTTACCTGCGGTTAAGTATCACCTTTCCAAACTGAATGCAGACGTGGATTTGAATGATTTCATTAAGGGCCCAGCTAGTGGCAGGTCGAAACGCTGGTTATATGGTGTTTACAATGAAATTTGGAAACTCTCACAAATTGAGGCTGCTTCACGCCTTAGGGCAATTGATCAGGCAAATCTTGAGAAAGTTCTTGCAGTTGTTGACAATAGCATTAACGTGCTTTCCTCTAGAATTTACACATTGGATAATATTGTGTCGTCTGTTGTTGATATTGTGCATGATGAAGTGTCTGTATTATACCATGGTCAAAATCAATTACGTTCAATCATGCAGTTTGCATGGACACTACAGACTCTAAAAATGGGTAAAGTTCCCTGGGGATACATGAACGTTTCCTCTTTATTTGCACCGTTTAATTTGACAGACAAACAACGCTTGCTTTCAATGCGTGATGCTTCCTTTTCTATGCTCCATATTGAAAGATTGGAATCTTTACCTTTCTCTGTGGCAGAGACCACTGCTGCTACGTGGCTTATCCACGGTTTAATAACGCTGCCTTTTGCTTTATATAAGTTTTCAAATTGTATGAAATATGTGCCAATAGGTCGTTTTGAACCCTTAGGTAGCGGTTTTCTTCATGAGGTCTGGTCACTCCCATACACATACAGATGTTTCAAGGATGAACAAGAGGTTTATCTAACAGGGGATGAGTGTACTGAGACGCCAGATCATTCTTTAATGTGCAGACACATACAGTTACACGGTTCATGTAACAAGGACCGACCGAATATGGCTTGCGTTTTACAGGGCACGCCAGTTCCTGCTATCATCCCCACGTTTAAATTGTTAGAGAATGGTAGTTATTTAATGCTCAATAATGAAAACTGCTGTGGTTTAATTAAAGGTATAGCTTTCATAGTAACGGTTAGTGAGCGAGTTATTTGCTGCAGAAATGTTCTTTATCCTCCCACACGTGAACATAGGGAGTCTTCCATTTGGCCACAGATACCGACCTTGGGAGCAGAATTCAGCGGCATGGCTAGAATAAGAGCTCTATTGTCCCAGAAAGAGGTGGCCTTGAGCTCGGCCCGTGAAACTTTCGTGCTTCACATTGCTAACACCCGCACGGAGGTTCAGGCTCTTTTAAACACTGATTTGCCCTTGCATTTCGGAGCTATGGTCCGTTCAATCTTTAACGCATCCTCCACAACGGGCCTAGCACATTTTTTTAAAGTTGTTAGCGGTGGTCTCGTGACTTCCTTTGAGAAGATTTTTGGAGTCATCCCTGCTTTCTTCCATTCTATTTTTTCATCCTTGTTTGGAGGGTTCCCGTTTTTGCTTGCATTAGCGGCTGGCGCATTGGTGGTTTTCTGCCTTTTTAAATATGGATGCCCTTCCTGTGCAAGACCACGCACAGCTACTACTGACGCGGTTTCGCAACCGCATGCTTGATTACTATGGAACACTGCCGTTAGCGACTCTAAGCACGGCGTTTGGATTATCTTTTCGGTTCTCCTATTTCACCTGTGTCCAGCCTGTATTTCGCTGTCTGACCTGTGATTTCCTTTGGGCCATTGATTTGTGTCTCTGCGGACCAGCATCTTCTGACGTCGATTTTGATCAACTGATGAGTCCTATCATTGCTCACGAGTTGGTTTGTTCTGACGAAAGGGTTATGGCCTTGGCGGTGGCACATGGACTAATGGGTCCCTGGGATGTGTTGTCGGCAGCGCAAAATTTCTTGGAACTAAGTTTTCTTGAGAACCCACCGAGCTGTCCTCTGATGGTTATAGAGGATCCGGTGCTGGAAGATCACGTATGTTCCTTTCATCTTTTAAATTGGATGGCTGAACTGTTTTCGGATGAGGACAGTGACTTCCTCCTGGAGGCTGTTGCAGCTTACTTTTCATATACGGTCTTATCATAGACACTGCCTCAAATTGACATGCTGATTGATAGCAATTCCTTGATTTTATTGACTTTTGGTCAAGACATTTTATTTTTTGCTTGCCTATTGGCTTGAGCCACAGTATATTTGTGGGCTATTTTTTTAGCATTAATTTTTATATTCATGCTCGTTTATAAATGGATTCTGCTCTCATGTGATGGCACTTCTGTTACCTTATTTAGTCCGTTCTCGGATCATGGGGGGGTGTTGTATAACTCCTATATATCCCTATATCGTGTTAAGTTAGCATAGGTACGTTTGAGATTTAAACGCCATTTTTCCTTTCTTGCAACTTCTGCACACGACCCTCATTTGTTGACTTAGCTTTCAACCTAGTAGTTTGCCGTGGTGAATGTGAGAATAATATGTTATTGCTCTGATATCTGCTTTGTTTAATAAAACATGTCTGCACGGAGAGTGCTGAAGTTTCAGGAGCAACACGATATGGAATTGTTATGAGGTCTGATCTCCACGCCTTCATAGTCATAACACAAGTGCAGCCTTTGCCAACTTGGGCTTGAGGCGGGATTGATATTGCTTTGCACGAGAATTGTTAACACACTTGATGCGGTGCACATGCAGAGAGAGCTGGTGTATGCTGATGTGATTCCTTCATGCTAGGACACTAAGGTATGGGCCCGCCCTAAAACAACCCAAAGAGACCTTCTTAGATAATAATATAATATATGTGTTAGGGAGGGTGAGATATAAGTGTTGTTAACTCTTATTCATTACAGCATGTTAACATGCTGTCACCATTCGCTTTTTATGTCTTAGTAACTATGCTGATAATTTTGCTACTGATAATAAGTATACTTGTATTATCAAAGATACTGCGCCTGAGAAGACGGCATTAGTAAATAAACATTTCAAATGCACATGTGTCTTCTTTACTCCATGTTCTGGTTTGTAATGATAATATAACGAAAGAGTGTTCATGAGTCCCACGTACCCTGAGGTACTGTAAGTTCATGTTCTGGTTTGTCTAAACATTGGGTGTTTGATATGTCCAATGAGACACTGTAGCTAGCTCGGTAAGGGGTGAGTTGGTTGCTAAGGTAAGTTTTGGGACATCCTAATTTGCCGAGGTTCCACTCCTCTGTGCACAGTTCTGTGTGAGTACAGAAACCCTGCAACAAAATATTACAATACAGAAATTCCTAGCCAAAAACAATCAGTTTTATCAAGAAATGATTTCATTGAAAAAAATATCTATCTATCGATCTGTCTATCTGGCTATCTTTCTAACTATCAATATATATATTTATATATATCTATATATATATATATAATCAGCTCACTTTATCATTTGCAGCTTATAACTATTAGCCACCAGGGGTCACTACTAACCAAAAGCAGTCATTCTACTTGTAAATTGTGCCAATCGAGTGGAACAGCAGCCTAGGATTCACCACTGCTTCATCTCATTTTCCAAGAGAATGCAGATGTAAAGTGTTTTTGATGGTACGCCTGTGCATATTGAAATATTCAGAGCATATTCTGAATTTCAGTTAACACATCAGTAAGCATTTTGTCCATCTGTGAATTCAACCTTTTTTCTCAATCGGAATAGGCAAGGATAATGACAGATATATTTTACAATGTTAGAAAGTGCATCATTTTATTTAATTGTGTGAATAAAAGGAATCGCCTCCCCATCGGGGAATTGATCCCCGGTCTCCTGCGTGACAGGCGGGGATACTGACCACTTTACTAACGAGGACTTATTGGCATCAGTTAAACAGTGCTCACCTCCTTGGGGTTAAGGCATACCCTCGATCAATTCACAGTATTGTAATAGGCAGATTTGCTGCTTTTGGTTAGGACAAGTAATCTTTTTTCCTAAATATTACAATACAGAAATTCCTAGCCAAAAACAATCAGTTTTATCAAGAAATTATTTCATTGAAAAAAATATCTATCTATCGATCTGTCTATCTGGCTATCTTTCTAACTATCAATATATATATTTATATATATCTATATATATATATATAATCAGCTCACTTTATCATTTGCAGCTTATAACTATTAGCCACCAGGGGTCACTACTAACCAAAAGCAGTCATTCTACTTGTAAATTGTGCCAATCGAGTGGAACAGCAGCCTAGGATTCACCACTGCTTCATCTCATTTTCCAAGAGAATGCAGATGTAAAGTGTTTTTGATGGTACGCCTGTGCATATTGAAATATTCAGAGCATATTCTGAATTTCAGTTAACACATCAGTAAGCATTTTGGCCATCAGTGAATTCAACCTTTTTTCTCAATCAGAATAGGCAAGGATAATGACAGATATATTTTACAATGTTAGAAAGTACATCATTTTATTTCATTGTGTGAATAAAATGAATCGCCTCCCCGTCGGGGAATTGAACCCCGGTCTCCCGCGTGACAGGCGGGGATACTGACCACTATACTAACGAGGACTTATTGGCATCAGTTAAACAGTGCTCACCTCCTTGGGGTTAAGGCATACCCTCGATCAATGCACAGTATTGTAATAGGCAGATTTGCTGCTTTTGGTTAGGACAAGTAATCTTTTTTCCTAAACATTACAATACAGAAATTCCTAGCCAAAAACAATCAGTTTTATCAAGAAATTATTTCATTGAAATAAATATCTATCTATCGATCTGTCTATTTGGCTATCTTTCTAACTATCAATATATATATTTATATATATATATACATATATATATATATATATATATTCACTGAAAAAACCATAGGTTATAGACCATATATAGTTAGGAATTAGCATTTAAAAAACCTTATTTTACTCACACAAAACCATTGAAATTCCATATATAGTTAGTTGCACTAACTATATATCGCGCACCTGCAATCCACTGCTGATCATGTCACATATTACATCATTCATGACATGGTCAGTGACATCACTGATGACATCACTGATGACATCTCAAATGACATCACTGATGACATCACTGATGACATCTCATTTGACATCATTCTTGTGCTAATACGATAAACCTCTTCAGACTCTAATATAACCTTAGATACACTCAGTGTATACAGACACACACACTTCCACTCATCCATGGAGTTACTCACACACCCAGTCAGTCATGCAAAGAAACAATCTCATCTCCATTTCTTCAACTATACAGTTAAACACACCTTACTTATTGAAACATATACTAACACATATTTACTCTCTTATACAATCCCTGATACAAGTTCACAATGATCGATACAACCACTCACTCATTCGGTGGCTCTCATGCACAGTTATTTATATATGCCAACTCTCACATGTACTGTGTTTTACATATGTACTTACTATGACATGTAGCATTGAGATATCCATTCACTCATCAATACACTCATGCACACAGTCAACTGCCCATGTAGCTGTTTCCACATGCACTCTTGAACTCATACACCTAGTGAATAAACTGTTCACACATCTATGCATAGAGTCACACACCTTCCAGCCACCCCCACACAAACTCAATCTCCCATAGAAATACTTGGGCAAGCAATTAATAACACATATAGCCTCTCGTATAGCTAATGATCAACACATGCAGCAGTTTACAGAACAACAGACATAATGATGCACAAATTAAGACAGTTTAGTCACTAACCCATGCATTCAGTGAGACACATTTAATCACTCACTCATACAGTCAGTCACGCACCTACTAAATCCTTCATCCAGACACTTATACATCCACTCATTCTTCAATATGTAAGATATATTTTAACTTTACAGAAACATACAGTCACTGGATGTTGTCATCAGTGATGTCATCAGTGATGTCATTTGAGATGTCATCAGTGATGTCATCAGTGATGTCACTGACCATGTCATGAATGATGTAATATGTGACATGATCAGCAGTGGATTGCAGGTGCGCGATATATAGTTAGTGCAACTAACTATATATGGAATTTCAATGGTTTTGTGTGAGTAAAATAAGGTTTTTTAAATGCTAATTCCTAACTATATATGGTCTATAACCTATGGTTTTTTCAGTGAATTTTCAAGGTTTTGTAAATGCTAATTCCTAACTATATATGGTCTATAACCTATGGTTTTTTCAGTGAATTTCAATGGTTTTTTAATAGCAAATATCATAAGCTGTCGAATGTCAAGTACGTGGTAAGTGAAAACATTTTCGTGTTTATGCACACTGATCTGCTTTGAATGGTGCCCCCCCCCCTCATTTCTATTAGGAGTACTCTCTCTTTGCAGATAGTGAAAGGTAGTTAACGCAGGCCTTTGCCCCCGTTGTAATCCGTCGTGCCTGCTTCTCTCTCCATTTGATTGATTGTTATCCAAGTATTTACTGTTTTAGAATTAGTTCTCTTTGGTTCATTCTCTATTTACAAACAAACACAGAGTCGCAATACTCTGTTTAGTCTTTGCAGATAACGAAAAATCGTGTAAAAAAAAAGAAAAGGAATCGAGCAAAATCAGTAGGCCACTAATGGGATCTCTTTTTGACCTCGCTAAAATAGAAACATTAGGAACAACCCCTCATGACAAATACAAAACTAGTGAGATGAACTGAACTCCACACAATGATGGCTGCAAAACAGCTCGGCTCCGCCACCCACCCCGCCCAAAATAACGATAAAGAGCGGCTGCCATGATTGGTTGCGGAATGGCCACGACGGAGCTACGAAATGATGCTGCTCTCATGCTAACCCCAGCTTCAGTCTGAAACATCCAGAAACACTGTAGACTACCAATTCGATCAGTTCCGGTAGCGCCCCAATGTAACCCGGTAGAGAAGAACTAGCCCTCCCCTCTTTCACTGATGGTTCTTGTTGCCTGTCCCTTCTGTTCTCATTTAACAGAACTATTTAGCCTGCTGAAAGGGGTTGTGTTCCGACCGCTGGTTGGTGGAGACATTTTGACTATATTCTGGACCTGCGTTGTCGCGTAATGCGTCATATGACGCGCCGCGTTAGCGCATCCGGAAGTCATCCGGGGCGCGCAGCGCGTAACGTAAGCATAACAAGTCATGTGACTTGTTAATAAAACTTTTCATTGGTTCATTTTACTTTTCTTATTGTAATGATGAAAGGCTTGCTCATATGACCTAAAAATTACGCTTTTCATTACTTCCGAACATTATTTTTTCTTAAATATATGTTATAATGTTCCAGGCTAATGTACTTTCCCGGAAATTTTACAACTGTCCTGCAAGTAAAATATATTCTTTTTTCGAGAAAAAGAGCGTTTCTTCGTCCCATGATGGAGCCGTTGAGCAAAAGAGGGTCGACCTGCTGTCTTAGTCGCCGATACGCCTGAATATGAGATTCTTATCGATCACTTTATGTTGCAGGAATAGAAAACACAACAGCCCTTGACCATTTATCTTTACTGCGTTCCTTCGTATTATACCTTTTACCCTTCATGTAATTGGTCTGCTTTATTTCACTTGCCTTTTAATGATTCTAAAACAGTGACTATTATTACAAACTTTACCAATGTATATACTACTACCATGTTTTCTTTTAAAAACCTTTATTGTGAAAATTTCATTATACAAATACGAGCCTATAACCACGTGGGCCGGCCACGGAGCAAACTGTAATCGTATGTGATGAGTAGACATTTACACTGTAGAGGAACGTAACGGGCGGGCCATTAGGTTGCAAGAACTAAGGTGTCTAACAGTTACGGAATCGGTGGACGTACATTTTATAATTAAAATACGACAGGGCCAGTTACAATAAAATTATCTAGATATACATTTGCGGGCAAGTACCATGGGTGACGTTAATTCGAACTTTCAACAGTACAGTAATCAATAACACATCAGAACTGAATATCAATAGGGATGTCGAAATATTCAATCAATTCTCGTCCCCGCCCGCCATGTGCTTCAAAACTGCATACGTATCTCGTGATTTCAAGGTTCTGCAACCAGTACACAACAAGGAGTTACGAGTCCCATTTATTCCGGCGCCATTTTGGGCGAGGACGGGCAGGTCCAGGATATAGTCAAAATGTCTCTACCAACCATCGACTATGATGATGTTCATATGCTGTATTTATTAGAGTAACACTCATCTGCCCACATGAAATTAATTTACCACAATCTAAACATGTCATTTTAATCTTTCCAAAGTTCTTCTAAATATTTGGGACCGTTTCCCTTGCCTCTGAAGCTCTCAGTGCCACTTCTTTGATGAATGTACTAGCAGGTCAGGGGTTCTCCTCCAAATCTCTCTTTTATGCAGCACTATAATTAATTGGTGCCACCTCTCCATATGACGATGCATGGTATAGTTACCACAACTATATATTTTTTCGGTTCCTCTGGAGAGTTCATCGTGGCAGATGAAGTGTGTAACATACCGGGCATTTACCTTTTTTTGCATGTACAGGAAAGGAAAAAAAAATTGAGCGTTCGAGTTCTTAGGTGTCCCAGGGCCATTTTAGTGGACCAGGCCCAAATCCAAAGAACAGCTATCTCACAGGCTAATGGGGCGACCCACGCCGAGTTTCAGCATTGTAGGATGACCACACAAGTACAGCAACTTGCTAGACATCACCTCGGTGCCATCCGGATCTCGGCGCCCCACTGCAGATGAAGTGCCTCTCAACTATGAAACCACCAGAAAACGCTTGAGTCAGCTTTGTGTGAAGCCGCCATTTTGATTCAATCAATAGCGTCCCCCTGCACACATTCAGGGACCTGGTCGTGTCTTCAGGTCAAACGAATTTGGGACAAGATGCAGAAAGGAAAAGGAAAAAAGTTCCGCCGGACCCCGGGAGGTGGCCGCCTATGTCATGGGCGATCTTAGGCCACACCAGGGCAATAGTGAAGCTGCAGCAGGTGCAAATAAGCTTCAGACAGTGTTACAAGCGCTGCTCAGAACTCTCAACTATGACACCACCTCGGTGCCATCCGGATCTTGGCGCCTTGTGCTGGTTCCAGCCTATTCACACATCGGTCCGCTACTGACGCCACCTCACAGGCCAACGGGGCACCCCACGCCGACTTTCGGCGCAGCATTGTAGGATGGCCACACCAGTGCGGCAAATTGCTGGACACCACCTCGGTGCCATCCAGATCTCGGTGCGTTGTGTTGCCTTCGGCCTATTCGCCACAAGTGCGCACGCAACTCAGCTGCATAGCGAGTGAAACACCAAGGGGCGCCCCACTGCAGCCGAGGAACCTCCATCTTGGGGGCGACGCACAGCATCACATTGCTTTCCAATGCAGTCAGATCCTCAAACAGCCCCCACTGACTGACGCGAACTCACAGGCCAACGGGGCGCCCCACGCCGACTTTCGGCGCAGCATTGTAGGATGGCCACACCAGTGCGGCAAGTTGCTGGACACCACCTCGGTGCCATCCGGATCTTGGCGCGTTGTGCTGCCTTTGGCCCCATTCGCACATCAGTCCGCTACTGACGCCATCTCACAGGCTAATGGGGCGCCCCACGCCGACTTTCAGCATTGTAGGATGACCACACCAGTACAGCAACTTGCTAGACATCACCTCGGTGCCATCCGGATCTCGGCGCCCCACTGCAGATGAAGTGCCTCTCAACTATGAAACCACCACTGTGACATCCGGATCTTGGCGCGTTGTGCTGCCTTCGGCCTATTCGCACATCGGTCCGCTACTGACGCCATCTCACAGGCTAATGGTGCGACCCACGCCGAGTTTCAGCATTGTAGGATGACCACACCAGTGCAGCAACTTGCTAGACATCACCTCGGTGCCATCCGAATCTTGGCATCTCAACGCCTAGTGGTATCTTCCATACAGAAAATATTGTTACGCTACCTTTGGCCCCATTCGCACATCAGTCCGCAACTTAGACATCACCTCGGTGCCATCCGGATCTTGGCATCTCAGCGCCTTGTGGTGTCTTCTCGTCAGAAAATATTGTTGCGCTGCCTTTGGCCCCATTCGCACATCAGTCCGCTACTGACACCATCTCACAGGCCAACAGGGCGCCCCACGCCGACTTTCAGCATTGTAGGATGGCCACACCAGTGCGGCAACTTACTAGACACCACCTCGGTGCCATCCGGATCTTGGCGCGTTGTGCTGCCTTCGGCCTATTCGCACATCGGTCCGCTACTGACGCAAACTCACAGGCCAACGGGGCGCCCCACGCCGACTTTCAACATTGTAGGATGGCCACACCAGTGCTGCAACTTGCTGGACACCACCTCGGTGCCATCCGGATCTTGGCGCGCTGTGTTGCCTTCGGCCTATTCGCACATCGGTCCGCTACTGACGCCGCCTCACGTGCCAACGTATTTTCTCCGCATTTTATACCCTATGCCGCATAACAGGTCATGTGACTTGTTTATAAAACTTTTCATTGGTTCATTTTACTTTTGGTTTCCTAATGATGGAAGGCTTGATCATATGACCTAAAAACAACACTTTTCATTGGATGAAAACTTTTTTTTTTTTTCAAACGATGAAAGCCCCACCTTGTTTCTGGATGTTTCAGACTGAAGCTGGCGTCAGCATGAGAGCACCACCATCTCGTAGCTCCGTCGTGGTCATTCCGCGAGCAATCATGGCAGCCGCTCCCCACCAGAAGCCTGCAGGAGTCGGGGCCCCCAAAACTTTTGATGAATTCTCAAAGCGGAGGGGACGCTTTCGAGAATGGGGTCCAAGACCTAGCAGACAAGCGTCCGATTTCCAAGGTGTCCCAGGGCCATTTCAGTGGACCAGGCCCAAAAAGGAAAGAGCCTGCCGCCATTTTGAGAGTCCTGTGGCAGCCGACTATCGCTGCACCGCAAGAGTGGGCGCAACTCAGCTGAATTGCGGCTTTTGACACAGTGGACCAAAAACGGACGGAATGGCAACTGAAACGGTAAAGGGGCGCCCCACTACAACAGATGACACTCCACCTGGAGAGGCCCGTTCACGCCGCCTCCCCCGGGGCGCTCCACGCCGTTATTCGGAGCAGCATTGTAGGATACCAAAACCAGTGCGGCAACTTACTGGACATCACCTTGGTGCCATCGTTCTGCTGCCTTGGAACTATTCGCACAACAGTTTGCTACTGAAGACCCACCCCCCGCGACGCCCCACGCCGTTATTTGCTGGGTGGCAACTTACTAGACATCACTTTCGTGTCATGTAGATTTCAGCGCGTTCTGCTGCCTTGGAACTATTCGCACAACAGTTTGCTACTGATGACCCGCCCCACGCCGGAAATCTGGACGTTGTGCTGCGTTGGGACTATTCGCACAGCCGACCGCTACTTCGTTGTTTTTCCCTAAAAATGTTTATATGTTATTACTATTTTTGTTTTCTTGTATATATTTATAAATTATTAAAGTTTTATAATCTTACTACTTTGTCGGAGTGCTATATATTTTTAATGTGACACATAATTGTAAAAACTTTGATGTACAAAGAGTCATCCCTGGAATCTTCCGCTTCACGCTCGGTCCCCTCCCCAATCACAATACAGGATGGTTTTCAGATAATAGCAACGCTTCTGCTGTGACGGATCTCATCGAGTGTGGGCCTTGATCTACTATAACTCCTTTGAAGAGGGGTGAATCTTTACAGCTGTGGCCATAAACTACATCTGCAGGGCTAGCTGATACCCTAGGACCAGCCTGGACAATCGGACACAGAGGAAAAGGAGTGTCAGAGGGTGCAGTAGTGAATAGGGCGAAAGGGAGGTGTCGGGCGGGCACAGGGTGTGATTCTCAGGAAAGAGCAGCGCAGATGGGGGGAGGTTTATTACCCATGCATAAGACAGAGAGCGGGGGTGACCACTGCCTGGGGGAGATGCTTGCGAGGGTGGGGAGCCATGCTAAGGATCGACAGCGTGCACAGAGTGGGTCTGGTCAAGGCATCTAAAATGGCTGCCGTGCACGACAAAAGTGTGGCATTTGAAAAAAGACAAGATGGCGCAGACAATGTTTTTCAACACTTCCTGATTTCCTTCGAATCGAACGTTAACAGACGTTGGGGCATATTACCAAAGTTAAGCGATATTTATCCCTAACGATGCATTGCAAAGATTTTTTTACCGTCAGAAATTATCGCAGATAAACGTTGCTATTATCAAAGTTTATCGCAAATACGATAAAAACTGACCGCAATGCATTAATATCGCTGAAAACTCAGCGATATTCATGCATTACCGAGCTAATCCTCTTAGCCATGTTATCCACCTCCCATAGGATAACATGGCTAAGAACTGCTCAGGGCAGCTGTTACTTTTTGGAGATATTCGCGCTTATCTCGAATATTTCCAAAAGTTGATAATAGGAGATAGCGATGTTAGCGACTGTTTCCAGTCGCTAACATCTTGGCATGCCCACTTTGCATGTCATTAGTGATAAATATCACTCACATGCAAAGTGGGGCCCAAGATGGTCGCTATCTCCTACTAGCCGTCGCTAACCGGTGTTAGCAACAGCTAGGTAATACAGATATAATTTTATCTCCGCGAAGCGGAGCGCTGTTACAGATATATATCTTGTTTTTGAACGTTAATTTCTCAAAATGCACTGAAGCACATATATTGAGACCTAGCAAAGGCACATCGGGCTACCAGTCCCTAATATTTTACCAAGTTTCGTGCAAATCCATTCAGCCGTTCGATTATTATTATTATTTATTTTTTTTGCCCCGCGGGGCCCTTTTAAAACCTCCACATCAAACCTAGGGGATCAGCGAGGATCTACTATGCCCCCTTATGGTCATTTGCCCCTTCGCTTTGGCCTCCTCTTGTCTCTCGATCCTACCGAGAGACAAGATGGCGGCCGCTACGGACTGTTTGGAATGTTTACAGACACCGGAGAGCCAATCAGCTTCGCTTCGCAAAGCTCCGTAACGCGGAAAGTACGCGAAGCGGTCCGCTGTTACAGATATATATCTTTTTTTGAACGTTAATTTCTCAAAATCCACTGAAGCACATATATTGAGACCTAGCAAAGGCACATCGGGCTACCAGTCCCTACAATTTTGCCAAGTTTCGTGCAAATCCATTCAGCCGTAAGATTATTATTATAATTTTTTTTTTTTGCCCCGCGGGGCCCTTTTAAAACCTCCACATCAAACCTAGGGGGTCAGCGAGGATCTACTATTCCCCCTTATGGTCATTTGCCCCTTCGCTTTGGCCTCCTCTTGTCTCTCGATCCTACCGAGAGACAAGATGGCGGCCGCTACGGACTTTTTGGAATGTTGACAGACGCCAGAGAACCAATCAGCTTCGCTTCACAAAGCTCCGTTGCGCGAAAAGTCCGCGAACCAGTGCGCTAACTGGTCCGCTGTTACAGATATATATCTTTTTTTAAACGTTAATTTCTCAAAATCCACTGGAGCACATATATTGAGACCTACAAAAGGCACATCGGGCTACCAGTCCCTACAATTTTGCCAAGTTGCGTGCAAATCCATTCAGCCGTTCGGGCTAAAAGTGAGGCCAACCGCCCTATGGAAAACTCAATGTTAAAAACACGTTTTGGGACCCCCCTTTTTTCTCGGCCCCCACCGGACGAACCCCCCCCAAATTTTTAGGGGCTGCTCAGAAACAAAATGTGCCATTTTCCTGAAAATTTCAGCCAATTCCGTCCACAAACGCCAAAGTTATTAGACATAGAATTTTCAAAAAACCCATAGAGAAAAAATCCTAACTATATATACCTACTGGCGACCGCCAGTAGGTAATATATATATATATATATATATATATATATATATATATATATAATCAGCTCACTTTACCATTTGCAGCTTATAACTATTAGCCACCAGGGGTCACTAGTAACCAAAAGCAGTCATTCTACTTGTAAATTGTGCCAATCGAGTGGAACAGCAGCCTAGGATTCACCACTGCTTCATCTCATTTTCCAAGAGAATGCAGATGTAAAGTGTTTTTGATGGTACGCCTGTGCATATTGAAATATTCAGAATTTCAGTTAACACGTCAGTAAGCATTTTGGCCATCAGTGAATTCAACCTTTTTTTCTCAATCGGAATAGGCAAGGATAATGACAGATATATTTTACAATGTTAGAAAGTACATCATTTTATTTAATTGTGTGAATAAAATGAATCGCCTCCCCGTCGGGGAATTGAACCCCGGTCTCCCGCGTGACAGGCGGGGATTCTGACCACTATACTAACGAGGACTTATTGGCATCAGTTAAACAGTGCTCACCTCCTTGGGGTTAAGGCATACCCTCGATCAATTCACAGTATTGTAATAGGCAGATTTGCTGCTTTTGGTTAGGACAAGTAATCTTTTTTCCTAAATATTACAATACAGAAATTCCTAGCCAAAAACAATCAGTTTTATCAAGAAATTATTTCATTGAAAAAAATATCTATCTATCGATCTGTCTATCTGGCTATCTTTCTAACTATCAATATATATATTTATATATATCTATATATATATATATATAATCAGCTCACTTTATCATTTGCAGCTTATACCTATTAGCCACCAGGGGTCACTACTAACCAAAAGCAGTCATTCTACTTGTAAATTGTGCCAATCGAGTGGAACAGCAGCCTAGGATTCACCACTGCTTCATCTCATTTTCCAAGAGAATGCAGATGTAAAGTGTTTTTGATGGTACGCCTGTGCATATTGAAATATTCAAAGCATATTCTGAATTTCAGTTAACACATCAGTAAGCATTTTGTCCATCTGTGAATTCAACCTTTTTTCTCAATCGGAATAGGCAAGGATAATGACAGATATATTTTACAATGTTAGAAAGTGCATCATTTTATTTAATTGTGTGAATAAAAGGAATCGCCTCCCCATCGGGGAATTGATCCCCGGTCTCCTGCGTGACAGGCGGGGATACTGATCACTATACTAACGAGGACTTATTGGCATCAGTTAAACAGTGCTCACCTCCTTGGGGTTAAGGCATACCCTTGATCAATTCACAGTATTGTAATAGGCAGATTTGCTGCTTTTGGTTAGGACAAGTAATCTTTTTTCCTAAATATTACAATACAGAAATTCCTAGCCAAAAACAATCAGTTTTATCCAGAAATTATTTCATTGAAATAAATATCTATCTATCGATCTGTCTATCTGGCTATCTTTCTAACTATCAATATATATATTTATATATATCTATATATATATATATATAATCAGCTCACTTTATCATTTGCAGCTTATAACTATTAGCCACCAGGGGTCACTACTAACCAAAAGCAGTCATTCTACTTGTAAATTGTGCCAATCGAGTGGAACAGCAGCCTAGGATTCACCACTGCTTCATCTCATTTTCCAAGAGAATGCAGATGTAAAGTGTTTTTGATGGTACGCCTGTGCATATTGAAATATTCAGAGCATATTCTGAATTTCAGTTAACACATCAGTAAGCATTTTGTCCATCTGTGAATTCAACCTTTTTTCTCAATCGGAATAGGCAAGGATAATGACAGATATATTTTACAATGTTAGAAAGTGCATCATTTTATTTAATTGTGTGAATAAAAGGAATCGCCTCCCCATCGGGGAATTGATCCCCGGTCTCCTGCGTGACAGGCGGGGATACTGACCACTATACTAATGAGGACTTATTGGCACCAGTTAAACAGTGCTCACCTCCTTGGGGTTAAGGCATACCCTCGATCAATTCACAGTATTGTAATAGGCAGATTTGCTGCTTTTGGTTAGGACAAGTAATCTTTTTTCCTAAATATTACAATACAGAAATTCCTAGCCAAAAACAATCAGTTTTATCAAGAAATGATTTCATTGAAAAAAATATCTATCTATCGATCTGTCTATCTGGCTATCTTTCTAACTATCAATATATATATTTATATATATCTATATATATATATATATAATCAGCTCACTTTATCATTTGCAGCTTATAACTATTAGCCACCAGGCGTCACTACTAACCAAAAGCAGTCATTCTACTTGTAAATTGTGCCAATCGAGTGGAACAGCAGCCTAGGATTCACCACTGCTTCATCTCATTTTCCAAGAGAATGCAGATGTAAAGTGTTTTTGATGGTACGCCTGTGCATATTGAAATATTCAGAGCATATTCTGAATTTCAGTTAACACATCAGTAAGCATTTTGTCCATCAGTGAATTCAACCTTTTTTTCTCAATCAGAACAGGCAAGGATAATGACAGATATATTTTACAATGTTAGAAAGTGCATCATTTTATTTAATTGTGTGAATAAAAGGAATCGCCTCCCCGTCGGGGAATTGATCCCCGGTCTCCTGCGTGACAGGCAGGGATACTGACCACTATACTAACGAGGACTTATTGGCATCAGTTAAACAGTGCTCACCTCCTTGGGGTTAAGGCATACCCTCGATCAATTCACAGTATTGTAATAGGCAGATTTGCTGCTTTTGGTTAGGACAAGTAATCTTTTTTCCTAAATATTACAATACAGAAATTCCTAGCCAAAAACAATCAGTTTTATCAAGAAATTATTTCATTGAAATAAATATCTATCTATCGATCTGTCTATCTGGCTATCTTTCTAACTATCAATATATATATTTATATATATATATATATATATATATATAATCAGCTCACTTTATCATTTGCAGCTTATAACTATTAGCCACCAGGGGTCACTACTAACCAAAAGCAGTCATTCTACTTGTAAATTGTGCCAATCGAGTGGAACAGCAGCCTAGGATTCACCACTGCTTCATCTCATTTTCCAAGAGAATGCAGATGTAAAGTGTTTTTGATGGTACGCCTGTGCATATTGAAATATTCAGAGCATATTCTGAATTTCAGTTAACACATCAGTAAGCATTTTGGCCATCAGTGAATTCAACCTTTTTTTCTCAATCAGCATAGGCAAGGATAATGACAGATATATTTTACAATGTTAGAAAGTACATCATTTTATTTCATTGTGTGAATAAAATGAATCGACTCCCCGTCGGGGAATTGAACCCCGGTCTCCCGCGTGACAGGCGGGGATACTGACCACTATACTAACGAGGACTTATTGGCATCCGTTAAACAGTGCTCACCTCCTTGGGGTTAAGGCATACCCTCGATCAATTCACAGTATTGTAATAGGCAGATTTGCTGCTTTTGGTTAGGACAAGTAATCTTTTTTCCTAAATATTACAATACAGAAATTCCTAGCCAAAAACAATCAGTTTTATCAAGAAATTATTTCATTGAAATAAATATCTATCTATCGATCTGTCTATCTGGCTATCTTTCTAACTATCAATATATATATTTATATATATCTATATATATATATATATATATAATCAGCTCACTTTATCATTTGCAGCTTATAACTATTAGCCACCAGGGGTCACTACTAACCAAAAGCAGTCATTCTACTTGTAAATTGTGCCAATCGAGTGGAACAGCAGCCTAGGATTCACCACTGCTTCATCTCATTTTCCAAGAGAATGCAGATGTAAAGTGTTTTTGATGGTACGCCTGTGCATATTGAAATATTCAGAGCATATTCTGAATTTCAGTTAACACATCAGTAAGCATTTTGTCCATCTGTGAATTCAACCTTTTTTCTCAATCGGAATAGGCAAGGATAATGACAGATATATTTTACAATGTTAGAAAGTGCATCATTTTATTTAATTGTGTGAATAAAAGGAATCGCCTCCCCATCGGGGAATTGATCCCCGGTCTCCTGCGTGACAGGCGGGGATACTGACCACTATACTAACGAGGACTTATTGGCATCAGTTAAACAGTGCTCACCTCCTTGGGGTTAAGGCATACCCTCGATCAATTCACAGTATTGTAATAGGCAGATTTGCTGCTTTTGGTTAGGACAAGTAATCTTTTTTCCTAAATATTACAATACAGAAATTCCTAGCCAAAAACAATCAGTTTTATCAAGAAATTATTTCATTGAAAAAAATATCTATCTATCGATCTGTCTATCTGGCTATCTTTCTAACTATCAATATATATATTTATATATATCTATATATTACCTACTGGCGGTCGCCAGTAGGTATATATAGTTAGGATTTTTTCTCTATGGGATTTTTGAAAATTCTATGTCTAATAACTTTGCCGTTTGTGGACGGAATTGGCTGAAATTTTCAGGAAAATGGCACATTTTGTTTCTGAGCAGCCTTTGAAAATTTGGGGGGGGTTCGTCAAGGGGGGGCCGAGAAAAAAGGGGGGTCCCAAAACGCGTTTTTCCCATGTTAATTTCCATAGGGCGGTTGGCCTCACTTTTAGCCCGAACGGCTGAATGGATTTGCACGAAACTTGGCAAAATTGTAGGGACTGGTAGCCCAATGTGCCTTTTGTAGGTCTCAATATATGTGCTCCAGTGGATTTTGAGAAATTAACGTTTAAAAAAAGATATATATCTGTAAGCGCGGACCGGGCAGCGGCCTAGGACGCGTACTTTTCGCGCAACGGAGCTTTGTGAAGCGAAGCTGATTGGTTCTCCGGCGTCTGTCAACATTCCAAACAGTCCGTAGTGGCCGCAAACAGTCCGTAGTGGCCGCCATCTTGTCTCTCGGTAGGATCGAGAGACAAGAGGAGGCCAAAGCGAAGGGGCAAATGACCATAAGGGGGAATAGTAGATCCTCGCTGACCCCCTAGGTTTGATGTGGAGGTTTTAAAAGGGCCCCGCGGGGCAAAAAAAAAAAATTATAATAATAATCTTACGGCTGAATGGATTTGCACGAAACTTGGCAAAATTGTAGGGACTGGTAGCCCGATGTGCCTTTGCTAGGTCTCAATATATGTGCTTCAGTGGATTTTGAGAAATTAACGTTCAAAAAAAGATATATATCTGTAACAGCGCACCGCTTCGCGTACTTTTCGCGTTACGGAGCTTTGCGAAGCGAAGCTGATTGGCTCTCCGGTGTCTGTAAACATTCCAAACAGTCCGTAGCGGCCGCCATCTTGTCTCTCGGTAGGATCGAGAGACAAGAGGAGGCCAAAGCGAAGGGGCAAATGACCATAAGGGGGCATAGTAGATCCTCGCTGATCCCCTAGGTTTGATGTGGAGGTTTTAAAAGGGCCCCGCGGGGCAAAAAAAATAAATAATAATAATAATCGAACGGCTGAATGGATTTGCACGAAACTTGGTAAAATATTAGGGACTGGTAGCCCGATGTGCCTTTGCTAGGTCTCAATATATGTGCTTCAGTGCATTTTGAGAAATTAACGTTCAAAAACAAGATATATATCTGTAACAGCGCTCCGCTTCGCGGAGATAAAATTATATCTGTATTACCTAGCTGTTGCTAACACCAGTTAGCGACGGCTAGTAGGAGATAGCGACCATCTTGGGCCCCACTTTGCATGTGAGTGATATTTATCACTAATGACATGCAAAGTGGGCATGCCAAGATGTTAGCGACTGGAAACAGTCGCTAACATCGCTATCTCCTATTATCAACTTTTGGAAATATTCGAGATAAGCGCGAATATCTCCAAAAAGTAACAGCTGCCCTGAGCAGTTCTTAGCCATGTTATCCTATGGGAGGTGGATAACATGGCTAAGAGGATTAGCTCGGTAATGCATGAATATCGCTGAGTTTTCAGCGATATTAATGCATTGCGGTCGGTTTTTATCGTATTTGCGATAAACTTTGATAATAGCAAGGTTTATCTGCGATAATTTCTGACGGTAAAAAAATCTTTGCAATGCATCGTTAGGGATAAATATCGCTTAACTTTGGTAATATGCCCCAACGTCTGTTAACGTTCGATTCGAAGGAAATCAGGAAGTGTTGAAAAACATTGTCTGCGCCATCTTGTCTTTTTTCAAATGCCACACTTTTGTCGTGCACGGCAGCCATTTTAGATGCCTTGACCAGACCCACTCTGTGCACGCTGTCGATCCTTAGCATGGCTCCCCACCCTCGCAAGCATCTCCCCCAGGCAGTGGTCACCCCCGCTCTCTGTCTTATGCATGGGTAATAAACCTCCCCCCATCTGCGCTGCTCTTTCCTGAGAATCACACCCTGTGCCCGCCCGACACCTCCCTTTCGCTCTATTCACTACTGCACCCTCTGACACTCCTTTTCCTCTGTGTCCGATTGTCCAGGCTGGTCCTAGGGTATCAGCTAGCCCTGCAGATGTAGTTTATGGCCACAGCTGTAAAGATTCACCCCTCTTCAAAGGAGTTATAGTAGATCAAGGCCCACACTCGATGAGATCCGTCACAGCAGAAGCGTTGCTATTATCTGAAAACCATCCTGTATTGTGATTGGGGAGGGGACCGAGCGTGAAGCGGAAGATTCCAGGGATGACTCTTTGTACATCAAAGTTTTTACAATTATGTGTCACATTAAAAATATATAGCACTCCGACAAAGTAGTAAGATTATAAAACTTTAATAATTTATAAATATATACAAGAAAACAAAAATAGTAATAACATATAAACATTTTTAGGGAAAAACAACGAAGTAGCGGTCGGCTGTGCGAATAGTCCCAACGCAGCACAACGTCCAGATTTCCGGCGTGGGACGGGTCATCAGTAGCAAACTGTTGTGCGAATAGTTCCAAGGCAGCAGAACGCGCTGAAATCTAGATGACACGAAAGTGATGTCTAGTAAGTTGCCACCCAGCAAATAACGGCGTGGGGCGTCGCGGGGGGTGGGTCTTCAGTAGCAAACTGTTGTGCGAATAGTTCCAAGGCAGCAGAACGATGGCACCAAGGTGATGTCCAGTAAGTTGCCGCACTGGTTTTGGTATCCTACAATGCTGCTCCGAATAACGGCGTGGGGCGCCCCGGGGGAGGCGGCGTGAACGGGCCTCTCCAGGTGGAGTGTCATCTGTTGTAGTGGGGCGCCCCTTTACCGTTTCAGTTGCCATTCCGTCCGTTTTTGGTCCACTGTGTCAAAAGCCGCAATTCAGCTGAGTTGCGCCCACTCTTGCGGTGCAGCGATAGGCGGCTGTCACAGGACTCTCAAAATGGCGGCAGGCTCTTTCCTTTTTGGGCCTGGTCCACTGAAATGGCCCTGGGACACCTTGGAAATCGGATGCTTGTCTGCTAGGTCTTGGACCCCATTCTCGAAAGCGTCCCCTCCGCCTTGAGAATTCATCAAAAGTTTTGGGGGCCCCGACTCCTGCAGGCTTCTGGTGGGGAGCGGCTGCCATGATTGCTCGCGGAATGACTACGACGGAGCTACGAGATGGTGGTGCTCTCATGCTGACGCCAGCTTCAGTCTGAAACATCCAGAAACAAGGTGGGGCTTTCATCGTTTGGAAAAAAAAAAAGTTTTCATCCAATGAAAAGTGTTGTTTTTAGGTCATATGATCAAGCCTTCCATCATTAGGAAACCAAAAGTAAAATGAACCAATGAAAAGTTTTATAAACAAGTCACATGACCTGTTATGCGGCATAGGGTATAAAATGCGGAGAAAATACGTTGGCACGTGAGGCGGCGTCAGTAGCGGACCGATGTGCGAATAGGCCGAAGGCAACACAGCGCGCCAAGATCCGGATGGCACCGAGGTGGTGTCCAGCAAGTTGCAGCACTGGTGTGGCCATCCTACAATGTTGAAAGTCGGCGTGGGGCGCCCCGTTGGCCTGTGAGTTTGCGTCAGTAGCGGACCGATGTGCGAATAGGCCGAAGGCAGCACAACGCGCCAAGATCCGGATGGCACCGAGGTGGTGTCTAGTAAGTTGCCGCACTGGTGTGGCCATCCTACAATGCTGAAAGTCGGCGTGGGGCGCCCTGTTGGCCTGTGAGATGGTGTCAGTAGCGGACTGATGTGCGAATGGGGCCAAAGGCAGCGCAACAATATTTTCTGACTGACACCACAAGGCGCTGAGATGCCAAGATCCGGATGGCACCGAGGTGATGTCTAAGTTGCGGACTGATGTGCGAATGGGGCCAAAGGTAGCGTAACAATATTTTCTGTATGGAAGATACCACTAGGCGTTGAGATGCCAAGATTCGGATGGCACCGAGGTGATGTCTAGCAAGTTGCTGCACTGGTGTGGTCATCCTACAATGCTGAAACTCGGCGTGGGTCGCCCCATTAGCCTGTGAGATGGCGTCAGTAGCGGACCGATGTGCGAATAGGCCGAAGGCAGCACAACGCGCCAAGATCCGGATGTCACAGTGGTGGTTTCATAGTTGAGAGGCACTTCATCTGCAGTGGGGCGCCGAGATCCGGATGGCACCGAGGTGATGTCTAGCAAGTTGCTGTACTGGTGTGGTCATCCTACAATGCTGAAAGTCGGCGTGGGGCGCCCCATTAGCCTGTGAGATGGCGTCAGTAGCGGACTGATGTGCGAATGGGGCCAAAGGCAGCACAACGCGCCAAGATCCGGATGGCACCGAGGTGGTGTCCAGCAACTTGCCGCACTGGTGTGGCCATCCTACAATGCTGCGCCGAAAGTCGGCGTGGGGCGCCCCGTTGGCCTGTGAGTTCGCGTCAGTCAGTGGGGGCTGTTTGAGGATCTGACTGCATTGGAAAGCAATGTGATGCTGTGCGTCGCCCCCAAGATGGAGGTTCCTCGGCTGCAGTGGGGCGCCCCTTGGTGTTTCACTCGCTATGCAGCTGAGTTGCGTGCGCACTTGTGGCGAATAGGCCGAAGGCAGCACAACGCGCTGAGATCTGGATGGCACCGAGGTGGTGTCCAGCAATTTGCCGCACTGGTGTGGCCATCCTACAATGCTGCGCCGAAAGTCGGCGTGGGGTGCCCCGTTGGCCTGTGAGGTGGCGTCAGTAGCGGACCGATGTGTGAATAGGCCGGAACCAGCACAAGGCGCCAAGATCCGGATGGCACCGAGGTGGTGTCATAGTTGAGAGTTCTGAGCAGCGCTTGTAACACTGTCTGAAGCTTATTTGCACCTGCTGCAGCTTCACTATTGCCCTGGTGTGGCCTAAGATCGCCCATGACATAGGCGGCCACCTCCCGGGGTCCGGCGGAACTTTTTTCCTTTTCCTTTCTGCATCTTGTCCCAAATTCGTTTGACCTGAAGACACGACCAGGTCCCTGAATGTGTGCAGGGGGACGCTATTGATTGAATCAAAATGGCGGCTTCACACAAAGCTGACTCAAGCGTTGCTGCTGATGCTATACAGAGAAAAACTGGTTTTCAGTTTGTACATTCTTCAGGATTTTTCCATCCAAGGCTGGTTGAGAGTTTGTATAACAATGGCTTCAGATTTTCAACATACTACTCTTCAACATTCTTCCTAAATGTAACAATGTGAGACTCACTAGGAGAACGGTGTAGTGAGGGCCACAAACGGCTGTTTGTCTTTCCTTTCAAAATGCTGCCAACAATATTTTCGGAATGGAAGACAACACAAGGCGCTGAGATTCGGTTGGCACCGAGGTGGTGTCCAGCAAGTTGCCGCACTGGTGTGGCCATCCTACAATGCTGCGCCGAAAGTCGGCGTGGGGTGCCCGAAGGGGGGGGGGGAGGCGGCGCAAACGAGCCTCTCCCGCTTCTCCATGTGGAGGCAGTTCATCTGCAGTGGGGCGCCGAGATCCGGATGGCACCGAGGTGGTGTCTAGCAAGTTGCCGCACTGGTGTGGCCATCCTACAATGCTGCGCCGAAAGACGGCGTGGGGTGCCCGAAGGAAGTGTCCTTATCCAGGGCATTATCGCTGTATCATGTCCTCCACTAAAATGGCCCTGGGACACCTTAGAACTCGGACGCTCGATTTTTTTTTCCTTTCCTGTACATGCAAAAAAAGGTAAATGCCCGGTACGTTACACGCTTCATCTGCCACGATGAACTCTCCAGAGGAACCGAAAAAAAATATAGTTGTGGTAACTATACCATGCATCGTCATATGGAGAGGTGGCACCAATTAATTATAGTGCTGCATAAAAGAGAGATTTGGAGGAGAACCCCTGACCTGCTAGTACATTCATCAAAGAAGTGGCACTGAGAGCTTCAGAGGCAAGGGAAACGGTCCCAAATTTTTAGAAGAACTTTGGAAAGATTAAAATGACATGTTTAGATTGTGGCAAATTAATTTCATGTGGACAGATGAGTGTTACTCTAATAAATACAGCATATGAACATCATCATAGTCGATGGTTGGTAGAGACATTTTGACTATATCCTGGACCTGCCCGTCCTCGCCCAAAATGGCGCCGGAATAAATGGGACTCGTAACTCCTTGTTGTGTACTGGTTGCAGAACCTTGAAATCACGAGATACGTATGCAGTTTTGAAGCACATGGCGGGCGGGGACGAGAATTGATTGAATATTTCGACATCCCTATTGATATTAAGTTCTGATGTGTTATTGATTACTGTACTGTTGAAAGTTCGAATTAACGTCACCCATGGTACTTGCCCGCAAATGTATATCTAGATAATTTTATTGTAACTGGCCCTGTCGTATTTTAATTATAAAATGTACGTCCACCGATTCCGTAACTGTTAGACACCTTAGTTCTTGCAACCTAATGGCCCGCCCGTTACGTTCCTCTACAGTGTAAATGTCTACTCATCACATACGATTACAGTTTGCTCCGTGGCCGGCCCACGTGGTTATAGGCTCGTATTTGTATAATGAAATTTTCACAATAAAGGTTTTTAAAAGAAAACATGGTAGTAGTATATACATTGGTAAAGTTTGTAATAATAGTCACTGTTTTAGAATCATTAAAAGGCAGGTGAAATAAAGAAGACCAATTACATGAAGGGTAAAAGGTATAATACGAAGGAACGCAGTAAAGATAAATGGTCAAGGGCTGTTGTGTTTTCTATTCCTGCAACATAAAGTGATCGATAAGAATCTCATATTCAGGCGTATCGGCGACTAAGACAGCAGGTCGACCCTCTTTTGCTCAACGGCTCCATCATGGGACGAAGAAACGCTCTTTTTCTCGAAAAAAGAATATATTTTACTTGCAGGACAGTTGTAAAATTTCCGGGAAAGTACATTAGTCTGGAACATTATAACATATATTTAAGAAAAAATAATGTTCGGAAGTAATGAAAAGCGTAATTTTTAGGTCATATGACCAAGCCTTTCATCATTACAATAAGAAAAGTAAAATGAACCAATGAAAAGTTTTATTAACAAGTCACATGACTTGTTATGCTTACGTTACGCGCTGCGCGCCCCGGATGACTTCCGGATGCGCTAACGCGGCGCGTCATATGACGCATTACGCGACAACGCAGGTCCAGAATATAGTCAAAATGTCTCCACCAACCAGCGGTCGGAACACAACCCCTTTCAGCAGGCTAAATAGTTCTGTTAAATGAGAACAGAAGGGACAGGCAACAAGAACCATCAGTCAAAGAGGGGAGGGCTAGTTCTTCTCTACCGGGTTACATTGGGGCGCTACCGGAACTGATCGAATTGGTAGTCTACAGTGTTTCTGGATGTTTCAGACTGAAGCTGGGGTTAGCATGAGAGCAGCATCATTTCGTAGCTCCGTCGTGGCCATTCCGCAACCAATCATGGCAGCCGCTCTTTATCGTTATTTTGGGCGGGGTGGGTGGCGGAGCCGAGCTGTTTTGCAGCCATCATTGTGTGGAGTTCAGTTCATCTCACTAGTTTTGTATTTGTCATGAGGGGTTGTTCCTAATGTTTCTATTTTAGCGAGGTCAAAAAGAGATCCCATTAGTGGCCTACTGATTTTGCTCGATTCCTTTTCTTTTTTTTACACGATTTTTCGTTATCTGCAAAGACTAAACAGAGTATTGCGACTCTGTGTTTGTTTGTAAATAGAGAATGAACCAAAGAGAACTAATTCTAAAACAGTAAATACTTGGATAACAATCAATCAAATGGAGAGAGAAGCAGGCACGACGGATTACAACGGGGGCAAAGGCCTGCGTTAACTACCTTTCACTATCTGCAAAGAGAGAGTACTCCTAATAGAAATGAGGGGGGGGGTACCATTCAAAGCAGATCAGTGTGCATAAACACGAAAATGTTTTCACTTACCACGTACTTGACATTCGACAGCTTATGATATTTGCTATTAAAAAACCATTGAAATTCACTGAAAAAACCATAGGTTATAGACCATATATAGTTAGGAATTAGCATTTACAAAACCTTGAAAATTCACTGAAAAAACCATAGGTTATAGACCATATATAGTTAGGAATTAGCATTTAAAAAACCTTATTTTACTCACACAAAACCATTGAAATTCCATATATAGTTAGTTGCACTAACTATATATTGCGCACCCGCAATCCACTGCTGATCATGTCACATATTACATCATTCATGACATGGTCAGTGACATCACTGATGACATCACTGATGACATCTCAAATGACATCACTGATGACATCACTGATGACATCTCATTTGACATCAATGACCACATCACTGATGATATTATTCATGTGACAATACAATGCATCTCTTCACATTTTAATATAACCTCTGTTTCACCCAGTGTTAAAAACAGAGTATAATTTTTGAAACCATTGACACACCAATACTAGTTACTACATACGTACTCACTGATTCCTACGTCTACACACACATTCACTCATTCACCCATACAATCATTCATACATACAATCACTCATGTTTACAACACAATCATATGCACTCATACACCTATACAGACACTCACACTCTGCCACTCATCCATGGAGTTACTCACACACCTAGTCAGTCCTGTAAAGAATCAATCACACTTCCATTTTCTACTCTATACAGTTAAACATAGAGCACCTTACGTTTTCAACCATATACTAACACATACTTACTCTCTTATACAATCATTGATACAAGTACACATTGATCTGTACAGAGTCACACACCTCCCATCCAGCCACACACACACTCAGTCTCCCATGCAAATACTTGGGCAATCAATCAATAACCCATATAGTTACTCATATAGCTACTGATCAACACATGCAGTAGTTTACAGAACAACAGACATAATGATGCACAAATTAAGACAGTTTAGTCACTAACCCATGCACTCAGTGAGACACATTTAATCACTCACTCATACATTCAGTCATGCACCTACTAAATCCTTCGTCCAGACACTTATACATCCACTCATTCTTCAATATGTAAGACATATTTTAACTTTACAGAAACATAGTCACTGGATGTTGTCATCAGTGATGTCATCAGTGATGTCATTTGAGATGTCATCAGTGATGTCATCAGTGATGTCACTGACCATGTCATGAATGATGTAATATGTGACATGATCAGCAGTGGATTGCGGGTGCGCAATATATAGTTAGTGCAACTAACTATATATGGAATTTCAATGGTTTTGTGTGAGTAAAATAAGGTTTTTTAAATGCTAATTCCTAACTATATATGGTCTATAACCTATGGTTTTTTCAGTGAATTTTCAAGGTTTTGTAAATGCTAATTCCTAACTATATATGGTCTATAACCTATGGTTTTTTCAGTGAATATATATATAATCAGCTCACTTTATCATTTGCAGCTTATAACTATTAGCCACCAGGGGTCACTACTAACCAAAAGCAGTCATTCTACTTGTAAATTGTGCCAATCGAGTGGAACAGCAGCCTAGGATTCACCACTGCTTCATCTCATTTTCCAAGAGAATGCAGATGTAAAGTGTTTTTGATGGTACGCCTGTGCATATTGAAATATTCAGAGCATATTCTGAATTTCAGTTAACACATCAGTAAGCATTTTGGCCATCAGTGAATTCAACCTTTTTTCTCAATCAGAATAGGCAAGGATAATGACAGATATATTTTACAATGTTAGAAAGTACATCATTTTATTTAATTGTGTGAATAAAATGAATCGCCTCCCCGTCGGGGAATTGAACCCCGGTCTCCCACGTGACAGGCGGGGATACTGACCACTATACTAACGAGGACTTATTGGCATCAGTTAAACAGTGCTCACCTCCTTGGGGTTAAGGCATACCCTCGATCAATTCACAGTATTGTAATAGGCAGATTTGCTGCTTTTGGTTAGGACAAGTAATCTTTTTTCCTAAATATTACAATACAGAAATTCCTAGCCAAAAACAATCAGTTTTATCAAGAAATGATTTCATTGAAAAAAATATCTATCTATCGATCTGTCTATCTGGCTATCTTTCTAACTATCAATATATATATTTATATATATATATATATATATATATATAATCAGCTCACTTTATCATTTGCAGCTTATAACTATTAGCCACCAGGCGTCACTACTAACCAAAAGCAGTCATTCTACTTGTAAATTGTGCCAATCGAGTGGAACAGCAGCCTAGGATTCACCACTGCTTCATCTCATTTTCCAAGAGAATGCAGATGTAAAGTGTTTTTGATGGTACGCCTGTGCATATTGAAATATTCAGAGCATATTCTGAATTTCAGTTAACACATCAGTAAGCATTTTGTCCATCAGTGAATTCAACCTTTTTTTCTCAATCAGAACAGGCAAGGATAATGACAGATATATTTTACAATGTTAGAAAGTGCATCATTTTATTTAATTGTGTGAATAAAAGGAATCGCCTCCCCGTCGGGGAATTGATCCCCGGTCTCCTGCGTGACAGGCAGGGATACTGACCACTATACTAACGAGGACTTATTGGCATCAGTTAAACAGTGCTCACCTCCTTGGGGTTAAGGCATACCCTCGATCAATTCACAGTATTGTAATAGGCAGATTTGCTGCTTTTGGTTAGGACAAGTAATCTTTTTTCCTAAATATTACAATACAGAAATTCCTAGCCAAAAACAATCAGTTTTATCAAGAAATTATTTCATTGAAATAAATATCTATCTATCGATCTGTCTATCTGGCTATCTTTCTAACTATCAATATATATATTTATATATATATATATATATATATATATAATCAGCTCACTTTATCATTTGCAGCTTATAACTATTAGCCACCAGGGGTCACTACTAACCAAAAGCAGTCATTCTACTTGTAAATTGTGCCAATCGAGTGGAACAGCAGCCTAGGATTCACCACTGCTTCATCTCATTTTCCAAGAGAATGCAGATGTAAAGTGTTTTTGATGGTACGCCTGTGCATATTGAAATATTCAGAGCATATTCTGAATTTCAGTTAACACATCAGTAAGCATTTTGGCCATCAGTGAATTCAACCTTTTTTTCTCAATCAGCATAGGCAAGGATAATGACAGATATATTTTACAATGTTAGAAAGTACATCATTTTATTTCATTGTGTGAATAAAATGAATCGACTCCCCGTCGGGGAATTGAACCCCGGTCTCCCGCGTGACAGGCGGGGATACTGACCACTATACTAACGAGGACTTATTGGCATCCGTTAAACAGTGCTCACCTCCTTGGGGTTAAGGCATACCCTCGATCAATTCACAGTATTGTAATAGGCAGATTTGCTGCTTTTGGTTAGGACAAGTAATCTTTTTTCCTAAATATTACAATACAGAAATTCCTAGCCAAAAACAATCAGTTTTATCAAGAAATTATTTCATTGAAATAAATATCTATCTATCGATCTGTCTATCTGGCTATCTTTCTAACTATCAATATATATATTTATATATATCTATATATATATATATATATAATCAGCTCACTTTATCATTTGCAGCTTATAACTATTAGCCACCAGGGGTCACTACTAACCAAAAGCAGTCATTCTACTTGTAAATTGTGCCAATCGAGTGGAACAGCAGCCTAGGATTCACCACTGCTTCATCTCATTTTCCAAGAGAATGCAGATGTAAAGTGTTTTTGATGGTACGCCTGTGCATATTGAAATATTCAGAGCATATTCTGAATTTCAGTTAACACATCAGTAAGCATTTTGTCCATCTGTGAATTCAACCTTTTTTCTCAATCGGAATAGGCAAGGATAATGACAGATATATTTTACAATGTTAGAAAGTGCATCATTTTATTTAATTGTGTGAATAAAAGGAATCGCCTCCCCATCGGGGAATTGATCCCCGGTCTCCTGCGTGACAGGCGGGGATACTGACCACTATACTAACGAGGACTTATTGGCATCAGTTAAACAGTGCTCACCTCCTTGGGGTTAAGGCATACCCTCGATCAATTCACAGTATTGTAATAGGCAGATTTGCTGCTTTTGGTTAGGACAAGTAATCTTTTTTCCTAAATATTACAATACAGAAATTCCTAGCCAAAAACAATCAGTTTTATCAAGAAATTATTTCATTGAAATAAATATCTATCTATCGATCTGTCTATCTGGCTATCTTTCTAACTATCAATATATATATTTATATATATATATATATATATATATATATATATATATATATATATATATATATATATATAATCAGCTCACTTTATCATTTGCAGCTTATAACTATTAGCCACCAGGAGTCACTACTAACCAAAAGCAGTCATTCTACTTGTAAATTGTGCCAATCGAGTGGAACAGCAGCCTAGGATTCACCACTGCTTCATCTCATTTTCCAAGAGAATGCAGATGTAAAGTGTTTTTGATGGTACGCCTGTGCATATTGAAATATTCAGAGCATATTCTGAATTTCAGTTAACACATCAGTAAGCATTTTGGCCATCAGTGAATTCAACCTTTTTTCTCAATCAGAATAGGCAAGGATAATGACAGATATATTTTACAATGTTAGAAAGTACATCATTTTATTTCATTGTGTGAATAAAATGAATCGCCTCCCCGTCGGGGAATTGAACCCCGGTCTCCCGCGTGACAGGCGGGGATACTGACCACTATACTAACGAGGACTTATTGGCATCAGTTAAACAGTGCTCACCTCCTTGGGGTTAAGGCATACCCTCGATCAATTCACAGTATTGTAATAGGCAGATTTGCTGCTTTTGGTTAGGACAAGTAATCTTTTTTCCTAAATATTACAATACAGAAATTCCTAGCCAAAAACAATCAGTTTTATCAAGAAATTATTTCATTGAAATAAATATCTATCTATCGATCTGTCTATCTGGCTATCTTTCTAACTATCAATATATATATTTATATATATATATATATATATATATATATATATAATCAGCTCACTTTATCATTTGCAGCTTATAACTATTAGCTACCAGGGGTCACTACTAACCAAAAGCAGTCATTCTACTTGTAAATTGTGCCAATCGAGTGGAACAGCAGCCTAGGATTCACCACTGCTTCATCTCATTTTCCAAGAGAATGCAGATGTAAAGTGTTTTTGATGGTACGCCTGTGCATATTGAAATATTCAGAGCATATTCTGAATTTCAGTTAACACATCAGTAAGCATTTTGTCCATCTGTGAATTCAACCTTTTTTCTCAATCGGAATAGGCAAGGATAATGACAGATATATTTTACAATGTTAGAAAGTGCATCATTTTATTTAATTGTGTGAATAAAAGGAATCGCCTCCCCATCGGGGAATTGATCCCCGGTCTCCTGCGTGACAGGCGGGGATACTGACCACTATACTAACGAGGACTTATTGGCACCAGTTAAACAGTGCTCACCTCCTTGGGGTTAAGGCATACCCTCGATCAATTCACAGTATTGTAATAGGCAGATTTGCTGCTTTTGGTTAGGACAAGTAATCTTTTTTCCTAAATATTACAATACAGAAATTCCTAGCCAAAAACAATCAGTTTTATCAAGAAATTATTTCATTGAAAAAAATATCTATCTATCGATCTGTCTATCTGGCTATCTTTCTAACTATCAATATATATATTTATATATATCTATATATATATATATAATCAGCTCACTTTATCATTTGCAGCTTATAACTATTAGCCACCAGGGGTCACTACTAACCAAAAGCAGTCATTCTACTTGTAAATTGTGCCAATCGAGTGGAACAGCAGCCTAGGATTCACCACTGCTTCATCTCATTTTCCAAGAGAATGCAGATGTAAAGTGTTTTTGATGGTACGCCTGTGCATATTGAAATATTCAGAGCATATTCTGAATTTCAGTTAACACATCAGTAAGCATTTTGTCCATCAGTGAATTCAACCTTTTTTTCTCAATCAGAACAGGCAAGGATAATGACAGATATATTTTACAATGTTAGAAAGTGCATCATTTTATTTAATTGTGTGAATAAAAGGAATCGCCTCCCCGTCGGGGAATTGATCCCCGGTCTCCTGCGTGACAGGCGGGGATACTGACCACTATACTAACGAGGACTTATTGGCATCAGTTAAACAGTGCTCACCTCCTTGGGGTTAAGGCATACCCTCGATCAATTCACAGTATTGTAATAGGCAGATTTGCTGCTTTTGGTTAGGACAAGTAATCTTTTTTCCTAAATATTACAATACAGAAATTCCTAGCCAAAAACAATCAGTTTTATCAAGAAATTATTTCATTGAAATAAATATCTATCTATCGATCTGTCTATCTGGCTATCTTTCTAACTATCAATATATATATTTATATATATATATATATATATATATATAATCAGCTCACTTTATCATTTGCAGCTTATAACTATTAGCCACCAGGGGTCACTACTAACCAAAAGCAGTCATTCTACTTGTAAATTGTGCCAATCGAGTGGAACAGCAGCCTAGGATTCACCACTGCTTCATCTCATTTTCCAAGAGAATGCAGATGTAAAGTGTTTTTGATGGTACGCCTGTGCATATTGAAATATTCAGAGCATATTCTGAATTTCAGTTAACACATCAGTAAGCATTTTGGCCATCAGTGAATTCAACCTTTTTTTCTCAATCAGAATAGGCAAGGATAATGACAGATATATTTTACAATGTTAGAAAGTACATCATTTTATTTCATTGTGTGAATAAAATGAATCGACTCCCCGTCGGGGAATTGAACCCCGGTCTCCCGCGTGACAGGCGGGGATACTGACCACTATACTAACGAGGACTTATTGGCATCCGTTAAACAGTGCTCACCTCCTTGGGGTTAAGGCATACCCTCGATCAATTCACAGTATTGTAATAGGCAGATTTGCTGCTTTTGGTTAGGACAAGTAATCTTTTTTCCTAAATATTACAATACAGAAATTCCTAGCCAAAAACAATCAGTTTTATCAAGAAATTATTTCATTGAAATAAATATCTATCTATCGATCTGTCTATCTGGCTATCTTTCTAACTATCAATATATATATTTATATATATATATATATATATATATATAATCAGCTCACTTTATCATTTGCAGCTTATAACTATTAGCCACCAGGGGTCACTACTAACCAAAAGCAGTCATTCTACTTGTAAATTGTGCCAATCGAGTGGAACAGCAGCCTAGGATTCACCACTGCTTCATCTCATTTTCCAAGAGAATGCAGATGTAAAGTGTTTTTGATGGTACGCCTGTGCATATTGAAATATTCAGAGCATATTCTGAATTTCAGTTAACACATCAGTAAGCATTTTGTCCATCTGTGAATTCAACCTTTTTTCTCAATCGGAATAGGCAAGGATAATGACAGATATATTTTACAATGTTAGAAAGTGCATCATTTTATTTAATTGTGTGAATAAAAGGAATCGCCTCCCCATCGGGGAATTGATCCCCG
This sequence comes from Lissotriton helveticus, assembly GCF_964261635.1. NCBI lineage: Eukaryota > Metazoa > Chordata > Amphibia > Caudata > Salamandridae > Lissotriton > Lissotriton helveticus. The sequence continues at coordinate 340,036,219 of NC_136058.1, read as the reverse complement.
GTCTCCTGCGTGACAGGCGGGGATACTGACCACTATACTAACGAGGACTTATTGGCATCAGTTAAACAGTGCTCACCTCCTTGGGGTTAAGGCATACCCTCGATCAATTCACAGTATTGTAATAGGCAGATTTGCTGCTTTTGGTTAGGACAAGTAATCTTTTTTCCTAAATATTACAATACAGAAATTCCTAGCCAAAAACAATCAGTTTTATCAAGAAATTATTTCATTGAAAAAAATATCTATCTATCGATCTGTCTATCTGGCTATCTTTCTAACTATCAATATATATATTTATATATATCTATATATATATATATAATCAGCTCACTTTATCATTTGCAGCTTATAACTATTAGCCACCAGGGGTCACTACTAACCAAAAGCAGTCATTCTACTTGTAAATTGTGCCAATCGAGTGGAACAGCAGCCTAGGATTCACCACTGCTTCATCTCATTTTCCAAGAGAATGCAGATGTAAAGTGTTTTTGATGGTACGCCTGTGCATATTGAAATATTCAGAGCATATTCTGAATTTCAGTTAACACATCAGTAAGCATTTTGGCCATCAGTGAATTCAACCTTTTTTCTCAATCAGAATAGGCAAGGATAATGACAGATATATTTTACAATGTTAGAAAGTACATCATTTTATTTCATTGTGTGAATAAAATGAATCGCCTCCCCGTCAGGGAATTGATCCCCGGTCTCCTGCGTGACAGGCGGGATACTGACCACTATACTAACGAGGACTTATTGGCATCAGTTAAACAGTGCTCACCTCCTTGGGGTTAAGGCATACCCTCGATCAATTCACAGTATTGTAATAGGCAGATTTGCTGCTTTTGGTTAGGACAAGTAATCTTTTTTCCTAAATATTACAATACAGAAATTCCTAGCCAAAAACAATCAGTTTTATCAAGAAATTATTTCATTGAAATAAATATCTATCTATCGATCTGTCTATCTGGCTATCTTTCTAACTATCAATATATATATTTATATATATATATACATATATATATATATATATATATATATTCACTGAAAAAACCATAGGTTATAGACCATATATAGTTAGGAATTAGCATTTAAAAAACCTTATTTTACTCACACAAAACCATTGAAATTCCATATATAGTTAGTTGCACTAACTATATATCGCGCACCTGCAATCCACTGCTGATCATGTCACATATTACATCATTCATGACATGGTCAGTGACATCACTGATGACATCACTGATGACATCTCAAATGACATCACTGATGACATCACTGATGACATCTCATTTGACATCATTCTTGTGCTAATACGATAAACTCTTCAGACTCTAATATAACCTTAGATACACTCAGTGTATACAGACACACACACTTCCACTCATCCATGGAGTTACTCACACACCCAGTCAGTCATGCAAAGAAACAATCTCATCTCCATTTCTTCAACTATACAGTTAAACACACCTTACTTATTGAAACATATACTAACACATATTTACTCTCTTATACAATCCCTGATACAAGTTCACAATGATCGATACAACCACTCACTCATTCGGTGGCTCTCATGCACAGTTATTTATATATGCCAACTCTCACATGTACTGTGTTTTACATATGTACTTACTATGACATGTAGCATTGAGATATCCATTCACTCATCAATACACTCATGCACACAGTCAACTGCCCATGTAGCTGTTTCCACATGCACTCTTGAACTCATACACCTAGTGAATAAACTGTTCACACATCTATGCATAGAGTCACACACCTTCCAGCCACCCCCACACAAACTCAATCTCCATAGAAATACTTGGGCAAGCAATTAATAACACATATAGCCTCTCGTATAGCTAATGATCAACACATGCAGCAGTTTACAGAACAACAGACATAATGATGCACAAATTAAGACAGTTTAGTCACTAACCCATGCATTCAGTGAGACACATTTAATCACTCACTCATACAGTCAGTCACGCACCTACTAAATCCTTCATCCAGACACTTATACATCCACTCATTCTTCAATATGTAAGATATATTTTAACTTTACAGAAACATACAGTCACTGGATGTTGTCATCAGTGATGTCATCAGTGATGTCATTTGAGATGTCATCAGTGATGTCATCAGTGATGTCACTGACCATGTCATGAATGATGTAATATGTGACATGATCAGCAGTGGATTGCAGGTGCGCGATATATAGTTAGTGCAACTAACTATATATGGAATTTCAATGGTTTTGTGTGAGTAAAATAAGGTTTTTTAAATGCTAATTCCTAACTATATATGGTCTATAACCTATGGTTTTTTCAGTGAATTTTCAAGGTTTTGTAAATGCTAATTCCTAACTATATATGGTCTATAACCTATGGTTTTTTCAGTGAATTTCAATGGTTTTTTAATAGCAAATATCATAAGCTGTCGAATGTCAAGTGCGTGGTAAGTGAAAACATTTTCGTGTTTATGCACACTGATCTGCTTTGAATGGTGCCCCCCCCCCTCATTTCTATTAGGAGTACTCTCTCTTTGCAGATAGTGAAAGGTAGTTAACGCAGGCCTTTGCCCCCGTTGTAATCCGTCGTGCCTGCTTCTCTCTCCATTTGATTGATTGTTATCCAAGTATTTACTGTTTTAGAATTAGTTCTCTTTGGTTCATTCTCTATTTACAAACAAACACAGAGTCGCAATACTCTGTTTAGTCTTTGCAGATAACGAAAAATCGTGTAAAAAAAAAAGAAAAGGAATCGAGCAAAATCAGTAGGCCACTAATGGGATCTCTTTTTGACCTCGCTAAAATAGAAACATTAGGAACAACCCCTCATGACAAATACAAAACTAGTGAGATGAACTGAACTCCACACAATGATGGCTGCAAAACAGCTCGGCTCCGCCACCCACCCCGCCCAAAATAACGATAAAGAGCGGCTGCCATGATTGGTTGCGGAATGGCCACGACGGAGCTACGAAATGATGCTGCTCTCATGCTAACCCCAGCTTCAGTCTGAAACATCCAGAAACACTGTAGACTACCAATTCGATCAGTTCCCGGTAGCGCCCCAATGTAACCCTGGTAGAGAAGAACTAGCCCTCCCCTCTTTCACTGATGGTTCTTGTTGCCTGTCCCTTCTGTTCTCATTTAACAGAACTATTTAGCCTGCTGAAAGGGGTTGTGTTCCGACCGCTGGTTGGTGGAGACATTTTGACTATATTCTGGACCTGCGTTGTCGCGTAATGCGTCATATGACGCGCCGCGTTAGCGCATCCGGAAGTCATCCGGGGCGCGCAGCGCGTAACGTAAGCATAACAAGTCATGTGACTTGTTAATAAAACTTTTCATTGGTTCATTTTACTTTTCTTATTGTAATGATGAAAGGCTTGCTCATATGACCTAAAAATTACGCTTTTCATTACTTCCGAACATTATTTTTTCTTAAATATATGTTATAATGTTCCAGGCTAATGTACTTTCCCGGAAATTTTACAACTGTCCTGCAAGTAAAATATATTCTTTTTTCGAGAAAAAGAGCGTTTCTTCGTCCCATGATGGAGCCGTTGAGCAAAAGAGGGTCGACCTGCTGTCTTAGTCGCCGATACGCCCTGAATATGAGATTCTTATCGATCACTTTATGTTGCAGGAATAGAAAACACAACAGCCCTTGACCATTTATCTTTACTGCGTTCCTTCGTATTATACCTTTTACCCTTCATGTAATTGGTCTGCTTTATTTCACTTGCCTTTTAATGATTCTAAAACAGTGACTATTATTACAAACTTTACCAATGTATATACTACTACCATGTTTTCTTTTAAAAACCTTTATTGTGAAAATTTCATTATACAAATACGAGCCTATAACCACGTGGGCCGGCCACGGAGCAAACTGTAATCGTATGTGATGAGTAGACATTTACACTGTAGAGGAACGTAACGGGCGGGCCATTAGGTTGCAAGAACTAAGGTGTCTAACAGTTACGGAATCGGTGGACGTACATTTTATAATGAAAATACGACAGGGCCAGTTACAATAAAATTATCTAGATATACATTTGCGGGCAAGTACCATGGGTGACGTTAATTCGAACTTTCAACAGTACAGTAATCAATAACACATCAGAACTTAATATCAATAGGGATGTCGAAATATTCAATCAATTCTCGTCCCCGCCCGCCATGTGCTTCAAAACTGCATACGTATCTCGTGATTTCAAGGTTCTGCAACCAGTACACAACAAGGAGTTACGAGTCCCATTTATTCCGGCGCCATTTTGGGCGAGGACGGGCAGGTCCAGGATATAGTCAAAATGTCTCTACCAACCATCGACTATGATGATGTTCATATGCTGTATTTATTAGAGTAACACTCATCTGCCCACATGAAATTAATTTACCACAATCTAAACATGTCATTTTAATCTTTCCAAAGTTCTTCTAAATATTTGGGACCGTTTCCCTTGCCTCTGAAGCTCTCAGTGCCACTTCTTTGATGAATGTACTAGCAGGTCAGGGGTTCTCCTCCAAATCTCTCTTTTATGCAGCACTATAATTAATTGGTGCCACCTCTCCATATGACGATGCATGGTATAGTTACCACAACTATATATTTTTTCGGTTCCTCTGGAGAGTTCATCGTGGCAGATGAAGCGTGTAACATACCGGGCATTTACCTTTTTTTGCATGTACAGGAAAGGAAAAAAAAATCGAGCGTTCGAGTTCTTAGGTGTCCCAGGGCCATTTTAGTGGACCAGGCCCAAATCCAAAGAACAGCTATCTCACAGGCTAATGGGGCGACCCACGCCGAGTTTCAGCATTGTAGGATGACCACACAAGTACAGCAACTTGCTAGACATCACCTCGGTGCCATCCGGATCTCGGCGCCCCACTGCAGATGAAGTGCCTCTCAACTATGAAACCACCAGAAAACGCTTGAGTCAGCTTTGTGTGAAGCCGCCATTTTGATTCAATCAATAGCGTCCCCCTGCACACATTCAGGGACCTGGTCGTGTCTTCAGGTCAAACGAATTTGGGACAAGATGCAGAAAGGAAAAGGAAAAAAGTTCCGCCGGACCCCGGGAGGTGGCCGCCTATGTCATGGGCGATCTTACGCCACACCAGGGCAATAGTGAAGCTGCAGCAGGTGCAAATAAGCTTCAGACAGTGTTACAAGCGCTGCTCAGAACTCTCAACTATGACACCACCTCGGTGCCATCCGGATCTTGGCGCCTTGTGCTGGTTCCGGCCTATTCACACATCGGTCCGCTACTGACGCCACCTCACAGGCCAACGGGGCACCCCACGCCGACTTTCGGCGCAGCATTGTAGGATGGCCACACCAGTGCGGCAAATTGCTGGACACCACCTCGGTGCCATCCAGATCTCGGCGCGTTGTGCTGCCTTCGGCCTATTCGCCACAAGTGCGCACGCAACTCAGCTGCATAGCGAGTGAAACACCAAGGGGCGCCCCACTGCAGCCGAGGAACCTCCATCTTGGGGGCGACGCACAGCATCACATTGCTTTCCAATGCAGTCAGATCCTCAAAACAGCCCCCACTGACTGACGCGAACTCACAGGCCAACGGGGCGCCCCACGCCGACTTTCGGCGCAGCATTGTAGGATGGCCACACCAGTGCGGCAAGTTGCTGGACACCACCTCGGTGCCATCCGGATCTTGGCGCGTTGTGCTGCCTTTGGCCCCATTCGCACATCAGTCCGCTACTGACGCCATCTCACAGGCTAATGGGGCGCCCCACGCCGACTTTCAGCATTGTAGGATGACCACACCAGTACAGCAACTTGCTAGACATCACCTCGGTGCCATCCGGATCTCGGCGCCCCACTGCAGATGAAGTGCCTCTCAACTATGAAACCACCACTGTGACATCCGGATCTTGGCGCGTTGTGCTGCCTTCGGCCTATTCGCACATCGGTCCGCTACTGACGCCATCTCACAGGCTAATGGGGCGACCCACGCCGAGTTTCAGCATTGTAGGATGACCACACCAGTGCAGCAACTTGCTAGACATCACCTCGGTGCCATCCGAATCTTGGCATCTCAACGCCTAGTGGTATCTTCCATACAGAAAATATTGTTACGCTACCTTTGGCCCCATTCGCACATCAGTCCGCAACTTAGACATCACCTCGGTGCCATCCGGATCTTGGCATCTCAGCGCCTTGTGGTGTCTTCTCGTCAGAAAATATTGTTGCGCTGCCTTTGGCCCCATTCGCACATCAGTCCGCTACTGACACCATCTCACAGGCCAACAGGGCGCCCCACGCCGACTTTCAGCATTGTAGGATGGCCACACCAGTGCGGCAAATTGCTGGACACCACCTCGGTGCCATCCAGATCTCGGCGCGTTGTGCTGCCTTCGGCCTATTCGCCACAAGTGCGCACGCAACTCAGCTGCATAGCGAGTGAAACACCAAGGGGCGCCCCACTGCAGCCGAGGAACCTCCATCTTGGGGGCGACGCACAGCATCACATTGCTTTCCAATGCAGTCAGATCCTCAAACAGCCCCCACTGACTGACGCGAACTCACAGGCCAACGGGGCGCCCCACGCCGACTTTCGGCGCAGCATTGTAGGATGGCCACACCAGTGCGGCAAGTTGCTGGACACCACCTCGGTGCCATCCGGATCTTGGCGCGTTGTGCTGCCTTTGGCCCCATTCGCACATCAGTCCGCTACTGACGCCATCTCACAGGCTAATGGGGCGCCCCACGCCGACTTTCAGCATTGTAGGATGACCACACCAGTACAGCAACTTGCTAGACATCACCTCGGTGCCATCCGGATCTCGGCGCCCCACTGCAGATGAAGTGCCTCTCAACTATGAAACCACCACTGTGACATCCGGATCTTGGCGCGTTGTGCTGCCTTCGGCCTATTCGCACATCGGTCCGCTACTGACGCCATCTCACAGGCTAATGGGGCGACCCACGCCGAGTTTCAGCATTGTAGGATGACCACACCAGTGCAGCAACTTGCTAGACATCACCTCGGTGCCATCCGAATCTTGGCATCTCAACGCCTAGTGGTATCTTCCATACAGAAAATATTGTTACGCTACCTTTGGCCCCATTCGCACATCAGTCCGCAACTTAGACATCACCTCGGTGCCATCCGGATCTTGGCATCTCAGCGCCTTGTGGTGTCTTCTCATCAGAAAATATTGTTGCGCTGCCTTTGGCCCCATTCGCACATCAGTCCGCTACTGACACCATCTCACAGGCCAACAGGGCGCCCTACGCCGACTTTCAGCATTGTAGGATGGCCACACCAGTGCGGCAACTTACTAGACACCACCTCGGTGCCATCCGGATCTTGGCGCGTTGTGCTGCCTTCGGCCTATTCGCACATCGGTCCGCTACTGACGCAAACTCACAGGCCAACGGGGCGCCCCACGCCGACTTTCAACATTGTAGGATGGCCACACCAGTGCTGCAACTTGCTGGACACCACCTTGGTGCCATCCGGATCTTGGCGCGCTGTGTTGCCTTCGGCCTATTCGCACATCGGTCCGCTACTGACGCCGCCTCACGTGCCAACGTATTTTCTCCGCATTTTATACCCTATGCCGCATAACAGGTCATGTGACTTGTTTATAAAACTTTTCATTGGTTCATTTTACTTTTGGTTTCCTAATGATGGAAGGCTTGATCATATGACCTAAAAACAACACTTTTCATTGGATGAAAACTTTTTTTTTTTTCCAAACGATGAAAGCCCCACCTTGTTTCTGGATGTTTCAGACTGAAGCTGGCGTCAGCATGAGAGCACCACCATCTCGTAGCTCCGTCGTGGTCATTCCGCGAGCAATCATGGCAGCCGCTCCCCACCAGAAGCCTGCAGGAGTCGGGGCCCCCAAAACTTTTGATGAATTCTCAAAGCGGAGGGGACGCTTTCGAGAATGGGGTCCAAGACCTAGCAGACAAGCGTCCGATTTCCAAGGTGTCCCAGGGCCATTTCAGTGGACCAGGCCCAAAAAGGAAAGAGCCTGCCGCCATTTTGAGAGTCCTGTGGCAGCCGACTATCGCTGCACCGCTAGAGTGGGCGCAACTCAGCTGAATTGCGGCTTTTGACACAGTGGACCAAAAACGGACGGAATGGCAACTGAAACGGTAAAGGGGCGCCCCACTACAACAGATGACACTCCACCTGGAGAGGCCCGTTCACGCCGCCTCCCCCGGGGCGCTCCACGCCGTTATTCGGAGCAGCATTGTAGGATACCAAAACCAGTGCGGCAACTTACTGGACATCACCTTGGTGCCATCGTTCTGCTGCCTTGGAACTATTCGCACAACAGTTTGCTACTGAAGACCCACCCCCCGCGACGCCCCACGCCGTTATTTGCTGGGTGGCAACTTACTAGACATCACTTTCGTGTCATGTAGATTTCAGCGCGTTCTGCTGCCTTGGAACTATTCGCACAACAGTTTGCTACTGATGACCCGCCCCACGCCGGAAATCTGGACGTTGTGCTGCGTTGGGACTATTCGCACAGCCGACCGCTACTTCGTTGTTTTTCCCTAAAAATGTTTATATGTTATTACTATTTTTGTTTTCTTGTATATATTTATAAATTATTAAAGTTTTATAATCTTACTACTTTGTCGGAGTGCTATATATTTTTAATGTGACACATAATTGTAAAAACTTTGATGTACAAAGAGTCATCCCTGGAATCTTCCGCTTCACGCTCGGTCCCCTCCCCAATCACAATACAGGATGGTTTTCAGATAATAGCAACGCTTCTGCTGTGACGGATCTCATCGAGTGTGGGCCTTGATCTACTATAACTCCTTTGAAGAGGGGTGAATCTTTACAGCTGTGGCCATAAACTACATCTGCAGGGCTAGCTGATACCCTAGGACCAGCCTGGACAATCGGACACAGAGGAAAAGGAGTGTCAGAGGGTGCAGTAGTGAATAGGGCGAAAGGGAGGTGTCGGGCGGGCACAGGGTGTGATTCTCAGGAAAGAGCAGCGCAGATGGGGGGAGGTTTATTACCCATGCATAAGACAGAGAGCGGGGGTGACCACTGCCTGGGGGAGATGCTTGCGAGGGTGGGGAGCCATGCTAAGGATCGACAGCGTGCACAGAGTGGGTCTGGTCAAGGCATCTAAAATGGCTGCCGTGCACGACAAAAGTGTGGCATTTGAAAAAAGACAAGATGGCGCAGACAATGTTTTTCAACACTTCCTGATTTCCTTCGAATCGAACGTTAACAGACGTTGGGGCATATTACCAAAGTTAAGCGATATTTATCCCTAACGATGCATTGCAAAGATTTTTTTACCGTCAGAAATTATCGCAGATAAACGTTGCTATTATCAAAGTTTATCGCAAATACGATAAAAACCGACCGCAATGCATTAATATCGCTGAAAACTCAGCGATATTCATGCATTACCGAGCTAATCCTCTTAGCCATGTTATCCACCTCCCATAGGATAACATGGCTAAGAACTGCTCAGGGCAGCTGTTACTTTTTGGAGATATTCGCGCTTATCTCGAATATTTCCAAAAGTTGATAATAGGAGATAGCGATGTTAGCGACTGTTTCCAGTCGCTAACATCTTGGCATGCCCACTTTGCATGTCATTAGTGATAAATATCACTCACATGCAAAGTGGGGCCCAAGATGGTCGCTATCTCCTACTAGCCGTCGCTAACTGGTGTTAGCAACAGCTAGGTAATACAGATATAATTTTATCTCCGCGAAGCGGAGCGCTGTTACAGATATATATCTTGTTTTTGAACGTTAATTTCTCAAAATGCACTGAAGCACATATATTGAGACCTAGCAAAGGCACATCGGGCTACCAGTCCCTAATATTTTACCAAGTTTCGTGCAAATCCATTCAGCCGTTCGATTATTATTATTATTTATTTTTTTTGCCCCGCGGGGCCCTTTTAAAACCTCCACATCAAACCTAGGGGATCAGCGAGGATCTACTATGCCCCCTTATGGTCATTTGCCCCTTCGCTTTGGCCTCCTCTTGTCTCTCGATCCTACCGAGAGACAAGATGGCGGCCGCTACGGACTGTTTGGAATGTTTACAGACACCGGAGAGCCAATCAGCTTCGCTTCGCAAAGCTCCGTAACGCGAAAAGTACGCGAAGCGGTCCGCTGTTACAGATATATATCTTTTTTTGAACGTTAATTTCTCAAAATCCACTGAAGCACATATATTGAGACCTAGCAAAGGCACATCGGGCTACCAGTCCCTACAATTTTGCCAAGTTTCGTGCAAATCCATTCAGCCATAAGATTATTATTATAATTTATTTTTTTTGCCCCGCGGGGCCCTTTTAAAACCTCCACATCAAACCTAGGGGGTCAGCGAGGATCTACTATTCCCCCTTATGGTCATTTGCCCCTTCGCTTTGGCCTCCTCTTGTCTCTCGATCCTACCGAGAGACAAGATGGCGGCCGCTACGGACTTTTTGGAATGTTGACAGACGCCAGAGAACCAATCAGCTTCGCTTCACAAAGCTCCGTTGCGCGAAAAGTCCGCGAACCAGTGCGCTAACTGGTCCGCTGTTACAGATATATATCTTTTTTTAAACGTTAATTTCTCAAAATCCACTGGAGCACATATATTGAGACCTACAAAAGGCACATCGGGCTACCAGTCCCTACAATTTTGCCAAGTTTCGTGCAAATCCATTCAGCCGTTCGGGCTAAAAGTGAGGCCAACCGCCCTATGGAAAACTCAATGTTAAAAACACGTTTTGGGACCCCCCTTTTTTCTCGGCCCCCACCAGACGAACCCCCCCCAAATTTTCAAGGGCTGCTCAGAAACAAAATGTGCCATTTTCCTGAAAATTTCAGCCAATTCCGTCCACAAACGCCAAAGTTATTAGACATAGAATTTTCAAAAAACCCATAGAGAAAAAATCCTAACTATATATACCTACTGGCGACCGCCAGTAGGTAATATATATATATATATGGTATATATATATACCATTTACCATTTGCAGCTTATAACTATTAGCCACCAGGGGTCACTAGTAACCAAAAGCAGTCATTCTACTTGTAAATTGTGCCAATCGAGTGGAACAGCAGCCTAGGATTCACCACTGCTTCATCTCATTTTCCAAGAGAATGCAGATGTAAAGTGTTTTTGATGGTACGCCTGTGCATATTGAAATATTCAGAATTTCAGTTAACACGTCAGTAAGCATTTTGGCCATCAGTGAATTCAACCTTTTTTTCTCAATCGGAATAGGCAAGGATAATGACAGATATATTTTACAATGTTAGAAAGTACATCATTTTATTTAATTGTGTGAATAAAATGAATCGCCTCCCCGTCGGGGAATTGAACCCCGGTCTCCCGCGTGACAGGCAGGGATTCTGACCACTATACTAACGAGGACTTATTGGCATCAGTTAAACAGTGCTCACCTCCTTGGGGTTAAGGCATACCCTCGATCAATTCACAGTATTGTAATAGGCAGATTTGCTGCTTTTGGTTAGGACAAGTAATCTTTTTTCCTAAATATTACAATACAGAAATTCCTAGCCAAAAACAATCAGTTTTATCAAGAAATTATTTCATTGAAAAAAATATCTATCTATCGATCTGTCTATCTGGCTATCTTTCTAACTATCAATATATATATTTATATATATCTATATATATATATATATAATCAGCTCACTTTATCATTTGCAGCTTATACCTATTAGCCACCAGGGGTCACTACTAACCAAAAGCAGTCATTCTACTTGTAAATTGTGCCAATCGAGTGGAACAGCAGCCTAGGATTCACCACTGCTTCATCTCATTTTCCAAGAGAATGCAGATGTAAAGTGTTTTTGATGGTACGCCTGTGCATATTGAAATATTCAAAGCATATTCTGAATTTCAGTTAACACATCAGTAAGCATTTTGTCCATCTGTGAATTCAACCTTTTTTCTCAATCGGAATAGGCAAGGATAATGACAGATATATTTTACAATGTTAGAAAGTGCATCATTTTATTTAATTGTGTGAATAAAAGGAATCGCCTCCCCATCGGGGAATTGATCCCCGGTCTCCTGCGTGACAGGCGGGGATACTGACCACTATACTAACGAGGACTTATTGGCATCAGTTAAACAGTGCTCACCTCCTTGGGGTTAAGGCATACCCTCGATCAATTCACAGTATTGTAATAGGCAGATTTGCTGCTTTTGGTTAGGACAAGTAATCTTTTTTCCTAAATATTACAATACAGAAATTCCTAGCCAAAAACAATCAGTTTTATCCAGAAATTATTTCATTGAAATAAATATCTATCTATCGATCTGTCTATCTGGCTATCTTTCTAACTATCAATATATATATTTATATATATCTATATATATATATATATATAATCAGCTCACTTTATCATTTGCAGCTTATAACTATTAGCCACCAGGGGTCACTACTAACCAAAAGCAGTCATTCTACTTGTAAATTGTGCCAATCGAGTGGAACAGCAGCCTAGGATTCACCACTGCTTCATCTCATTTTCCAAGAGAATGCAGATGTAAAGTGTTTTTGATGGTACGCCTGTGCATATTGAAATATTCAGAGCATATTCTGAATTTCAGTTAACACATCAGTAAGCATTTTGTCCATCTGTGAATTCAACCTTTTTTCTCAATCGGAATAGGCAAGGATAATGACAGATATATTTTACAATGTTAGAAAGTGCATCATTTTATTTAATTGTGTGAATAAAAGGAATCGCCTCCCCATCGGGGAATTGATCCCCGGTCTCCTGCGTGACAGGCGGGGATACTGACCACTATACTAACGAGGACTTATTGGCATCAGTTAAACAGTGCTCACCTCCTTGGGGTTAAGGCATACCCTCGATCAATTCACAGTATTGTAATAGGCAGATTTGCTGCTTTTGGTTAGGACAAGTAATCTTTTTTCCTAAATATTACAATACAGAAATTCCTAGCCAAAAACAATCAGTTTTATCAAGAAATTATTTCATTGAAATAAATATCTATCTATCGATCTGTCAATCTGGCTATCTTTCTAACTATCAATATATATATTTATATATATCTATATATATATATATAATCAGCTCACTTTATCATTTGCAGCTTATAACTATTAGCCACCAGGGGTCACTACTAACCAAAAGCAGTCATTCTACTTGTAAATTGTGCCAATCGAGTGGAACAGCAGCCTAGGATTCACCACTGCTTCATCTCATTTTCCAAGAGAATGCAGATGTAAAGTGTTTTTGATGGTACGCCTGTGCATATTGAAATATTCAGAGCATATTCTGAATTTCAGTTAACACATCAGTAAGCATTTTGTCCATCTGTGAATTCAACCTTTTTTCTCAATCGGAATAGGCAAGGATAATGACAGATATATTTTACAATGTTAGAAAGTGCATCATTTTATTTAATTGTGTGAATAAAAGGAATCGCCTCCCCGTCGGGGAATTGATCCCCGGTCTCCTGCGTGACAGGCGGGGATACTGACCACTTTACTAACGAGGACTTATTGGCACCAGTTAAACAGTGCTCACCTCCTTGGGGTTAAGGCATACCCTCGATCAATTCACAGTATTGTAATAGGCAGATTTGCTGCTTTTGGTTAGGACAAGTAATCTTTTTTCCTAAATATTACAATACAGAAATTCCTAGCCAAAAACAATCAGTTTTATCAAGAAATTATTTCATTGAAAAAAATATCTATCTATCGATCTGTCTATCTGGCTATCTTTCTAACTATCAATATATATATTTATATATATCTATATATATATATATAATCAGCTCACTTTATCATTTGCAGCTTATAACTATTAGCCACCAGGGGTCACTACTAACCAAAAGCAGTCATTCTACTTGTAAATTGTGCCAATCGAGTGGAACAGCAGCCTAGGATTCACCACTGCTTCATCTCATTTTCCAAGAGAATGCAGATGTAAAGTGTTTTTGATGGTACGCCTGTGCATATTGAAATATTCAGAGCATATTCTGAATTTCAGTTAACACATCAGTAAGCATTTTGGCCATCAGTGAATTCAACCTTTTTTCTCAATCAGAATAGGCAAGGATAATGACAGATATATTTTACAATGTTAGAAAGTACATCATTTTATTTCATTGTGTGAATAAAATGAATCGCCTCCCCGTCGGGGAATTGAACCCCGGTCTCCCGCGTGACAGGCGGGGATACTGACCACTATACTAACGAGGACTTATTGGCATCAGTTAAACAGTGCTCACCTCCTTGGGGTTAAGGCATACCCTCGATCAATTCACAGTATTGTAATAGGCAGATTTGCTGCTTTTGGTTAGGACAAGTAATCTTTTTTCCTAAATATTACAATACAGAAATTCCTAGCCAAAAACAATCAGTTTTATCAAGAAATTATTTCATTGAAATAAATATCTATCTATCGATCTGTCTATCTGGCTATCTTTCTAACTATCAATATATATATTTATATATATATACATATATATATATATATATATATATATATATATATATATATATATATATATATATATATATATATATATATATATATAATCAGCTCACTTTATCATTTGCAGCTTATAACTATTAGCCACCAGGGGTCACTAGTAACCAAAAGCAGTCATTCTACTTGTAAATTGTGCCAATCGAGTGGAACAGCAGCCTAGGATTCACCACTGCTTCATCTCATTTTCCAAGAGAATGCAGATGTAAAGTGTTTTTGATGGTACGCCTGTGCATATTGAAATATTCAGAATTTCAGTTAACACGTCAGTAAGCATTTTGGCCATCAGTGAATTCAACCTTTTTTTCTCAATCGGAATAGGCAAGGATAATGACAGATATATTTTACAATGTTAGAAAGTACATCATTTTATTTAATTGTGTGAATAAAATGAATCGCCTCCCCGTCGGGGAATGGAACCCCGGTCTCCCGCGTGACAGGCGGGGATTCTGACCACTATACTAACGAGGACTTATTGGCATCAGTTAAACAGTGCTCACCTCCTTGGGGTTAAGGCATACCCTCGATCAATTCACAGTATTGTAATAGGCAGATTTGCTGCTTTTGGTTAGGACAAGTAATCTTTTTTCCTAAATATTACAATACAGAAATTCCTAGCCAAAAACAATCAGTTTTATCAAGAAATTATTTCATTGAAATAAATATCTATCTATCGATCTGTCTATCTGGCTATCTTTCTAACTATCAATATATATATTTATATATATATATTACCTACTGGCGGTCGCCAGTAGGTATATATAGTTAGGATTTTTTCTCTATGGGATTTTTGAAAATTCTATGTCTAATAACTTTGCCGTTTGTGGACGGAATTGGCTGAAATTTTCAGGAAAATGGCACATTTTGTTTCTGAGCAGCCTTTGAAAATTTGGGGGGGGTTCGTCAAGGGGGGGCCGAGAAAAAAGGGGGGTCCCAAAACGCGTTTTTCCCATGTTAATTTCCATAGGGCGGTTGGCCTCACTTTTAGCCCGAACGGCTGAATGGATTTGCACGAAACTTGGCAAAATTGTAGGGACTGGTAGCCCGATGTGCATTTTGTAGGTCTCAATATATGTGCTCCAGTGGATTTTGAGAAATTAACGTTTAAAAAAAGATATATATCTGTAAGCGCGGACCGGGCAGCGGCCTAGGACGCGTACTTTTCGCGCAACGGAGCTTTGTGAAGCGAAGCTGATTGGTTCTCCGGCGTCTGTCAACATTCCAAACAGTCCGTAGTGGCCGCAAACAGTCCGTAGTGGCCGCCATCTTGTCTCTCGGTAGGATCGAGAGACAAGAGGAGGCCAAAGCGAAGGGGCAAATGACCATAAGGGGGAATAGTAGATCCTCGCTGACCCCCTAGGTTTGATGTGGAGGTTTTAAAAGGGCCCCGCGGGGCAAAAAAAAAAAAATATAATAATAATCTTACGGCTGAATGGATTTGCACGAAACTTGGCAAAATTGTAGGGACTGGTAGCCCGATGTGCCTTTGCTAGGTCTCAATATATGTGCTTCAGTGGATTTTGAGAAATTAACGTTCAAAAAAAGATATATATCTGTAACAGCGGACCGCTTCGCGTACTTTTCGCGTTACGGAGCTTTGCGAAGCGAAGCTGATTGGCTCTCCGGTGTCTGTAAACATTCCAAACAGTCCGTAGCGGCCGCCATCTTGTCTCTCGGTAGGATCGAGAGACAAGAGGAGGCGAAAGCGAAGGGGCAAATGACCATAAGGGGGCATAGTAGATCCTCGCTGATCCCCTAGGTTTGATGTGGAGGTTTTAAAAGGGCCCCGCGGGGCAAAAAAAATAAATAATAATAATAATCGAACGGCTGAATGGATTTGCACGAAACTTGGTAAAATATTAGGGACTGGTAGCCCGATGTGCCTTTGCTAGGTCTCAATATATGTGCTTCAGTGCATTTTGAGAAATTAACGTTCAAAAACAAGATATATATCTGTAACAGCGCTCCGCTTCGCGGAGATAAAATTATATCTGTATTACGTAGCTGTTGCTAGCACCAGTTAGCGACGGCTAGTAGGAGATAGCGACCATCTTGGGCCCCACTTTGCATGTGAGTGATATTTATCACTAATGACATGCAAAGTGGGCATGCCAAGATGTTAGCGACTGGAAACAGTCGCTAACATCGCTATCTCCTATTATCAACTTTTGGAAATATTCGAGATAAGCGCGAATATCTCCAAAAAGTAACAGCTGCCCTGAGCAGTTCTTAGCCATGTTATCCAATGGGAGGTGGATAACATGGCTAAGAGCATTAGCTCGGTAATGCATGAATATCGCGGAGTTTTCAGCGATATTAATGCATTGCGCTCGTTTTTTATCGTATTTGCGATAAACCTTGATAATAGCAAGGTTTATCTGCGATAATTTCTGACGGTAAAAAAATCTTTGCAATGCATCGTTAGGGATAAATATCGCTTAACTTTGGTAATATGCCCCAACGTCTGTTAACGTTCGATTCGAAGGAAATCAGGAATTGTTGAAAAACATTGTGTGCGCCATCTTGTCTTTTTTCAAATGCCACACTTTTGTCGTGCACGGCAGCCATTTTAGATGCCTTGACCAGATCCACTCTGTGCACGCTGTCGATCCTTAGCATGGCTCCCCACCCTCGCAAGCATCTCCCCCAGGCAGTGGTCACCCCCGCTCTCTGTTTTATGCATGGGTAATAAACCTCCCCCCATCTGCGCTGTTCTTCCCTGAGAATCACACCCTGTGCCCGCCCGACACCTCCCTTTCGCCCTATTCACTACCGCACCCTCTGACACTCCTTTTCCTCTGTGTCCGATTGTCCAGGCCGGTCCTAGGCTATCAGCTAGCCCTGCAGATGTAGTTTATAGCCACAGCTGTAAAGAATCACCCGTCTTCAAAGGAGTTATAGTAGATCAAGGCCCACACTCGATGAGATCCGTCACAGCAGAAGCGTTGCTATTATCTGAAAACCATCCTGTATTGTGATTGGGGAGGGGACCGAGCGTGAAGCGGAAGATTCCAGGGATGACTCTTTGTACATCAAAGTTTTTACAATTATGTGTCACATTAAAAATATATAGCACTCCGACAAAGTAGTAAGATTATAAAACTTTAATAATTTATAAATATATACAAGAAAACAAAAATAGTAATAACATATAAACATTTTTAGAGAAAAACAACGAAGTAGCGGTCGGCTGTGCGAATAGTCCCAACGCAGCACAACGTCCAGATTTCCGGCGTGGGGCGTCGCGGGGGGTGGGTGATCAGTAGCAAACTGTTGTGCGAATAGTTCCAAGGCAGCAGAACGCGCCGAAATCTAGATGACACAAAAGTGATGTCTAGTAAGTTGCCACCCAGTAAATAACGGCGTGGGGCGTCGCGGGGGGTGGGTCATCAGTAGCAAACTGTTGTGCGAATAGTTCCAAGGCAGCAGAACGATGGCACCAAGGTGATGTCCAGTAAGTTGCCGCACTGGTTTTGGTATCCTACAATGCTGCTCCGAATAACGGCGTGGAGCGCCCCGGGGGAGGCGGCGTGAACGGGCCTCTCCAGGTGGAGTCTCGTCTGTTGTAGTGGGGCGCCCCTTTACCGTTTCAGTTGCCATTCCGTCCGCTTTTGGTCCACTGTGTCAAAATCCGCCATTCAGCTGAGTTGCGCCCACTCTTGCGGTGCAGCGATAGGCGGCTGTCACAGGACTCTCAAAATGGCGGCAGGCTGTTTCCTTTTTGGGCCTGGTCCACTGAAATGGCCCTGGGACACCTTGGAAATCGGACGCTTGTCTGCTAGGTCTTGGACCCCATTCTCGAAAGCGTCCCCTCCGCCTTGAGAATTCATCAAAAGTTTTGGGGGCCCCGACTCCTGCAGGCTTCTGGTGGGGAGCGGCTGCCATGATTGCTCGCGGAATGACCACGACGGAGCTACGAGATGGTGGTGCTCTCATGGTGACGCCAGCTTCAGTCTGAAACATCCAGAAACAAGGTGGGGCTTTCATCGTTTGGGGGAAAAAAAAAGTTTTCATCCAATGAAAAGTGTTGTTTTTAGGTCATATGATCAAGCCTTCCATCATTAGGAAACCAAAAGTAAAATGAACCAATGAAAAGTTTTATAAACAAGTCACATGACCTGTTATGCGGCATAGGGTATAAAATGCGGAGAAAATACGTTGGCACGTGAGGCGGCGTCAGTAGCGGACCGATGTGCGAATAGGCCGAAGGCAACACAACGCGCCAAGATCCGGATGGCATCGAGGTGGTGTCATAGTTGAGAGTTCTGAGCAGCGGTTGTAACACTGTCTGAAGCTTATTTGCAGCTGCTGCAGCTTCACTACGCGCCAAGATCCGGATGGCACCGAGGTGGTGTGTAGGAAGTTGCCGCACTGGTGTGGCCATCCTACAATGCTGAAAGTCGGCGTGGGGCGCCCCGTTGGCCTGTGAGTTTGCGTCAGTAGCGGACCGATGTGCGAATAGGCCGAAGGCAGCACAACGCGCCAAGATCCGGATGGCACCGAGGTGGTGTCTAGTAAGTTGTCGCACTTCTGTGGCCATCCTACAATGTTGAAAGTCGGCGTGGGGCGCCCCGTTGGCCTGTGAGATGGTGTCAGTAGCGGACTGATGTGTGAATGGGGCCAAAGGCAGCGCAACAATATTTTCTACTATATTTCCGGTGTAGAAGAGACCACAAGGCGCTGAGATGCCAAGATCCGGATGGCACCGAGGTGGTGTGTAGCAAGTTGCCGCACTGGTGTGGCCATCCTACAATGCTGAAAGTCGGCGTGGGGCGCCCCGTTGGCCTGTGAGATGGCGTCAGTAGCGGACCGATGTGCGAATAGGCCGAAGGCAGCACAACAATATTTTCTGACTGACACCACAAGGCGCTGAGATGCCAAGATCCGGATGGCACCGAGGTGATGTCTAAGTTGCGGACAGATGTGCGAATGGGGCCAAAGGCAGCGTAACAATATTTTTTGTATGGAAGATACCACTAGGCGTTGAGATGCCAAGATTCGGATGGCACTGAGGTGATGTCTAGCAAGTTGGTGTGGTCATCCTACAATGCTGAAACTCGGCGTGGGTCACCCCATTAGCCTGTGAGATGGCGTCAGTAGCGGACCGATGTGCGAATAGGCCGAAGGCAGCACAACGCGCCAAGATCCGGATGTCACCGTGGTGGTTTCATAGTTGAGAGGCACTTCATCTGCAGTGGGGCGCCGAGATCCGGATGGCACCGAGGTGATGTCTAGCAAGTTGCTGTACTGGTGTGGTCATCCTACAATGCTGAAACTCGGCGTGGGTTGCCCCATTAGCCTGTGAGATGGCGTCAGTAGCGGACCGATGTGCGAATAGGCCGAAGGCAGCACAACGCGCCAAGATCCGGATGTCACCGTGGTGGTTTCATAGTTGAGAGGCACTTCATCTGCAGTGGGGCGCCGAGATCCGGATGGCACCGAGGTGATGTCTAGCAAGTTGCTGTACTGGTGTGGTCATCCTACAATGCTGAAACTCGGCGTGGGTCGCCCCATTAGCCTGTGAGATGGCGT
The DNA here is from genome assembly GCF_964261635.1 of Lissotriton helveticus. Classification (NCBI taxonomy): domain Eukaryota; kingdom Metazoa; phylum Chordata; class Amphibia; order Caudata; family Salamandridae; genus Lissotriton; species Lissotriton helveticus. Next base: position 340,016,161 of record NC_136058.1, on the reverse strand, counting down.
CAGTAGCGGACCGATGTGCGAATAGGCCGAAGGCAGCACAACGCGCCAAGATCCGGATGTCACCGTGGTGGTTTCATAGTTGAGAGGCACTTCATCTGCAGTCGGGCGCCGAGATCCGGATGGCACCGAGGTGATGTCTAGCAAGTTGCTGTACTTGTGTGGTCATCCTACAATGCTGAAACTCGGCGTGGGTCGCCCCATTAGCCTGTGAGATAGCTGTTCTTTGGATTTGGGCCTGGCTCGTCTGCTGTAGTGGGGCGCCCCTTTACCGTTTCAGTTGCCATTCAGCTGAGTTTCGGCTGCTCTTGATGCTACAGCGACAGGCGGCTGCAACAGGACTCTCAAAATGGCGGCCTGTTCTTTGGATTTGGGCCTGGTCCACTAAAATGGCCCTGGGACACCTTAGAACTCGGACGCTCGATTTTTTTTTCCTTTCCTGTACATGCAAAAAAAGGTAAATGCCCGGTACGTTACACGCTTCATCTGCCACGATGAACTCTCCAGAGGAACCGAAAAAAAATATAGTTGTGGTAACTATACCATGCATCGTCATATGGAGAGGTGGCACCAATTAATTATAGTGCTGCATAAAAGAGAGATTTGGAGGAGAACCCCTGACCTGCTAGTACATTCATCAAAGAAGTGGCACTGAGAGCTTCAGAGGCAAGGGAAACGGTCCCAAATTTTTAGAAGAACTTTGGAAAGATTAAAATGACATGTTTAGATTGTGGCAAATTAATTTCATGTGGACAGATGAGTGTTACTCTAATAAATACAGCATATGAACATCATCATAGTCGATGGTTGGTAGAGACATTTTGACTATATCCTGGACCTGCCCGTCCTCGCCCAAAATGGCGCCGGAATAAATGGGACTCGTAACTCCTTGTTGTGTACTGGTTGCAGAACCTTGAAATCACGAGATACGTATGCAGTTTTGAAGCACATGGCGGGCGGGGACGAGAATTGATTGAATATTTCGACATCCCTATTGATATTAGGTTCTGATGTGTTATTGATTACTGTACTGTTGAAAGTTCGAATTAACGTCACCCATGGTACTTGCCCGCAAATGTATATCTAGATAATTTTATTGTAACTGGCCCTGTCGTATTTTAATTATAAAATGTACGTCCACCGATTCCGTAACTGTTAGACACCTTAGTTCTTGCAACCTAATGGCCCGCCCGTTACGTTCCTCTACAGTGTAAATGTCTACTCATCACATACGATTACAGTTTGCTCCGTGGCCGGCCCACGTGGTTATAGGCTCGTATTTGTATAATGAAATTTTCACAATAAAGGTTTTTAAAAGAAAACATGGTAGTAGTATATACATTGGTAAAGTTTGTAATAATAGTCACTGTTTTAGAATCATTAAAAGGCAAGTGAAATAAAGCAGACCAATTACATGAAGGGTAAAAGGTATAATACGAAGGAACGCAGTAAAGATAAATGGTCAAGGGCTGTTGTGTTTTCTATTCCTGCAACATAAAGTGATCGATAAGAATCTCATATTCAGGCGTATCGGCGACTAAGACAGCAGGTCGACCCTCTTTTGCTCAACGGCTCCATCATGGGACGAAGAAACGCTCTTTTTCTCGAAAAAAGAATATATTTTACTTGCAGGACAGTTGTAAAATTTCCGGGAAAGTACATTAGTCTGGAACATTATAACATATATTTAAGAAAAAATAATGTTCGGAAGTAATGAAAAGCGTAATTTTTAGGTCATATGACCAAGCCTTTCATCATTACAATAAGAAAAGTAAAATGAACCAATGAAAAGTTTTATTAACAAGTCACATGACTTGTTATGCTTACGTTACGCGCTGCGCGCCCCGGATGACTTCCGGATGCGCTAACGCGGCGCGTCATATGACGCATTACGCGACAACGCAGGTCCAGAATATAGTCAAAATGTCTCCACCAACCAGCGGTCGGAACACAACCCCTTTCAGCAGGCTAAATAGTTCTGTTAAATGACAACAGAAGGGACAGGCAACAAGAACCATCAGTCAAAGAGGGGAGGGCTAGTTCTTCTCTACCGGGTTACATTGGGGCGCTACCGGAACTGATCGAATTGGTAGTCTACAGTGTTTCTGGATGTTTCAGACTGAAGCTGGGGTTAGCATGAGAGCAGCATCATTTCGTAGCTCCGTCGTGGCCATTCCGCAACCAATCATGGCAGCCGCTCTTTATCGTTATTTTGGGCGGGGTGGGTGGCGGAGCCGAGCTGTTTTGCAGCCATCATTGTGTGGAGTTCAGTTCATCTCACTAGTTTTGTATTTGTCATGAGGGGTTGTTCCTAATGTTTCTATTTTAGCGAGGTCAAAAAGAGATCCCATTAGTGGCCTACTGATTTTGCTCGATTCCTTTTCTTTTTTTTACACGATTTTTCGTTATCTGCAAAGACTAAACAGAGTATTGCGACTCTGTGTTTGTTTGTAAATAGAGAATGAACCAAAGAGAACTAATTCTAAAACAGTAAATACTTGGATAACAATCAATCAAATGGAGAGAGAAGCAGGCACGACGGATTACAACGGGGGCAAAGGCCTGCGTTAACTACCTTTCACTATCTGCAAAGAGAGAGTACTCCTAATAGAAATGAGGGGGGGGGCACCATTCAAAGCAGATCAGTGTGCATAAACACGAAAATGTTTTCACTTACCACGTACTTGACATTCGACAGCTTATGATATTTGCTATTAAAAAACCATTGAAATTCACTGAAAAAACCATAGGTTATAGACCATATATAGTTAGGAATTAGCATTTACAAAACCTTGAAAATTCACTGAAAAAACCATAGGTTATAGACCATATATAGTTAGGAATTAGCATTTAAAAAACCTTATTTTACTCACACAAAACCATTGAAATTCCATATATAGTTAGTTGCACTAACTATATATTGCGCACCCGCAATCCACTGCTGATCATGTCACATATTACATCATTCATGACATGGTCAGTGACATCACTGATGACATCACTGATGACATCTCAAATGACATCACTGATGACATCACTGATGACATCTCATTTGACATCAATGACCACATCACTGATGATATTATTCATGTGACAATACAATGCATCTCTTCACATTTTAATATAACCTCTGTTTCACCCAGTGTTAAAAACAGAGTATAATTTTTGAAACCATTGACACACCAATACTAGTTACTACATACGTACTCACTGATTCCTACGTCTACACACACATTCACTCATTCACCCATACAATCATTCATACATACAATCACTCATGTTTACAACACAATCATATGCACTCATACACCTATACAGACACTCACACTCTGCCACTCATCCATGGAGTTACTCACACACCTAGTCAGTCCTGTAAAGAATCAATCACACTTCCATTTTCTACTCTATACAGTTAAACATAGAGCACCTTACGTTTTCAACCATATACTAACACATACTTACTCTCTTATACAATCATTGATACAAGTACACATTGATCTGTACAGAGTCACACACCTCCCATCCAGCCACACACACACTCAGTCTCCCATGCAAATACTTGGGCAATCAATCAATAACCCATATAGTTACTCATATAGCTACTGATCAACACATGCAGCAGTTTACAGAACAACAGACATAATGATGCACAAATTAAGACAGTTTAGTCACTAACCCATGCACTCAGTGAGACACATTTAATCACTCACTCATACATTCAGTCATGCACCTACTAAATCCTTCGTCCAGACACTTATACATCCACTCATTCTTCAATATGTAAGACATATTTTAACTTTACAGAAACATAGTCACTGGATGTTGTCATCAGTGATGTCATCAGTGATGTCATTTGAGATGTCATCAGTGATGTCATCAGTGATGTCACTGACCATGTCATGAATGATGTAATATGTGACATGATCAGCAGTGGATTGCGGGTGCGCAATATATAGTTAGTGCAACTAACTATATATGGAATTTCAATGGTTTTGTGTGAGTAAAATAAGGTTTTTTAAATGCTAATTCCTAACTATATATGGTCTATAACCTATGGTTTTTTCAGTGAATTTTCAAGGTTTTGTAAATGCTAATTCCTAACTATATATGGTCTATAACCTATGGTTTTTTCAGTGAATATATATATATATATAATCAGCTCACTTTATCATTTGCAGCTTATAACTATTAGCCACCAGGGGTCACTACTAACCAAAAGCAGTCATTCTACTTGTAAATTGTGCCAATCGAGTGGAACAGCAGCCTAGGATTCACCACTGCTTCATCTCATTTTCCAAGAGAATGCAGATGTAAAGTGTTTTTGATGGTACGCCTGTGCATATTGAAATATTCAGAGCATATTCTGAATTTCAGTTAACACATCAGTAAGCATTTTGGCCATCAGTGAATTCAACCTTTTTTTCTCAATCAGAATAGGCAAGGATAATGACAGATATATTTTACAATGTTAGAAAGTACATCATATTATTTCATTGTGTGAATAAAATGAATCGACTCCCCGTCGGGGAATTGAACCCCGGTCTCCCGCGTGACAGGCGGGGATACTGACCACTATACTAACGAGGACTTATTGGCATCCGTTAAACAGTGCTCACCTCCTTGGGGTTAAGGCATACCCTCGATCAATTCACAGTATTGTAATAGGCAGATTTGCTGCTTTTGGTTAGGACAAGTAATCTTTTTTCCTAAATATTACAATACAGAAATTCCTAGCCAAAAACAATCAGTTTTATCAAGAAATTATTTCATTGAAATAAATATCTATCTATCGATCTGTCTATCTGGCTATCCTTCTAACTATCAATATATATATTTATATATATCTATATATATATATATAATCAGCTCACTTTATCATTTGCAGCTTATACTATTAGCCACCAGGGGTCACTACTAACCAAAAGCAGTCATTCTACTTGTAAATTGTGCCAATCGAGTGGAACAGCAGCATAGGATTCACCACTGCTTCATCTCATTTTCCAAGAGAATGCAGATGTAAAGTGTTTTTGATGGTACGCCTGTGCATATTGAAATATTCAGAGCATATTCTGAATTTCAGTTAACACATCAGTAAGCATTTTGTCCATCTGTGAATTCAACCTTTTTTCTCAATCGGAATAGGCAAGGATAATGACAGATATATTTTACAATGTTAGAAAGTGCATCATTTTATTTAATTGTGTGAATAAAAGGAATCGCCTCCCCATCGGGGAATTGATCCCCGGTCTCCTGCGTGACAGGCGGGGATACTGACCACTATACTAACGAGGACTTATTGGCATCAGTTAAACAGTGCTCACCTCCTTGGGGTTAAGGCATACCCTCGATCAATTCACAGTATTGTAATAGGCAGATTTGCTGCTTTTGGTTAGGACAAGTAATCTTTTTTCCTAAATATTACAATACAGAAATTCCTAGCCAAAAACAATCAGTTTTATCAAGAAATTATTTCATTGAAATAAATATCTATCTATCGATCTGTCTATCTGGCTATCTTTCTAACTATCAATATATATATTTATATATATATATATATATATATATAATCAGCTCACTTTATCATTTGCAGCTTATAACTATTAGCCACCAGGGGTCACTACTAACCAAAAGCAGTCATTCTACTTGTAAATTGTGCCAATCGAGTGGAACAGCAGCCTAGGATTCACCACTGCTTCATCTCATTTTCCAAGAGAATGCAGATGTAAAGTGTTTTTGATGGTACGCCTGTGCATATTGAAATATTCAGAGCATATTCTGAATTTCAGTTAACACATCAGTAAGCATTTTGTCCATCTGTGAATTCAACCTTTTTTCTCAATCGGAATAGGCAAGGATAATGACAGATATATTTTACAATGTTAGAAAGTGCATCATTTTATTTAATTGTGTGAATAAAAGAAATCGCCTCCCCATCGGGGAATTGATCCCCGGTCTCCTGCGTGACAGGCGGGGATACTGACCACTATACTAACGAGGACTTATTGGCATCAGTTAAACAGTGCTCACCTCCTTGGGGTTAAGGCATACCCTCGATCAATTCACAGTATTGTAATAGGCAGATTTGCTGCTTTTGGTTAGGACAAGTAATCTTTTTTCCTAAATATTACAATACAGAAATTCCTAGCCAAAAACAATCAGTTTTATCAAGAAATTATTTCATTGAAATAAATATCTATCTATCGATCTGTCTATCTGGCTATCCTTCTAACTATCAATATATATATTTATATATATCTATATATATATATATAATCAGCTCACTTTATCATTTGCAACTTATACTATTAGCCACCAGGGGTCACTACTAACCAAAAGCAGTCATTCTACTTGTAAATTGTGCCAATCGAGTGGAACAGCAGCATAGGATTCACCACTGCTTCATCTCATTTTCCAAGAGAATGCAGATGTAAAGTGTTTTTGATGGTACGCCTGTGCATATTGAAATATTCAGAGCATATTCTGAATTTCAGTTAACACATCAGTAAGCATTTTGTCCATCTGTGAATTCAACCTTTTTTCTCAATCGGAATAGGCAAGGATAATGACAGATATATTTTACAATGTTAGAAAGTGCATCATTTTATTTAATTGTGTGAATAAAAGGAATCGCCTCCCCATCGGGGAATTGATCCCCGGTCTCCTGCGTGACAGGCGGGGATACTGACCACTATACTAACGAGGACTTATTGGCATCAGTTAAACAGTGCTCACCTCCTTGGGGTTAAGGCATACCCTCGATCAATTCACAGTATTGTAATAGGCAGATTTTCTGCTTTTGGTTAGGACAAGTAATCTTTTTTCCTAAATATTACAATACAGAAATTCCTAGCCAAAAACAATCAGTTTTATCAAGAAATTATTTCATTGAAATAAATATCTATCTATCGATCTGTCTATCTGGCTATCTTTCTAACTATCAATATATATATTTATATATATATATATATATATATATAATCAGCTCACTTTACCATTTGCAGCTTATAACTATTAGCCACCAGGGGTCACTACTAACCAAAAGCAGTCATTCTACTTGTAAATTGTGCCAATCGAGTGGAACAGCAGCCTAGGATTCACCACTGCTTCATCTCATTTTCCAAGAGAATGCAGATGTAAAGTGTTTTTGATGGTACGCCTGTGCATATTGAAATATTCAGAGCATATTCTGAATTTCAGTTAACACATCAGTAAGGATTTTGTCCATCTGTGAATTCAACCTTTTTTCTCAATCGGAATAGGCAAGGATAATGACAGATATATTTTACAATGTTAGAAAGTGCATCATTTTATTTAATTGTGTGAATAAAAGGAATCACCTCCCCGTCGGTGAATTGATCCCCGGTCTCCTGCGTGACAGGCGGGGATACTGACCACTATACTAACGAGGACTTATTGGCATCAGTTAAACAGTGCTCACCTCCTTGGGGTTAAGGCATACCCTCGATCAATTCACAGTATTGTAATAGGCAGATTTGCTGCTTTTGGTTAGGACAAGTAATATTTTTTCCTAAATATTACAATACAGAAATTCCTAGCCAAAAACAATCAGTTTTATCAAGAAATTATTTCATTGAAATAAATATCTATCTATCGATCTGTCTATCTGGCTATCTTTCTAACTATCAATATATATATTTATATATATCTATATATATATATATATAATCAGCTCACTTTATCATTTGCAGCTTATAACTATTAGCCACCAGGGGTCACTACTAACCAAAAGCAGTCATTCTACTTGTAAATTGTGCCAATCGAGTGGAACAGCAGCCTAGGATTCACCACTGCTTCATCTCATTTTCCAAGAGAATGCAGATGTAAAGTGTTTTTGATGGTACGCCTGTGCATATTGAAATATTCAGAGCATATTCTGAATTTCAGTTAACACATCAGTAAGCATTTTGTCCATCTGTGAATTCAACCTTTTTTCTCAATCAGAATAGGCAAGGATAATGACAGATATATTTTACAATGTTAGAAAGTGCATCATTTTATTTAATTGTGTGAATAAAATGAATCGCCTCACCGTCGGGGAATTGAACCCCGGTCTCCCGCGTGACAGGCGGGGATACTGACCACTATACTAACGAGGACTTATTGGCATCAGTTAAACAGTGCTCACCTCCTTGGGGTTAAGGCATACCCTCGATCAATTCACAGTATTGTAATAGGCAGATTTGCTGCTTTTGGTTAGGACAAGTAATCTTTTTTCCTAAATATTACAATACAGAAATTCCTAGCCAAAAACAATCAGTTTTATCAAGAAATTATTTCATTGAAATAAATATCTATCTATCGATCTGTCTATCTGGCTATCTTTCTAACTATCAATATATATATTTATATATATATATATATATATATATATATATATATATATATTTGGCCATCAGTGAATTCAACCTTTTTTCTCAATCAGAATAGGCAAGGATAATGACAGATATATTTTACAATGTTAGAAAGTACATCATTTTATTTCATTGTGTGAATAAAATGAATCGCCTCCCCGTCGGGGAATTGAACCCCGGTCTCCCGCGTGACAGGCGGGGATACTGACCACTATACTAACGAGGACTTATTGGCATCAGTTAAACAATGCTCACCTCCTTGGGGTTAAGGCATACCCTCGATCAATTCACAGTATTGTAATAGGCAGATTTGCTGCTTTTGGTTAGGACAAGTAATCTTTTTTCCTAAATATTACAATACAGAAATTCCTAGCCAAAAACAATCAGTTTTATCAAGAAATTATTTCATTGAAATAAATATCTATCTATCGATCTGTCTATCTGGCTATCTTTCTAACTATCAATATATATATTTATATATATCTATATATATATATATATAATCAGCTCACTTTACCATTTGCAGCTTATAACTATTAGCCACCAGGGGTCACTAGTAACCAAAAGCAGTCATTCTACTTGTAAATTGTGCCAATCGAGTAGAACAGCAGCCTAGGATTCACCACTGCTTCATCTCATTTTCCAAGAGAATGCAGATGTAAAGTGTTTTTGATGGTACGCCTGTGCATATTGAAATATTCAGAGCATATTCAGAATTTCAGTTAACACGTCAGTAAGCATTTTGTCCATCTGTGAATTCAACCTTTTTTCTCAATCGGAATAGGCAAGGATAATGACAGATATATTTTACAATGTTAGAAAGTGCATCATTTTATTTAATTGTGTGAATAAAATGAATCACCTCCCCGTCGGTGAATTGATCCCCGGTCTCCTGCGTGACAGGCGGGGATACTGACCACTATACTAACGAGGACTTATTGGCATCAGTTAAACAGTGCTCACCTCCTTGGGGTTAAGGCATACCCTCGATCAATTCACAGTATTGTAATAGGCAGATTTTCTGCTTTTGGTTAGGACAAGTAATCTTTTTTCCTAAATATTACAATACAGAAATTCCTAGCCAAAAACAATCAGTTTTATCAAGAAATTATTTCATTGAAATAAATATCTATCTATCGATCTGTCTATCTGGCTATCTTTCTAACTATCAATATATATATTTATATATATATATATATATATATATATAATCAGCTCACTTTACCATTTGCAGCTTATAACTATTAGCCACCAGGGGTCACTACTAACCAAAAGCAGTCATTCTACTTGTAAATTGTGCCAATCGAGTGGAACAGCAGCCTAGGATTCACCACTGCTTCATCTCATTTTCCAAGAGAATGCAGATGTAAAGTGTTTTTGATGGTACGCCTGTGCATATTGAAATATTCAGAGCATATTCTGAATTTCAGTTAACACATCAGTAAGCATTTTGGCCATCAGTGAATTCAACCTTTTTTCTCAATCAGAATAGGCAAGGATAATGACAGATATATTTTACAATGTTAGAAAGTACATCATTTTATTTCATTGTGTGAATAAAATGAATCGCCTCCCCGTCGGGGAATTGAACTCCGGTCTCCCGCGTGACAGGCGGGGATACTGACCACTATACTAACGAGGACTTATCGGCATCAGTTAAAAAATGCTCACCTCCTTGGGGTTAAGGCATACCCTCGATCAATTCACAGTATTGTAATAGGCAGATTTGCTGCTTTTGGTTAGGACAAGTAATCTTTTTTCCTAAATATTACAATACAGAAATTCCTAGCCAAAAACAATCAGTTTTATCAAAAAATTATTTCATTGAAATAAATATCTATCTATCGATCTGTCTATCTGGCTATCTTTCTAACTATCAATATATATATTTATATATATATATATATATATATATATAATCAGCTCACTTTATCATTTGCAGCTTATAACTATTAGCTACCAGGGGTCACTACTAACCAAAAGCAGTCATTCTACTTGTAAATTGTGCCAATCGAGTGGAACAGCAGCCTAGGATTCACCACTGCTTCATCTCATTTTCCAAGAGAATGCAGATGTAAAGTGTTTTTGATGGTACGCCTGTGCATATTGAAATATTCAGAGCATATTCTGAATTTCAGTTAACACATCAGTAAGGATTTTGTCCATCTGTGAATTCAACCTTTTTTCTCAATCGGAATAGGCAAGGATAATGACAGATATATTTTACAATGTTAGAAAGTGCATCATTTTATTTAATTGTGTGAATAAAAGGAATCACCTCCCCGTCGGTGAATTGATCCCCGGTCTCCTGCGTGACAGGCGGGGATACTGACCACTATACTAACGAGGACTTATTGGCATCAGTTAAACAGTGCTCACCTCCTTGGGGTTAAGGCATACCCTCGATCAATTCACAGTATTGTAATAGGCAGATTTGCTGCTTTTGGTTAGGACAAGTAATATTTTTTCCTAAATATTACAATACAGAAATTCCTAGCCAAAAACAATCAGTTTTATCAAGAAATTATTTCATTGAAATAAATATCTATCTATCGATCTGTCTATCTGGCTATCTTTCTAACTATTGAAATATTCAGAGCATATTCTGAATTTCAGTTAACACATCAGTAAGCATTTTGGCCATCAGTGAATTCAACCTTTTTTCTCAATCGGAATAGGCAAGGATAATGACAGATATATTTTACAATGTTAGAAAGTACATCATTTTATTTAATTGTGTGAATAAAATGAATCGCCTCCCCGTCGGGGAATTGAAGCCCGGTCTCCCGCGTGACAGGCGGGGATACTGACCACTATACTAACGAGGACTTATTGGCATCAGTTAAACAGTGCTCACCTCCTTGGGGTTAAGGCATACCCTCGATCAATTCACAGTATTGTAATAGGCAGATTTGCTGCTTTTGGTTAGGACAAGTAATCTTTTTTCCTAAATATTACAATACAGAAATTCCTAGCCAAAAACAATCAGTTTTATCAAGAAATTATTTCATTGAAATAAATATCTATCTATCGATCTGTCTATCTGGCTATCTTTCTAACTATCAATATATATATTTATATATATATATATATATATATATATATATAATCAGCTCACTTTATCATTTGCAGCTTATAACTATTAGCTACCAGGGGTCACTACTAACCAAAAGCAGTCATTCTACTTGTAAATTGTGCCAATCGAGTGGAACAGCAGCCTAGGATTCACCACTGCTTCATCTCATTTTCCAAGAGAATGCAGATGTAAAGTGTTTTTGATGGTACGCCTGTGCATATTGAAATATTCAGAGCATATTCTGAATTTCAGTTAACACATCAGTAAGGATTTTGTCCATCTGTGAATTCAACCTTTTTTCTCAATCGGAATAGGCAAGGATAATGACAGATATATTTTACAATGTTAGAAAGTGCATCATTTTATTTAATTGTGTGAATAAAAGGAATCACCTCCCCGTCGGTGAATTGATCCCCGGTCTCCTGCGTGACAGGCGGGGATACTGACCACTATACTAACGAGGACTTATTGGCATCAGTTAAACAGTGCTCACCTCCTTGGGGTTAAGGCATACCCTCGATCAATTCACAGTATTGTAATAGGCAGATTTGCTGCTTTTGGTTAGGACAAGTAATATTTTTTCCTAAATATTACAATACAGAAATTCCTAGCCAAAAACAATCAGTTTTATCAAGAAATTATTTCATTGAAATAAATATCTATCTATCGATCTGTCTATCTGGCTATCTTTCTAACTATCAATATATATATTTATATATATCTATATATATATATATAATCAGCTCACTTTATCATTTGCAGCTTATAACTATTAGCCACCAGGGGTCACTACTAACCAAAAGCAGTCATTCTACTTGTAAATTGTGCCAATCGAGTGGAACAGCAGCCTAGGATTCACCACTGCTTCATCTCATTTTCCAAGAGAATACAGATGTAAAGTGTTTTTGATGGTACGCCTGTGCATATTGAAATATTCAGAGCATATTCTGAATTTCAGTTAACACATCAGTAAGCATTTTGTCCATCTGTGAATTCAACCTTTTTTCTCAATCAGAATAGGCAAGGATAATGACAGATATATTTTACAATGTTAGAAAGTGCATCATTTTATTTAATTGTGTGAATAAAATGAATCGCCTCACCGTCGGGGAATTGAACCCCGGTCTCCCGTGTGACCGGCGGGGATACTGACCACTATACTAACGAGGACTTATTGGCATCAGTTAAACAGTGCTCACCTCCTTGGGGTTAAGGCATACCCTCGATCAATTCACAGTATTGTAATAGGCAGATTTGCTGCTTTTGGTTAGGACAAGTAATCTTTTTTCCTAAATATTACAATACAGAAATTCCTAGCCAAAAACAATCAGTTTTATCAAGAAATTATTTCATTGAAATAAATATCTATCTATCGATCTGTCTATCTGGCTATCTTTCTAACTATCAATATATATATTTATATATATATATATATATATATATATATATATATTTGGCCATCAGTGAATTCAACCTTTTTTCTCAATCAGAATAGGCAAGGATAATGACAGATATATTTTACAATGTTAGAAAGTACATCATTTTATTTCATTGTGTGAATAAAATGAATCGCCTCCCCGTCGGGGAATTGAACCCCGGTCTCCCGCGTGACAGGCGGGGATACTGACCACTATACTAACGAGGACTTATTGGCATCAGTTAAACAATGCTCACCTCCTTGGGGTTAAGGCATACCCTCGATCAATTCACAGTATTGTAATAGGCAGATTTGCTGCTTTTGGTTAGGACAAGTAATCTTTTTTCCTAAATATTACAATACAGAAATTCCTAGCCAAAAACAATCAGTTTTATCAAGAAATTATTTCATTGAAATAAATATCTATCTATCGATCTGTCTATCTGGCTATCTTTCTAACTATCAATATATATATTTATATATATCTATATATAGATATATATAATCAGCTCACTTTACCATTTGCAGCTTATAACTATTAGCCACCAGGGGTCACTAGTAACCAAAAGCAGTCATTCTACTTGTAAATTGTGCCAATCGAGTAGAACAGCAGCCTAGGATTCACCACTGCTTCATCTCATTTTCCAAGAGAATGCAGATGTAAAGTGTTTTTGATGGTACGCCTGTGCATATTGAAATATTCAGAGCATATTCAGAATTTCAGTTAACACGTCAGTAAGCATTTTGTCCATCTGTGAATTCAACCTTTTTTCTCAATCGGAATAGGCAAGGATAATGACAGATATATTTTACAATGTTAGAAAGTGCATCATTTTATTTAATTGTGTGAATAAAAGGAATCACCTCCCCGTCGGTGAATTGATCCCCGGTCTCCTGCGTGACAGGCGGGGATACTGACCACTATACTAACGAGGACTTATTGGCATCAGTTAAACAGTGCTCACCTCCTTGGGGTTAAGGCATACCCTCGATCAATTCACAGTATTGTAATAGGCAGATTTGCTGCTTTTGGTTAGGACAAGTAATATTTTTTCCTAAATATTACAATACAGAAATTCCTAGCCAAAAACCATCAGTTTTATCAAGAAATTATTTCATTGAAATAAATATCTATCTATCGATCTGTCTATCTGGCTATCTTTCTAACTATTGAAATATTCAGAGCATATTCTGAATTTCAGTTAACACATCAGTAAGCATTTTGGCCATCAGTGAATTCAACCTTTTTTCTCAATCGGAATAGGCAAGGATAATGACAGATATATTTTACAATGTTAGAAAGTACATCATTTTATTTAATTGTGTGAATAAAATGAATCGCCTCCCCGTCGGGGAATTGAAGCCCGGTCTCCCGCGTGACAGGCGGGGATACTGACCACTATACTAACGAGGACTTATTGGCATCAGTTAAACAGTGCTCACCTCCTTGGGGTTAAGGCATACCCTCGATCAATTCACAGTATTGTAATAGGCAGATTTGCTGCTTTTGGTTAGGACAAGTAATCTTTTTTCCTAAATATTACAATACAGAAATTCCTAGCCAAAAACAATCAGTTTTATCAAGAAATTATTTCATTGAAATAAATATCTATCTATCGATCTGTCTATCTGGCTATCTTTCTAACTATCAATATATATATTTATATATATATATATATATATATATATATATAATCAGCTCACTTTATCATTTGCAGCTTATAACTATTAGCTACCAGGGGTCACTACTAACCAAAAGCAGTCATTCTACTTGTAAATTGTGCCAATCGAGTGGAACAGCAGCCTAGGATTCACCACTGCTTCATCTCATTTTCCAAGAGAATGCAGATGTAAAGTGTTTTTGATGGTACGCCTGTGCATATTGAAATATTCAGAGCATATTCTGAATTTCAGTTAACACATCAGTAAGGATTTTGTCCATCTGTGAATTCAACCTTTTTTCTCAATCGGAATAGGCAAGGATAATGACAGATATATTTTACAATGTTAGAAAGTGCATCATTTTATTTAATTGTGTGAATAAAAGGAATCACCTCCCCGTCGGTGAATTGATCCCCGGTCTCCTGCGTGACAGGCGGGGATACTGACCACTATACTAACGAGGACTTATTGGCATCAGTTAAACAGTGCTCACCTCCTTGGGGTTAAGGCATACCCTCGATCAATTCACAGTATTGTAATAGGCAGATTTGCTGCTTTTGGTTAGGACAAGTAATATTTTTTCCTAAATATTACAATACAGAAATTCCTAGCCAAAAACAATCAGTTTTATCAAGAAATTATTTCATTGAAATAAATATCTATCTATCGATCTGTCTATCTGGCTATCTTTCTAACTATCAATATATATATTTATATATATCTATATATATATATATAATCAGCTCACTTTATCATTTGCAGCTTATAACTATTAGCCACCAGGGGTCACTACTAACCAAAAGCAGTCATTCTACTTGTAAATTGTGCCAATCGAGTGGAACAGCAGCCTAGGATTCACCACTGCTTCATCTCATTTTCCAAGAGAATACAGATGTAAAGTGTTTTTGATGGTACGCCTGTGCATATTGAAATATTCAGAGCATATTCTGAATTTCAGTTAACACATCAGTAAGCATTTTGTCCATCTGTGAATTCAACCTTTTTTCTCAATCAGAATAGGCAAGGATAATGACAGATATATTTTACAATGTTAGAAAGTGCATCATTTTATTTAATTGTGTGAATAAAATGAATCGCCTCACCGTCGGGGAATTGAACCCTGGTCTCCCGTGTGACAGGCGGGGATACTGACCACTATACTAACGAGGACTTATTGGCATCAGTTAAACAGTGCTCACCTCCTTGGGGTTAAGGCATACCCTCGATCAATTCACAGTATTGTAATAGGCAGATTTGCTGCTTTTGGTTAGGACAAGTAATCTTTTTTCCTAAATATTACAATACAGAAATTCCTAGCCAAAAACAATCAGTTTTATCAAGAAATTATTTCATTGAAATAAATATCTATCTATCGATCTGTCTATCTGGCTATCTTTCTAACTATCAATATATATATTTATATATATATATATATATATATATATATATATATATTTGGCCATCAGTGAATTCAACCTTTTTTCTCAATCAGAATAGGCAAGGATAATGACAGATATATTTTACAATGTTAGAAAGTACATCATTTTATTTCATTGTGTGAATAAAATGAATCGCCTCCCCGTCGGGGAATTGAACCCCGGTCTCCCGCGTGACAGGCGGGGATACTGACCACTATACTAACGAGGACTTATTGGCATCAGTTAAACAATGCTCACCTCCTTGGGGTTAAGGCATACCCTCGATCAATTCACAGTATTGTAATAGGCAGATTTGCTGCTTTTGGTTAGGACAAGTAATCTTTTTTCCTAAATATTACAATACAGAAATTCCTAGCCAAAAACAATCAGTTTTATCAAGAAATTATTTCATTGAAATAAATATCTATCTATCGATCTGTCTATCTGGCTATCTTTCTAACTATCAATATATATATTTATATATATATATATATATATATATATATATATTTGGCCATCAGTGAATTCAACCTTTTTTCTCAATCAGAATAGGCAAGGATAATGACAGATATATTTTACAATGTTAGAAAGTACATCATTTTATTTCATTGTGTGAATAAAATGAATCGCCTCCCCGTCGGGGAATTGAACCCCGGTCTCCCGCGTGACAGGCGGGGATACTGACCACTATACTAACGAGGACTTATTGGCATCAGTTAAACAATGCTCACCTCCTTGGGGTTAAGGCATACCCTCGATCAATTCACAGTATTGTAATAGGCAGATTTGCTGCTTTTGGTTAGGACAAGTAATCTTTTTTCCTAAATATTACAATACAGAAATTCCTAGCCAAAAACAATCAGTTTTATCAAGAAATTATTTCATTGAAATAAATATCTATCTATCGATCTGTCTATCTGGCTATCTTTCTAACTATCAATATATATATTTATATATATCTATATATAGATATATATAATCAGCTCACTTTACCATTTGCAGCTTATAACTATTAGCCACCAGGGGTCACTAGTAACCAAAAGCAGTCATTCTACTTGTAAATTGTGCCAATCGAGTAGAACAGCAGCCTAGGATTCACCACTGCTTCATCTCATTTTCCAAGAGAATGCAGATGTAAAGTGTTTTTGATGGTACGCCTGTGCATATTGAAATATTCAGAGCATATTCAGAATTTCAGTTAACACGTCAGTAAGCATTTTGTCCATCTGTGAATTCAACCTTTTTTCTCAATCGGAATAGGCAAGGATAATGACAGATATATTTTACAATGTTAGAAAGTGCATCATTTTATTTAATTGTGTGAATAAAATGAATCACCTCCCCGTCGGTGAATTGATCCCCGGTCTCCTGCGTGACAGGCGGGGATACTGACCACTATACTAACGAGGACTTATTGGCATCAGTTAAACAGTGCTCACCTCCTTGGGGTTAAGGCATACCCTCGATCAATTCACAGTATTGTAATAGGCAGATTTTCTGCTTTTGGTTAGGACAAGTAATCTTTTTTCCTAAATATTACAATACAGAAATTCCTAGCCAAAAACAATCAGTTTTATCAAGAAATTATTTCATTGAAATAAATATCTATCTATCGATCTGTCTATCTGGCTATCTTTCTAACTATCAATATATATATTTATATATATATATATATATATATATAATCAGCTCACTTTACCATTTGCAGCTTATAACTATTAGCCACCAGGGGTCACTACTAACCAAAAGCAGTCATTCTACTTGTAAATTGTGCCAATCGAGTGGAACAGCAGCCTAGGATTCACCACTGCTTCATCTCATTTTCCAAGAGAATGCAGATGTAAAGTGTTTTTGATGGTACGCCTGTGCATATTGAAATATTCAGAGCATATTCTGAATTTCAGTTAACACATCAGTAAGGATTTTGTCCATCTGTGAATTCAACCTTTTTTCTCAATCGGAATAGGCAAGGATAATGACAGATATATTTTACAATGTTAGAAAGTGCATCATTTTATTTAATTGTGTGAATAAAAGGAATCACCTCCCCGTCGGTGAATTGATCCCCGGTCTCCTGCGTGACAGGCGGGGATACTGACCACTATACTAACGAGGACTTATTGGCATCAGTTAAACAGTGCTCACCTCCTTGGGGTTAAGGCATACCCTCGATCAATTCACAGTATTGTAATAGGCAGATTTGCTGCTTTTGGTTAGGACAAGTAATATTTTTTCCTAAATATTACAATACAGAAATTCCTAGCCAAAAACAATCAGTTTTATCAAGAAATTATTTCATTGAAATAAATATCTATCTATCGATCTGTCTATCTGGCTATCTTTCTAACTATCAATATATATATTTATATATATCTATATATATATATATATAATCAGCTCACTTTATCATTTGCAGCTTATAACTATTAGCCACCAGGGGTCACTACTAACCAAAAGCAGTCATTCTACTTGTAAATTGTGCCAATCGAGTGGAACAGCAGCCTAGGATTCACCACTGCTTCATCTCATTTTCCAAGCAAGAGAATGCAGATGTAAAGTGTTTTTGATGGTACGCCTGTGCATATTGAAATATTCAGAGCATATTCTGAATTTCAGTTAACACATCAGTAAGCATTTTGTCCATCTGTGAATTCAACCTTTTTTCTCAATCAGAATAGGCAAGGATAATGACAGATATATTTTACAATGTTAGAAAGTGCATCATTTTATTTAATTGTGTGAATAAAATGAATCGCCTCACCGTCGGGGAATTGAACCCCGGTCTCCCGCGTGACAGGCGGGGATACTGACCACTATACTAACGAGGACTTATTGGCATCAGTTAAACAGTGCTCACCTCCTTGGGGTTAAGGCATACCCTCGATCAATTCACAGTATTGTAATAGGCAGATTTGCTGCTTTTGGTTAGGACAAGTAATCTTTTTTCCTAAATATTACAATACAGAAATTCCTAGCCAAAAACAATCAGTTTTATCAAGAAATTATTTCATTGAAATAAATATCTATCTATCGATCTGTCTATCTGGCTATCTTTCTAACTATCAATATATATATATATATATATATATATATATATATATATATATATATATATATATTTGGCCATCAGTGAATTCAACCTTTTTTCTCAATCAGAATAGGCAAGGATAATGACAGATATATTTTACAATGTTAGAAAGTACATCATTTTATTTCATTGTGTGAATAAAATGAATCGCCTCCCCGTCGGGGAATTGAACCCCGGTCTCCCGCGTGACAGGCGGGGATACTGACCACTATACTAACGAGGACTTATTGGCATCAGTTAAACAATGCTCACCTCCTTGGGGTTAAGGCATACCCTCGATCAATTCACAGTATTGTAATAGGCAGATTTGCTGCTTTTGGTTAGGACAAGTAATCTTTTTTCCTAAATATTACAATACAGAAATTCCTAGCCAAAAACAATCAGTTTTATCAAGAAATTATTTCATTGAAATAAATATCTATCTATCGATCTGTCTATCTGGCTATCTTTCTAACTATCAATATATATATTTATATATATCTATATATATATATATATAATCAGCTCACTTTACCATTTGCAGCTTATAACTATTAGCCACCAGGGGTCACTAGTAACCAAAAGCAGTCATTCTACTTGTAAATTGTGCCAATCGAGTAGAACAGCAGCCTAGGATTCACCACTGCTTCATCTCATTTTCCAAGAGAATGCAGATGTAAAGTGTTTTTGATGGTACGCCTGTGCATATTGAAATATTCAGAGCATATTCAGAATTTCAGTTAACACGTCAGTAAGCATTTTGTCCATCTGTGAATTCAACCTTTTTTCTCAATCGGAATAGGCAAGGATAATGACAGATATATTTTACAATGTTAGAAAGTGCATCATTTTATTTAATTGTGTGAATAAAATGAATCACCTCCCCGTCGGTGAATTGATCCCCGGTCTCCTGCGTGACAGGCGGGGATACTGACCACTATACTAACGAGGACTTATTGGCATCAGTTAAACAGTGCTCACCTCCTTGGGGTTAAGGCATACCCTCGATCAATTCACAGTATTGTAATAGGCAGATTTTCTGCTTTTGGTTAGGACAAGTAATCTTTTTTCCTAAATATTACAATACAGAAATTCCTAGCCAAAAACAATCAGTTTTATCAAGAAATTATTTCATTGAAATAAATATCTATCTATCGATCTGTCTATCTGGCTATCTTTCTAACTATCAATATATATATTTATATATATATATATATATATATATATAATCAGCTCACTTTACCATTTGCAGCTTATAACTATTAGCCACCAGGGGTCACTACTAACCAAAAGCAGTCATTCTACTTGTAAATTGTGCCAATCGAGTGGAACAGCAGCCTAGGATTCACCACTGCTTCATCTCATTTTCCAAGAGAATGCAGATGTAAAGTGTTTTTGATGGTACGCCTGTGCATATTGAAATATTCAGAGCATATTCTGAATTTCAGTTAACACATCAGTAAGCATTTTGGCCATCAGTGAATTCAACCTTTTTTCTCAATCAGAATAGGCAAGGATAATGACAGATATATTTTACAATGTTAGAAAGTACATCATTTTATTTCATTGTGTGAATAAAATGAATCGCCTCCCCGTCGGGGAATTGAACTCCGGTCTCCCGCGTGACAGGCGGGGATACTGACCACTATACTAACGAGGACTTATCGGCATCAGTTAAAAAATGCTCACCTCCTTGGGGTTAAGGCATACCCTCGATCAATTCACAGTATTGTAATAGGCAGATTTGCTGCTTTTGGTTAGGACAAGTAATCTTTTTTCCTAAATATTACAATACAGAAATTCCTAGCCAAAAACAATCAGTTTTATCAAAAAATTATTTCATTGAAATAAATATCTATCTATCGATCTGTCTATCTGGCTATCTTTCTAACTATCAATATATATATTTATATATATATATATATATATATATATAATCAGCTCACTTTATCATTTGCAGCTTATAACTATTAGCTACCAGGGGTCACTACTAACCAAAAGCAGTCATTCTACTTGTAAATTGTGCCAATCGAGTGGAACAGCAGCCTAGGATTCACCACTGCTTCATCTCATTTTCCAAGAGAATGCAGATGTAAAGTGTTTTTGATGGTACGCCTGTGCATATTGAAATATTCAGAGCATATTCTGAATTTCAGTTAACACATCAGTAAGGATTTTGTCCATCTGTGAATTCAACCTTTTTTCTCAATCGGAATAGGCAAGGATAATGACAGATATATTTTACAATGTTAGAAAGTGCATCATTTTATTTAATTGTGTGAATAAAAGGAATCACCTCCCCGTCGGTGAATTGATCCCCGGTCTCCTGCGTGACAGGCGGGGATACTGACCACTATACTAACGAGGACTTATTGGCATCAGTTAAACAGTGCTCACCTCCTTGGGGTTAAGGCATACCCTCGATCAATTCACAGTATTGTAATAGGCAGATTTGCTGCTTTTGGTTAGGACAAGTAATATTTTTTCCTAAATATTACAATACAGAAATTCCTAGCCAAAAACAATCAGTTTTATCAAGAAATTATTTCATTGAAATAAATATCTATCTATCGATCTGTCTATCTGGCTATCTTTCTAACTATTGAAATATTCAGAGCATATTCTGAATTTCAGTTAACACATCAGTAAGCATTTTGGCCATCAGTGAATTCAACCTTTTTTCTCAATCGGAATAGGCAAGGATAATGACAGATATATTTTACAATGTTAGAAAGTACATCATTTTATTTAATTGTGTGAATAAAATGAATCGCCTCCCCGTCGGGGAATTGAAGCCCGGTCTCCCGCGTGACAGGCGGGGATACTGACCACTATACTAACGAGGACTTATTGGCATCAGTTAAACAGTGCTCACCTCCTTGGGGTTAAGGCATACCCTCGATCAATTCACAGTATTGTAATAGGCAGATTTGCTGCTTTTGGTTAGGACAAGTAATCTTTTTTCCTAAATATTACAATACAGAAATTCCTAGCCAAAAACAATCAGTTTTATCAAGAAATTATTTCATTGAAATAAATATCTATCTATCGATCTGTCTATCTGGCTATCTTTCTAACTATCAATATATATATTTATATATATATATATATATATATATATATATAATCAGCTCACTTTATCATTTGCAGCTTATAACTATTAGCTACCAGGGGTCACTACTAACCAAAAGCAGTCATTCTACTTGTAAATTGTGCCAATCGAGTGGAACAGCAGCCTAGGATTCACCACTGCTTCATCTCATTTTCCAAGAGAATGCAGATGTAAAGTGTTTTTGATGGTACGCCTGTGCATATTGAAATATTCAGAGCATATTCTGAATTTCAGTTAACACATCAGTAAGGATTTTGTCCATCTGTGAATTCAACCTTTTTTCTCAATCGGAATAGGCAAGGATAATGACAGATATATTTTACAATGTTAGAAAGTGCATCATTTTATTTAATTGTGTGAATAAAAGGAATCACCTCCCCGTCGGTGAATTGATCCCCGGTCTCCTGCGTGACAGGCGGGGATACTGACCACTATACTAACGAGGACTTATTGGCATCAGTTAAACAGTGCTCACCTCCTTGGGGTTAAGGCATACCCTCGATCAATTCACAGTATTGTAATAGGCAGATTTGCTGCTTTTGGTTAGGACAAGTAATATTTTTTCCTAAATATTACAATACAGAAATTCCTAGCCAAAAACAATCAGTTTTATCAAGAAATTATTTCATTGAAATAAATATCTATCTATCGATCTGTCTATCTGGCTATCTTTCTAACTATCAATATATATATTTATATATATCTATATATATATATATAATCAGCTCACTTTATCATTTGCAGCTTATAACTATTAGCCACCAGGGGTCACTACTAACCAAAAGCAGTCATTCTACTTGTAAATTGTGCCAATCGAGTGGAACAGCAGCCTAGGATTCACCACTGCTTCATCTCATTTTCCAAGAGAATACAGATGTAAAGTGTTTTTGATGGTACGCCTGTGCATATTGAAATATTCAGAGCATATTCTGAATTTCAGTTAACACATCAGTAAGCATTTTGTCCATCTGTGAATTCAACCTTTTTTCTCAATCAGAATAGGCAAGGATAATGACAGATATATTTTACAATGTTAGAAAGTGCATCATTTTATTTAATTGTGTGAATAAAATGAATCGCCTCACCGTCGGGGAATTGAACCCCGGTCTCCCGTGTGACCGGCGGGGATACTGACCACTATACTAACGAGGACTTATTGGCATCAGTTAAACAGTGCTCACCTCCTTGGGGTTAAGGCATACCCTCGATCAATTCACAGTATTGTAATAGGCAGATTTGCTGCTTTTGGTTAGGACAAGTAATCTTTTTTCCTAAATATTACAATACAGAAATTCCTAGCCAAAAACAATCAGTTTTATCAAGAAATTATTTCATTGAAATAAATATCTATCTATCGATCTGTCTATCTGGCTATCTTTCTAACTATCAATATATATATTTATATATATATATATATATATATATATATATATTTGGCCATCAGTGAATTCAACCTTTTTTCTCAATCAGAATAGGCAAGGATAATGACAGATATATTTTACAATGTTAGAAAGTACATCATTTTATTTCATTGTGTGAATAAAATGAATCGCCTCCCCGTCGGGGAATTGAACCCCGGTCTCCCGCGTGACAGGCGGGGATACTGACCACTATACTAACGAGGACTTATTGGCATCAGTTAAACAATGCTCACCTCCTTGGGGTTAAGGCATACCCTCGATCAATTCACAGTATTGTAATAGGCAGATTTGCTGCTTTTGGTTAGGACAAGTAATCTTTTTTCCTAAATATTACAATACAGAAATTCCTAGCCAAAAACAATCAGTTTTATCAAGAAATTATTTCATTGAAATAAATATCTATCTATCGATCTGTCTATCTGGCTATCTTTCTAACTATCAATATATATATTTATATATATCTATATATAGATATATATAATCAGCTCACTTTACCATTTGCAGCTTATAACTATTAGCCACCAGGGGTCACTAGTAACCAAAAGCAGTCATTCTACTTGTAAATTGTGCCAATCGAGTAGAACAGCAGCCTAGGATTCACCACTGCTTCATCTCATTTTCCAAGAGAATGCAGATGTAAAGTGTTTTTGATGGTACGCCTGTGCATATTGAAATATTCAGAGCATATTCAGAATTTCAGTTAACACGTCAGTAAGCATTTTGTCCATCTGTGAATTCAACCTTTTTTCTCAATCGGAATAGGCAAGGATAATGACAGATATATTTTACAATGTTAGAAAGTGCATCATTTTATTTAATTGTGTGAATAAAAGGAATCACCTCCCCGTCGGTGAATTGATCCCCGGTCTCCTGCGTGACAGGCGGGGATACTGACCACTATACTAACGAGGACTTATTGGCATCAGTTAAACAGTGCTCACCTCCTTGGGGTTAAGGCATACCCTCGATCAATTCACAGTATTGTAATAGGCAGATTTGCTGCTTTTGGTTAGGACAAGTAATATTTTTTCCTAAATATTACAATACAGAAATTCCTAGCCAAAAACCATCAGTTTTATCAAGAAATTATTTCATTGAAATAAATATCTATCTATCGATCTGTCTATCTGGCTATCTTTCTAACTATTGAAATATTCAGAGCATATTCTGAATTTCAGTTAACACATCAGTAAGCATTTTGGCCATCAGTGAATTCAACCTTTTTTCTCAATCGGAATAGGCAAGGATAATGACAGATATATTTTACAATGTTAGAAAGTACATCATTTTATTTAATTGTGTGAATAAAATGAATCGCCTCCCCGTCGGGGAATTGAAGCCCGGTCTCCCGCGTGACAGGCGGGGATACTGACCACTATACTAACGAGGACTTATTGGCATCAGTTAAACAGTGCTCACCTCCTTGGGGTTAAGGCATACCCTCGATCAATTCACAGTATTGTAATAGGCAGATTTGCTGCTTTTGGTTAGGACAAGTAATCTTTTTTCCTAAATATTACAATACAGAAATTCCTAGCCAAAAACAATCAGTTTTATCAAGAAATTATTTCATTGAAATAAATATCTATCTATCGATCTGTCTATCTGGCTATCTTTCTAACTATCAATATATATATTTATATATATATATATATATATATATATATATAATCAGCTCACTTTATCATTTGCAGCTTATAACTATTAGCTACCAGGGGTCACTACTAACCAAAAGCAGTCATTCTACTTGTAAATTGTGCCAATCGAGTGGAACAGCAGCCTAGGATTCACCACTGCTTCATCTCATTTTCCAAGAGAATGCAGATGTAAAGTGTTTTTGATGGTACGCCTGTGCATATTGAAATATTCAGAGCATATTCTGAATTTCAGTTAACACATCAGTAAGGATTTTGTCCATCTGTGAATTCAACCTTTTTTCTCAATCGGAATAGGCAAGGATAATGACAGATATATTTTACAATGTTAGAAAGTGCATCATTTTATTTAATTGTGTGAATAAAAGGAATCACCTCCCCGTCGGTGAATTGATCCCCGGTCTCCTGCGTGACAGGCGGGGATACTGACCACTATACTAACGAGGACTTATTGGCATCAGTTAAACAGTGCTCACCTCCTTGGGGTTAAGGCATACCCTCGATCAATTCACAGTATTGTAATAGGCAGATTTGCTGCTTTTGGTTAGGACAAGTAATATTTTTTCCTAAATATTACAATACAGAAATTCCTAGCCAAAAACAATCAGTTTTATCAAGAAATTATTTCATTGAAATAAATATCTATCTATCGATCTGTCTATCTGGCTATCTTTCTAACTATCAATATATATATTTATATATATCTATATATATATATATAATCAGCTCACTTTATCATTTGCAGCTTATAACTATTAGCCACCAGGGGTCACTACTAACCAAAAGCAGTCATTCTACTTGTAAATTGTGCCAATCGAGTGGAACAGCAGCCTAGGATTCACCACTGCTTCATCTCATTTTCCAAGAGAATACAGATGTAAAGTGTTTTTGATGGTACGCCTGTGCATATTGAAATATTCAGAGCATATTCTGAATTTCAGTTAACACATCAGTAAGCATTTTGTCCATCTGTGAATTCAACCTTTTTTCTCAATCAGAATAGGCAAGGATAATGACAGATATATTTTACAATGTTAGAAAGTGCATCATTTTATTTAATTGTGTGAATAAAATGAATCGCCTCACCGTCGGGGAATTGAACCCCGGTCTCCCGTGTGACAGGCGGGGATACTGACCACTATACTAACGAGGACTTATTGGCATCAGTTAAACAGTGCTCACCTCCTTGGGGTTAAGGCATACCCTCGATCAATTCACAGTATTGTAATAGGCAGATTTGCTGCTTTTGGTTAGGACAAGTAATCTTTTTTCCTAAATATTACAATACAGAAATTCCTAGCCAAAAACAATCAGTTTTATCAAGAAATTATTTCATTGAAATAAATATCTATCTATCGATCTGTCTATCTGGCTATCTTTCTAACTATCAATATATATATTTATATATATATATATATATATATATATATATATATATTTGGCCATCAGTGAATTCAACCTTTTTTCTCAATCAGAATAGGCAAGGATAATGACAGATATATTTTACAATGTTAGAAAGTACATCATTTTATTTCATTGTGTGAATAAAATGAATCGCCTCCCCGTCGGGGAATTGAACCCCGGTCTCCCGCGTGACAGGCGGGGATACTGACCACTATACTAACGAGGACTTATTGGCATCAGTTAAACAATGCTCACCTCCTTGGGGTTAAGGCATACCCTCGATCAATTCACAGTATTGTAATAGGCAGATTTGCTGCTTTTGGTTAGGACAAGTAATCTTTTTTCCTAAATATTACAATACAGAAATTCCTAGCCAAAAACAATCAGTTTTATCAAGAAATTATTTCATTGAAATAAATATCTATCTATCGATCTGTCTATCTGGCTATCTTTCTAACTATCAATATATATATTTATATATATCTATATATAGATATATATAATCAGCTCACTTTACCATTTGCAGCTTATAACTATTAGCCACCAGGGGTCACTAGTAACCAAAAGCAGTCATTCTACTTGTAAATTGTGCCAATCGAGTAGAACAGCAGCCTAGGATTCACCACTGCTTCATCTCATTTTCCAAGAGAATGCAGATGTAAAGTGTTTTTGATGGTACGCCTGTGCATATTGAAATATTCAGAGCATATTCAGAATTTCAGTTAACACGTCAGTAAGCATTTTGTCCATCTGTGAATTCAACCTTTTTTCTCAATCGGAATAGGCAAGGATAATGACAGATATATTTTACAATGTTAGAAAGTGCATCATTTTATTTAATTGTGTGAATAAAATGAATCACCTCCCCGTCGGTGAATTGATCCCCGGTCTCCTGCGTGACAGGCGGGGATACTGACCACTATACTAACGAGGACTTATTGGCATCAGTTAAACAGTGCTCACCTCCTTGGGGTTAAGGCATACCCTCGATCAATTCACAGTATTGTAATAGGCAGATTTTCTGCTTTTGGTTAGGACAAGTAATCTTTTTTCCTAAATATTACAATACAGAAATTCCTAGCCAAAAACAATCAGTTTTATCAAGAAATTATTTCATTGAAATAAATATCTATCTATCGATCTGTCTATCTGGCTATCTTTCTAACTATCAATATATATATTTATATATATATATATATATATATATAATCAGCTCACTTTACCATTTGCAGCTTATAACTATTAGCCACCAGGGGTCACTACTAACCAAAAGCAGTCATTCTACTTGTAAATTGTGCCAATCGAGTGGAACAGCAGCCTAGGATTCACCACTGCTTCATCTCATTTTCCAAGAGAATGCAGATGTAAAGTGTTTTTGATGGTACGCCTGTGCATATTGAAATATTCAGAGCATATTCTGAATTTCAGTTAACACATCAGTAAGGATTTTGTCCATCTGTGAATTCAACCTTTTTTCTCAATCGGAATAGGCAAGGATAATGACAGATATATTTTACAATGTTAGAAAGTGCATCATTTTATTTAATTGTGTGAATAAAAGGAATCACCTCCCCGTCGGTGAATTGATCCCCGGTCTCCTGCGTGACAGGCGGGGATACTGACCACTATACTAACGAGGACTTATTGGCATCAGTTAAACAGTGCTCACCTCCTTGGGGTTAAGGCATACCCTCGATCAATTCACAGTATTGTAATAGGCAGATTTGCTGCTTTTGGTTAGGACAAGTAATATTTTTTCCTAAATATTACAATACAGAAATTCCTAGCCAAAAACAATCAGTTTTATCAAGAAATTATTTCATTGAAATAAATATCTATCTATCGATCTGTCTATCTGGCTATCTTTCTAACTATCAATATATATATTTATATATATCTATATATATATATATATAATCAGCTCACTTTATCATTTGCAGCTTATAACTATTAGCCACCAGGGGTCACTACTAACCAAAAGCAGTCATTCTACTTGTAAATTGTGCCAATCGAGTGGAACAGCAGCCTAGGATTCACCACTGCTTCATCTCATTTTCCAAGAGAATGCAGATGTAAAGTGTTTTTGATGGTACGCCTGTGCATATTGAAATATTCAGAGCATATTCTGAATTTCAGTTAACACATCAGTAAGCATTTTGTCCATCTGTGAATTCAACCTTTTTTCTCAATCAGAATAGGCAAGGATAATGACAGATATATTTTACAATGTTAGAAAGTGCATCATTTTATTTAATTGTGTGAATAAAATGAATCGCCTCACCGTCGGGGAATTGAACCCCGGTCTCCCGCGTGACAGGCGGGGATACTGACCACTATACTAACGAGGACTTATTGGCATCAGTTAAACAGTGCTCACCTCCTTGGGGTTAAGGCATACCCTCGATCAATTCACAGTATTGTAATAGGCAGATTTGCTGCTTTTGGTTAGGACAAGTAATCTTTTTTCCTAAATATTACAATACAGAAATTCCTAGCCAAAAACAATCAGTTTTATCAAGAAATTATTTCATTGAAATAAATATCTATCTATCGATCTGTCTATCTGGCTATCTTTCTAACTATCAATATATATATTTATATATATATATATATATATATATATATATATATATATATTTGGCCATCAGTGAATTCAACCTTTTTTCTCAATCAGAATAGGCAAGGATAATGACAGATATATTTTACAATGTTAGAAAGTACATCATTTTATTTCATTGTGTGAATAAAATGAATCGCCTCCCCGTCGGGGAATTGAACCCCGGTCTCCCGCGTGACAGGCGGGGATACTGACCACTATACTAACGAGGACTTATTGGCATCAGTTAAACAATGCTCACCTCCTTGGGGTTAAGGCATACCCTCGATCAATTCACAGTATTGTAATAGGCAGATTTGCTGCTTTTGGTTAGGACAAGTAATCTTTTTTCCTAAATATTACAATACAGAAATTCCTAGCCAAAAACAATCAGTTTTATCAAGAAATTATTTCATTGAAATAAATATCTATCTATCGATCTGTCTATCTGGCTATCTTTCTAACTATCAATATATATATTTATATATATCTATATATATATATATATAATCAGCTCACTTTACCATTTGCAGCTTATAGCTATTAGCCACCAGGGGTCACTAGTAACCAAAAGCAGTCATTCTACTTGTAAATTGTGCCAATCGAGTAGAACAGCAGCCTAGGATTCACCACTGCTTCATCTCATTTTCCAAGAGAATGCAGATGTAAAGTGTTTTTGATGGTACGCCTGTGCATATTGAAATATTCAGAGCATATTCAGAATTTCAGTTAACACGTCAGTAAGCATTTTGTCCATCTGTGAATTCAACCTTTTTTCTCAATCGGAATAGGCAAGGATAATGACAGATATATTTTACAATGTTAGAAAGTGCATCATTTTATTTAATTGTGTGAATAAAATGAATCACCTCCCCGTCGGTGAATTGATCCCCGGTCTCCTGCGTGACAGGCGGGGATACTGACCACTATACTAACGAGGACTTATTGGCATCAGTTAAACAGTGCTCACCTCCTTGGGGTTAAGGCATACCCTCGATCAATTCACAGTATTGTAATAGGCAGATTTTCTGCTTTTGGTTAGGACAAGTAATCTTTTTTCCTAAATATTACAATACAGAAATTCCTAGCCAAAAACAATCAGTTTTATCAAGAAATTATTTCATTGAAATAAATATCTATCTATCGATCTGTCTATCTGGCTATCTTTCTAACTATCAATATATATATTTATATATATATATATATATATATATAATCAGCTCACTTTACCATTTGCAGCTTATAACTATTAGCCACCAGGGGTCACTACTAACCAAAAGCAGTCATTCTACTTGTAAATTGTGCCAATCGAGTGGAACAGCAGCCTAGGATTCACCACTGCTTCATCTCATTTTCCAAGAGAATGCAGATGTAAAGTGTTTTTGATGGTACGCCTGTGCATATTGAAATATTCAGAGCATATTCTGAATTTCAGTTAACACATCAGTAAGGATTTTGTCCATCTGTGAATTCAACCTTTTTTCTCAATCGGAATAGGCAAGGATAATGACAGATATATTTTACAATGTTAGAAAGTGCATCATTTTATTTAATTGTGTGAATAAAAGGAATCACCTCCCCGTCGGTGAATTGATCCCCGGTCTCCTGCGTGACAGGCGGGGATACTGACCACTATACTAACGAGGACTTATTGGCATCAGTTAAACAGTGCTCACCTCCTTGGGGTTAAGGCATACCCTCGATCAATTCACAGTATTGTAATAGGCAGATTTGCTGCTTTTGGTTAGGACAAGTAATATTTTTTCCTAAATATTACAATACAGAAATTCCTAGCCAAAAACAATCAGTTTTATCAAGAAATTATTTCATTGAAATAAATATCTATCTATCGATCTGTCTATCTGGCTATCTTTCTAACTATCAATATATATATTTATATATATCTATATATATATATATATAATCAGCTCACTTTATCATTTGCAGCTTATAACTATTAGCCACCAGGGGTCACTACTAACCAAAAGCAGTCATTCTACTTGTAAATTGTGCCAATCGAGTGGAACAGCAGCCTAGGATTCACCACTGCTTCATCTCATTTTCCAAGAGAATGCAGATGTAAAGTGTTTTTGATGGTACGCCTGTGCATATTGAAATATTCAGAGCATATTCTGAATTTCAGTTAACACATCAGTAAGCATTTTGTCCATCTGTGAATTCAACCTTTTTTCTCAATCAGAATAGGCAAGGATAATGACAGATATATTTTACAATGTTAGAAAGTGCATCATTTTATTTAATTGTGTGAATAAAATGAATCGCCTCACCGTCGGGGAATTGAACCCCGGTCTCCCGCGTGACAGGCGGGGATACTGACCACTATACTAACGAGGACTTATTGGCATCAGTTAAACAGTGCTCACCTCCTTGGGGTTAAGGCATACCCTCGATCAATTCACAGTATTGTAATAGGCAGATTTGCTGCTTTTGGTTAGGACAAGTAATCTTTTTTCCTAAATATTACAATACAGAAATTCCTAGCCAAAAACAATCAGTTTTATCAAGAAATTATTTCATTGAAATAAATATCTATCTATCGATCTGTCTATCTGGCTATCTTTCTAACTATCAATATATATATTTATATATATATATATATATATATATATATATATATATATATTTGGCCATCAGTGAATTCAACCTTTTTTCTCAATCAGAATAGGCAAGGATAATGACAGATATATTTTACAATGTTAGAAAGTACATCATTTTATTTCATTGTGTGAATAAAATGAATCGCCTCCCCGTCGGGGAATTGAACCCCGGTCTCCCGCGTGACAGGCGGGGATACTGACCACTATACTAACGAGGACTTATTGGCATCAGTTAAACAATGCTCACCTCCTTGGGGTTAAGGCATACCCTCGATCAATTCACAGTATTGTAATAGGCAGATTTGCTGCTTTTGGTTAGGACAAGTAATCTTTTTTCCTAAATATTACAATACAGAAATTCCTAGCCAAAAACAATCAGTTTTATCAAGAAATTATTTCATTGAAATAAATATCTATCTATCGATCTGTCTATCTGGCTATCTTTCTAACTATCAATATATATATTTATATATATCTATATATATATATATATAATCAGCTCACTTTACCATTTGCAGCTTATAGCTATTAGCCACCAGGGGTCACTAGTAACCAAAAGCAGTCATTCTACTTGTAAATTGTGCCAATCGAGTAGAACAGCAGCCTAGGATTCACCACTGCTTCATCTCATTTTCCAAGAGAATGCAGATGTAAAGTGTTTTTGATGGTACGCCTGTGCATATTGAAATATTCAGAGCATATTCAGAATTTCAGTTAACACGTCAGTAAGCATTTTGTCCATCTGTGAATTCAACCTTTTTTCTCAATCGGAATAGGCAAGGATAATGACAGATATATTTTACAATGTTAGAAAGTGCATCATTTTATTTAATTGTGTGAATAAAATGAATCACCTCCCCGTCGGTGAATTGATCCCCGGTCTCCTGCGTGACAGGCGGGGATACTGACCACTATACTAACGAGGACTTATTGGCATCAGTTAAACAGTGCTCACCTCCTTGGGGTTAAGGCATACCCTCGATCAATTCACAGTATTGTAATAGGCAGATTTTCTGCTTTTGGTTAGGACAAGTAATCTTTTTTCCTAAATATTACAATACAGAAATTCCTAGCCAAAAACAATCAGTTTTATCAAGAAATTATTTCATTGAAATAAATATCTATCTATCGATCTGTCTATCTGGCTATCTTTCTAACTATCAATATATATATTTATATATATATATATATATATATATATAATCAGCTCACTTTACCATTTGCAGCTTATAACTATTAGCCACCAGGGGTCACTACTAACCAAAAGCAGTCATTCTACTTGTAAATTGTGCCAATCGAGTGGAACAGCAGCCTAGGATTCACCACTGCTTCATCTCATTTTCCAAGAGAATGCAGATGTAAAGTGTTTTTGATGGTACGCCTGTGCATATTGAAATATTCAGAGCATATTCTGAATTTCAGTTAACACATCAGTAAGCATTTTGGCCATCAGTGAATTCAACCTTTTTTCTCAATCAGAATAGGCAAGGATAATGACAGATATATTTTACAATGTTAGAAAGTACATCATTTTATTTCATTGTGTGAATAAAATGAATCGCCTCCCCGTCGGGGAATTGAACTCCGGTCTCCCGCGTGACAGGCGGGGATACTGACCACTATACTAACGAGGACTTATCGGCATCAGTTAAAAAATGCTCACCTCCTTGGGGTTAAGGCATACCCTCGATCAATTCACAGTATTGTAATAGGCAGATTTGCTGCTTTTGGTTAGGACAAGTAATCTTTTTTCCTAAATATTACAATACAGAAATTCCTAGCCAAAAACAATCAGTTTTATCAAAAAATTATTTCATTGAAATAAATATCTATCTATCGATCTGTCTATCTGGCTATCTTTCTAACTATCAATATATATATTTATATATATATATATATATATATATATATAATCAGCTCACTTTATCATTTGCAGCTTATAACTATTAGCTACCAGGGGTCACTACTAACCAAAAGCAGTCATTCTACTTGTAAATTGTGCCAATCGAGTGGAACAGCAGCCTAGGATTCACCACTGCTTCATCTCATTTTCCAAGAGAATGCAGATGTAAAGTGTTTTTGATGGTACGCCTGTGCATATTGAAATATTCAGAGCATATTCTGAATTTCAGTTAACACATCAGTAAGGATTTTGTCCATCTGTGAATTCAACCTTTTTTCTCAATCGGAATAGGCAAGGATAATGACAGATATATTTTACAATGTTAGAAAGTGCATCATTTTATTTAATTGTGTGAATAAAAGGAATCACCTCCCCGTCGGTGAATTGATCCCCGGTCTCCTGCGTGACAGGCGGGGATACTGACCACTATACTAACGAGGACTTATTGGCATCAGTTAAACAGTGCTCACCTCCTTGGGGTTAAGGCATACCCTCGATCAATTCACAGTATTGTAATAGGCAGATTTGCTGCTTTTGGTTAGGACAAGTAATATTTTTTCCTAAATATTACAATACAGAAATTCCTAGCCAAAAACAATCAGTTTTATCAAGAAATTATTTCATTGAAATAAATATCTATCTATCGATCTGTCTATCTGGCTATCTTTCTAACTATTGAAATATTCAGAGCATATTCTGAATTTCAGTTAACACATCAGTAAGCATTTTGGCCATCAGTGAATTCAACCTTTTTTCTCAATCGGAATAGGCAAGGATAATGACAGATATATTTTACAATGTTAGAAAGTACATCATTTTATTTAATTGTGTGAATAAAATGAATCGCCTCCCCGTCGGGGAATTGAAGCCCGGTCTCCCGCGTGACAGGCGGGGATACTGACCACTATACTAACGAGGACTTATTGGCATCAGTTAAACAGTGCTCACCTCCTTGGGGTTAAGGCATACCCTCGATCAATTCACAGTATTGTAATAGGCAGATTTGCTGCTTTTGGTTAGGACAAGTAATCTTTTTTCCTAAATATTACAATACAGAAATTCCTAGCCAAAAACAATCAGTTTTATCAAGAAATTATTTCATTGAAATAAATATCTATCTATCGATCTGTCTATCTGGCTATCTTTCTAACTATCAATATATATATTTATATATATCTATATATATATATATATAATCAGCTCACTTTACCATTTGCAGCTTATAACTATTAGCCACCAGGGGTCACTAGTAACCAAAAGCAGTCATTCTACTTGTAAATTGTGCCAATCGAGTAGAACAGCAGCCTAGGATTCACCACTGCTTCATCTCATTTTCCAAGAGAATGCAGATGTAAAGTGTTTTTGATGGTACGCCTGTGCATATTGAAATATTCAGAGCATATTCAGAATTTCAGTTAACACGTCAGTAAGCATTTTGTCCATCTGTGAATTCAACCTTTTTTCTCAATCGGAATAGGCAAGGATAATGACAGATATATTTTACAATGTTAGAAAGTGCATCATTTTATTTAATTGTGTGAATAAAATGAATCACCTCCCCGTCGGTGAATTGATCCCCGGTCTCCTGCGTGACAGGCGGGGATACTGACCACTATACTAACGAGGACTTATTGGCATCAGTTAAACAGTGCTCACCTCCTTGGGGTTAAGGCATACCCTCGATCAATTCACAGTATTGTAATAGGCAGATTTTCTGCTTTTGGTTAGGACAAGTAATCTTTTTTCCTAAATATTACAATACAGAAATTCCTAGCCAAAAACAATCAGTTTTATCAAGAAATTATTTCATTGAAATAAATATCTATCTATCGATCTGTCTATCTGGCTATCTTTCTAACTATCAATATATATATTTATATATATATATATATATATATATATAATCAGCTCACTTTACCATTTGCAGCGTATAACTATTAGCCACCAGGGGTCACTACTAACCAAAAGCAGTCATTCTACTTGTAAATTGTGCCAATCGAGTGGAACAGCAGCCTAGGATTCACCACTGCTTCATCTCATTTTCCAAGAGAATGCAGATGTAAAGTGTTTTTGATGGTACGCCTGTGCATATTGAAATATTCAGAGCATATTCTGAATTTCAGTTAACACATCAGTAAGCATTTTGGCCATCAGTGAATTCAACCTTTTTTCTCAATCAGAATAGGCAAGGATAATGACAGATATATTTTACAATGTTAGAAAGTACATCATTTTATTTCATTGTGTGAATAAAATGAATCGCCTCCCCGTCGGGGAATTGAACCCCGGTCTCCCGCGTGACAGGCGGGGATACTGACCACTATACTAACGAGGACTTATCGGCATCAGTTAAAAAATGCTCACCTCCTTGGGGTTAAGGCATACCCTCGATCAATTCACAGTATTGTAATAGGCAGATTTGCTGCTTTTGGTTAGGACAAGTAATCTTTTTTCCTAAATATTACAATACAGAAATTCCTAGCCAAAAACAATCAGTTTTATCAAGAAATTATTTCATTGAAATAAATATCTATCTATCGATCTGTCTATCTGGCTATCTTTCTAACTATCAATATATATATTTATATATATATATATATATATATATATAATCAGCTCACTTTATCATTTGCAGCTTATAACTATTAGCCACCAGGGGTCACTACTAACCAAAAGCAGTCATTCTACTTGTAAATTGTGCCAATCGAGTGGAACAGCAGCCTAGGATTCACCACTGCTTCATCTCATTTTCCAAGAGAATGCAGATGTAAAGTGTTTTTGATGGTACGCCTGTGCATATTGAAATATTCAGAATTTCAGTTAACACATCAGTAAGCATTTTGTCCATCTGTGAATTCAACCTTTTTTCTCAATCGGAATAGGCAAGGATAATGACAGATATATTTTACAATGTTAGAAAGTGCATCATTTTATTTAATTGTGTGAATAGAAGGAATCGCCTCCCCGTCGGGGAATTGATCCCCGGTCTCCTGCGTGACAGGCGGGGATACTGACCACTATACTAACGAGGACTTATTGGCATCAGTTAAACAGTGCTCACCTCCTTGGGGTTAAGGCATACCCTCGATCAATTCACAGTATTGTAATAGGCAGATTTGCTGCTTTTGGTTAGGACAAGTAATCTTTTTTCCTAAATATTACAATACAGAAATTCCTAGCCAAAAACAATCAGTTTTATCAAGAAATGATTTCATTGAAATAAATATCTATCTATCGATCTGTCTATCTGGCTATCTTTCTAACTATCAATATATATATTTATATATATCTATATATATATATATATAATCAGCTCACTTTACCATTTGCAGCTTATAACTATTAGCCACCAGGGGTCACTACTAACCAAAAGCAGTCATTCTACTTGTAAATTGTGCCAATCGAGTGGAACAGCAGCCTAGGATTCACCACTGCTTCATCTCATTTTCCAAGAGAATGCAGATGTAAAGTGTTTTTGATGGTACGCCTGTGCATATTGAAATATTCAGAGCATATTCTGAATTTCAGTTAACACATCAGTAAGCATTTTGGCCATCAGTGAATTCAACCTTTTTTCTCAATCAGAATAGGCAAGGATAATGACAGATATATTTTACAATGTTAGAAAGTACATCATTTTATTTCATTGTGTGAATAAAATGAATCGCCTCCCCGTCGGGGAATTGAACCCCGGTCTCCCGCGTGACAGGCGGGGATACTGACCACTATACTAACGAGGACTTATTGGCATCAGTTAAACAGTGCTCACCTCCTTGGGGTTAAGGCATACCCTCGATCAATTCACAGTATTGTAATAGGCAGATTTGCTGCTTTTGGTTAGGACAAGTAATCTTTTTTCCTAAATATTACAATACAGAAATTCCTAGCCAAAAACAATCAGTTTTATCAAGAAATTATTTCATTGAAATAAATATCTATCTATCGATCTGTCTATCTGGCTATCTTTCTAACTATCAATATATATATTTATATATATATATATATATATATATATATAATCAGCTCACTTTATCATTTGCAGCTTATAACTATTAGCTACCAGGGGTCACTACTAACCAAAAGCAGTCATTCTACTTGTAAATTGTGCCAATCGAGTGGAACAGCAGCCTAGGATTCACCACTGCTTCATCTCATTTTCCAAGAGAATGCAGATGTAAAGTGTTTTTGATGGTACGCCTGTGCATATTGAAATATTCAGAGCATATTCTGAATTTCAGTTAACACATCAGTAAGGATTTTGTCCATCTGTGAATTCAACCTTTTTTCTCAATCGGAATAGGCAAGGATAATGACAGATATATTTTACAATGTTAGAAAGTGCATCATTTTATTTAATTGTGTGAATAAAAGGAATCACCTCCCCGTCGGTGAATTGATCCCCGGTCTCCTGCGTGACAGGCGGGGATACTGACCACTATACTAACGAGGACTTATTGGCATCAGTTAAACAGTGCTCACCTCCTTGGGGTTAAGGCATACCCTCGATCAATTCACAGTATTGTAATAGGCAGATTTGCTGCTTTTGGTTAGGACAAGTAATATTTTTTCCTAAATATTACAATACAGAAATTCCTAGCCAAAAACAATCAGTTTTATCAAGAAATTATTTCATTGAAATAAATATCTATCTATCGATCTGTCTATCTGGCTATCTTTCTAACTATCAATATATATATTTATATATATCTATATATATATATATAATCAGCTCACTTTATCATTTGCAGCTTATAACTATTAGCCACCAGGGGTCACTACTAACCAAAAGCAGTCATTCTACTTGTAAATTGTGCCAATCGAGTGGAACAGCAGCCTAGGATTCACCACTGCTTCATCTCATTTTCCAAGAGAATACAGATGTAAAGTGTTTTTGATGGTACGCCTGTGCATATTGAAATATTCAGAGCATATTCTGAATTTCAGTTAACACATCAGTAAGCATTTTGTCCATCTGTGAATTCAACCTTTTTTCTCAATCAGAATAGGCAAGGATAATGACAGATATATTTTACAATGTTAGAAAGTGCATCATTTTATTTAATTGTGTGAATAAAATGAATCGCCTCACCGTCGGGGAATTGAACCCCGGTCTCCCGTGTGACAGGCGGGGATACTGACCACTATACTAACGAGGACTTATTGGCATCAGTTAAACAGTGCTCACCTCCTTGGGGTTAAGGCATACCCTCGATCAATTCACAGTATTGTAATAGGCAGATTTGCTGCTTTTGGTTAGGACAAGTAATCTTTTTTCCTAAATATTACAATACAGAAATTCCTAGCCAAAAACAATCAGTTTTATCAAGAAATTATTTCATTGAAATAAATATCTATCTATCGATCTGTCTATCTGGCTATCTTTCTAACTATCAATATATATATTTATATATATATATATATATATACATATATATTTGGCCATCAGTGAATTCAACCTTTTTTCTCAATCAGAATAGGCAAGGATAATGACAGATATATTTTACAATGTTAGAAAGTACATCATTTTATTTCATTGTGTGAATAAAATGAATCGCCTCCCCGTCGGGGAATTGAACCCCGGTCTCCCGCGTGACAGGCGGGGATACTGACCACTATACTAACGAGGACTTATTGGCATCAGTTAAACAATGCTCACCTCCTTGGGGTTAAGGCATACCCTCGATCAATTCACAGTATTGTAATAGGCAGATTTGCTGCTTTTGGTTAGGACAAGTAATCTTTTTTCCTAAATATTACAATACAGAAATTCCTAGCCAAAAACAATCAGTTTTATCAAGAAATTATTTCATTGAAATAAATATCTATCTATCGATCTGTCTATCTGGCTATCTTTCTAACTATCAATATATATATTTATATATATCTATATATAGATATATATAATCAGCTCACTTTACCATTTGCAGCTTATAACTATTAGCCACCAGGGGTCACTAGTAACCAAAAGCAGTCATTCTACTTGTAAATTGTGCCAATCGAGTAGAACAGCAGCCTAGGATTCACCACTGCTTCATCTCATTTTCCAAGAGAATGCAGATGTAAAGTGTTTTTGATGGTACGCCTGTGCATATTGAAATATTCAGAGCATATTCAGAATTTCAGTTAACACGTCAGTAAGCATTTTGTCCATCTGTGAATTCAACCTTTTTTCTCAATCGGAATAGGCAAGGATAATGACAGATATATTTTACAATGTTAGAAAGTGCATCATTTTATTTAATTGTGTGAATAAAATGAATCACCTCCCCGTCGGTGAATTGATCCCCGGTCTCCTGCGTGACAGGCGGGGATACTGACCACTATACTAACGAGGACTTATTGGCATCAGTTAAACAGTGCTCACCTCCTTGGGGTTAAGGCATACCCTCGATCAATTCACAGTATTGTAATAGGCAGATTTTCTGCTTTTGGTTAGGACAAGTAATCTTTTTTCCTAAATATTACAATACAGAAATTCCTAGCCAAAAACAATCAGTTTTATCAAGAAATTATTTCATTGAAATAAATATCTATCTATCGATCTGTCTATCTGGCTATCTTTCTAACTATCAATATATATATTTATATATATATATATATATATATATAATCAGCTCACTTTACCATTTGCAGCTTATAACTATTAGCCACCAGGGGTCACTACTAACCAAAAGCAGTCATTCTACTTGTAAATTGTGCCAATCGAGTGGAACAGCAGCCTAGGATTCACCACTGCTTCATCTCATTTTCCAAGAGAATGCAGATGTAAAGTGTTTTTGATGGTACGCCTGTGCATATTGAAATATTCAGAGCATATTCTGAATTTCAGTTAACACATCAGTAAGGATTTTGTCCATCTGTGAATTCAACCTTTTTTCTCAATCGGAATAGGCAAGGATAATGACAGATATATTTTACAATGTTAGAAAGTGCATCATTTTATTTAATTGTGTGAATAAAAGGAATCACCTCCCCGTCGGTGAATTGATCCCCGGTCTCCTGCGTGACAGGCGGGGATACTGACCACTATACTAACGAGGACTTATTGGCATCAGTTAAACAGTGCTCACCTCCTTGGGGTTAAGGCATACCCTCGATCAATTCACAGTATTGTAATAGGCAGATTTGCTGCTTTTGGTTAGGACAAGTAATATTTTTTCCTAAATATTACAATACAGAAATTCCTAGCCAAAAACAATCAGTTTTATCAAGAAATTATTTCATTGAAATAAATATCTATCTATCGATCTGTCTATCTGGCTATCTTTCTAACTATCAATATATATATTTATATATATCTATATATATATATATATAATCAGCTCACTTTATCATTTGCAGCTTATAACTATTAGCCACCAGGGGTCACTACTAACCAAAAGCAGTCATTCTACTTGTAAATTGTGCCAATCGAGTGGAACAGCAGCCTAGGATTCACCACTGCTTCATCTCATTTTCCAAGAGAATGCAGATGTAAATTGTTTTTGATGGTACGCCTGTGCATATTGAAATATTCAGAGCATATTCTGAATTTCAGTTAACACATCAGTAAGCATTTTGTCCATCTGTGAATTCAACCTTTTTTCTCAATCAGAATAGGCAAGGATAATGACAGATATATTTTACAATGTTAGAAAGTGCATCATTTTATTTAATTGTGTGAATAAAATGAATCGCCTCACCGTCGGGGAATTGAACCCCGGTCTCCCGCGTGACAGGCGGGGATACTGACCACTATACTAACGAGGACTTATTGGCATCAGTTAAACAGTGCTCACCTCCTTGGGGTTAAGGCATACCCTCGATCAATTCACAGTATTGTAATAGGCAGATTTGCTGCTTTTGGTTAGGACAAGTAATCTTTTTTCCTAAATATTACAATACAGAAATTCCTAGCCAAAAACAATCAGTTTTATCAAGAAATTATTTCATTGAAATAAATATCTATCTATCGATCTGTCTATCTGGCTATCTTTCTAACTATCAATATATATATTTATATATATATATATATATATATATATATATATATATTTGGCCATCAGTGAATTCAACCTTTTTTCTCAATCAGAATAGGCAAGGATAATGACAGATATATTTTACAATGTTAGAAAGTACATCATTTTATTTCATTGTGTGAATAAAATGAATCGCCTCCCCGTCGGGGAATTGAACCCCGGTCTCCCGCGTGACAGGCGGGGATACTGACCACTATACTAACGAGGACTTATTGGCATCAGTTAAACAATGCTCACCTCCTTGGGGTTAAGGCATACCCTCGATCAATTCACAGTATTGTAATAGGCAGATTTGCTGCTTTTGGTTAGGACAAGTAATCTTTTTTCCTAAATATTACAATACAGAAATTCCTAGCCAAAAACAATCAGTTTTATCAAGAAATTATTTCATTGAAATAAATATCTATCTATCGATCTGTCTATCTGGCTATCTTTCTAACTATCAATATATATATTTATATATATCTATATATATATATATATAATCAGCTCACTTTACCATTTGCAGCTTATAACTATTAGCCACCAGGGGTCACTAGTAACCAAAAGCAGTCATTCTACTTGTAAATTGTGCCAATCGAGTAGAACAGCAGCCTAGGATTCACCACTGCTTCATCTCATTTTCCAAGAGAATGCAGATGTAAAGTGTTTTTGATGGTACGCCTGTGCATATTGAAATATTCAGAGCATATTCAGAATTTCAGTTAACACGTCAGTAAGCATTTTGTCCATCTGTGAATTCAACCTTTTTTCTCAATCGGAATAGGCAAGGATAATGACAGATATATTTTACAATGTTAGAAAGTGCATCATTTTATTTAATTGTGTGAATAAAATGAATCACCTCCCCGTCGGTGAATTGATCCCCGGTCTCCTGCGTGACAGGCGGGGATACTGACCACTATACTAACGAGGACTTATTGGCATCAGTTAAACAGTGCTCACCTCCTTGGGGTTAAGGCATACCCTCGATCAATTCACAGTATTGTAATAGGCAGATTTTCTGCTTTTGGTTAGGACAAGTAATCTTTTTTCCTAAATATTACAATACAGAAATTCCTAGCCAAAAACAATCAGTTTTATCAAGAAATTATTTCATTGAAATAAATATCTATCTATCGATCTGTCTATCTGGCTATCTTTCTAACTATCAATATATATATTTATATATATATATATATATATATATATAATCAGCTCACTTTACCATTTGCAGCTTATAACTATTAGCCACCAGGGGTCACTACTAACCAAAAGCAGTCATTCTACTTGTAAATTGTGCCAATCGAGTGGAACAGCAGCCTAGGATTCACCACTGCTTCATCTCATTTTCCAAGAGAATGCAGATGTAAAGTGTTTTTGATGGTACGCCTGTGCATATTGAAATATTCAGAGCATATTCTGAATTTCAGTTAACACATCAGTAAGCATTTTGGCCATCAGTGAATTCAACCTTTTTTCTCAATCAGAATAGGCAAGGATAATGACAGATATATTTTACAATGTTAGAAAGTACATCATTTTATTTCATTGTGTGAATAAAATGAATCGCCTCCCCGTCGGGGAATTGAACTCCGGTCTCCCGCGTGACAGGCGGGGATACTGACCACTATACTAACGAGGACTTATCGGCATCAGTTAAAAAATGCTCACCTCCTTGGGGTTAAGGCATACCCTCGATCAATTCACAGTATTGTAATAGGCAGATTTGCTGCTTTTGGTTAGGACAAGTAATCTTTTTTCCTAAATATTACAATACAGAAATTCCTAGCCAAAAACAATCAGTTTTATCAAAAAATTATTTCATTGAAATAAATATCTATCTATCGATCTGTCTATCTGGCTATCTTTCTAACTATCAATATATATATTTATATATATATATATATATATATATATAATCAGCTCACTTTATCATTTGCAGCTTATAACTATTAGCTACCAGGGGTCACTACTAACCAAAAGCAGTCATTCTACTTGT
Organism: Lissotriton helveticus; assembly: GCF_964261635.1. Lineage (NCBI taxonomy): Eukaryota > Metazoa > Chordata > Amphibia > Caudata > Salamandridae > Lissotriton > Lissotriton helveticus. The sequence continues at coordinate 339,972,444 of NC_136058.1, read as the reverse complement.
AAATTGTGCCAATCGAGTGGAACAGCAGCCTAGGATTCACCACTGCTTCATCTCATTTTCCAAGAGAATGCAGATGTAAAGTGTTTTTGATGGTACGCCTGTGCATATTGAAATATTCAGAGCATATTCTGAATTTCAGTTAACACATCAGTAAGGATTTTGTCCATCTGTGAATTCAACCTTTTTTCTCAATCGGAATAGGCAAGGATAATGACAGATATATTTTACAATGTTAGAAAGTGCATCATTTTATTTAATTGTGTGAATAAAAGGAATCACCTCCCCGTCGGTGAATTGATCCCCGGTCTCCTGCGTGACAGGCGGGGATACTGACCACTATACTAACGAGGACTTATTGGCATCAGTTAAACAGTGCTCACCTCCTTGGGGTTAAGGCATACCCTCGATCAATTCACAGTATTGTAATAGGCAGATTTGCTGCTTTTGGTTAGGACAAGTAATATTTTTTCCTAAATATTACAATACAGAAATTCCTAGCCAAAAACAATCAGTTTTATCAAGAAATTATTTCATTGAAATAAATATCTATCTATCGATCTGTCTATCTGGCTATCTTTCTAACTATTGAAATATTCAGAGCATATTCTGAATTTCAGTTAACACATCAGTAAGCATTTTGGCCATCAGTGAATTCAACCTTTTTTCTCAATCGGAATAGGCAAGGATAATGACAGATATATTTTACAATGTTAGAAAGTACATCATTTTATTTAATTGTGTGAATAAAATGAATCGCCTCCCCGTCGGGGAATTGAAGCCCGGTCTCCCGCGTGACAGGCGGGGATACTGACCACTATACTAACGAGGACTTATTGGCATCAGTTAAACAGTGCTCACCTCCTTGGGGTTAAGGCATACCCTCGATCAATTCACAGTATTGTAATAGGCAGATTTGCTGCTTTTGGTTAGGACAAGTAATCTTTTTTCCTAAATATTACAATACAGAAATTCCTAGCCAAAAACAATCAGTTTTATCAAGAAATTATTTCATTGAAATAAATATCTATCTATCGATCTGTCTATCTGGCTATCTTTCTAACTATCAATATATATATTTATATATATCTATATATATATATATATAATCAGCTCACTTTACCATTTGCAGCTTATAACTATTAGCCACCAGGGGTCACTAGTAACCAAAAGCAGTCATTCTACTTGTAAATTGTGCCAATCGAGTAGAACAGCAGCCTAGGATTCACCACTGCTTCATCTCATTTTCCAAGAGAATGCAGATGTAAAGTGTTTTTGATGGTACGCCTGTGCATATTGAAATATTCAGAGCATATTCAGAATTTCAGTTAACACGTCAGTAAGCATTTTGTCCATCTGTGAATTCAACCTTTTTTCTCAATCGGAATAGGCAAGGATAATGACAGATATATTTTACAATGTTAGAAAGTGCATCATTTTATTTAATTGTGTGAATAAAATGAATCACCTCCCCGTCGGTGAATTGATCCCCGGTCTCCTGCGTGACAGGCGGGGATACTGACCACTATACTAACGAGGACTTATTGGCATCAGTTAAACAGTGCTCACCTCCTTGGGGTTAAGGCATACCCTCGATCAATTCACAGTATTGTAATAGGCAGATTTTCTGCTTTTGGTTAGGACAAGTAATCTTTTTTCCTAAATATTACAATACAGAAATTCCTAGCCAAAAACAATCAGTTTTATCAAGAAATTATTTCATTGAAATAAATATCTATCTATCGATCTGTCTATCTGGCTATCTTTCTAACTATCAATATATATATTTATATATATATATATATATATATATAATCAGCTCACTTTACCATTTGCAGCGTATAACTATTAGCCACCAGGGGTCACTACTAACCAAAAGCAGTCATTCTACTTGTAAATTGTGCCAATCGAGTGGAACAGCAGCCTAGGATTCACCACTGCTTCATCTCATTTTCCAAGAGAATGCAGATGTAAAGTGTTTTTGATGGTACGCCTGTGCATATTGAAATATTCAGAGCATATTCTGAATTTCAGTTAACACATCAGTAAGCATTTTGGCCATCAGTGAATTCAACCTTTTTTCTCAATCAGAATAGGCAAGGATAATGACAGATATATTTTACAATGTTAGAAAGTACATCATTTTATTTCATTGTGTGAATAAAATGAATCGCCTCCCCGTCGGGGAATTGAACCCCGGTCTCCCGCGTGACAGGCGGGGATACTGACCACTATACTAACGAGGACTTATCGGCATCAGTTAAAAAATGCTCACCTCCTTGGGGTTAAGGCATACCCTCGATCAATTCACAGTATTGTAATAGGCAGATTTGCTGCTTTTGGTTAGGACAAGTAATCTTTTTTCCTAAATATTACAATACAGAAATTCCTAGCCAAAAACAATCAGTTTTATCAAGAAATTATTTCATTGAAATAAATATCTATCTATCGATCTGTCTATCTGGCTATCTTTCTAACTATCAATATATATATTTATATATATATATATATATATATATATATATATATAATCAGCTCACTTTATCATTTGCAGCTTATAACTATTAGCCACCAGGGGTCACTACTAACCAAAAGCAGTCATTCTACTTGTAAATTGTGCCAATCGAGTGGAACAGCAGCCTAGGATTCACCACTGCTTCATCTCATTTTCCAAGAGAATGCAGATGTAAAGTGTTTTTGATGGTACGCCTGTGCATATTGAAATATTCAGAATTTCAGTTAACACATCAGTAAGCATTTTGTCCATCTGTGAATTCAACCTTTTTTCTCAATCGGAATAGGCAAGGATAATGACAGATATATTTTACAATGTTAGAAAGTGCATCATTTTATTTAATTGTGTGAATAGAAGGAATCGCCTCCCCGTCGGGGAATTGATCCCCGGTCTCCTGCGTGACAGGCGGGGATACTGACCACTATACTAACGAGGACTTATTGGCATCAGTTAAACAGTGCTCACCTCCTTGGGGTTAAGGCATACCCTCGATCAATTCACAGTATTGTAATAGGCAGATTTGCTGCTTTTGGTTAGGACAAGTAATCTTTTTTCCTAAATATTACAATACAGAAATTCCTAGCCAAAAACAATCAGTTTTATCAAGAAATGATTTCATTGAAATAAATATCTATCTATCGATCTGTCTATCTGGCTATCTTTCTAACTATCAATATATATATTTATATATATCTATATATATATATATATAATCAGCTCACTTTACCATTTGCAGCTTATAACTATTAGCCACCAGGGGTCACTACTAACCAAAAGCAGTCATTCTACTTGTAAATTGTGCCAATCGAGTGGAACAGCAGCCTAGGATTCACCACTGCTTCATCTCATTTTCCAAGTGAATGCAGATGTAAAGTGTTTTTGATGGTATGCCTGTGCATATTGAAATATTCAGAGCATATTCTGAATTTCAGTTAACACATCAGTAAGCATTTTGTCCATCAGTGAATTCAACCTTTTTTCTCAATCGGAATAGGCAAGGATAATGACAGATATATTTTACAATGTTAGAAAGTACATCATTTTATTTAATTGTGTGAATAAAATGAATCGCCTCCCCGTCGGGGAATGGAACCCCGGTCTCCCGCGTGACAGGCGGGGATTCTGACCACTATACTAACGAGGACTTATTGGCATCAGTTAAACAGTGCTCACCTCCTTGGGGTTAAGGCATACCCTCGATCAATTCACAGTATTGTAATAGGCAGATTTGCTGCTTTTGGTTAGGACAAGTAATCTTTTTTCCTAAATATTACAATACAGAAATTCCTAGCCAAAAACAATCAGTTTTATCAAGAAATTATTTCATTGAAAAAAATATCTATCTATCGATCTGTCTATCTGGCTATCTTTCTAACTATCAATATATATATTTATATATATATATATATATATATATATATATATATTTGGCCATCAGTGAATTCAACCTTTTTTCTCAATCAGAATAGGCAAGGATAATGACAGATATATTTTACAATGTTAGAAAGTACATCATTTTATTTCATTGTGTGAATAAAATGAATCGCCTCCCCGTCGGGGAATTGAACCCCGGTCTCCCGCGTGACAGGCGGGGATACTGACCACTATACTAACGAGGACTTATTGGCATCAGTTAAACAATGCTCACCTCCTTGGGGTTAAGGCATACCCTCGATCAATTCACAGTATTGTAATAGGCAGATTTGCTGCTTTTGGTTAGGACAAGTAATCTTTTTTCCTAAATATTACAATACAGAAATTCCTAGCCAAAAACAATCAGTTTTATCAAGAAATTATTTCATTGAAATAAATATCTATCTATCGATCTGTCTATCTGGCTATCTTTCTAACTATCAATATATATATTTATATATATCTATATATAGATATATATAATCAGCTCACTTTACCATTTGCAGCTTATAACTATTAGCCACCAGGGGTCACTAGTAACCAAAAGCAGTCATTCTACTTGTAAATTGTGCCAATCGAGTAGAACAGCAGCCTAGGATTCACCACTGCTTCATCTCATTTTCCAAGAGAATGCAGATGTAAAGTGTTTTTGATGGTACGCCTGTGCATATTGAAATATTCAGAGCATATTCAGAATTTCAGTTAACACGTCAGTAAGCATTTTGTCCATCTGTGAATTCAACCTTTTTTCTCAATCGGAATAGGCAAGGATAATGACAGATATATTTTACAATGTTAGAAAGTGCATCATTTTATTTAATTGTGTGAATAAAATGAATCACCTCCCCGTCGGTGAATTGATCCCCGGTCTCCTGCGTGACAGGCGGGGATACTGACCACTATACTAACGAGGACTTATTGGCATCAGTTAAACAGTGCTCACCTCCTTGGGGTTAAGGCATACCCTCGATCAATTCACAGTATTGTAATAGGCAGATTTTCTGCTTTTGGTTAGGACAAGTAATCTTTTTTCCTAAATATTACAATACAGAAATTCCTAGCCAAAAACAATCAGTTTTATCAAGAAATTATTTCATTGAAATAAATATCTATCTATCGATCTGTCTATCTGGCTATCTTTCTAACTATCAATATATATATTTATATATATATATATATATATATATATATATATAATCAGCTCACTTTACCATTTGCAGCTTATAACTATTAGCCACCAGGGGTCACTACTAACCAAAAGCAGTCATTCTACTTGTAAATTGTGCCAATCGAGTGGAACAGCAGCCTAGGATTCACCACTGCTTCATCTCATTTTCCAAGAGAATGCAGATGTAAAGTGTTTTTGATGGTACGCCTGTGCATATTGAAATATTCAGAGCATATTCTGAATTTCAGTTAACACATCAGTAAGGATTTTGTCCATCTGTGAATTCAACCTTTTTTCTCAATCGGAATAGGCAAGGATAATGACAGATATATTTTACAATGTTAGAAAGTGCATCATTTTATTTAATTGTGTGAATAAAAGGAATCACCTCCCTGTCGGTGAATTGATCCCCGGTCTCCTGCGTGACAGGCGGGGATACTGACCACTATACTAACGAGGACTTATTGGCATCAGTTAAACAGTGCTCACCTCCTTGGGGTTAAGGCATACCCTCGATCAATTCACAGTATTGTAATAGGCAGATTTGCTGCTTTTGGTTAGGACAAGTAATATTTTTTCCTAAATATTACAATACAGAAATTCCTAGCCAAAAACAATCAGTTTTATCAAGAAATTATTTCATTGAAATAAATATCTATCTATCGATCTGTCTATCTGGCTATCTTTCTAACTATCAATATATATATTTATATATATCTATATATATATATATATAATCAGCTCACTTTATCATTTGCAGCTTATAACTATTAGCCACCAGGGGTCACTACTAACCAAAAGCAGTCATTCTACTTGTAAATTGTGCCAATCGAGTGGAACAGCAGCCTAGGATTCACCACTGCTTCATCTCATTTTCCAAGAGAATGCAGATGTAAAGTGTTTTTGATGGTACGCCTGTGCATATTGAAATATTCAGAGCATATTCTGAATTTCAGTTAACACATCAGTAAGCATTTTGTCCATCTGTGAATTCAACCTTTTTTCTCAATCAGAATAGGCAAGGATAATGACAGATATATTTTACAATGTTAGAAAGTGCATCATTTTATTTAATTGTGTGAATAAAATGAATCGCCTCACCGTCGGGGAATTGAACCCCGGTCTCCCGCGTGACAGGCGGGGATACTGACCACTATACTAACGAGGACTTATTGGCATCAGTTAAACAGTGCTCACCTCCTTGGGGTTAAGGCATACCCTCGATCAATTCACAGTATTGTAATAGGCAGATTTGCTGCTTTTGGTTAGGACAAGTAATCTTTTTTCCTAAATATTACAATACAGAAATTCCTAGCCAAAAACAATCAGTTTTATCAAGAAATTATTTCATTGAAATAAATATCTATCTATCGATCTGTCTATCTGGCTATCTTTCTAACTATCAATATATATATTTATATATATATATATATATATATATATATATATATATATATATATATATTTGGCCATCAGTGAATTCAACCTTTTTTCTCAATCAGAATAGGCAAGGATAATGACAGATATATTTTACAATGTTAGAAAGTACATCATTTTATTTCATTGTGTGAATAAAATGAATCGCCTCCCCGTCGGGGAATTGAACCCCGGTCTCCCGCGTGACAGGCGGGGATACTGACCACTATACTAACGAGGACTTATTGGCATCAGTTAAACAATGCTCACCTCCTTGGGGTTAAGGCATACCCTCGATCAATTCACAGTATTGTAATAGGCAGATTTGCTGCTTTTGGTTAGGACAAGTAATCTTTTTTCCTAAATATTACAATACAGAAATTCCTAGCCAAAAACAATCAGTTTTATCAAGAAATTATTTCATTGAAATAAATATCTATCTATCGATCTGTCTATCTGGCTATCTTTCTAACTATCAATATATATATTTATATATATCTATATATATATATATATAATCAGCTCACTTTACCATTTGCAGCTTATAACTATTAGCCACCAGGGGTCACTAGTAACCAAAAGCAGTCATTCTACTTGTAAATTGTGCCAATCGAGTAGAACAGCAGCCTAGGATTCACCACTGCTTCATCTCATTTTCCAAGAGAATGCAGATGTAAAGTGTTTTTGATGGTACGCCTGTGCATATTGAAATATTCAGAGCATATTCAGAATTTCAGTTAACACGTCAGTAAGCATTTTGTCCATCTGTGAATTCAACCTTTTTTCTCAATCGGAATAGGCAAGGATAATGACAGATATATTTTACAATGTTAGAAAGTGCATCATTTTATTTAATTGTGTGAATAAAATGAATCACCTCCCCGTCGGTGAATTGATCCCCGGTCTCCTGCGTGACAGGCGGGGATACTGACCACTATACTAACGAGGACTTATTGGCATCAGTTAAACAGTGCTCACCTCCTTGGGGTTAAGGCATACCCTCGATCAATTCACAGTATTGTAATAGGCAGATTTTCTGCTTTTGGTTAGGACAAGTAATCTTTTTTCCTAAATATTACAATACAGAAATTCCTAGCCAAAAACAATCAGTTTTATCAAGAAATTATTTCATTGAAATAAATATCTATCTATCGATCTGTCTATCTGGCTATCTTTCTAACTATCAATATATATATTTATATATATATATATTCACTGAAAAAACCATAGGTTATAGACCATATATAGTTAGGAATTAGCATTTACTAAACCTTATTTTACTCACACAAAACCATTGAAATTCCATATATAGTTAGTTGCACTAACTATATATCGCGCACCCGCAATCCACTGCTGATGATGTCACATATTACATCATTCATGACATGGTCAGTGACATCACTGATGACATCACTGATGACATCTCAAATGACATCACTGATGACATCACTGATGACATCTCAAATGACATCACTGATGACATCATGACACACCAATACCAGTTACTACATACGCACTCACTGATTCCTACGTCTACACACACATTCACTCATTCACCCATACAATAACTCATACATACAGTCACTTATTATTACAACACTATCATATGCACTCATACACCTATGCAGACAGTCACACACTGCCACTCATCCATGGAGTTACTCACACACCAAGTCAGTCCTGTAAAGAATCAATCACACTTCCATTTCTTCATCTATACAGTTAAACACAGAACACCATACTTCAGTGACATCACTGATGACATCACTAATGACATCTGAAATGACATCACTGATGACATCTCAAATGACATCACTGATGACATCATGACACACCAATACCAGTTACTACATACGCACTCACTGATTCGTACGTCTACACACACATTCACTCATTCACCCATACAATTACTCATACATACAGTCAGTTATTATTAGAACACTATCATATGCACTCATACACCTAGTCAGTCCTGTGAAGAATCAATCACACTTCGATTTCCTCATCTATAGTTAAACACAGAACACCATACTTTTCACACATATACTAACACATACTTACTCTCTTATACAATCACTGATACAAGTACACATTGATATGCACAGAGTCACACACCTCCCAGCCAGCCACACACACACTCAGTCTTCCATACATCCAGTCATTCTTCAATATGTAAAACGTATTTAAACTTTACAAAAACACACAGACACTAGATGATGTCATCAGTGATGTCATTTGAGATGTCATCAGTGATGTCATCAGTGATGTCACTGACCATGTCATGAATGATGTAATATGTGACATCATCAGCAGTGGATTGCGGGTGCGCGATATATAGTTAGTGCAACTAACTATATATGGAATTTCAATGGTTTTGTGTGAGTAAAATAAGGTTTAGTAAATGCTAATTCCTAACTATATATGGTCTATAACCTATGGTTTTTTCAGTGAATTTTCAAGGTTTTGTAAATGCTAATTCCTAACTATATATGGTCTATAACCTATGGTTTTTTCAGTGAATTTCATTGGTTTTTTAACAGCTAATATCTGTAGCTGTAAAATTTATTCTTCTTTAAATCCAAAAATATATTTTATATGTTTATGAATAATTATTTTTTTAAATATTTTTTTTTCTTCGTTCCCGCTTCGCGAATCGGGAACCTTACAGTAAAAAAATGTTCAGAAAAATAAAAAAAAAAGTTCTTTTCAGAACTACCTCCCCGTTATTAAAAAATTGGTACAATATTTGGAACTGTGCCAACCTCTATTTCTCTTAGTTCGCTTCCTAGTTCGCTCGCTGGTACGCGAACTGGAAGCGAACCAAAAACAGTAAGTATAAGGGAAGGAAACACACACTTATGTTAAAAGAAAGACAGCTATAGGGGAGTAAACTAGAGATACTATTACCCATAATCCACTACTGATGATGTCACATATTACATCATTCATGACATGCTCAGTGACATCATCAGCAGAGGATTGCGGGTTTTTTGGCAACATGCCTTATCGACGGTTTAATAACGCTGCCTTTTGCTTTATATAAGTTTTCAAATTGTATGAAATATATACCAATAGGTCTTTATGAACCTTTAGGTAGTGCTTTTGTTCATGAGGTCTGGTCGCTTCCATACACATACAGATGTTTCAAAGATGATCAAGAAGTTTATCTGAATGGAGAGGAATGCACTGAGACGCCAGATCATTCACTAATGTGTAGGCACATACAGTTACACGATTCATGCAACAAACAGCGACCAAATATGGCTTGCGTGATGCAAGGCACGCCAGTTCCTGCTATCATCCCCACGTTCAAGTTGTTGGAAAATGGTAGTTATTTGATGCTCAATAATGAAGATTGTTCTGAGTTAATTAAAAGTATTCCTTTTATCGTAACAGTAAGTGAACGGGTTATTTGCTGCAGAAATGTTCTATTTCCTCCCACACATGAACATAGGGAGTTTTCAATCTGGCCACAAATACCAACCTTGGGACACGTTTCAACAGCATGACAAGAATAAGAGCTCTTTTGTCTCAGAGAGAGGTGGCCTTGAGTTCGGCCCGTGAAACTTTCGTACTTCACATAGCGAACACCCGTACACAGGTTTGCCTTTCAATTTCAGCAACATGTTTCCGACTATCTTTAACGCATCCTCCACAAAATCCCTGGCACACTTTTTTAAAGTTGTTACCAGTGGTCTCGTGACTTCATTTGAGAAAATCTTTGGAGTCATCCCTACTCCCTTTCATTCCATTTTCTCCACTCTGGTTCGTGGATTGCATTTTTACTTGCATTACCAGCGGACGCTCTTGTACTTTTTTACATTTTTAAATATGGATGTCCCTCCTATGCAACCTCCGACCCTGCAGCTGCTGACACTGTTCCGCAATCGCATGCTAGAATATTATGGCACAATGCCGTTGGCGATATTAAGCACGGCATATGGATTATCTTTTCGGTTCTCCTACTTCACCTGTGTCCAGCCTGTATTTCACTGCCTGACCTGTGATTTCGATTGGGCCATTGATTTGTGTCTCTGCGGACCGGTTTCTCCTGACGTCGACTTTAATCAGCTGATGACTCCTATCATTACTCACGAGTTGATTTGTCCTGGCGAAAGGATTATGGCTGTGGCATTGATGCATGGACTACTTGGTCCCTGGAATTTACTGGCGGCAGCACAGTCTTTCTTGGAACACAGCTTTCTTGAAAACCCACCGAGCTGTCCTCTGATGGTGATAGAGGATCCGGTGCTGGGAGAGCACGTATGTTCTTTTCCGCTTTTAAATTGGATGGCTGAACTGTTTTCGGATGAAGACGGTGACTTCCTGTTGGAGGCTGTTGCAGCTTATTTTGCATACACAGTTATGTCATAGACCTTTTTCATGTTTCATATGCTGAGTACTAGCATTTCATTGACAATTCATTGACTTAATTGTCAAGTTTTTATTATTTACCTTGCCTATTGGCTTAAGACTCGATAAAGTACTTGGCTGTTTTATTTTTCTTTAGCATTGAATTTTCCTAGTTTTTAATGCTTTACCTTGCGGACCGTCCACATATAAACTTGCAATCTGCTCTCATGAGATGGCACTTCTATTATCTTATTCAGTTCGTTTCCGGATCATGAGGAGGTGTCATCTAGGTCCTGGATATCTTTACACCGTGTTAAGTTAGCATGGGCTCATTACCGGTTTAAACGCCATTTTTCCTTTTTTGCAACTTCTGCACACGACATTTAGTTGTTGCTTTAGCTTTCCACCTAGTAGTTCATCGTGGTTTACATGAGAATAATATGTTATTGCTCTACTATCTGCTTTGCTTGTTAAACTATATCTGTACAGCGAGTGCTAAAGTTTCAAGAACAACACGATACAGAATTGTTATGAGGTCTGATCTCCACGACTTCATACTCATAACATAAGTGCAACTTCTGCCAATTCTGGGCATGAGGCGGGTTTTATATTGCTTTGCCGAACACACATACACAACAGTTGATGCGGTTCACATGAAGAGAGAGCTGGTGTATGCTGATGTGATTCCTTCAAATCTAAGACACTAAAGTATGGGCACGCCCTAAACCAACACAAAGAGACCTTCTTAGCAAATAATATAATATGTGTATTAGGGAGGGTGAGATATAAGCAGCCGCGGGCCGTGGAGGGAGTTACGGTGAGGCAGGGAGGCGGGGAGGGGGAGAAGCAGGGTGGAGCCCTCTCTACCTTGCCCCTCCCCCTCCCCGCCTCCCTGCCCCACCGTAACTCCCTCCACGGCCCGCGGCTGCTTATAAGTGTTGCTAACTCTTATTCATTTACAGCATGTTAACATACTGTCACCATTCGCTTTTTATGTACTAGTAACTATGCTGGTAATTTTGCTACTGATAATATGTGTACTTGTATTCTCCACCCTGCTTCTCCCCCTCCCCGCCTCCATGCCTCACCGTAACTCCCTCCACGGCCCGCGGCTGCTTATAAGTGTTGCTAACTCTTATTCATTTACAGCATGTTAACATACTATCACCATTCACTTTTTATGTACTAGTAACTATGCTGGTAATTTTGCTACTGATAATATGTGTACTTTTATTATCTAAGGTACTACGCCTGAGAAGACGGCATTAGTAAATAAACATTTCAAATACACATGTGTTCTTCTTAACTCCATGTTCTGGTTTCTAAGAAATATATAACGACCGACTGTTCATGAGTTCCACGTATCCTGAGGTACTATAAGTTCATATTCTGGATTGTCTAAACATTGAGAGTTTGTTATATCCAATGTGACACTGTACCTAGCTTGCTAAATAGTTTTTGATTACTAACGTGAGTTTTGGGACACCCTAATTCGCCGAGGTTCCAATCCTCTGTCCACAGTTCTGTGTGAGAACAGAAACCCTGCGACAGGGGCACCCCCGACCCTTGCTGGAGCTTCATCACACTTGCGATACAACTCCAGCAATGCGCCACCTTTACGGCACAGATACATCACGCATCTGTGCTGTTTTTGCCCCGTGATGCGCCGCATTGTAAATGCAGCACACCATAGGTGACGGAACAGCGGCACAGAATGACTAACACATCCCTGGTGATGCGCCAGTCATCATAAATCTATCCCTATGCTTCTTATCTTGTTAGAGATGAACCGCCATATGTATCATCAAAGTTATTTGCATTTCCTAAATAGCGAACTTTAAGGAATAAATAGCGATTCTTTACCATTCCTAGTTTGCGATGAGCTATTTGCTAATTAGCCGAATGTAGCCCAATGAAGCCCAATGTAGCCCAATGTAGCCCAAAGATGGCCGCCAGACACACAAAAAAACAAATGTAGCCCAAATATCAGCCAGATGTAGCCCAACTATAGCCCAGTGACAGAATGACCAATCAGCTTCGCAAACCTCCGTTACGCGAAGCGGAGCGCTGTTACAGATATATATCTTTTTTTGAACGTTAATTTCTCAAAATCCACTGGAGCACATATATTGAGACCTAGCAAAGGCACATCGGGCTACCAGTCCCTAATATTTTGCCAAGTTTCGTGCAAATCCATTCAGCCGTTCAATTATTATTTTTATTATTTTTTTTTGCCCCGCGGGGCCCTTTTAAAACCTCCACATCAAACCTAGGGGGTCAGCGAGGATCTACTATGCCCCCTTATAGTTATTTCCCCCTTTGTTTTGACCTCCTCTTGTCTCTCGATCCTACCGAGAGACAAGATGGCGGCCGCTACGGACTGTTTGGAATGTTGACAGACGCCGGAGAACCAATCAGCTTCGCTTCACAAAGCTCCGTTGCGCGAAAAGTCCGCGAACCAGAGCGCTAACCGGTCCGCTGTTACAGATATATATCTTTTTTTAAACGTTAATTTCTCAAAATCCACTGGAGCACATATATTGAGACCTACAAAAGGCACATCGGGCTACCAGTCCCTACAATTTTGCCAAGTTTCGTGCAAATCCATTCAGCCGTTCGGGCTAAAAGTGAGGCCAACCGCCCTATGGAAAACTCAATGTTAAAAACACGTTTTGGGACCCCCCTTTTTTCTCGGCCCCCCCTTGACGAACCCCCCCCAAATTTTCAAGGGCTGCTCAGAAACAAAATGTGCCATTTTCCTGAAAATTTCAGCCAATTCCGTCCACAAACGCCAAAGTTATTAGACATAGAATTTTCAAAAAACCCATAGAGAAAAAATCCTAACTATATATACCTACTGGCGACCGCCAGTAGGTAATATATATATATAATCAGCTCACTTTACCATTTGCAGCTTATAACTATTAGCCACCAGGGGTCACTACTAACCAAAAGCAGTCATTCTACTTGTAAATTGTGCCAATCGAGTGGAACAGCAGCCTAGGATTCACCACTGCTTCATCTCATTTTCCAAGAGAATGCAGATGTAAAGTGTTTTTGATGGTACGCCTGTGCATATTGAAATATTCAGAGCATATTCTGAATTTCAGTTAACACATCAGTAAGCATTTTGGCCATCAGTGAATTCAACCTTTTTTCTCAATCAGAATAGGCAAGGATAATGACAGATATATTTTACAATGTTAGAAAGTACATCATTTTATTTCATTGTGTGAATAAAATGAATCGCCTCCCCGTCGGGGAATTGAACTCCGGTCTCCCGCGTGACAGGCGGGGATACTGACCACTATACTAACGAGGACTTATCGGCATCAGTTAAAAAATGCTCACCTCCTTGGGGTTAAGGCATACCCTCGATCAATTCACAGTATTGTAATAGGCAGATTTGCTGCTTTTGGTTAGGACAAGTAATCTTTTTTCCTAAATATTACAATACAGAAATTCCTAGCCAAAAACAATCAGTTTTATCAAAAAATTATTTCATTGAAAGAAATATCTATCTATCGATCTGTCTATCTGGCTATCTTTCTAACTATCAATATATATATTTATATATATATATATATATATATATATAATCAGCTCACTTTATCATTTGCAGCTTATAACTATTAGCTACCAGGGGTCACTACTAACCAAAAGCAGTCATTCTACTTGTAAATTGTGCCAATCGAGTGGAACAGCAGCCTAGGATTCACCACTGCTTCATCTCATTTTCCAAGAGAATGCAGATGTAAAGTGTTTTTGATGGTACGCCTGTGCATATTGAAATATTCAGAGCATATTCTGAATTTCAGTTAACACATCAGTAAGGATTTTGTCCATCTGTGAATTCAACCTTTTTTCTCAATCGGAATAGGCAAGGATAATGACAGATATATTTTACAATGTTAGAAAGTGCATCATTTTATTTAATTGTGTGAATAAAAGGAATCACCTCCCCGTCGGTGAATTGATCCGCGGTCTCCTGCGTGACAGGCGGGGATACTGACCACTATACTAACGAGGACTTATTGGCATCAGTTAAACAGTGCTCACCTCCTTGGGGTTAAGGCATACCCTCGATCAATTCACAGTATTGTAATAGGCAGATTTGCTGCTTTTGGTTAGGACAAGTAATATTTTTTCCTAAATATTACAATACAGAAATTCCTAGCCAAAAACAATCAGTTTTATCAAGAAATTATTTCATTGAAATAAATATCTATCTATCGATCTGTCTATCTGGCTATCTTTCTAACTATTGAAATATTCAGAGCATATTCTGAATTTCAGTTAACACATCAGTAAGCATTTTGGCCATCAGTGAATTCAACCTTTTTTCTCAATCGGAATAGGCAAGGATAATGACAGATATATTTTACAATGTTAGAAAGTACATCATTTTATTTAATTGTGTGAATAAAATGAATCGCCTCCCCGTCGGGGAATTGAAGCCCGGTCTCCCGCGTGACAGGCGGGGATACTGACCACTATACTAACGAGGACTTATTGGCATCAGTTAAACAGTGCTCACCTCCTTGGGGTTAAGGCATACCCTCGATCAATTCACAGTATTGTAATAGGCAGATTTGCTGCTTTTGGTTAGGACAAGTAATCTTTTTTCCTAAATATTACAATACAGAAATTCCTAGCCAAAAACAATCAGTTTTATCAAGAAATTATTTCATTGAAATAAATATCTATCTATCGATCTGTCTATCTGGCTATCTTTCTAACTATCAATATATATATTTATATATATCTATATATATATATATATAATCAGCTCACTTTACCATTTGCAGCTTATAACTATTAGCCACCAGGGGTCACTAGTAACCAAAAGCAGTCATTCTACTTGTAAATTGTGCCAATCGAGTAGAACAGCAGCCTAGGATTCACCACTGCTTCATCTCATTTTCCAAGAGAATGCAGATGTAAAGTGTTTTTGATGGTACGCCTGTGCATATTGAAATATTCAGAGCATATTCAGAATTTCAGTTAACACGTCAGTAAGCATTTTGTCCATCTGTGAATTCAACCTTTTTTCTCAATCGGAATAGGCAAGGATAATGACAGATATATTTTACAATGTTAGAAAGTGCATCATTTTATTTAATTGTGTGAATAAAATGAATCACCTCCCCGTCGGTGAATTGATCCCCGGTCTCCTGCGTGACAGGCGGGGATACTGACCACTATACTAACGAGGACTTATTGGCATCAGTTAAACAGTGCTCACCTCCTTGGGGTTAAGGCATACCCTCGATCAATTCACAGTATTGTAATAGGCAGATTTTCTGCTTTTGGTTAGGACAAGTAATCTTTTTTCCTAAATATTACAATACAGAAATTCCTAGCCAAAAACAATCAGTTTTATCAAGAAATTATTTCATTGAAATAAATATCTATCTATCGATCTGTCTATCTGGCTATCTTTCTAACTATCAATATATATATTTATATATCTATATATATATATATATAATCAGCTCACTTTACCATTTGCAGCGTATAACTATTAGCCACCAGGGGTCACTACTAACCAAAAGCAGTCATTCTACTTGTAAATTGTGCCAATCGAGTGGAACAGCAGCCTAGGATTCACCACTGCTTCATCTCATTTTCCAAGAGAATGCAGATGTAAAGTGTTTTTGATGGTACGCCTGTGCATATTGAAATATTCAGAGCATATTCTGAATTTCAGTTAACACATCAGTAAGCATTTTGGCCATCAGTGAATTCAACCTTTTTTCTCAATCAGAATAGGCAAGGATAATGACAGATATATTTTACAATGTTAGAAAGTACATCATTTTATTTCATTGTGTGAATAAAACGAATCGCCTCCCCGTCGGGGAATTGAACCCCGGTCTCCCGTGTGACAGGCGGGGATACTGACCACTATACTAACGAGGACTTATCGGCATCAGTTAAAAAATGCTCACCTCCTTGGGGTTAAGGCATACCCTCGATCAATTCACAGTATTGTAATAGGCAGATTTGCTGCTTTTGGTTAGGACAAGTAATCTTTTTTCCTAAATATTACAATACAGAAATTCCTAGCCAAAAACAATCAGTTTTATCAAGAAATTATTTCATTGAAATAAATATCTATCTATCGATCTGTCTATCTGGCTATCTTTCTAACTATCAATATATATATTTATATATATATATATATATATATATATATATATATATATATAATCAGCTCACTTTATCATTTGCAGCTTATAACTATTAGCCACCAGGGGTCACTACTAACCAAAAGCAGTCATTCTACTTGTAAATTGTGCCAATCGAGTGGAACAGCAGCCTAGGATTCACCACTGCTTCATCTCATTTTCCAAGAGAATGCAGATGTAAAGTGTTTTTGATGGTACGCCTGTGCATATTGAAATATTCAGAATTTCAGTTAACACATCAGTAAGCATTTTGTCCATCTGTGAATTCAACCTTTTTTCTCAATCGGAATAGGCAAGGATAATGACAGATATATTTTACAATGTTAGAAAGTGCATCATTTTATTTAATTGTGTGAATAGAAGGAATCGCCTCCCCGTCGGGGAATTGATCCCCGGTCTCCTGCGTGACAGGCGGGGATACTGACCACTATACTAACGAGGACTTATTGGCATCAGTTAAACAGTGCTCACCTCCTTGGGGTTAAGGCATACCCTCGATCAATTCACAGTATTGTAATAGGCAGATTTGCTGCTTTTGGTTAGGACAAGTAATCTTTTTTCCTAAATATTACAATACAGAAATTCCTAGCCAAAAACAATCATTTTTATCAAGAAATGATTTCATTGAAATAAATATCTATCTATCGATCTGTCTATCTGGCTATCTTTCTAACTATCAATATATATATTTATATATATCTATATATATATATATATAATCAGCTCACTTTACCATTTGCAGCTTATAACTATTAGCCACCAGGGGTCACTACTAACCAAAAGCAGTCATTCTACTTGTAAATTGTGCCAATCGAGTGGAACAGCAGCCTAGGATTCACCACTGCTTCATCTCATTTTCCAAGTGAATGCAGATGTAAAGTGTTTTTGATGGTATGCCTGTGCATATTGAAATATTCAGAGCATATTCTGAATTTCAGTTAACACATCAGTAAGCATTTTGTCCATCAGTGAATTCAACCTTTTTTCTCAATCGGAATAGGCAAGGATAATGACAGATATATTTTACAATGTTAGAAAGTGCATCATTTTATTTAATTGTGTGAATAAAAGGAATCGCCTCCCCGTCGGTGAATTGATCCCCGGTCTCCTGCGTGACAGGCGGGGATACTGACCACTATACTAACGAGGACTTATTGGCATCAGTTAAACAGTGCTCACCTCCTTGGGGTTAAGGCATACCCTCGATCAATTCACAGTATTGTAATAGGCAGATTTGCTGCTTTTGGTTAGGACAAGTAATCTTTTTTCCTAAATATTACAATACAGAAATTCCTAGCCAAAAACAATCAGTTTTATCAAGAAATTATTTAATTGAAATAAATATCTATCTATCGATCTGTCTATCTTGCTATCTTTCTAACTATCAATATATATATTTATATATATATATATATATATATTACCTACTGGCGGTCGCCAGTAGGTATATATAGTTAGGATTTTTTCTCTATGGGTTTTTTGAAAATTCTATGTCTAATAACTTTGGCGTTTGTGGACGGAATTGGCTGAAATTTTCAGGAAAATGGCACATTTTGTTTCTGAGCAGCCCTTGAAAATTTGGGGGGGGTTCGTCCAGTGGGGGCCGAGAAAAAAGGGGGGTCCCAAAACGTGTTTTTAAAATTGCGTTTTCCATAGGGCGGTTGGCCTCACTTTTAGCCCGAACGGCTGAATGGATTTGCACGAAACTTGGCAAAATTGTAGGGACTGGTAGCCCGATGTGCCTTTTGTAGGTCTCAATATATGTGCTCCAGTGGATTGTGAGAAATTAACGTTTAAAAAAGATATATATCTGTAACAGCGGACCGGGCAGCGCACTGGTTCGCGGACTTTTCGCGCAACGGAGCTTTGTGAAGCGAAGCTGATTGGTTCTCCGGCGTCTGTCAACATTCCAAACAGTCCGTAGCGGCCGCCATCTTGTCTCTCGGTAGGATCGAGAGACAAGAGGAGGTCAAAACAAAGGGGGAAATAACTATAAGGGGGCATAGTAGATCCTCGCTGACCCCCTAGGTTTGATGTGGAGGTTTTAAAAGGGCCCCGCGGGGCAAAAAAAAAAAATAATAATAATAATTGAACGGCTGAATGGATTTGCACGAAACTTGGCAAAATATTAGGGACTGGTAGCCCGATGTGCCTTTGCTAGGTCTCAATATATGTGCTCCAGTGGATTTTGAGAAATTAACGTTCAAAAAAAGATATATATCTGTAACAGCGCTCCGCTTCGCGTAACGGAGGTTTGCGAAGCTGATTGGTCATTCTGTCACTGGGCTATAGTTGGGCTACATCTGGCTGATATTTGGGCTACATTTGTTTTTTTGTGTGTCTGGCGGTCATCTTTGGGCTACATTGGGCTACATTGGGCTTCATTGGGCTACATTCGGCTAATTAGCAAATAGCTCATCGCAAACTAGGAATGGTAAAGAATCGCTATTTATTCCTTAAAGTTCGCTATTTAGGAAATGCAAATAACTTTGATGATACATATGGCGGTTCATCTCTAACAAGATAAGAAGCATAGGGATACATTTATGATGACTGGCGCATCACCAGGGATGTGTTAGTCATTCTGTGCCGCTGTTCCGTCACCTATGGTGTGCTGCATTTACAATGCAGCGCATCATGGGGCAAAAACAGCACAGATGCGTGATGTATCTGTGCCGTAAAGGTGGCGCATTGCTGGAGTTGTATCGCAAGTGTGATGAAGCTCCAGCAAGGGTCGGGGGTGCCCCTGTCGCAGGGTTTCTGTTCTCACACAGAACTGTGGACAGAGGATTGGAACCTCGGCGAATGCATTGCTGGAGTTGTATCGCAAGTGTGATGAAGCTCCAGCAAGGGTCGGGGGTGCCCCTGTCGCAGGGTTTCTGTTCTCACACATAACTGTGGACAGAGGATTGGAACCTCGGCGAATTAGGGTGTCCCAAAACTCACGTTAGTAATCAAAAACTATTTAGCAAGCTAGGTACAGTGTCACATTGGATATAACAAACTCTCAATGTTTAGACAATCCAGAATATGAACTTATAGTACCTCAGGATACGTGGAACTCATGAACAGTCGGTCGTTATAGATTTCTTAGAAACCAGAACATGGAGTTAAGAAGAACAGATGTGTATTTGAAATGTTTATTTACTAATGCCGTCTTCTCAGGCGTAGTACCTTAGATAATAAAAGTACACATATTATCAGTAGCAAAATTACCAGCATAGTTACTAGTACATAAAAAGTGAAAGGTGATAGTATGTTAACATGCTGTAAATGAATAAGAGTTAGCAACACTTATAAGCAGCCGCGGGCCGTGGAGGGAGTTACGGTGAGGCAGGGAGGCGGGGAGGGGGAGAAGCAGGGTGGAGAATACAAGTACACATATTATCAGTAGCAAAATTACCAGCATAGTTACTAGTACATAAAAAGCGAATGGTGACAGTATGTTAACATGCTGTAAATGAATAAGAGTTAGCAACACTTATAAGCAGCCGCGGGCCGTGGAGGGAGTTACGGTGGGGCAGGGAGGCGGGGAGGGGGAGGGGCAAGGTAGAGAGGGCTCCACCCTGCTTCTCCCCCTCCCCGCCTCCCTGCCCCATCGTAACTCCCTCCACGGCCCGCGGCTGCTTATATCTCACCCTCCCTAATACACATATTATATTATTTGCTAAGAAGGTCTCTTTGTGTTGGTTTAGGGCGTGCCCATACTTTAGTGTCTTAGATTTGAAGGAATCACATCAGCATACACCAGCTCTCTCTTCATGTGAACCGCATCAACTGTTGTGTATGTGTGTTCGGCAAAGCAATATAAAACCCGCCTCATGCCCAGAATTGGCAGAAGTTGCACTTATGTTATGAGTATGAAGTCGTGGAGATCAGACCTCATAACAATTCTGTATCGTGTTGTTCTTGAAACTTTAGCACTCGCTGTACAGATATAGTTTAACAAGTAAAGCAGATAGTAGACCAATAACATATTATTCTCATGTAAACCACGATGAACTACTAGGTGGAAAGCTAAAGCAACAAGTAAGTGTCGTGTGCAGAAGTTGCAAAAAAGGAAAAATGGCGTTTAAACCGGTAATGAGCCCATGCTAACTTAACACGGTGTAAAGATATCCAGGACCTAGATGACACCTCCTCATGATCCGGAAACGAACTGAATAAGATAATAGAAGTGCCATCTCATGAGAGCAGATTGCAAGTTTATATGTGGACGGTCCGCAAGGTAAAGCATTAAAAACTAGGAAAATTTAATGCTAAAGAAAAATAAAACAGCCAAGTACTTTATCGAGTCTTAAGCCAATAGGCAAGGTAAATAATAAAAACTTGACAAATAAGTCAATGAATTGTCAATGAAATGCTAGTACTCAGCATATCAAACATGAAAAAGGTCTATGACATAACTGTGTATGCAAAATAAGCTGCAACAGCCTCCAATAGGAAGTCACCGTCTTCATCCGAAAACAGTTCAGCCATCCAATTTAAAAGCGGAAAAGAACATACGTGCTCTCCCAGCACCGGATCCTCTATCACCATCAGAGGACAGCTCGGTGGGTTTTCAAGAAAGCTCTGTTCCAAGAAAGACTGTGCTGCCGCCAGTAAATTCCAGGGACCAAGTAGTCCATGCATCAATGCCACAGCCATAATCCTTTCGCCAGGACAAACCAACTCGTGAGTAATGATAGGAGTCATCAGCTGATTAAAGTCGACGTCAGGAGAAACCGGTCCACAGAGACACAAATCAATGGCCCAATCGAAATCACAGGTCAGGCAGTGAAATACAGGCTGGACACAGGTGAAGTAGGAGAACCGAAAAGATAATCCATATGCCGTGCTTAATATCGCCAACGGCATTGTGCCATAATATTCTAGCATGCGATTGCGGAACAGTGTCAGCAGCTGCAGGGTCGGAGGTTGCATAGGAGGGACATCCATATTTAAAAATGTAAAAAAGCACAAGAGCGTCCGCTGGTAATGCAAGTAAAAATGCCAATCCACGAACCAGAGTGCAGAAAATAGAATGAAAGGAAGCAGGGATGACTCCAAAGATTTTCTCAAATGAAGTCACGAGACCACTGGTAACAACTTTAAAAAAGTGCACCAGGGACTTTGTGGAGGATGCGTTAAAGATAGTCGGAAACATGTTGCTGAAATTGAAAGGCAAATGTTAATTGAAAAAGGTTTTGCACCTCTGTATGGGTGTTCGCTATGTGAAGTACGAAAGTTTCACGGGCCGAACTCAAGGCCACCTCTCTCTGAGACAAAAGAGCTCTTATTCTTGCCATGCCGTTGAAACGTGTCTCAAGGTTGGTATTTGTGGCCAGATTGAAAACTCCCTATGTTCATGTGTGGGAGGAAATAGAACATTTCTGCAGCAAATAACCCGTTCACTTACTGTTACGATAAAAGGAATACTTTTAATTAACTCAGAACAATCTTCATTATTGAGCATCAAATAACTACCATTTTCCAACAACTTGAACGTGGGGATGATAGCAGGAACTGGCGTGCCTTGCAACACGCAAGCCATATTTGGTCGGTGTTTGTTGCATGAACCGTGTAAATGTATGTGCCTACACATTAGTGAATGATCTGGCGTCTCAGTGCATTCCTCTCCATTCAGATAAACTTCTTGATCATCTTTGAAACATCTGTATGTGTATGGAAGCGACCAGACCTCATGAAGAAAAGCACTACCTAAAGGTTCATAACGACCTATTGGTATATATTTCATACAATTTGAAAACTTATATAAAGCAAAAGGCAGCGTTATTAAACCGTGGATAAGGCATGTTGCCAAAAAACCCGCAATCCTCTGCTGATGATGTCACTGAGCATGTCATGAATGATGTAATATGTGACATCATCAGCAGTGGATTACGGGTAATGGTATCTCTAGTTTACTCCCTTATAGCTGTCTTTCTTTTAACATAAGTGTCTGTTTCCTTCCCTTATACTTACTGTTTTTGGGTCGCTTCCGGTTCGCGTACCCGCGAGCGAACTGGGAAGCGAACTAAGAGAAATAGAGGTTGGCACAGTTCCAAATATTGTACCAATTTTTTAATAACGGGGAGGTAGTTCTGAAAAGAACTTTTTTTTTTATTTTTCTGAACATTTTTTTACTGTTTTTGAATTTTTCAGAACAGTTTTATATTTTTTGGGGTTTTTCTTGGAGGGGGCAATGAAAACGATTCATTGTAAAGGGCTCAACAGGAGCAACAAAACAAAAAAAAGAAGTATTTATTATTTTGGGCGTTTCGGACAAACTTGCATATGATAGTCAATAGCTCTGTTGATCAGAGTGATGCTTTTTTCTCCGTAGGAAATGAATCCATCGCAAAATGCGCAGATGTGTTTTACATCACCAAATCTCATTTGTATATTTGGCACCATCTCCCTGCCCTCTGGTCCCGTTACTTCCGGTACAACAGATCTTCTGGCCATAATAGGGAGATTATCTAGGTCGTTCCGAAACTGTGCAGCACTGTAGTTGTTAGGATGCCACCTAGTCATATGGCGATGCATTGTGTAGTTTCCGAAACTGTATTTTTTGTCGGTCCCTCTGGACAGTCTATCTTGACATATAAGGCAAGTTACGTATCTTGCATTTACTTTTTTCTGACCTTTGGGAATTTTAAAAAATTGCCAAATGAAGTTTTCTTTCCGGTGAGACGTCCTGGGCTGCTCAGGCAAAAACTGCCTCTCTTCGTGCTCGTCCTCCTGTTCCTCTTCTTCTTCTTCTTCTTGTTGAATTACAACTTGAGCAGGTGGTCCACTCTTCCTTGGATGTGGTGGAGGTGGTGGGGAAGCACCAGCTGAAGCTACTAAAGAAGCCATTGCTCAGTGATCACAAAGGGTCTTTCTCTCACAATGATGAAAGTCAGAGTGAGGAAAGAAGGAGGGATTTTCATCATTTGGGAAAAACAAGAGTTCTCAACCAATCAAAAGTGTTCATTTTAGATTATATGACCTAGTCTTACATCATTAGGAAACCAAAAGTGAAATGAACCAATGAAAAGTGTTATTACCAAGTCACATGACTTGCTGTGTTTACGTTAAGCGCTTTGCAGGGCCTCCCGGTTTGCTTCCAGAAACCTGCGCTTTGCGACTCGCTTCGCGTACCAGTTCGCTAACGTAGCACGTCATATGACGTATCACGCGACAACGTGAAACATCATGCGGACGGGAGGCGTCACGATGTTGTTTTCTAATGCGGCACTTGCGGTAAAGAAACGTTTACTGGCTCGCGGTCTATTTCGCGGCATCAAGGTCAGCTAACGGGAAGCTTCCCGATTCGCGAAGCGGGAACGAAGAAAAAAAAATATTTAAAAAAAAAATGATTCATAAACATATAAAATATATTTTTGGATTTAAAGAAGAATACATTTTACAGCTACAGATATTAGCTGTTAAAAAACCAATGAAATTCACAGAAAAAACCATAGGTTATAGACCATATATAGTTAGGAATTAGCATTTACAAAACCTTGAAAATTCACTGAAAAAACCATAGGTTATAGACCATATATAGTTAGGAATTAGCATTTAGAAAACCTTATTTTACTCACACAAAACCATTGAAATTCCATATATAGTTAGTTGCACTAACTATATATCGCGCACCCGCAATCCACTGCTGATGATGTCACATATTACATCATTCATGACATGGTCAGTGACATCACTGATGACATCACTGATGACATCTCAAATGACATCACTGATGACAACATCCAGTGACTGTATGTTTCTGTAAAGTTAAAATATGTCTTAGATATTGAAGAATGAGTGGATGTATAAGTGTCTGGATGGAGGATTTAGTAGGTGCGTGACTGACTGTATGAGTGAGTGATTAAATGTGTCTCACTGAATGCATGGGTTAGTGACTAAACTGTCTTAATTTGTGCATCATTATGTCTGTTGTGATGTAAACTGCTGCATGTGTTGATCATTAGCTATACGAGAGGCTATATGTGTTATTAATTGGTTGCCCAAGTATTTCTATGGGAGATTGAGTTTGTGTGGGGGTGGCTGGGAGGTGTGTGACTCTGTGCATAGATGTGTGAGCAGTTGATTCACTAGGTGTATGAGTTCAAGAGTGCATGTGGAAAAAGCTACATGGGCGGTTGACTGTGTGCATGAGTGTATTGATGAGTGAATGGATATCTCAATGCTACATGTCATAGTAAGTACATATGTAAAACACAGTACATGTGAGAGTTGGCATATATAAATAACTGTGCATGAGAGCCACTGAATGTGTGAGTGGCTGTATGGATCATTGTGAACTTGTATCAGGGATTGTATAAGAGAGTAAATATGTGTTAGTATATGTTTGAATAAGTAAGGTGTGTATAACTGTATAGTTGAGGAAATGGAGGTGAGATTGTTTCTTTGCATGACTGACTAGGTGTGTGAGTAACTCCATGGATGAGTGACAGTGTGTGAGTGTCTGTATACACTGAGTGTATCTAAGGTTATATTAGAGTCTGAAGAGGTTTATCGTATTAGCACAATAATGATGTCAAATGAGATGTCATCAGTGATGTCATCAGTGATGTCATTTGAGATGTCATCAGTGATGTCATCAGTGATGTCACTGACCATGTCATGAATGATGTAATATGTGACATCATCAGCAGTGGATTGCGGGTGCGCGATATATAGTTAGTGCAACTAACTATATATGGAATTTCAATGGTTTTGTGTGAGTAAAATAAGGTTTTCTAAATGCTAATTCCTAACTATATATGGTCTATAACCTATGGTTTCTCAGTGAATATATATATAATCAGCTCACTTTACCATTTGCAGCTTATAACTATTAGCCACCAGGGGTCACTACTAACCAAAAGCAGTCATTCTACTTGTAAATTGTGCCAATCGAGTGGAACAGCAGCCTAGGATTCACCACTGCTTCATCTCATTTTCCAAGAGAATGCAGATGTAAAGTGTTTTTGATGGTACGCCTGTGCATATTGAAATATTCAGAGCATATTCTGAATTTCAGTTAACACATCAGTAAGCATTTTGTCCATCAGTGAATTCAACCTTTTTTCTCAATCGGAATAGGCAAGGATAATGACAGATATATTTTACAATGTTAGAAAGTGCATCATTTTATTTAATTGTGTGAATAAAAGGAATCGCCTCCCCGTCGGGGAATTGAACCCCGGTCTCCCGCGTGATAGGCTGGGATAATGACCACTATACTAACGAGGACTTATTGGCATCAGTTAAACAGTGCTCACCTCCTTGGGGTTAAGGCATACCCTCGATCAATTCACAGTATTGTAATAGGCAGATTTTCTGCTTTTGGTTAGGACAAGTAATCTTTTTTCCTAAATATTACAATACAGAAATTCCTAGCCAAAAACAATCAGTTTTATCAAGAAATTATTTCATTGAAATAAATATCTATCTATCGATCTGTCTATCTGGCTATCTTTCTAACTATCAATATATATATTTATATATATATATATATATATATATATATATATATATATATATATATATATAATCAGCTCACTTTATCATTTGCAGCTTATAACTATTAGCCACCAGGGGTCACTACTAACCAAAAGCAGTCATTCTACTTGTAAATTGTGCCAATCGAGTGGAACAGCAGCCTAGGATTCACCACTGCTTCATCTCATTTTCCAAGAGAATGCAGATGTAAAGTGTTTTTGATGGTATGCCTGTGCATATTGAAATATTCAGAGCATATTCTGAATTTCAGTTAACACATCAGTAAGCATTTTGTCCATCAGTGAATTCAACCTTTTTTCTCAATCGGAATAGGCAAGGATAATGACAGATATATTTTACAATGTTAGAAAGTGCATCATTTTATTTAATTGTGTGAATAAAAGGAATCGCCTCCCCGTCGGTGAATTGATCCCCGGTCTCCTGCGTGACAGGCGGGGATACTGACCACTATACTAACGACGACTTATTGGCATCAGTTAAACAGTGCTCACCTCCTTGGGGTTAAGGCATACCCTCGATCAATTCACAGTATTGTAATAGGCAGATTTGCTGCTTTTGGTTAGGACAAGTAATCTTTTTTCCTAAATATTACAATACAGAAATTCCTAGCCAAAAACAATCAGTTTTATCAAGAAATTATTTCATTGAAATAAATATCTATCTATCGATCTGTCTATCTGGCTATCTTTCTAACTATCAATATATATATTTATATATATATATATATATATATATATATATATATAATCAGCTCACTTTACCATTTGCAGCTTATAACTATTAGCCACCAGGGTTCACTACTAACCAAAAGCAGTCATTCTACTTGTAAATTGTGCCAATCGAGTGGAACAGCAGCCTAGGATTCACCACTGCTTCATCTCATTTTCCAAGAGAATGCAGATGTAAAGTGTTTTTGATGGTACGCCTGTGCATATTGAAATATTCAGAGCATATTCTGAATTTCAGTTAACACATCAGTAAGCATTTTGGCCATCAGTGAATTCAACCTTTTTTCTCAATCAGAATAGGCAAGGATAATGACAGATATATTTTACAATGTTAGAAAGTACATCATTTTATTTCATTGTGTGAATAAAAGAAATCGCCTCCCCGTCGGGGAATTGAACCCCGGTCTCCCACGTGACAGGTGGGGATACTGACCACTATACTAACGAGGACTTATTGGCATCAGTTAAACAGTGCTCACCTCCTTGGGGTTAAGGCATACCCTCGATCAATTCACAGTATTGTAATAGGCAGATTTGCTGCTTTTGGTTAGGACAAGTAATATTTTTTCCTAAATATTACAATACAGAAATTCCTAGCCAAAAACAATCAGTTTTATCAAGAAATTATTTCATTGAAATAAATATCTATCTATCGATCTGTCTATCTGGCTATCTTTCTAACTATCAATATATATATTTATATATATCTATATATATATATATAATCAGCTCACTTTACCATTTGCAGCTTATAACTATTAGCCACCAGGGGTCACTACTAACCAAAAGCAGTCATTCTACTTGTAAATTGTGCCAATCGAGTGGAACAGCAGCCTAGGATTCACCACTGCTTCATCTCATTTTCCAAGAGAATGCAGATGTAAAGTGTTTTTGATGGTACGCCTGTGCATATTGAAATATTCAGAGCATATTCTGAATTTCAGTTAACACATCAGTAAGCATTTTGTCCATCAGTGAATTCAACCTTTTTTCTCAATCGGAATAGGCAAGGATAATGACAGATATATTTTACAATGTTAGAAAGTGCATCATTTTATTTAATTGTGTGAATAAAAGGAATCGCCTCCCCGTCGGGGAATTGAACCCCGGTCTCCCGCGTGACAGGCGGGGATACTGACCACTATACTAACGAGGACTTATTGGCATCAGTTAAACAGTGCTCACCTCCTTGGGGTTAAGGCATACCCTCGATCAATTCACAGTATTGTAATAGGCAGATTTGCTGCTTTTGGTTAGGACAAGTAATCTTTTTTCCTAAATATTACAATACAGAAATTCCTAGCCAAAAACAATCAGTTTTATCAAGAAATTATTTCATTGAAATAAATATCTATCTATCGATCTGTCTATCTGGCTATCTTTCTAACTATCAATATATATATTTATATATATCCATATATATATATATATATATAATCAGCTCACTTTACCATTTGCAGCTTATAACTATTAGCCACCAGGGGTCACTAGTAACCAAAAGCAGTCATTCTACTTGTAAATTGTGCCAATCGAGTAGAACAGCAGCCTAGGATTCACCACTGCTTCATCTCATTTTCCAAGAGAATGCAGATGTAAAGTGTTTTTGATGGTACGCCTGTGCATATTGAAATATTCAGAGCATATTCTGAATTTCAGTTAACACGTCAGTAAGCATTTTGGCCATCAGTGAATTCAACCTTTTTTTCTCAATCGGAATAGGCAAGGATAATGACAGATATATTTTACAATGTTAGAAAGTACATCATTTTATTTAATTGTGTGAATAAAATGAATCGCCTCCCCGTCGGGGAATTGAACCCCGGTCTCCCGCGTGACAGGCGGGGATACTGACCACTATACTAACGAGAACTTATTGGCATCAGTTAAACAGTGCTCACCTCCTTGGGGTTAAGGCATACCCTCGATCAATTCACAGTATTGTAATAGGCAGATTTGCTGCTTTTGGTTAGGACAAGTAATCTTTTTTCCTAAATATTACAATACAGAAATTCCTAGCCAAAAACAATCAGTTTTATCAAGAAATTATTTCATTAAAATAAATATCTATCTATCGATCTGTCTATCTGGCTATCTTTCTAACTATCAATATATATATTTATATATATCTATATATATATATATAATCAGCTCACTTTATCATTTGCAGCTTATAACTATTAGCCACCAGGTGTCACTACTAACCAAAAGCAGTCATTCTACTTGTAAATTGTGCCAATCGAGTGGAACAGCAGCCTAGGATTCACCACTGCTTCATCTCATTTTCCAAGAGAATGCAGATGTAAAGTGTTTTTGATGGTACGCCTGTGCATATTGAAATATACAGAGCATATTCTGAATTTCAGTTAACACATCAGTAAGCATTTTGTCCATCTGTGAATTCAACCTTTTTTCTCAATCGGAATAGGCAAGGATAATGACAGATATATTTTACAATGTTAGAAAGTGCATCATTTTATTTAATTGTGTGAATAAAAGGAATCGCCTCCCCGTCGGGGAATTGAACCCCAGTCTCCCGCGTGACAGGCGGGGATACTGACCACTATATTAACGAGGACTTATTGGCATCAGTTAAACATTGCTCACCTCCTTGGGGTTATTTATTTATTTTATTTATTTTTTTGCATTTGTAATGCGCACAGATACCCACAAAGGGTTTCCCGGCGCCAGGGCTCAGAGATCAAAAACCACAAAAGCAACAGCTGTCAATAACCACAATTACTTGTTAAACAACCACGTTTTGACATTTTTTTTAAAACTGGCAAAATTGTCATCTTTGCGAAGGGCTAGAGGGAGGGAGTTCCAAAGAACTGGTCCCATATGGGAGAAAGATTTCCCCCCCATTCGGGCCAGTTTGAATCTAGGGACCACGAAAGTTGCTCCACTGAGAGAACGGAGATTTCGTACAGGGACATGGGGCCTAACCAATTTTTGCAGATATTTAGGGGCAGTTCCTGCTCTGATCTTAAACATATAAGTCAAGGCTTTAAACCTGACCCTATTCTCCACCTTCAGCCAATGAAGATCTCTGAGGTGCTTCGAGATCCTCGCTGTCCTCGGTATCTTACATAACAGCCTGGCTGCGGAGTTCTGGACAAGCTGTAGCCGTCTGATTACTGCCAAATTGGAACCCAGGTATAAGATGTTACCGTAGTCAAGCCTAGATGTAATTAGTGCATTGACTACGGTCTTCTGGGTATCCACGGGCAGCATCCAGATAATCTTCCGCAACCATTTGAGGATCGTGAAGCAAGTCCCAGCCACTTTGTTGGCCTGCTGCTTCATCGACAAAGAATCATCGATGCACACCCCTAGGTTTCTGACCTGGGTTGCTGGTGTAGGGAATGTGCCTAGAGAGGGCGGCCAATGAAAGTCCTGCCACAGATCACGCTTTTTCCCTAGGAGAAGAATCTCCGTCTTCTCCCCGTTTAGCTTCAGCTGGTTAGCTGACATCCAGCTGAAGACTTCCTGAAGACCTAATTTCAGTACAGACGGGGATGAAGACTCTGAGTTGGTAAGGGAAAAGATGATCTGCGAATCGTCCGCATAGGTCATGAGTTCAAGACCTACCCGTTCTGCTAAGTCAGCAAGGAGGCGGAGATAGAGGTTGAAGAACAACGGACTTAAAATTGAGCCCTGGGGCACGCCATGGGGTGACAGAAAGACATCCGACTGGGCCTGTGAGGACGAGATTTGAAACGTCCGGCTGCTCAAATATGATCTAATCCAGTCCAGCGCAGTGCCTCCGACACCATCCCCACTCAGCCTGGCAAGCAGTCTGTTGTGAGAGATGGTGTCGTAGGCTGCGCTCAGGTCGAGCAGGACAAGAGCAACTGTTTGCCCATCGTCCAAGAGCATACCCTCGATCAATTCACAGTATTGTAATAGGCAGATTTGCTGCTTTTGGTTAGGACAAGTAATCTTTTTTCCTAAATATTACAATACAGAAATTCCTAGCCAAAAACAATCAGTTTTATCAAGAAATTATTTCATTGAAATAAATATCTATCTATCGATCTGTCTATCTGGCTATCTTTCTAACTATCAATATATATATTTATATATATCTATATATATATATATAATCAGCTCACTTTACCATTTGCAGCTTATAACTATTAGCCACCAGGGGTCACTAGTAACCAAAAGCAGTCATTCTACTTGTAAATTGTGCCAATCGAGTAGAACAGCAGCCTAGGATTCACCACTGCTTCATCTCATTTTCCAAGAGAATGCAGATGTAAAGTGTTTTTGATGGTACGCCTGTGCATATTGAAATATTCAGAGCATATTCTGAATTTCAGTTAACACGTCAGTAAGCATTTTGGCCATCAGTGAATTCAACCTTTTTTTCTCAATCGGAATAGGCAAGGATAATGACAGATATATTTTACAATGTTAGAAAGTACATCATTTTATTTAATTGTGTGAATAAAATGAATCGCCTCCCCGTCGGGGAATTGAACCCCGGTCTCCCGCGTGACAGGCGGGGATACTGACCACTATACTAACGAGAACTTATTGGCATCAGTTAAACAGTGCTCACCTCCTTGGGGTTAAGGCATACCCTCGATCAATTCACAGTATTGTAATAGGCAGATTTGCTGCTTTTGGTTAGGACAAGTAATCTTTTTTCCTAAATATTACAATACAGAAATTCCTAGCCAAAAACAATCAGTTTTATCAAGAAATTATTTAATTGAAATAAATATCTATCTATCGATCTGTCTATCTGGCTATCTTTCTAACTATCAATATATATATTTATATATATCTATATATATATATATAATCAGCTCACTTTATCATTTGCAGCTTATAACTATTAGCCACCAGGGGTCACTACTAACCAAAAGCAGTCATTCTACTTGTAAATTGTGCCAATCGAGTGGAACAGCAGCCTAGGATTCACCACTGCTTCATCTCATTTTCCAAGAGAATGCAGATGTAAAGTGTTTTTGATGGTACGCCTGTGCATATTGAAATATCCAGAGCATATTCTGAATTTCAGTTAACACATCAGTAAGCATTTTGTCCATCTGTGAATTCAACCTTTTTTCTCAATCGGAATAGGCAAGGATAATGACAGATATATTTTACAATGTTAGAAAGTGCATCATTTTATTTAATTGTGTGAATAAAAGGAATCGCCTCCCCGTCGGGGAATTGAACCCCGGTCTCCCGCGTGACAGGCGGGATACTGACCACTATACTAACGAGGACTTATTGGCATCAGTTAAACAGTGCTCACCTCCTTGGGGTTAAGGCATACCCTCGATCAATTCACAGTATTGTAATAGGCAGATTTGCTGCTTTTGGTTAGGACAAGTAATCTTTTTTCCTAAATATTACAATACAGAAATTCCTAGCCAAAAACAATCAGTTTTATCAAGAAATTATTTCATTGAAATAAATATCTATCTATCGATCTGTCTATCTGACTATCTTTCTAACTATCAATATATATATTTATATATATCTATATATATATATATAATCAGCTCACTTTACCATTTGCAGCTTATAACTATTAGCCACCAGGGGTCACTAGTAACCAAAAGCAGTCATTCTACTTGTAAATTGTGCCAATCGAGTAGAACAGCAGCCTAGGATTCACCACTGCTTCATCTCATTTTCCAAGAGAATGCAGATGTAAAGTGTTTTTGATGGTACGCCTGTGCATATTGAAATATTCAGAGCATATTCTGAATTTCAGTTAACACATCAGTAAGCATTTTGTCCATCTGTGAATTCAACCTTTTTTCTCAATCGGAATAGGCAAGGATAATGACAGATATATTTTACAATGTTAGAAAGTGCATCATTTTATTTAATTGTGTGAATAAAAGGAATCGCCTCCCCGTCGGGGAATTGAACCCCAGTCTCCCGCGTGACAGGCGGGGATACTGACCACTATACTAACGAGGACTTATTGGCATCAGTTAAACAGTGCTCACCTCCTTGGGGTTAAGGCATACCCTCGATCAATTCACAGTATTGTAATAGGCAGATTTGCTGCTTTTGGTTAGGACAAGTAATCTTTTTTCCTAAATATTACAATACAGAAATTCCTAGCCAAAAACAATCAGTTTTATCAAGAAATTATTTCATTGAAATAAATATCTATCTATCGATCTGTCTATCTGGCTATCTTTCTAACTATCAATATATATATTTATATATATTACCTACTGGCGGTCGCCAGTAGGTATATATAGTTAGGATTTTTTCTCTATGGGTTTTTTGAAAATTCTATGTCTAATAACTTTGGCGTTTGTGGACGGAATCGGCTGAAATTTTCAGGAAAATGGCACATTTTGTTTCTGAGCAGCCCTTGAAAATTTGGGGGGGGTTCGTCCAGTGGGGGCCGAGAAAAAAGGGGGGTCCCAAAACGTGTTTTTAACATTGAGTTTTCCATAGGGCGGTTGGCCTCACTTTTAGCCCGAACGGCTGAATGGATTTGCACGAAACTTGGCAAAATTGTAGGGACTGGTAGCCCGATGTGCCTTTTGTAGGTCTCAATATATGTGCTCCAGTGGATTTTGAGAAATTAACGTTTAAAAAAAGATATATATCTGTAACAGCGGACCGGTTAGCGCTCTGGTTCGCGGACTTTTCGCGCAACGGAGCTTTGTGAAGCGAAGCTGATTGGTTCTCCGGCGTCTGTCAACATTCCAAACAGTCCGTAGCGGCCGCCATCTTGTCTCTCGGTAGGATCGAGAGACAAGAGGAGGTCAAAACAAAGGGGGAAATAACTATAAGGGGGCATAGTAGATCCTCGCTGACCCCCTAGGTTTGATGTGGAGGTTTTAAAAGGGCCCCGCGGGGCAAAAAAAAATAATAAAAATAATAATCGAACGGCTGAATGGATTTGCACGAAACTTGGCAAAATATTAGGGACTGGTAGCCCGATGTGCCTTTGCTAGGTCTCAATATATGTGCTCCAGTGGATTTTGAGAAATTAACGTTCAAAAAAAGATATATATCTGTAACAGCGCTCCGCTTCGCGTAACGGAGGTTTGCGAAGCTGATTGGTCATTCTGTCACTGGGCTATAGTTGGGCTACATCTGGCTGATATTTGGGCTACATTTGTTTTTTTGTGTGTCTGGCGGCCATCTTTGGGCTACATTGGGCTACATTGGGCTTCATTGGGCTACATTCGGCTAATTAGCAAATAGCTCATCGCAAACTAGGAATGGTAAAGAATCGCTATTTATTCCTTAAAGTTCGCTATTTAGGAAATGCAAATAACTTTGATGATACATATGGCGGTTCATCTCTAACAAGATAAGAAGCATAGGGATAGATTTATGATGACTGGCGCATCACCAGGGATGTGTTAGTCATTCTGTGCCGCTGTTCCGTCACCTATGGTGTGCTGCATTTACAATGCGGCGCATCACGGGGCAAAAACAGCACAGATGCGTGATGTATCTGTGCCGTAAAGGTGGCGCATTGCTGGAGTTGTATCGCAAGTGTGATGAAGCTCCAGCAAGGGTCGGGGGTGCCCCTGTCGCAGGGTTTCTGTTCTCACACAGAACTGTGGACAGAGGATTGGAACCTCGGCGAATTAGGGTGTCCCAAAACTCACGTTAGTAATCAAAAACTATTTAGCAAGCTAGGTACAGTGTCACATTGGATATAACAAACTCTCAATGTTTAGACAATCCAGAATATGAACTTATAGTACCTCAGGATACGTGGAACTCATGAACAGTCGGTCGTTATATATTTCTTAGAAACCAGAACATGGAGTTAAGAAGAACACATGTGTATTTGAAATGTTTATTTACTAATGCCGTCTTCTCAGGCGTAGTACCTTAGATAATAAAAGTACACATATTATCAGTAGCAAAATTACCAGCATAGTTACTAGTACATAAAAAGTGAATGGTGATAGTATGTTAACATGCTGTAAATGAATAAGAGTTAGCAACACTTATAAGCAGCCGCGGGCCGTGGAGGGAGTTACGGTGAGGCAGGGAGGCGGGGAGGGGGAGAAGCAGGGTGGAGAATACAAGTACACATATTATCAGTAGCAAAATTACCAGCATAGTTACTAGTACATAAAAAGCGAATGGTGACAGTATGTTAACATGCTGTAAATGAATAAGAGTTAGCAACACTTATAAGCAGCCGCGGGCCGTGGAGGGAGTTACGGTGGGGCAGGGAGGCGGGGAGGGGGAGGGGCAAGGTAGAGAGGGCTCCACCCTGCTTCTCCCCCTCCCCGCCTCCCTGCCTCACCGTAACTCCCTCCACGGCCCGCGGCTGCTTATATCTCACCCTCCCTAATACACATATTATATTATTTGCTAAGAAGGTCTCTTTGTGTTGGTTTAGGGCGTGCCCATACTTTAGTGTCTTAGATTTGAAGGAATCACATCAGCATACACCAGTTCTCTCTTCATGTGAACCGCATCAACTGTTGTGTATGTGTGTTCGGCAAAGCAATATAAAACCCGCCTCATGCCCAGAATTGGCAGAAGTTGCACTTATGTTATGAGTATGAAGTCGTGGAGATCAGACCTCATAACAATTCTGTATCGTGTTGTTCTTGAAACTTTAGCACTCGCTGTACAGATATAGTTTAACAAGTAAAGCAGATAGTAGACCAATAACATATTATTCTCATGTAAACCACGATGAACTACTAGGTGGAAAGCTAAAGCAACAACTAAATGTCGTGTGCAGAAGTTGCAAAAAAGGAAAAATGGCGTTTAAACCGGTAATGAGCCCATGCTAACTTAACACGGTGTAAAGATATCCAGG
This sequence comes from Lissotriton helveticus, assembly GCF_964261635.1. Classification (NCBI taxonomy): domain Eukaryota; kingdom Metazoa; phylum Chordata; class Amphibia; order Caudata; family Salamandridae; genus Lissotriton; species Lissotriton helveticus. The sequence continues at coordinate 339,936,380 of NC_136058.1, read as the reverse complement.
ACCTAGATGACACCTCCCCATGATCCGGAAACGAACTGAATAAGATAATAGAAGTGCCATCTCATGAGAGCAGATTGCAAGTTTATATGTGGACGGTCCGCAAGGTAAAGCATTAAAAACTAGGAAAATTCAATGCTAAAGAAAAATAAAACAGCCAAGTACTTTATCGAGTCTTAAGCCAATAGGCAAGGTAAATAATAAAAACTTGACAATTAAGTCAATGAATTGTCAATGAAATGCTAGTACTCAGCATATGAAACATGAAAAAGGTCTATGACATAAGTGTGTATGCAAAATAAGCTGCAACAGCCTCCAACAGGAAGTCACCGTCTTCATCCGAAAACAGTTCAGCCATCCAATTTAAAAGCGGAAAAGAACATACGTGCTCTCCCAGCACCGGATCCTCTATCACCATCAGAGGACAGCTCGGTGGGTTTTCAAGAAAGCTGTGTTCCAAGAAAGACTGTGCTGCCGCCAGTAAATTCCAGGGACCAAGTAGTCCATGCATCAATGCCACAGCCATAATCCTTTCGCCAGGACAAACCAACTCGTGAGTAATGATAGGAGTCATCAGCTGATTAAAGTCGACGTCAGGAGAAACCGGTCCGCAGAGACACAAATCAATGGCCCAATCGAAATCACAGGTCAGGCAGTGAAATACAGGCTGGACACAGGTGAAGTAGGAGAACCGAAAAGATAATCCATATGCCGTGCTTAATATCGCCAACGGCATTGTGCCATAATATTCTAGCATGCGATTGCGGAACAGTGTCAGCAGCTGCAGGGTCGGAGGTTGCATAGGAGGGACATCCATATTTAAAAATGTAAAAAAGCACAAGAGCGTCCGCTGGTAATGCAAGTAAAAATGCAATCCACGAACCAGAGTGGAGAAAATGGAATGAAAGGGAGCAGGGATGACTCCAAAGATTTTCTCAAATGAAGTCACGAGACCACTGGTAACAACTTTAAAAAAGTGTGCCAGGGATTTTGTGGAGGATGCGTTAAAGATAGTCGGAAACATGTTGCTGAAATTGAAAGGCAAAGCTGTGTACGGGTGTTCGCTATGTGAAGTACGAAAGTTTCACGGGCCGAACTCAAGGCCACCTCTCTCTGAGACAAAAGAGCTCTTATTCTTGTCATGCCGTTGAAACGTGTCCCAAGGTTGGTATTTGTGGCCAGATTGAAAACTCCCTATGTTCATGTGTGGGAGGAAATAGAACATTTCTGCAGCAAATAACCCGTTCACTTACTGTTACGATAAAAGGAATACTTTTAATTAACTCAGAACAATCTTCATTATTGAGCATCAAATAACTACCATTTTCCAACAACTTGAACGTGGGGATGATAGCAGGAACTGGCGTGCCTTGCAACACGCAAGCCATATTTGGTCGGTGTTTGTTGCATGAATCGTGTAACTGTATGTGCCTACACATTAGTGAATGATCTGGCGTCTCAGTGCATTCTTCTCCATTCAGATAAACTTCTTGATCATGTTTGAAACATCTGTATGTGTATGGAAGCGACCAGACCTCATGAACAAAAGCACTACCTAAAGGTTCATAAAGACCTATTGGTATATATTTCATACAATTTGAAAACTTATATAAAGCAAAAGGCAGCGTTATTAAACCGTGGATAAGGCATGTTGCCAAAAAACCCGCAATCCTCTGCTGATGATGTCACTGAGCATGTCATGAATGATGTAATATGTGACATCATCAGTAGTGGATTATGGGTAATAGTATCTCTAGTTTACTCCCCTATAGCTGTCTTTCTTTTAACATAAGTGTGTGTTTCCTTCCCTTATACTTACTGTTTTTGGTTCGCTTCCAGTTCGCGTACCAGCGAGCGAACTAGGAAGCGAACTAAGAGAAATAGAGGTTGGCACAGTTCCAAATATTGTACCAATTTTTTAATAACGGGGAGGTAGTTCTGAAAAGAACTTTTTTTTTTATTTTTCTGAACATTTTTTTTATGTTTTTGAATTTTTCGGAACAGTTTTATATTTTTTTGGGTTTTTCTTGGAGGGGGCAATGAAAACGATTCATTGTAAAGGGCTCAACAGGAGCAACAAAACAAAAAAAAGAAGTATTTATTATTTTGGGCGTTTCGGACAAACTTGCATATGATAGTCAATAGCTCTGTTGATCAGAGTGATGCTTCTTTCTCCGTAGGAAATGAATCCATCGCAAAATACGCAGGTGTGTTTTACTTCACCAAATCTCATTTGTATATTTGGCACCATCTCCCTGCCCTCTGGTCCCGTTACTTCCGGTACAACAGATCTTCTGGCCATAATAGGGAGATTATCTAGGTCGTTCCGAAACTGTGCAGCACTGTAGTTGTTAGGATGCCACCTAGTCATATGGCGATGCATTGTGTAGTTTCCGAAACTGTATTTTTTGTCGGTCCCTCTGGACAGTCTATCTTGACATATAAGGCAAGTTACGTATCTTCCCGGTGAGACGTCTTGGGCTGCTCAGGCAAAAACTGCCTCTCTTCGTGCTCGTCCTCCTGTTCCTCTTCTTCTTCTTCTTGTTGAATTACAACTTGAGCAGGTGGTCCTCTCTTCCTTGGAGGTGGTGGAGGTGGTGGGGAAGCACCAGCTGAAGCTACTAAAGAAGCCATTGCTCAGTGATCACAAAGGGTCTTTCTCTCACAATGATGAAAGTCAGAGTGAGGAAAGAAGGAGGGATTTTCATCATTTGGGAAAAACAAGAGTTCTCAACCAATCAAAAGTGTTCATTTTAGATTATATGACCTAGTCTTACATCATTAGGAAACCAAAAGTGAAATGAACCAATGAAAAGTGTTATTACCAAGTCACATGACTTGCTGTGTTTACGTTAAGCGCTTTGCAGGGCCTCCCGGTTTGCTTCCAGAAACCTGCGCTTTGGCACTCGCTTCGCGTACCAGTTCGCTAACGTAGCACGTCATATGACGTATCACGCGACAACGTGGAACGTCATGCGGACGGGAGGCGTCACGATGTTGTTTTCTAACGCGGCACTTGCGGTAAAGAAACGTTTACCGGCTCGCGGTCTATTTCGCGGCATCAAGGTCAGCTAACGGGAAGCTTCCCGATTCGCGAAGCGGGAACGAAGAAAAAAAAATATTTTAAAAAAAAATTATTCATAAACATATAAAATATATTTTTGGATTTAAAGAAGAATACATTTTACAGCTACAGATATTAGCTGTTAAAAAACCAATGAAATTCACAGAAAAAACCATAGGTTATAGACCATATATAGTTAGGAATTAGCATTTACAAAACCTTGAAAATTCACTGAAAAAACCATAGGTTATAGACCATATATAGTTAGGAATTAGCATTTAGAAAACCTTATTTTACTCACACAAAACCATTGAAATTCCATATATAGTTAGATGCACTAACTATATATCGCGCACCCGCAATCCACTGCTGATGATGTCACATATTACATCATTCATGACATGGTCAGTGACATCACTGATGACATCACTGATGACATCTCAAATGACATCACTGATGACAACATCCAGTGACTGTATGTTTCTGTAAAGTTAAAATATGTCTTAGATATTGAAGAATGAGTGGATGTATAAGTGTCTGGATGAAGGATTTAGTAGGTGCGTGACTGACTGTATGAGTGAGTGATTAAATGTGTCTCACTGAATGCATGGGTTAGTGACTAAACTGTCTTAATTTGTGCATCATTATGTCTGTTGTGATGTAAACTGCTGCATGTGTTGATCATTAGCTATACGAGAGGCTATATGTGTTATTAATTGGTTGCCCAAGTATTTCTATGGGAGATTGAGTTTGTGTGGGGGTGGCTGGGAGGTGTGTGACTCTGTGCATAGATGTGTGAGCAGTTGATTCACTAGGTGTATGAGTTCAAGAGTGCATGTGGAAAAAGCTACATGGGCGGTTGACTGTGTGCATGAGTGTATTGATGAGTGAATGGATATCTCAATGCTACATGTCATAGTAAGTACATATGTAAAACACAGTACATGTGAGAGTTGGCATATATAAATAACTGTGCATGAGAGCCACTGAATGTGTGAGTGGCTGTATGGATCATTGTGAACTTGTATCAGGGATTGTATAAGAGAGTAAATATGTGTTAGTATATGTTTGAATAAGTAAGGTGTGTATAACTGTATAGTTGAGGAAATGGAGGTGAGATTGTTTCTTTGCATGACTGACTAGGTGTGTGAGTAACTCCATGGATGAGTGACAGTGTGTGAGTGTCTGTATACACTGAGTGTATCTAAGGTTATATTAGAGTCTGAAGAGGTTTATCGTATTAGCACAAGAATGATGTCAAATGAGATGTCATCAGTGATGTCATCAGTGATGTCATTTGAGATGTCATCAGTGATGTCATCAGTGATGTCACTGACCATGTCATGAATGATGTAATATGTGACATCATCAGCAGTGGATTGCGGGTGCGCGATATATAGTTAGTGCAACTAACTATATATGGAATTTCAATGGTTTTGTGTGAGTAAAATAAGGTTTTCTAAATGCTAATTCCTAACTATATATGGTCTATAACCTATGGTTTTTTCAGTGAATTTTCAAGGTTTTGTAAATGCTAATTCCTAACTATATATGGTCTATAACCTATGGTTTTTTCTGTGAATCTATATATATATATATAATCAGCTCACTTTACCATTTGCAGCTTATAACTATTAGCCACCAGGGGTCACTAGTAACCAAAAGCAGTCATTCTACTTGTAAATTGTGCCAATCGAGTAGAACAGCAGCCTAGGATTCACCACTGCTTCATCTCATTTTCCAAGAGAATGCAGATGTAAAGTGTTTTTGATGGTACGCCTGTGCATATTGAAATATTCAGAGCATATTCTGAATTTCAGTTAACACGTCAGTAAGCATTTTGGCCATCAGTGAATTCAACTTTTTTTCTCAATCGGAATAGGCAAGGATAATGACAGATATATTTTACAATGTTAGAAAGTACATCATTTTATTTAATTGTGTGAATAAAATGAATCGCCTCCCCGTCGGGGAATTGAACCCCGGTCTCCCGCGTGACAGGCGGGGATACTGACCACTATACTAACGAGAACTTATTGGCATCAGTTAAACAGTGCTCACCTCCTTGGGGTTAAGGCATACCCTCGATCAATTCACAGTATTGTAATAGGCAGATTTGCTGCTTTTGGTTAGGACAAGTAATCTTTTTTCCTAAATATTACAATACAGAAATTCCTAGCCAAAAACAATCAGTTTTATCAAGAAATTATTTCATTGAAATAAATATCTATCTATCGATCTGTCTATCTGGCTATCTTTCTAACTATCAATATATATATTTATATATATCTATATATATATATATATAATCAGCTCACTTTATCATTTGCAGCTTATAACTATTAGCCACCAGGGGTCACTACTAACCAAAAGCAGTCATTCTACTTGTAAATTGTGCCAATCGAGTGGAACAGCAGCCTAGGATTCACCACTGCTTCATCTCATTTTCCAAGAGAATTCAGATGTAAAGTGTTTTTGATGGTACGCCTGTGCATATTGAAATATTCAGAGCATATTCTGAATTTCAGTTAACACATCAGTAAGCATTTTGTCCATCTGTGAATTCAACCTTTTTTCTCAATCGGAATAGGCAAGGATAATGACAGATATATTTTACAATGTTAGAAAGTGCATCATTTTATTTAATTGTGTGAATAAAAGGAATCGCCTCCCCGTCGGGGAATTGATCCCCGGTCTCCTGCGTGACAGGCGGGGATACTGACCACTATACTAACGAGGACTTATTGGCATCAGTTAAACAGTGCTCACCTCCTTGGGGTTAAGGCATACCCTCGATCAATTCACAGTATTGTAATAGGCAGATTTGCTGCTTTTGGTTAGGACAAGTAATCTTTTTTCCTAAATATTACAATACAGAAATTCCTAGCCAAAAACAATCAGTTTTATCAAGAAATTATTTCATTGAAATAAATATCTATCTATCGATCTGTCTATCTGGCTATCTTTCTAACTATCAATATATATATTTATATATATCTATATATATATATATAATCAGCTCACTTTATCATTTGCAGCTTATAACTATTAGCCACCAGGGGTCACTACTAACCAAAAGCAGTCATTCTACTTGTAAATTGTGCCAATCGAGTGGAACAGCAGCCTAGGATTCACCACTGCTTCATCTCATTTTCCAAGAGAATGCAGATGTAAAGTGTTTTTGATGGTACGCCTGTGCATATTGAAATATTCAGAGCATATTCTGAATTTCAGTTAACACATCAGTAAGCATTTTGTCCATCTGTGAATTCAACCTTTTTTCTCAATCGGAATAGGCAAGGATAATGACAGATATATTTTACAATGTTAGAAAGTGCATCATTTTATTTAATTGTGTGAATAAAAGGAATCGCCTCCCCGTCGGGGAATTGAACCCCGGTCTCCCGCGTGACAGGCGGGGATACTGACCACTATACTAACGAGGACTTATTGACATCAGTTAAACAGTGCTCACCTCCTTGGGGTTAAGGCATACCCTCGATCAATTCACAGTATTGTAATAGGCAGATTTGCTGCTTTTGGTTAGGACAAGTAATCTTTTTTCCTAAATATTACAATACAGAAATTCCTAGCCAACAACAATCAGTTTTATCAAGAAATTATTTCATTGAAATAAATATCTATCTATCGATCTGTCTATCTGGCTATCTTTCTAACTATCAATATATATATTTATATATATCCATATATATATATATATATAATCAGCTCACTTTACCATTTGCAGCTTATAACTATTAGCCACCAGGGGTCACTAGTAACCAAAAGCAGTCATTCTACTTGTAAATTGTGCCAATCGAGTAGAACAGCAGCCTAGGATTCACCACTGCTTCATCTCATTTTCCAAGAGAATGCAGATGTAAAGTGTTTTTGATGGTACGCCTGTGCATATTGAAATATTCAGAGCATATTCTGAATTTCAGTTAACACGTCAGTAAGCATTTTGGCCATCAGTGAATTCAACCTTTTTTTCTCAATCGGAATAGGCAAGGATAATGACAGATATATTTTACAATGTTAGAAAGTACATCATTTTATTTAATTGTGTGAATAAAATGAATCGCCTCCCCGTCGGGGAATTGAACCCCGGTCTCCCGCGTGACAGGCGGGGATACTGACCACTATACTAACGAGAACTTATTGGCATCAGTTAAACAGTGCTCACCTCCTTGGGGTTAAGGCATACCCTCGATCAATTCACAGTATTGTAATAGGCAGATTTGCTGCTTTTGGTTAGGACAAGTAATCTTTTTTCCTAAATATTACAATACAGAAATTCCTAGCCAAAAACAATCAGTTTTATCAAGAAATTATTTCATTAAAATAAATATCTATCTATCGATCTGTCTATCTGGCTATCTTTCTAACTATCAATATATATATTTATATATATCTATATATATTTATATAATCAGCTCACTTTATCATTTGCAGCTTATAACTATTAGCCACCAGGTGTCACTACTAACCAAAAGCAGTCATTCTACTTGTAAATTGTGCCAATCGAGTGGAACAGCAGCCTAGGATTCACCACTGCTTCATCTCATTTTCCAAGAGAATGCAGATGTAAAGTGTTTTTGATGGTACGCCTGTGCATATTGAAATATACAGAGCATATTCTGAATTTCAGTTAACACATCAGTAAGCATTTTGTCCATCTGTGAATTCAACCTTTTTTCTCAATCGGAATAGGCAAGGATAATGACAGATATATTTTACAATGTTAGAAAGTGCATCATTTTATTTAATTGTGTGAATAAAAGGAATCGCCTCCCCGTCGGGGAATTGAACCCCAGTCTCCCGCGTGACAGGCGGGGATACTGACCACTATATTAACGAGGACTTATTGGCATCAGTTAAACAGTGCTCACCTCCTTGGGGTTATTTATTTATTTTATTTATTTTTTTGCATTTGTAATGCGCACAGATACCCACAAAGGGTTTCCCGGCGCCAGGGCTCAGAGATCAAAAACCACAAAAGCAACAGCTGTCAATAACCACAATTACTTGTTAAACAACCACGTTTTGACATTTTTTTTAAAACTGGCAAAATTGTCATCTTTGCGAAGGGCTAGAGGGAGGGAGTTCCAAAGAACTGGTCCCATATGGGAGAAAGATTTCCCCCCCATTCGGGCCAGTTTGAATCTAGGGACCACGAAAGTTGCTCCACTGAGAGAACGGAGATTTCGTACAGGGACATGGGGCCTAACCAATTTTTGCAGATATTTAGGGGCAGTTCCTGCTCTGATCTTAAACATATAAGTCAAGGCTTTAAACCTGACCCTATTCTCCACCTTCAGCCAATGAAGATCTCTGAGGTGCTTCGAGATCCTCGCTGTCCTCGGTATCTTACATAACAGCCTGGCTGCGGAGTTCTGGACAAGCTGTAGCCGTCTGATTACTGCCAAATTGGAACCCAGGTATAAGATGTTACCGTAGTCAAGCCTAGATGTAATTAGTGCATTGACTACGGTCTTCTGGGTATCCACGGGCAGCATCCAGATAATCTTCCGCAACCATTTGAGGATCGTGAAGCAAGTCCCAGCCACTTTGTTGGCCTGCTGCTTCATCGACAAAGAATCATCGATGCACACCCCTAGGTTTCTGACCTGGGTTGCTGGTGTAGGGAATGTGCCTAGAGAGGGCGGCCAATGAAAGTCCTGCCACAGATCACGCTTTTTCCCTAGGAGAAGAATCTCCGTCTTCTCCCCGTTTAGCTTCAGCTGGTTAGCTGACATCCAGCTGAAGACTTCCTGAAGACCTAATTTCAGTACAGACGGGGATGAAGACTCTGAGTTGGTAAGGGAAAAGATGATCTGCGAATCGTCCGCATAGGTCATGAGTTCAAGACCTACCCGTTCTGCTAAGTCAGCAAGGGGGCGGAGATAGAGGTTGAAGAACAACGGACTTAAAATTGAGCCCTGGGGCACGCCATGGGGTGACAGAAAGACATCCGACTGGGCCTGTGAGGACGAGATTTGAAACGTCCGGCTGCTCAAATATGATCTAATCCAGTCCAGCGCAGTGCCTCCGACACCATCCCCACTCAGCCTGGCAAGCAGTCTGTTGTGAGAGATGGTGTCGTAGGCTGCGCTCAGGTCGAGCAGGACAAGAGCAACTGTTTGCCCATCGTCCAAGAGCATACCCTCGATCAATTCACAGTATTGTAATAGGCAGATTTGCTGCTTTTGGTTAGGACAAGTAATCTTTTTTCCTAAATATTACAATACAGAAATTCCTAGCCAAAAACAATCAGTTTTATCAAGAAATTATTTCATTGAAATAAATATCTATCTATCGATCTGTCTATCTGGCTATCTTTCTAACTATCAATATATATATTTATATATATCTATATATATATATATATAATCAGCTCACTTTACCATTTGCAGCTTATAACTATTAGCCACCAGGGGTCACTAGTAACCAAAAGCAGTCATTCTACTTGTAAATTGTGCCAATCGAGTAGAACAGCAGCCTAGGATTCACCACTGCTTCATCTCATTTTCCAAGAGAATGCAGATGTAAAGTGTTTTTGATGGTACGCCTGTGCACATTGAAATATTCAGAGCATATTCTGAATTTCAGTTAACACGTCAGTAAGCATTTTGGCCATCAGTGAATTCAACCTTTTTTTCTCAATCGGAATAGGCAAGGATAATGACAGATATATTTTACAATGTTAGAAAGTACATCATTTTATTTAATTGTGTGAATAAAATGAATCGCCTCCCCGTCGGGGAATTGAACCCCGGTCTCCCGCGTGACAGGCGGGGATACTGACCACTATACTAACGAGAACTTATTGGCATCAGTTAAACAGTGCTCACCTCCTTGGGGTTAAGGCATACCCTCGATCAATTCACAGTATTGTAATAGGCAGATTTGCTGCTTTTGGTTAGGACAAGTAATCTTTTTTCCTAAATATTACAATACAGAAATTCCTAGCCAAAAACAATCAGTTTTATCAAGAAATTATTTAATTGAAATAAATATCTATCTATCGATCTGTCTATCTGGCTATCTTTCTAACTATCAATATATATATTTATATATATCTATATATATATATATAATCAGCTCACTTTATCATTTGCAGCTTATAACTATTAGCCACCAGGGGTCACTACTAACCAAAAGCAGTCATTCTACTTGTAAATTGTGCCAATCGAGTGGAACAGCAGCCTAGGATTCACCACTGCTTCATCTCATTTTCCAAGAGAATGCAGATGTAAAGTGTTTTTGATGGTACGCCTGTGCATATTGAAATATCCAGAGCATATTCTGAATTTCAGTTAACACATCAGTAAGCATTTTGTCCATCTGTGAATTCAACCTTTTTTCTCAATCGGAATAGGCAAGGATAATGACAGATATATTTTACAATGTTAGAAAGTGCATCATTTTATTTAATTGTGTGAATAAAAGGAATCGCCTCCCCGTCGGGGAATTGAACCCCGGTCTCCCGCGTGACAGGCGGGATACTGACCACTATACTAACGAGGACTTATTGGCATCAGTTAAACAGTGCTCACCTCCTTGGGGTTAAGGCATACCCTCGATCAATTCACAGTATTGTAATAGGCAGATTTGCTGCTTTTGGTTAGGACAAGTAATCTTTTTTCCTAAATATTACAATACAGAAATTCCTAGCCAAAAACAATCAGTTTTATCAAGAAATTATTTCATTGAAATAAATATCTATCTATCGATCTGTCTATCTGACTATCTTTCTAACTATCAATATATATATTTATATATATCTATATATATATATATAATCAGCTCACTTTACCATTTGCAGCTTATAACTATTAGCCACCAGGGGTCACTAGTAACCAAAAGCAGTCATTCTACTTGTAAATTGTGCCAATCGAGTAGAACAGCAGCCTAGGATTCACCACTGCTTCATCTCATTTTCCAAGAGAATGCAGATGTAAAGTGTTTTTGATGGTACGCCTGTGCATATTGAAATATTCAGAGCATATTCTGAATTTCAGTTAACACGTCAGTAAGCATTTTGGCCATCAGTGAATTCAACCTTTTTTTCTCAATCGGAATAGGCAAGGATAATGACAGATATATTTTACAATGTTAGAAAGTACATCATTTTATTTAATTGTGTGAATAAAATGAATCGCCTCCCCGTCGGGGAATTGAACCCCGGTCTCCCGCGTGACAGGCGGGGATACTGACCACTATACTAACGAGAACTTATTGGCATCAGTTAAACAGTGCTCACCTCCTTGGGGTTAAGGCATACCCTCGATCAATTCACAGTATTGTAATAGGCAGATTTGCTGCTTTTGGTTAGGACAAGTAATCTTTTTTCCTAAATATTACAATACAGAAATTCCTAGCCAAAAACAATCAGTTTTATCAAGAAATTATTTCATTGAAATAAATATCTATCTATCGATCTGTCTATCTGGCTATCTTTCTAACTATCAATATATATATTTATATATATCTATATATATATATATAATCAGCTCACTTTACCATTTGCAGCTTATAACTATTAGCCACCAGGGGTCACTACTAACCAAAAGCAGTCATTCTACTTGTAAATTGTGCCAATCGAGTGGAACAGCAGCCTAGGATTCACCACTGCTTCATCTCATTTTCCAAGAGAATGCAGATGTAAAGTGTTTTTGATGGTACGCCTGTGCATATTGAAATATTCAGAGCATATTCTGAATTTCAGTTAACACATCAGTAAGCATTTTGTCCATCAGTGAATTCAACCTTTTTTCTCAATCGGAATAGGCAAGGATAATGACAGATATATTTTACAATGTTAGAAAGTGCATCATTTTATTTAATTGTGTGAATAAAAGGAATCGCCTCCCCGTCGGGGAATTGAACCCCGGTCTCCTGCGTGACAGGCGGGGATACTGACCACTATACTAACGAGGACTTATTGGCATCAGTTAAACAGTGCTCACCTCCTTGGGGTTAAGGCATACCCTCGATCAATTCACAGTATTGTAATAGGCAGATTTGCTGCTTTTGGTTAGGACAAGTAATCTTTTTTCCTAAATATTACAATACAGAAATTCCTAGCCAAAAACAATCAGTTTTATCAAGAAATTATTTCATTGAAATAAATATCTATCTATCGATCTGTCTATCTGGCTATCTTTCTAACTATCAATATATATATTTATATATATCTATATATATATATATAATCAGCTCACTTTACCATTTGCAGCTTATAACTATTAGCCACCAGGGGTCACTAGTAACCAAAAGCAGTCATTCTACTTGTAAATTGTGCCAATCGAGTAGAACAGCAGCCTAGGATTCACCACTGCTTCATCTCATTTTCCAAGAGAATGCAGATGTAAAGTGTTTTTGATGGTACGCCTGTGCATATTGAAATATTCAGAGCATATTCTGAATTTCAGTTAACACGTCAGTAAGCATTTTGGCCATCAGTGAATTCAACCTTTTTTTCTCAATCGGAATAGGCAAGGATAATGACAGATATATTTTACAATGTTAGAAAGTACATCATTTTATTTAATTGTGTGAATAAAATGAATCGCCTCCCCGTCGGGGAATTGAACCCCAGTCTCCCGCGTGACAGGCGGGGATACTGACCACTATACTAACGAGAACTTATTGGCATCAGTTAAACAGTGCTCACCTCCTTGGGGTTAAGGCATACCCTCGATCAATTCACAGTATTGTAATAGGCAGATTTGCTGCTTTTGGTTAGGACAAGTAATCTTTTTTCCTAAATATTACAATACAGAAATTCCTAGCCAAAAACAATCAGTTTTATCAAGAAATTATTTCATTAAAATAAATATCTATCTATCGATCTGTCTATCTGGCTATCTTTCTAACTATCAATATATATATTTATATATATCTATATATATATATATATAATCAGCTCACTTTATCATTTGCAGCTTATAACTATTAGCCACCAGGTGTCACTACTAACCAAAAGCAGTCATTCTACTTGTAAATTGTGCCAATCGAGTGGAACAGCAGCCTAGGATTCACCACTGCTTCATCTCATTTTCCAAGAGAATGCAGATGTAAAGTGTTTTTGATGGTACGCCTGTGCATATTGAAATATTCAGAGCATATTCTGAATTTCAGTTAACACATCAGTAAGCATTTTGTCCATCTGTGAATTCAACCTTTTTTCTCAATCGGAATAGGCAAGGATAATGACAGATATATTTTACAATGTTAGAAAGTGCATCATTTTATTTAATTGTGTGAATAAAAGGAATCGCCTCCCCGTCGGGGAATTGAACCCCAGTCTCCCGCGTGACAGGCGGGGATACTGACCACTATACTAACGAGGACTTATTGGCATCAGTTAAACAGTGCTCACCTCCTTGGGGTTAAGGCATACCCTCGATCAATTCACAGTATTGTAATAGGCAGATTTGCTGCTTTTGGTTAGGACAAGTAATCTTTTTTCCTAAATATTACAATACAGAAATTCCTAGCCAAAAACAATCAGTTTTATCAAGAAATTATTTCATTGAAATAAATATCTATCTATCGATCTGTCTATCTGGCTATCTTTCTAACTATCAATATATATATTTATATATATCTATATATAAATATATATAATCAGCTCACTTTATCATTTGCAGCTTATAACTATTAGCCACCAGGGGTCACTACTAACCAAAAGCAGTCATTCTACTTGTAAATTGTGCCAATCGAGTGGAACAGCAGCCTAGGATTCACCACTGCTTCATCTCATTTTCCAAGAGAATGCAGATGTAAAGTGTTTTTGATGGTACGCCTGTGCATATTGAAATATTCAGAGCATATTCTGAATTTCAGTTAACACATCAGTAAGCATTTTGTCCATCTGTGAATTCAACCTTTTTTCTCAATCGGAATAGGCAAGGATAATGACAGATATATTTTACAATGTTAGAAAGTGCATCATTTTATTTAATTGTGTGAATAAAAGGAATCGCCTCCCCGTCGGGGAATTGATACCCGGTCTCCTGCGTGACAGGCGGGGATACTGACCACTATACTAACGAGGACTTATTGGCATCAGTTAAACAGTGCTCACCTCCTTGGGGTTAAGGCATACCCTCGATCAATTCACAGTATTGTAATAGGCAGATTTGCTGCTTTTGGTTAGGACAAGTAATCTTTTTTCCTAAATATTACAATACAGAAATTCCTAGCCAAAAACAATCAGTTTTATCAAGAAATGATTTCATTGAAATAAATATCTATCTATCGATCTGTCTATCTGGCTATCTTTCTAACTATCAATATATATATTTATATATATATTTATATCTATATAATCAGCTCACTTTACCATTTGCAGCTTATAACTATTAGCCACCAGGGGTCACTACTAACCAAAAGCAGTCATTCTACTTGTAAATTGTGCCAATCGAGTGGAACAGCAGCCTAGGATTCACCACTGCTTCATCTCATTTTCCAAGAGAATGCAGATGTAAAGTGTTTTTGATGGTACGCCTGTGCATATTGAAATATTCAGAGCATATTCTGAATTTCAGTTAACACATCAGTAAGCATTTTGTCCATCAGTGAATTCAACCTTTTTTCTCAATCGGAATAGGCAAGGATAATGACAGATATATTTTACAATGTTAGAAAGTGCATCATTTTATTTAATTGTGTGAATAAAAGGAATCGCCTCCCCGTCGGGGAATTGAACCCCGGTCTCCCGCGTGACAGGCGGGATACTGACCACTATACTAACGAGGACTTATTGGCATCAGTTAAACAGTGCTCACCTCCTTGGGGTTAAGGCATACCCTCGATCAATTCACAGTATTGTAATAGGCAGATTTGCTGCTTTTGGTTAGGACAAGTAATCTTTTTTCCTAAATATTACAATACAGAAATTCCTAGCCAAAAACAATCAGTTTTATCAAGAAATTATTTCATTAAAATAAATATCTATCTATCGATCTGTCTATCTGGCTATCTTTCTAACTATCAATATATATATTTATATATATCTATATATATATATATATAATCAGCTCACTTTATCATTTGCAGCTTATAACTATTAGCCACCAGGTGTCACTACTAACCAAAAGCAGTCATTCTACTTGTAAATTGTGCCAATCGAGTGGAACAGCAGCCTAGGATTCACCACTGCTTCATCTCATTTTCCAAGAGAATGCAGATGTAAAGTGTTTTTGATGGTACGCCTGTGCATATTGAAATATTCAGAGCATATTCTGAATTTCAGTTAACACATCAGTAAGCATTTTGTCCATCTGTGAATTCAACCTTTTTTCTCAATCGGAATAGGCAAGGATAATGACAGATATATTTTACAATGTTAGAAAGTGCATCATTTTATTTAATTGTGTGAATAAAAGGAATCGCCTCCCCGTCGGGGAATTGAACCCCAGTCTCCCGCGTGACAGGCGGGGATACTGACCACTATACTAACGAGGACTTATTGGCATCAGTTAAACAGTGCTCACCTCCTTGGGGTTAAGGCATACCCTCGATCAATTCACAGTATTGTAATAGGCAGATTTGCTGCTTTTGGTTAGGACAAGTAATCTTTTTTCCTAAATATTACAATACAGAAATTCCTAGCCAAAAACAATCAGTTTTATCAAGAAATTATTTCATTGAAATAAATATCTATCTATCGATCTGTCTATCTGGCTATCTTTCTAACTATCAATATATATATTTATATATATCTATATATAAATATATATAATCAGCTCACTTTATCATTTGCAGCGTATAACTATTAGCCACCAGGGGTCACTACTAACCAAAAGCAGTCATTCTACTTGTAAATTGTGCCAATCGAGTGGAACAGCAGCCTAGGATTCACCACTGCTTCATCTCATTTTCCAAGAGAATGCAGATGTAAAGTGTTTTTGATGGTACGCCTGTGCATATTGAAATATTCAGAGCATATTCTGAATTTCAGTTAACACATCAGTAAGCATTTTGTCCATCTGTGAATTCAACCTTTTTTCTCAATCGGAATAGGCAAGGATAATGACAGATATATTTTACAATGTTAGAAAGTGCATCATTTTATTTAATTGTGTGAATAAAAGGAATCGCCTCCCCGTCGGGGAATTGATACCCGGTCTCCTGCGTGACAGGCGGGGATACTGACCACTATACTAACGAGGACTTATTGGCATCAGTTAAACAGTGCTCACCTCCTTGGGGTTAAGGCATACCCTCGATCAATTCACAGTATTGTAATAGGCAGATTTGCTGCTTTTGGTTAGGACAAGTAATCTTTTTTCCTAAATATTACAATACAGAAATTCCTAGCCAAAAACAATCAGTTTTATCAAGAAATGATTTCATTGAAATAAATATCTATCTATCGATCTGTCTATCTGGCTATCTTTCTAACTATCAATATATATATTTATATATATATTTATATCTATATAATCAGCTCACTTTACCATTTGCAGCTTATAACTATTAGCCACCAGGGGTCACTACTAACCAAAAGCAGTCATTCTACTTGTAAATTGTGCCAATCGAGTGGAACAGCAGCCTAGGATTCACCACTGCTTCATCTCATTTTCCAAGAGAATGCAGATGTAAAGTGTTTTTGATGGTACGCCTGTGCATATTGAAATATTCAGAGCATATTCTGAATTTCAGTTAACACATCAGTAAGCATTTTGTCCATCAGTGAATTCAACCTTTTTTCTCAATCGGAATAGGCAAGGATAATGACAGATATATTTTACAATGTTAGAAAGTGCATCATTTTATTTAATTGTGTGAATAAAAGGAATCGCCTCCCCGTCGGGGAATTGAACCCCGGTCTCCCGCGTGACAGGCGGGATACTGACCACTATACTAACGAGGACTTATTGGCATCAGTTAAACAGTGCTCACCTCCTTGGGGTTAAGGCATACCCTCGATCAATTCACAGTATTGTAATAGGCAGATTTGCTGCTTTTGGTTAGGACAAGTAATCTTTTTTCCTAAATATTACAATACAGAAATTCCTAGCCAAAAACAATCAGTTTTATCAAGAAATTATTTCATTGAAATAAATATCTATCTATCGATCTGTCTATCTGGCTATCTTTCTAACTATCAATATATATATTTATATATATCTATATATATATATATAATCAGCTCACTTTACCATTTGCAGCTTATAACTATTAGCCACCAGGGGTCACTAGTAACCAAAAGCAGTCATTCTACTTGTAAATTGTGCCAATCGAGTAGAACAGCAGCCTAGGATTCACCACTGCTTCATCTCATTTTCCAAGAGAATGCAGATGTAAAGTGTTTTTGATGGTACGCCTGTGCATATTGAAATATTCAGAGCATATTCTGAATTTCAGTTAACACGTCAGTAAGCATTTTGGCCATCAGTGAATTCAACCTTTTTTTCTCAATCGGAATAGGCAAGGATAATGACAGATATATTTTACAATGTTAGAAAGTACATCATTTTATTTAATTGTGTGAATAAAATGAATCGCCTCCCCGTCGGGGAATTGAACCCCGGTCTCCCGCGTGACAGGCGGGGATACTGACCACTATACTAACGAGAACTTATTGGCATCAGTTAAACAGTGCTCACCTCCTTGGGGTTAAGGCATACCCTCGATCAATTCACAGTATTGTAATAGGCAGATTTGCTGCTTTTGGTTAGGACAAGTAATCTTTTTTCCTAAATATTACAATACAGAAATTCCTAGCCAAAAACAATCAGTTTTATCAAGAAATTATTTCATTGAAATAAATATCTATCTATCGATCTGTCTATCTGGCTATCTTTCTAACTATCAATATATATATTTATATATATCTATATATATATATATAATCAGCTCACTTTATCATTTGCAGCTTATAACTATTAGCCACCAGGGGTCACTACTAACCAAAAGCAGTCATTCTACTTGTAAATTGTGCCAATCGAGTGGAACAGCAGCCTAGGATTCACCACTGCTTCATCTCATTTTCCAAGAGAATTCAGATGTAAAGTGTTTTTGATGGTACGCCTGTGCATATTGAAATATTCAGAGCATATTCTGAATTTCAGTTAACACATCAGTAAGCATTTTGTCCATCTGTGAATTCAACCTTTTTTCTCAATCGGAATAGGCAAGGATAATGACAGATATATTTTACAATGTTAGAAAGTGCATCATTTTATTTAATTGTGTGAATAAAAGGAATCGCCTCCCCGTCGGGGAATTGATCCCCGGTCTCCTGCGTGACAGGCGGGGATACTGACCACTATACTAACGAGGACTTATTGGCATCAGTTAAACAGTGCTCACCTCCTTGGGGTTAAGGCATACCCTCGATCAATTCACAGTATTGTAATAGGCAGATTTGCTGCTTTTGGTTAGGACAAGTAATCTTTTTTCCTACATATTACAATACAGAAATTCCTAGCCAAAAACAATCAGTTTTATCAAGAAATTATTTCATTGAAATAAATATCTATCTATCGATCTGTCTATCTGGCTATCTTTCTAACTATCAATATATATATTTATATATATCTATATATATATATATAATCAGCTCACTTTATCATTTGCAGCTTATAACTATTAGCCACCAGGGGTCACTACTAACCAAAAGCAGTCATTCTACTTGTAAATTGTGCCAATCGAGTGGAACAGCAGCCTAGGATTCACCACTGCTTCATCTCATTTTCCAAGAGAATGCAGATGTAAAGTGTTTTTGATGGTACGCCTGTGCATATTGAAATATTCAGAGCATATTCTGAATTTCAGTTAACACATCAGTAAGCATTTTGTCCATCTGTGAATTCAACCTTTTTTCTCAATCGGAATAGGCAAGGATAATGACAGATATATTTTACAATGTTAGAAAGTGCATCATTTTATTTAATTGTGTGAATAAAAGGAATCGCCTCCCCGTCGGGGAATTGAACCCCGGTCTCCCGCGTGACAGGCGGGGATACTGACCACTATACTAACGAGGACTTATTGACATCAGTTAAACAGTGCTCACCTCCTTGGGGTTAAGGCATACCCTCGATCAATTCACAGTATTGTAATAGGCAGATTTGCTGCTTTTGGTTAGGACAAGTAATCTTTTTTCCTAAATATTACAATACAGAAATTCCTAGCCAACAACAATCAGTTTTATCAAGAAATTATTTCATTGAAATAAATATCTATCTATCGATCTGTCTATCTGGCTATCTTTCTAACTATTGAAATATTCAGAGCATATTCTGAATTTCAGTTAACACATCAGTAAGCATTTTGGCCATCAGTGAATTCAACCTTTTTTCTCAATCGGAATAGGCAAGGATAATGACAGATATATTTTACAATGTTAGAAAGTACATCATTTTATTTAATTGTGTGAATAAAATGAATCGCCTCCCCGTCGGGGAATTGAAGCCCGGTCTCCCGCGTGACAGGCGGGGATACTGACCACTATACTAACGAGGACTTATTGGCATCAGTTAAACAGTGCTCACCTCCTTGGGGTTAAGGCATACCCTCGATCAATTCACAGTATTGTAATAGGCAGATTTGCTGCTTTTGGTTAGGACAAGTAATCTTTTTTCCTAAATATTACAATACAGAAATTCCTAGCCAAAAACAATCAGTTTTATCAAGAAATTATTTCATTGAAATAAATATCTATCTATCGATCTGTCTATCTGGCTATCTTTCTAACTATCAATATATATATTTATATATATCTATATATATATATATAATCAGCTCACTTTACCATTTGCAGCTTATAACTATTAGCCACCAGGGGTCACTAGTAACCAAAAGCAGTCATTCTACTTGTAAATTGTGCCAATCGAGTAGAACAGCAGCCTAGGATTCACCACTGCTTCATCTCATTTTCCAAGAGAATGCAGATGTAAAGTGTTTTTGATGGTACGCCTGTGCATATTGAAATATTCAGAGCATATTCTGAATTTCAGTTAACACGTCAGTAAGCATTTTGGCCATCAGTGAATTCAACCTTTTTTTCTCAATCGGAATAGGCAAGGATAATGACAGATATATTTTACAATGTTAAAAAAGTACATCATTTTATTTAATTGTGTGAATAAAATGAATCGGCTCCCCGTCAGGGAATTGAACCCCGGTCTCCCGCGTGACAGGCGGGGATACTGACCACTATACTAACGAGAACTTATTGGCATCAGTTAAACAGTGCTCACCTCCTTGGGGTTAAGGCATACCCTCGATCAATTCACAGTATTGTAATAGGCAGATTTGCTGCTTTTGGTTAGGACAAGTAATCTTTTTTCCTAAATATTACAATACAGAAATTCCTAGCCAAAAACAATCAGTTTTATCAAGAAATTATTTCATTGAAATAAATATCTATCTATCGATCTGTCTATCTGGCTATCTTTCTAACTATCAATATATATATTTATATATATCTATATATATATATATAATCAGCTCACTTTATCATTTGCAGCTTATAACTATTAGCCACCAGGGGTCACTACTAACCAAAAGCAGTCATTCTACTTGTAAATTGTGCCAATCGAGTGGAACAGCAGCCTAGGATTCACCACTGCTTCATCTCATTTTCCAAGAGAATTCAGATGTAAAGTGTTTTTGATGGTACGCCTGTGCATATTGAAATATTCAGAGCATATTCTGAATTTCAGTTAACACATCAGTAAGCATTTTGTCCATCTGTGAATTCAACCTTTTTTCTCAATCGGAATAGGCAAGGATAATGACAGATATATTTTACAATGTTAGAAAGTGCATCATTTTATTTAATTGTGTGAATAAAAGGAATCGCCTCCCCGTCGGGGAATTGATCCCCGGTCTCCTGCGTGACAGGCGGGGATACTGACCACTATACTAACGAGGACTTATTGGCATCAGTTAAACAGTGCTCACCTCCTTGGGGTTAAGGCATACCCTCGATCAATTCACAGT
The DNA here is from genome assembly GCF_964261635.1 of Lissotriton helveticus. Classification (NCBI taxonomy): domain Eukaryota; kingdom Metazoa; phylum Chordata; class Amphibia; order Caudata; family Salamandridae; genus Lissotriton; species Lissotriton helveticus. The sequence continues at coordinate 339,915,352 of NC_136058.1, read as the reverse complement.
ATTGTAATAGGCAGATTTGCTGCTTTTGGTTAGGACAAGTAATCTTTTTTCCTAAATATTACAATACAGAAATTCCTAGCCAAAAACAATCAGTTTTATCAAGAAATTATTTCATTGAAATAAATATCTATCTATCGATCTGTCTATCTGGCTATCTTTCTAACTATCAATATATATATTTATATATATCTATATATATATATATAATCAGCTCACTTTATCATTTGCAGCTTATAACTATTAGCCACCAGGGGTCACTACTAACCAAAAGCAGTCATTCTACTTGTATATTGTGCCAATCGAGTGGAACAGCAGCCTAGGATTCACCACTGCTTCATCTCATTTTCCAAGAGAATGCAGATGTAAAGTGTTTTTGATGGTACGCCTGTGCATATTGAAATATTCAGAGCATATTCTGAATTTCAGTTAACACATCAGTAAGCATTTTGTCCATCTGTGAATTCAACCTTTTTTCTCAATCGGAATAGGCAAGGATAATGACAGATATATTTTACAATGTTAGAAAGTGCATCATTTTATTTAATTGTGTGAATAAAAGGAATCGCCTCCCCGTCGGGGAATTGAACCCCGGTCTCCCGCGTGACAGGCGGGATACTGACCACTATACTAACGAGGACTTATTGGCATCAGTTAAACAGTGCTCACCTCCTTGGGGTTAAGGCATACCCTCGATCAATTCACAGTATTGTAATAGGCAGATTTGCTGCTTTTGGTTAGGACAAGTAATCTTTTTTCCTAAATATTACAATACAGAAATTCCTAGCCAAAAACAATCAGTTTTATCAAGAAATTATTTCATTGAAATAAATATCTATCTATCGATCTGTCTATCTGGCTATCTTTCTAACTATCAATATATATATTTATATATATCTATATATATATATATAATCAGCTCACTTTACCATTTGCAGCTTATAACTATTAGCCACCAGGGGTCACTAGTAACCAAAAGCAGTCATTCTACTTGTAAATTGTGCCAATCGAGTAGAACAGCAGCCTAGGATTCACCACTGCTTCATCTCATTTTCCAAGAGAATGCAGATGTAAAGTGTTTTTGATGGTACGCCTGTGCATATTGAAATATTCAGAGCATATTCTGAATTTCAGTTAACACGTCAGTAAGCATTTTGGCCATCAGTGAATTCAACCTTTTTTTCTCAATCGGAATAGGCAAGGATAATGACAGATATATTTTACAATGTTAGAAAGTACATCATTTTATTTAATTGTGTGAATAAAATGAATCGCCTCCCCGTCGGGGAATTGAACCCCGGTCTCCCGCGTGACAGGCGGGGATACTGACCACTATACTAACGAGAACTTATTGGCATCAGTTAAACAGTGCTCACCTCCTTGGGGTTAAGGCATACCCTCGATCAATTCACAGTATTGTAATAGGCAGATTTGCTGCTTTTGGTTAGGACAAGTAATCTTTTTTCCTAAATATTACAATACAGAAATTCCTAGCCAAAAACAATCAGTTTTATCAAGAAATTATTTCATTGAAATAAATATCTATCTATCGATCTGTCTATCTGGCTATCTTTCTAACTATCAATATATATATTTATATATATCTATATATATATATATAATCAGCTCACTTTATCATTTGCAGCTTATAACTATTAGCCACCAGGGGTCACTACTAACCAAAAGCAGTCATTCTACTTGTAAATTGTGCCAATCGAGTGGAACAGCAGCCTAGGATTCACCACTGCTTCATCTCATTTTCCAAGAGAATTCAGATGTAAAGTGTTTTTGATGGTACGCCTGTGCATATTGAAATATTCAGAGCATATTCTGAATTTCAGTTAACACATCAGTAAGCATTTTGTCCATCTGTGAATTCAACCTTTTTTCTCAATCGGAATAGGCAAGGATAATGACAGATATATTTTACAATGTTAGAAAGTGCATCATTTTATTTAATTGTGTGAATAAAAGGAATCGCCTCCCCGTCGGGGAATTGATCCCCGGTCTCCTGCGTGACAGGCGGGGATACTGACCACTATACTAACGAGGACTTATTGGCATCAGTTAAACAGTGCTCACCTCCTTGGGGTTAAGGCATACCCTCGATCAATTCACAGTATTGTAATAGGCAGATTTGCTGCTTTTGGTTAGGACAAGTAATCTTTTTTCCTACATATTACAATACAGAAATTCCTAGCCAAAAACAATCAGTTTTATCAAGAAATTATTTCATTGAAATAAATATCTATCTATCGATCTGTCTATCTGGCTATCTTTCTAACTATCAATATATATATTTATATATATCTATATATATATATATATAATCAGCTCACTTTATCATTTGCAGCTTATAACTATTAGCCACCAGGGGTCACTACTAACCAAAAGCAGTCATTCTACTTGTAAATTGTGCCAATCGAGTGGAACAGCAGCCTAGGATTCACCACTGCTTCATCTCATTTTCCAAGAGAATGCAGATGTAAAGTGTTTTTGATGGTACGCCTGTGCATATTGAAATATTCAGAGCATATTCTGAATTTCAGTTAACACATCAGTAAGCATTTTGTCCATCTGTGAATTCAACCTTTTTTCTCAATCGGAATAGGCAAGGATAATGACAGATATATTTTACAATGTTAGAAAGTGCATCATTTTATTTAATTGTGTGAATAAAAGGAATCGCCTCCCCGTCGGGGAATTGAACCCCGGTCTCCCGCGTGACAGGCGGGGATACTGACCACTATACTAACGAGGACTTATTGACATCAGTTAAACAGTGCTCACCTCCTTGGGGTTAAGGCATACCCTCGATCAATTCACAGTATTGTAATAGGCAGATTTGCTGCTTTTGGTTAGGACAAGTAATCTTTTTTCCTAAATATTACAATACAGAAATTCCTAGCCAACAACAATCAGTTTTATCAAGAAATTATTTCATTGAAATAAATATCTATCTATCGATCTGTCTATCTGGCTATCTTTCTAACTATTGAAATATTCAGAGCATATTCTGAATTTCAGTTAACACATCAGTAAGCATTTTGGCCATCAGTGAATTCAACCTTTTTTCTCAATCGGAATAGGCAAGGATAATGACAGATATATTTTACAATGTTAGAAAGTACATCATTTTATTTAATTGTGTGAATAAAATGAATCGCCTCCCCGTCGGGGAATTGAAGCCCGGTCTCCCGCGTGACAGGCGGGGATACTGACCACTATACTAACGAGGACTTATTGGCATCAGTTAAACAGTGCTCACCTCCTTGGGGTTAAGGCATACCCTCGATCAATTCACAGTATTGTAATAGGCAGATTTGCTGCTTTTGGTTAGGACAAGTAATCTTTTTTCCTAAATATTACAATACAGAAATTCCTAGCCAAAAACAATCAGTTTTATCAAGAAATTATTTCATTGAAATAAATATCTATCTATCGATCTGTCTATCTGGCTATCTTTCTAACTATCAATATATATATTTATATATATCTATATATATATATATAATCAGCTCACTTTACCATTTGCAGCTTATAACTATTAGCCACCAGGGGTCACTAGTAACCAAAAGCAGTCATTCTACTTGTAAATTGTGCCAATCGAGTAGAACAGCAGCCTAGGATTCACCACTGCTTCATCTCATTTTCCAAGAGAATGCAGATGTAAAGTGTTTTTGATGGTACGCCTGTGCATATTGAAATATTCAGAGCATATTCTGAATTTCAGTTAACACGTCAGTAAGCATTTTGGCCATCAGTGAATTCAACCTTTTTTTCTCAATCGGAATAGGCAAGGATAATGACAGATATATTTTACAATGTTAGAAAGTACATCATTTTATTTAATTGTGTGAATAAAATGAATCGGCTCTCCGTCAGGGAATTGAACCCCGGTCTCCCGCGTGACAGGCGGGGATACTGACCACTATACTAACGAGAACTTATTGGCATCAGTTAAACAGTGCTCACCTCCTTGGGGTTAAGGCATACCCTCGATCAATTCACAGTATTGTAATAGGCAGATTTGCTGCTTTTGGTTAGGACAAGTAATCTTTTTTCCTAAATATTACAATACAGAAATTCCTAGCCAAAAACAATCAGTTTTATCAAGAAATTATTTCATTGAAATAAATATCTATCTATCGATCTGTCTATCTGGCTATCTTTCTAACTATCAATATATATATTTATATATATCTATATATATATATATAATCAGCTCACTTTATCATTTGCAGCTTATAACTATTAGCCACCAGGGGTCACTACTAACCAAAAGCAGTCATTCTACTTGTAAATTGTGCCAATCGAGTGGAACAGCAGCCTAGGATTCACCACTGCTTCATCTCATTTTCCAAGAGAATTCAGATGTAAAGTGTTTTTGATGGTACGCCTGTGCATATTGAAATATTCAGAGCATATTCTGAATTTCAGTTAACACATCAGTAAGCATTTTGTCCATCTGTGAATTCAACCTTTTTTCTCAATCGGAATAGGCAAGGATAATGACAGATATATTTTACAATGTTAGAAAGTGCATCATTTTATTTAATTGTGTGAATAAAAGGAATCGCCTCCCCGTCGGGGAATTGATCCCCGGTCTCCTGCGTGACAGGCGGGGATACTGACCACTATACTAACGAGGACTTATTGGCATCAGTTAAACAGTGCTCACCTCCTTGGGGTTAAGGCATACCCTCGATCAATTCACAGTATTGTAATAGGCAGATTTGCTGCTTTTGGTTAGGACAAGTAATCTTTTTTCCTAAATATTACAATACAGAAATTCCTAGCCAAAAACAATCAGTTTTATCAAGAAATTATTTCATTGAAATAAATATCTATCTATCGATCTGTCTATCTGGCTATCTTTCTAACTATCAATATATATATTTATATATATCTATATATATATATATATAATCAGCTCACTTTATCATTTGCAGCTTATAACTATTAGCCACCAGGGGTCACTACTAACCAAAAGCAGTCATTCTACTTGTATATTGTGCCAATCGAGTGGAACAGCAGCCTAGGATTCACCACTGCTTCATCTCATTTTCCAAGAGAATGCAGATGTAAAGTGTTTTTGATGGTACGCCTGTGCATATTGAAATATTCAGAGCATATTCTGAATTTCAGTTAACACATCAGTAAGCATTTTGTCCATCTGTGAATTCAACCTTTTTTCTCAATCGGAATAGGCAAGGATAATGACAGATATATTTTACAATGTTAGAAAGTGCATCATTTTATTTAATTGTGTGAATAAAAGGAATCGCCTCTCCGTCGGGGAATTGAACCCCGGTCTCCCGCGTGACAGGCGGGGATACTGACCACTATACTAACGAGGACTTATTGGCATCAGTTAAACAGTGCTCACCTCCTTGGGGTTAAGGCATACCCTCGATCAATTCACAGTATTGTAATAGGCAGATTTGCTGCTTTTGGTTAGGACAAGTAATCTTTTTTCCTAAATATTACAATACAGAAATTCCTAGCCAACAACAATCAGTTTTATCAAGAAATTATTTCATTGAAATAATTATCTATCTATCGATCTGTCTATCTGGCTATCTTTCTAACTATCAATATATATATTTATATATATCTATATATATATATATAATCAGCTCACTTTACCATTTGCAGCTTATAACTATTAGCCACCAGGGGTCACTACTAACCAAAAGCAGTCATTCTACTTGTAAATTGTGCCAATCGAGTGGAACAGCAGCCTAGGATTCACCACTGCTTCATCTCATTTTCCAAGAGAATGCAGATGTAAAGTGTTTTTGATGGTACGCCTGTGCATATTGAAATATTCAGAGCATATTCTGAATTTCAGTTAACACATCAGTAAGCATTTTGGCCATCAGTGAATTCAACCTTTTTTCTCAATCAGAATAGGCAAGGATAATGACAGATATATTTTACAATGTTAGAAAGTACATCATTTTATTTAATTGTGTGAATAAAATGAATCGCCTCCCCGTCGGGGAATTGAACCCCGGTCTCCCGCGTGACAGGCGGGGATACTGACCACTATACTAACGAGAACTTATTGGCATCAGTTAAACAGTGCTCACCTCCTTGGGGTTAAGGCATACCCTCGATCAATTCACAGTATTGTAATAGGCAGATTTGCTGCTTTTGGTTAGGACAAGTAATCTTTTTTCCTAAATATTACAATACAGAAATTCCTAGCCAAAAACAATCAGTTTTATCAAGAAATTATTTCATTGAAATAAATATCTATCTATCGATCTGTCTATCTGGCTATCTTTCTAACTATTGAAATATTCAGAGCATATTCTGAATTTCAGTTAACACATCAGTAAGCATTTTGGCCATCAGTGAATTCAACCTTTTTTCTCAATCGGAATAGGCAAGGATAATGACAGATATATTTTACAATGTTAGAAAGTACATCATTTTATTTAATTGTGTGAATAAAATGAATCGCCTCCCCGTCGGGGAATTGAAGCCCGGTCTCCCGCGTGACAGGCGGGGATACTGACCACTATACTAACGAGAACTTATTGGCATCAGTTAAACAGTGCTCACCTCCTTGGGGTTAAGGCATACCCTCGATCAATTCACAGTATTGTAATAGGCAGATTTGCTGCTTTTGGTTAGGACAAGTAATCTTTTTTCCTAAATATTACAATACAGAAATTCCTAGCCAAAAACAATCAGTTTTATCAAGAAATTATTTCATTGAAATAAATATCTATCTATCGATCTGTCTATCTGGCTATCTTTCTAACTATCAATATATATATTTATATATATCTATATATATATATATATAATCAGCTCACTTTATCATTTGCAGCTTATAACTATTAGCCACCAGGGGTCACTACTAACCAAAAGCAGTTATTCTACTTGTAAATTGTGCCAATCGAGTGGAACAGCAGCCTAGGATTCACCACTGCTTCATCTCATTTTCCAAGAGAATTCAGATGTAAAGTGTTTTTGATGGTACGCCTGTGCATATTGAAATATTCAGAGCATATTCTGAATTTCAGTTAACACATCAGTAAGCATTTTGTCCATCTGTGAATTCAACCTTTTTTCTCAATCGGAATAGGCAAGGATAATGACAGATATATTTTACAATTTTAGAAAGTGCATCATTTTATTTAATTGTGTGAATAAAAGGAATCGCCTCCCCGTCGGGGAATTGATCCCCGGTCTCCTGCGTGACAGGCGGGGATACTGACCACTATACTAACGAGGACTTATTGGCATCAGTTAAACAGTGCTCACCTCCTTGGGGTTAAGGCATACCCTCGATCAATTCACAGTATTGTAATAGGCAGATTTGCTGCTTTTGGTTAGGACAAGTAATCTTTTTTCCTAAATATTACAATACAGAAATTCCTAGCCAAAAACAATCAGTTTTATCAAGAAATTATTTCATTGAAATAAATATCTATCTATCGATCTGTCTATCTGGCTATCTTTCTAACTATCAATATATATATTTATATATATCTATATATATATATATATAATCAGCTCACTTTATCATTTGCAGCTTATAACTATTAGCCACCAGGGGTCACTACTAACCAAAAGCAGTCATTCTACTTGTAAATTGTGCCAATCGAGTGGAACAGCAGCCTAGGATTCACCACTGCTTCATCTCATTTTCCAAGAGAATGCAGATGTAAAGTGTTTTTGATGGTACGCCTGTGCATATTGAAATATTCAGAGCATATTCTGAATTTCAGTTAACACATCAGTAAGCATTTTGTCCATCTGTGAATTCAACCTTTTTTCTCAATCGGAATAGGCAAGGATAATGACAGATATATTTTACAATGTTAGAAAGTGCATCATTTTATTTAATTGTGTGAATAAAAGGAATCGCCTCCCCGTCGGGGAATTGAACCCCGGTCTCCCGCGTGACAGGCGGGGATACTGACCACTATACTAACGAGGACTTATTGGCATCAGTTAAACAGTGCTCACCTCCTTGGGGTTAAGGCATACCCTCGATCAATTCACAGTATTGTAATAGGCAGATTTGCTGCTTTTGGTTAGGACAAGTAATCTTTTTTCCTAAATATTACAATACAGAAATTCCTAGCCAACAACAATCAGTTTTATCAAGAAATTATTTCATTGAAATAATTATCTATCTATCGATCTGTCTATCTGGCTATCTTTCTAACTATCAATATATATATTTATATATATCTATATATATATATATAATCAGCTCACTTTACCATTTGCAGCTTATAACTATTAGCCACCAGGGGTCACTACTAACCAAAAGCAGTCATTCTACTTGTAAATTGTGCCAATCGAGTGGAACAGCAGCCTAGGATTCACCACTGCTTCATCTCATTTTCCAAGAGAATGCAGATGTAAAGTGTTTTTGATGGTACGCCTGTGCATATTGAAATATTCAGAGCATATTCTGAATTTCAGTTAACACATCAGTAAGCATTTTGGCCATCAGTGAATTCAACCTTTTTTCTCAATCAGAATAGGCAAGGATAATGACAGATATATTTTACAATGTTAGAAAGTACATCATTTTATTTAATTGTGTGAATAAAATGAATCGCCTCCCCGTCGGGGAATTGAACCCCGGTCTCCCGCGTGACAGGCGGGGATACTGACCACTATACTAACGAGAACTTATTGGCATCAGTTAAACAGTGCTCACCTCCTTGGGGTTAAGGCATACCCTTGATCAATTCACAGTATTGTAATAGGCAGATTTGCTGCTTTTGGTTAGGACAAGTAATCTTTTTTCCTAAATATTACAATACAGAAATTCCTAGTCAAAAACAATCAGTTTTATCAAGAAATTATTTCATTGAAATAAATATCTATCTATCGATCTGTCTATCTGGCTATCTTTCTAACTATCAATATATATATTTATATATATCTATATATATATATATAATCAGCTCACTTTACCATTTGCAGCTTATAACTATTAGCCACCAGGGGTCACTACTAACCAAAAGCAGTCATTCTACTTGTAAATTGTGCCAATCGAGTGGAACAGCAGCCTAGGATTCACCACTGCTTCATCTCATTTTCCAAGAGAATGCAGATGTAAAGTGTTTTTGATGGTACGCCTGTGCATATTGAAATATTCAGAGCATATTCTGAATTTCAGTTAACACATCAGTAAGCATTTTGTCCATCAGTGAATTCAACCTTTTTTCTCAATCGGAATAGGCAAGGATAATGACAGATATATTTTACAATGTTAGAAAGTGCATCATTTTATTTAATTTTGTGAATAAAAGGAATCGCCTCCCCGTCGGGGAATTGAACCCCGGTCTCCCGCGTGACAGGCGGGGATACTGACCACTATACTAACGAGGACTTATTGGCATTAGTTAAACAGTGCTCACCTCCTTGGGGTTAAGGCATACCCTCGATCAATTCACAGTATTGTAATAGGCAGATTTGCTGCTTTTGGTTAGGACAAGTAATCTTTTTTCCTAAATATTACAATACAGAAATTCCTAGCCAAAAACAATCAGTTTTATCAAGAAATTATTTCATTGAAATAAATATCTATCTATCGATCTGTCTATCTGGCTATCTTTCTAACTATCAATATATATATTTATATATATCTATATATATATATATAATCAGCTCACTTTATCATTTGCAGCTTATAACTATTAGCCACCAGGGGTCACTACTAACCAAAAGCAGTCATTCTACTTGTAAATTGTGCCAATCGAGTGGAACAGCAGCCTAGGATTCACCACTGCTTCATCTCATTTTCCAAGAGAATGCAGATGTAAAGTGTTTTTGATGGTACGCCTGTGCATATTGAAATATTCAGAGCATATTCTGAATTTCAGTTAACACATCAGTAAGCATTTTGGCCATCAGTGAATTCAACCTTTTTTCTCAATCGGAATAGGCAAGGACAATGACAGATATATTTTACAATGTTAGAAAGTGCATCATTTTATTTAATTGTGTGAATAAAAGGAATCGCCTCCCCGTCGGTGAATTGATCCCCGGTCTCCTGCGTGACAGGCGGGGATACTGACCACTATACTAACGAGGACTTATTGGCATCAGTTAAACAGTGCTCACCTCCTTGGGGTTAAGGCATACCCTCGATCAATTCACAGTATTGTAATAGGCAGATTTGCTGCTTTTGGTTAGGACAAGTAATCTTTTTTCCTAAATATTACAATACAGAAATTCCTAGCCAAAAACAATCAGTTTTATCAAGAAATTATTTCATTGAAATAAATATCTATCTATCGATCTGTCTATCTGGCTATCTTTCTAACTATCAATATATATATTTATATATATATATCTATATAATCAGCTCACTTTACCATTTGCAGCTTATAACTATTAGCCACCAGGGGTCACTACTAACCAAAAGCAGTCATTCTACTTGTAAATTGTGCCAATCGAGTGGAACAGCAGCCTAGAATTCACCACTGCTTCATCTCATTTTCCAAGAGAATGCAGATGTAAAGTGTTTTTGATGGTACGCCTGTGCATATTGAAATATTCAGAGCATATTCTGAATTTCAGTTAACACATCAGTAAGCATTTTGTCCATCTGTGAATTCAACCTTTTTTCTCAATCGGAATAGGCAAGGATAATGACAGATATATTTTACAATGTTAGAAAGTGCATCATTTTATTTAATTGTGTGAATAAAAGGAATCGCCTCCCCGTCGGGGAATTGATCCCCGGTCTCCTGCGTGACAGGCGGGGATACTGACCACTATACTAACGACGACTTATTGGCATCAGTTAAACAGTGCTCACCTCCTTGGGGTTAAGGCATACCCTCGATCAATTCACAGTATTGTAATAGGCAGATTTGCTGCTTTTGGTTAGGACAAGTAATCTTTTTTCCTAAATATTACAATACAGAAATTCCTAGCCAAAAACAATCAGTTTTATCAAGAAAGTATTTCATTGAAATAAATATCTATCTATCGATCTGTCTATCTGGCTATCTTTCTAACTATCAATATATATATTTATATATATATATATATATATATATATATATATAATCAGCTCACTTTACCATTTGCAGCTTATAACTATTAGCCACCAGGGTCACTAGTAACCAAAAGCAGTCATTCTACTTGTAAATTGTGCCAATCGAGTGGAACAGCAGCCTAGGATTCACCACTGCTTCATCTCATTTTCCAAGAGAATGCAGATGTAAAGTGTTTTTGATGGTACGCCTGTGCATATTGAAATATTCAGAGCATATTCTGAATTTCAGTTAACACATCAGTAAGCATTTTGGCCATCAGTGAATTCAACCTTTTTTCTCAATCGGAATAGGCAAGGACAATGACAGATATATTTTACAATGTTAGAAAGTGCATCATTTTATTTAATTGTGTGAATAAAAGGAATCGCCTCCCCGTCGGTGAATTGATCCCCGGTCTCCTGCGTGACAGGCGGGGATACTGACCACTATACTAACGAGGACTTATTGGCATCAGTTAAACAGTGCTCACCTCCTTGGGGTTAAGGCATACCCTCGATCAATTCACAGTATTGTAATAGGCAGATTTGCTGCTTTTGGTTAGGACAAGTAATCTTTTTTCCTAAATATTACAATACAGAAATTCCTAGCCAAAAACAATCAGTTTTATCAAGAAATTATTTCATTGAAATAAATATCTATCTATCGATCTGTCTATCTGGCTATCTTTCTAACTATCAATATACATATTTATATATATCTATATATATATATATATATATATATATATAGATATATATAATCAGCTCACTTTATCATTTGCAGCTTACAAATATTAGCCACCAGGGGTCACTACTAACCAAAAGCAGTCATTCTACTTGTAAATTGTGCAAATCGAGTGGAACAGCAGCCTAGGATTCACCACTGCTTCATCTCATTTTCCAAGAGAATGCAGATGTAAAGTGTTTTTGATGGTACGCCTGTGCATATTGAAATATTCAGAGCATATTCTGAATTTCAGTTAACACATCAGTAAGCATTTTGGCCATCAGTGAATTCAACCTTTTTTCTCAATCGGAATAGGCAAGGATAATGACAGATATATTTTACAATGTTAGAAAGTGCATCATTTTATTTAATTGTGTGAATAAAAGGAATCGCCTCCCCGTCGGTGAATTGATCCCCGGTCTCCTGCGTGACAGGCGGGGATACTGACCACTATACTAACGAGGACTTATTGGCATCAGTTAAACAGTGCTCACCTCCTTGGGGTTAAGGCATACCCTCGATCAATTCACAGTATTGTAATAGGCAGATTTGCTGCTTTTGGTTAGGACAAGTCATCTTTTTTCCTAAATATTACAATACAGAAATTCCTAGCCAAAAACAATCAGTTTTATCAAGAAATTATTTCATTGAAATAAATATCTATCTATCGATCTGTCTATCTGGCTATCTTTCTAACTATCAATATATATATTTATATATATCTATATATATATATATATATAATCAGCTCACTTTACCATTTGCAGCTTATAACTATTAGCCACCAGGGGTCACTACTAACCAAAAGCAGTCATTCTACTTGTAAATTGTGCCAATCGAGTGGAACAGCAGCCTAGAATTCACCACTGCTTCATCTCATTTTCCAAGAGAATGCAGATGTAAAGTGTTTTTGATGGTACGCCTGTGCATATTGAAATATTCAGAGCATATTCTGAATTTCAGTTAACACATCAGTAAGCATTTTGGCCATCAGTGAATTCAACCTTTTTTCTCAATCGGAATAGGCAAGGACAATGACAGATATATTTTACAATGTTAGAAAGTGCATCATTTTATTTAATTGTGTGAATAAAAGGAATCGCCTCCCCGTCGGTGAATTGATCCCCGGTCTCCTGCGTGACAGGCGGGGATACTGACCACTATACTAACGAGGACTTATTGGCATCAGTTAAACAGTGCTCACCTCCTTGGGGTTAAGGCATACCCTCGATCAATTCACAGTATTGTAATAGGCAGATTTGCTGCTTTTGGTTAGGACAAGTAATCTTTTTTCCTAAATATTACAATACAGAAATTCCTAGCCAAAAACAATCAGTTTTATCAAGAAATTATTTCATTGAAATAAATATCTATCTATCGATCTGTCTATCTGGCTATCTTTCTAACTATCAATATACATATTTATATATATCTATATATATATATATATATATATATATATATATAGATATATATAATCAGCTCACTTTATCATTTGCAGCTTACAACTATTAGCCACCAGGGGTCACTACTAACCAAAAGCAGTCATTCTACTTGTAAATTGTGCAAATCGAGTGGAACAGCAGCCTAGGATTCACCACTGCTTCATCTCATTTTCCAAGAGAATGCAGATGTAAAGTGTTTTTGATGGTACGCCTGTGCATATTGAAATATTCAGAGCATATTCTGAATTTCAGTTAACACATCAGTAAGCATTTTGGCCATCAGTGAATTCAACCTTTTTTCTCAATCGGAATAGGCAAGGATAATGACAGATATATTTTACAATGTTAGAAAGTGCATCATTTTATTTAATTGTGTGAATAAAAGGAATCGCCTCCCCGTCGGTGAATTGATCCCCGGTCTCCTGCGTGACAGGCGGGGATACTGACCACTATACTAACGAGGACTTATTGGCATCAGTTAAACAGTGCTCACCTCCTTGGGGTTAAGGCATACCCTCGATCAATTCACAGTATTGTAATAGGCTGATTTGCTGCTTTTGGTTAGGACAAGTAATCTTTTTTCCTAAATATTACAATACAGAAATTCCTAGCCAAAAACAATCAGTTTTATCAAGAAATTATTTCATTGAAATAAATATCTATCTATCGATCTGTCTATCTGGCTATCTTTCTAACTATCAATATATATATTTATATATATCTATATATATATATATAATCAGCTCACTTTATCATTTGCAGCTTATAACTATTAGCCACCAGGGGTCACTACTAACCAAAAGCAGTCATTCTACTTGTAAATTGTGCCAATCGAGTGGAACAGCAGCCTAGGATTCACCACTGCTTCATCTCATTTTCCAAGAGAATGCAGATGTAAAGTGTTTTTGATGGTACGCCTGTGCATATTGAAATATTCAGAGCATATTCTGAATTTCAGTTAACACATCAGTAAGCATTTTGGCCATCAGTGAATTCAACCTTTTTTCTCAATCGGAATAGGCAAGGACAATGACAGATATATTTTACAATGTTAGAAAGTGCATCATTTTATTTAATTGTGTGAATAAAAGGAATCGCCTCCCCGTCGGTGAATTGATCCCCGGTCTCCTGCGTGACAGGCGGGGATACTGACCACTATACTAACGAGGACTTATTGGCATCAGTTAAACAGTGCTCACCTCCTTGGGGTTAAGGCATACCCTCGATCAATTCACAGTATTGTAATAGGCAGATTTGCTGCTTTTGGTTAGGACAACTAATCTTTTTTCCTAAATATTACAATTTAGAAATTCCTAGCCAAAAACAATCAGTTTTATCAAGAAATTATTTCATTGAAATAAATATCTATCTATCGATCTGTCTATCTGGCTATCTTTCTAACTATCAATATATATATTTATATATATATATCTATATAATCAGCTCACTTTACCATTTGCAGCTTATAACTATTAGCCACCAGGGGTCACTACTAACCAAAAGCAGTCATTCTACTTGTAAATTGTGCCAATCGAGTGGAACAGCAGCCTAGAATTCACCACTGCTTCATCTCATTTTCCAAGAGAATGCAGATGTAAAGTGTTTTTGATGGTACGCCTGTGCATATTGAAATATTCAGAGCATATTCTGAATTTCAGTTAACACATCAGTAAGCATTTTGTCCATCTGTGAATTCAACCTTTTTTCTCAATCGGAATAGGCAAGGATAATGACAGATATATTTTACAATGTTAGAAAGTGCATCATTTTATTTAATTGTGTGAATAAAAGGAATCGCCTCCCCGTCGGGGAATTGATCCCCGGTCTCCTGCGTGACAGGCGGGGATACTGACCACTATACTAACGACGACTTATTGGCATCAGTTAAACAGTGCTCACCTCCTTGGGGTTAAGGCATACCCTCGATCAATTCACAGTATTGTAATAGGCAGATTTGCTGCTTTTGGTTAGGACAAGTAATCTTTTTTCCTAAATATTACAATACAGAAATTCCTAGCCAAAAACAATCAGTTTTATCAAGAAAGTATTTCATTGAAATAAATATCTATCTATCGATCTGTCTATCTGGCTATCTTTCTAACTATCAATATATATATTTATATATATATATATATATATATATATATATATAATCAGCTCACTTTACCATTTGCAGCTTATAACTATTAGCCACCAGGGTCACTAGTAACCAAAAGCAGTCATTCTACTTGTAAATTGTGCCAATCGAGTGGAACAGCAGCCTAGGATTCACCACTGCTTCATCTCATTTTCCAAGAGAATGCAGATGTAAAGTGTTTTTGATGGTACGCCTGTGCATATTGAAATATTCAGAGCATATTCTGAATTTCAGTTAACACATCAGTAAGCATTTTGGCCATCAGTGAATTCAACCTTTTTTCTCAATCGGAATAGGCAAGGACAATGACAGATATATTTTACAATGTTAGAAAGTGCATCATTTTATTTAATTGTGTGAATAAAAGGAATCGCCTCCCCGTCGGTGAATTGATCCCCGGTCTCCTGCGTGACAGGCGGGGATACTGACCACTATACTAACGAGGACTTATTGGCATCAGTTAAACAGTGCTCACCTCCTTGGGGTTAAGGCATACCCTCGATCAATTCACAGTATTGTAATAGGCAGATTTGCTGCTTTTGGTTAGGACAAGTAATCTTTTTTCCTAAATATTACAATACAGAAATTCCTAGCCAAAAACAATCAGTTTTATCAAGAAATTATTTCATTGAAATAAATATCTATCTATCGATCTGTCTATCTGGCTATCTTTCTAACTATCAATATACATATTTATATATATCTATATATATATATATATATATTACCTACTGGCGGTCGCCAGTAGGTATATATAGTTAGGATTTTTTCTCTATGGGTTTTTTGAAAATTCTATGTCTAATAACTTTGGCGTTTGTGGACGGAATCGGCTGAAATTTTCAGGAAAATGGCACATTTTGTTTCTGAGCAGCCCTTGAAAATTTGGGGGGGGTTCGTCCAGTGGGGGCCGAGAAAAAAGGGGGGTCCCAAAACGTGTTTTTAACATTGAGTTTTCCATAGGGCGGTTGGCCTCACTTTTAGCCCGAACGGCTGAATGGATTTGCACGAAACTTGGCAAAATTGTAGGGACTGGTAGCCCGATGTGCCTTTTGTAGGTCTCAATATATGTGCTCCAGTGGATTTTGAGAAATTAACGTTTAAAAAAAGATATATATCTGTAACAGCGGACCGGTTAGCGCTCTGGTTCGCGGACTTTTCGCGCAACGGAGCTTTGTGAAGCGAAGCTGATTGGTTCTCCGGCGTCTGTCAACATTCCAAACAGTCCGTAGCGGCCGCCATCTTGTCTCTCGGTAGGATCGAGAGACAAGAGGAGGTCAAAACAAAGGGGGAAATAACTATAAGGGGGCATAGTAGATCCTCGCTGACCCCCTAGGTTTGATGTGGAGGTTTTAAAAGGGCCCCGCGGGGCAAAAAAAAATAATAATAATAATAATCGAACGGCTGAATGGATTTGCACGAAACTTGGCAAAATTGTAGGGACTGGTAGCCCGATGTGCCTTTGCTAGGTCTCAATATATGTGCTTCAGTGGATTTTGAGAAATTAACGTTCAAAAAAAGATATATATCTGTAACAGCGCACCGCTTCGCGTACTTTTCGCGTTACGGAGCTTTGCGAAGCGAAGCTGATTGGCTCTCCGGTGTCTGTAAACATTCCAAACAGTACGTAGCGGCCGCCATCTTGTCTCTCGGTAGGATCGAGAGACAAGAGGAGGCCAAAGCGAAGGGGCAAATGACCATAAGGGGGCATAGTAGATCCTCGCTGACCCCCTAGGTTTGATGTGGAGGTTTTAAAAGGGCCCCGCGGGGCAAAAAAAAAAATAATAATAATAATCGAACGGCTGATGACCATAAGGGGGCATAGTAGATCCTCGCTGACCCCCTAGGTTTGATGTGGAGGTTTTAAAAGGGCCCCGCGGGGCAAAAAAAAATAATAATAATAATAATCGAACGGCTGAATGGATTTGCACGAAACTTGGTAAAATATTAGGGACTGGTAGCCCGATGTGCCTTTGCTATGTCTCAATATATGTGCTTCAGTGCATTTTGAGAAATTAACGTTCAAAAACAAGATATATATCTGTAACAGCGCTCCGCTTCGCGGAGATAAAATTATATGTGTATTACCTAGCTGTTGCTAACACCAGTTAGCGACGGCTAGTAGGAGATAGCGACCATCTTGGGTCCCACTTTGCATGTGAGTGATATTTATCACTAATGACATGCAAAGTGGGCATGCCAAGATGTTAGCGACTGGAAACAGTCGCTAACATCGCTATCTCCTATTATCAACTTTTGGAAATATTCGAGATAAGCGCGAATATCTCCAAAAAGTAACAGCTGCCCTGAGCAGTTCTTAGCCATGTTATCCAATGGGAGGTGGATAACATGGCTAAGAGCATTAGCTCGGTAATGCATGAATATCGCGGAGTTTTCAGCGACATTAATGCATTGCGCTCGTTTTTTATCGTATTTGCGATAAACCTTGATAATAGCAAGGTTTATCTGCGATAATTTCTGACGGTAAAAAAATCTTTGCAATGCATCGTTAGGGATAAATATCGCTTAACTTTGGTAATATGCCCCAACGTCTGTTAACGTTCGATTCGAAGGAAATCAGGAATTGTTGAAAAACATTGTGTGCGCCATCTTGTCTTTTTTCAAATGCCACACTTTTGTCGTGCACGGCAGCCATTTTAGATGCCTTGACCAGATCCACTCTGTGAACGCTGTCGATCCTTAGCATGGCTCCCCACCCTCGCAAGCATCTCCCCCAGGCAGTGGTCACCCCCGCTCTCTGTTTTATGCATGGGTAATAAACCTCCCCCCATCTGCGCTGTTCTTCCCTGAGAATCACACCCTGTGCCCGCCCGACACCTCCCTTTCGCCCTATTCACTACCGCACCCTCTGACACTCCTTTTCCTCTGTGTCCGATTGTCCAGGCCGGTCCTAGGCTATCAGCTAGCCCTGCAGATGTAGTTTATGGCCACAGCTGTAAAGAATCACCCGTCTTCAAAGGAGTTATAGTAGATCAAGGCCCACACTCGATGAGATCCGTCACAGCAGAAGCGTTGCTATTATCTGAAAACCATTCTGTATTGTGATTGGGGAGGGGACCGAGCGTGAAGCGGAAGATTCCAGGGATGACTCTTTGTACATCAAAGTTTTTACAATTATGTGTCACATTAAAAATATATAGCACTCCGACAAAGTAGTAAGATTATAAAACTTTCATAATTTATAAATATATACAAGAAAACAAAAATAGTAATAACATATAAACATTTTTAGAGAAAAACAACGAAGTAGCGGTCGGCTGTGCGAATAGTCCCAACGCAGCACAACGTCCAGATTTCCGGCGTGGGGCATCGCGGGGGGTGGGTGATCAGTAGCAAACTGTTGTGCGAATAGTTCCAAGGCAGCAGAACGCGCCGAAATCTAGATGACACAAAAGTGATGTCTAGTAAGTTGCCACCCAGCAAATAACGGCGTGGGGCGTCGCGGGGGGTGGGTCATCAGTAGCAAACTGTTGTGCGAATAGTTCCAAGGCAGCAGAACGATGGCACCAAGGTGATGTCCAGTAAGTTGCCGCACTGGTTTTGGTATCCTACAATGCTGCTCCGAATAACGGCGTGGAGCGCCCCGGGGGAGGCGGCGTGAACGGGCCTCTCCAGGTGGAGTCTCGTCTGTTGTAGTGGGGCGCCCCTTTACCGTTTCAGTTGCCATTCCGTCCGCTTTTGGTCCACTGTGTCAAAATCCGCCATTCAGCTGAGTTGCGCCCACTCTTGCGGTGCAGCGATAGGCGGCTGTCACAGGACTCTCAAAATGGCGGCAGGCTGTTTCCTTTTTGGGCCTGGTCCACTGAAATGGCCCTGGGACACCTTGGAAATCGGACGCTTGTCTGCTAGGTCTTGGACCCCATTCTCGAAAGCGTCCCCTCCGCCTTGAGAATTCATCAAAAGTTTTGGGGGCCCCGACTCCTGCAGGCTTCTGGTGGGGAGCGGCTGCCATGATTGCTCGCGGAATGACCACGACGGAGCTACGAGATGGTGGTGCTCTCATGGTGACGCCAGCTTCAGTCTGAAACATCCAGAAACAAGGTGGGGCTTTCATCGTTTGGGGGAAAAAAAAAGTTTTCATCCAATGAAAAGTGTTGTTTTTAGGTCATATGATCAAGCCTTCCATCATTAGGAAACCAAAAGTAAAATGAACCAATGAAAAGTTTTATAAACAAGTCACATGACCTGTTATGCGGCATAGGGTATAAAATGCGGAGAAAATACGTTGGCACGTGAGGCGGCGTCAGTAGCGGACCGATGTGCGAATAGGCCGAAGGCAATACAACGCGCCAAGATCCGGATGGCATCGAGGTGGTGTCATAGTTGAGAGTTCTGAGCAGCGGTTGTAACACTGTCTGAAGCTTATTTGCAGCTGCTGCAGCTTCACTACGCGCCAAGATCCGGATGGCACCGAGGTGGTGTGTAGGAAGTTGCCGCACTGGTGTGGCCATCCTACAATGCTGAAAGTCGGCGTGGGGCGCCCCGTTGGCCTGTGAGTTTGCGTCAGTAGCGGACCGATGTGCGAATAGGCCGAAGGCAGCACAACGCGCCAAGATCCGGATGGCACCGAGGTGGTGTCTAGTAAGTTGTCGCACTTCTGTGGCCATCCTACAATGTTGAAAGTCGGCGTGGGGCGCCCCGTTGGCCTGTGAGATGGTGTCAGTAGCGGACTGATGTGTGAATGGGGCCAAAGGCAGCGCAACAATATTTTCTACTATATTTCCGGTGTAGAAGAGACCACAAGGCGCTGAGATGCCAAGATCCGGATGGCACCGAGGTGGTGTCTTGCAAGTTGTGGTACTGGTGTGGCCATCCTACAATGCTGAAAGTCGGCGTGGGGCGCCCCGTTGGCCTGTGAGATGGCGTCAGTAGCGGACCGATGTGCGAATAGGCCGAAGGCAGCACAACAATATTTTCTGACTGACACCACAAGGCGCTGAGATGCCAAGATCCGGATGGCACCGAGGTGATGTCTAAGTTGCGGACTGATGTGCGAATGGGGCCAAAGGCAGCGTAACAATATTTTTTGTATGGAAGATACCACTAGGCGTTGAGATGCCAAGATTCGGATGGCACTGAGGTGATGTCTAGCAAGTTGGTGTGGTCATCCTACAATGCTGAAACTCGGCGTGGGTCACCCCATTAGCCTGTGAGATGGCGTCAGTAGCGGACCGATGTGCGAATAGGCCGAAGGCAGCACAACGCGCCAAGATCCGGATGTCACCGTGGTGGTTTCATAGTTGAGAGGCACTTCATCTGCAGTGGGGCGCCGAGATCCGGATGGCACCGAGGTGATGTCTAGCAAGTTGCTGTACTGGTGTGGTCATCCTACAATGCTGAAACTCGGCGTGGGTCGCCCCATTAGCCTGTGAGATGGCGTCAGTAGCGGACCGATGTGCGAATAGGCCGAAGGCAGCACAACGCGCCAAGATCCGGATGTCACCGTGGTGGTTTCATAGTTGAGAGGCACTTCATCTGCAGTGGGGCGCCGAGATCCGGATGGCACCGAGGTGATGTCTAGCAAGTTGCTGTACTGGTGTGGTCATCCTACAATGCTGAAACTCGGCGTGGGTCGCCCCATTAGCCTGTGAGATGGCGTCAGTAGCGGACCGATGTGCGAATAGGCCGAAGGCAGCACAACGCGCCAAGATCCGGATGTCACCGTGGTGGTTTCATAGTTGAGAGGCACTTCATCTGCAGTGGGGCGCCGAGATCCGGATGGCACCGAGGTGATGTCTAGCAAGTTGCTGTACTTGTGTGGTCATCCTACAATGCTGAAACTCGGCGTGGGTCGCCCCATTAGCCTGTGAGACAGCAGTTCTTTGGATTTGGGCCTGGCTCGTCTGCTGTAGTGGGGCGCCCCTTTACCGTTTCAGTTGCCATTCAGCTGAGTTTCGGCTGCTCTTGATGCTACAGCGACAGGCGGCTGCAACAGGACTCTCAAAATGGCGGCCTGTTCTTTGGATTTGGGCCTGGTCCACTAAAATGGCCCTGGGACACCTTAGAACTCGGACGCTCGATTTTTTTTTCCTTTCCTGTACATGCAAAAAAAGGTAAATGCCCGGTACGTTACACGCTTCATCTGCCACGATGAACTCTCTAGAGGAACCGAAAAAAAATATAGTTGTGGTAACTATACCATGCATCGTCATATGGAGAGGTGGCAACAATTAATTATAGTGCTGCATAAAAGAGAGATTTGGAGGAGAACCCCTGACCTGCTAGTACATTCATCAAAGAAGTGGCACTGAGAGCTTCAGAGGCAAGGGAAACGGTCCCAAATATTTAGAAGAAATTTGGAAAGATTAAAATGACATGTTTAGATTGTGGCAAATTTATTTCATGTGGACATCTGAGTGTTACTCTAATAAATACAGCATATGAACATCATCATAGTCGATGGTTGGTAGAGACATTTTGACTATATCCTGGACCTGCCCGTCCTCGCCCAAAATGGCGCCAGAATAAATGGGACTCGTAACTCCTTGTTGTGTACTGGTTGCAGAACCTTGAAATCACGAGATACGTATGCAGTTTTGAAGCACATGGCGGGCGGGGACGAGAATTGATTGAATATTTCGACATCCCTATTGATATTAAGTTCTGATGTGTTATTGATTACTGTACTGTTGAAAGTTCGAATTAACGTCACCCATGGTACTTGCCCGCAAATGTATATCTAGATAATTTTATTGTAACTGGCCCTGTCGTATTTTAATTATAAAATGTACGTCCACCGATTCCGTAACTGTTAGACACCTTAGTTCTTGCAACCTAATGGCCCGCCCGTTACGTTCCTCTACAGTGTAAATGTCTATTTGTCATATACGATTACAGTTTGCTCCGTGGCCGGCCCACGTGGTTATAGGCTCGTATTTGTATAATGAAATTTTCACAATAAAGGTTTTTAAAAGAAAACATGGTAGTAGTATATACATTGGTAAAGTTTTTAATAATAGTCACTGTTTTAGAATCATTAAAAGGCAAGTGAAATAAAGCAGACCAATTACATGAAGGGTAAAAGGTGTAATACGAAGGAACGCAGTAAAGATAAATGGTCAAGGGCTGTTGTGTTTTCTATTCCTGCAACATAAAGTGATCGATAAGAATCTCATATTCAGGCGTATCGGCGACTAAGACAGCAGGTCGACCCTCTTTTGCTCAACGGCTCCGTCATGGGACGAAGAAACGCTCTTTTTCTCGAAAAAAGAATATATTTTACTTGCAGGACAGTTGTAAAATTTCCGGGAAAGTACATTAGCCTGGAACATTATAACATATATTTAAGAAAAAATAATGTTCGGAAGTAATGAAAAGCGTAATTTTTAGGTCATATGATCAAGCCTTTCATCATTACAATAAGAAAAGTAAAATGAACCAATGAAAAGTTTTATTAACAAGTCACATGACTTGTTATGCTTACGTTACGCGCTGCGCGCCCCGGATGACTTCCGGATGCGCTAACGCGGCGCGTCATATGACGCATTACGCGACAACGCAGGTACAGAATATAGTCAAAATGTCTCCACCAACCAGCGGTCGGAACACAACCCCTTTCAGCAGGCTAAATAGTTCTGTTAAATGACAACAGAAGGGACAGGCAACAAGAACCATCAGTCAAAGAGGGGAGGGCTAGTTCTTCTCTACCGGGTTACATTGGGGCGCTACCGGAACTGATCGAATTGGTAGTCTACAGTGTTTCTGGATGTTTCAGACTGAAGCTGGGGTTAGCATGAGAGCAGCACCATTTCGTAGCTCCGTCGTGGTCATTCCGCAACCAATCATGGCAGCCGTTCTTTATCGTTATTTTGGGCGGGGTGGGTGGCGGAGCAGAGCTGTTTTGCAGCCATCATTGTGTGGAGTTCAGTTCATCTCACTAGTTTTGTATTTGTCATGAGGGGTTGTTCCTAATGTTTCTATTTTAGCGAGGTCAAAAAGAGATCCCATTAGTGGCCTACTGATTTTGCTCGATTCCTTTTCTTTTTTTTTACACGATTTTTCGTTATCTGCAAAGACTAAACAGAGTATTGCGACTCTGTGTTTGTTTGTAAATAGAGAATGAACCAAAGAGAACTAATTCTAAAACAGTAAATACTTGGATAACAATGAATCAAATGGAGAGAGAAGCAGGCACGACGGATTACAATGGGGGCAAAGACCTGCGTTAACTACCTTTCACTATCTGCAAAGAGAGAGTACTCCTAATAGAAATGAGGGGGGGGGGGGCACCATTCAAAGCAGATCAGTGTGCATAAACACGAAAATGTTTTCACTTACCACGTACTTGACATTCGACAGCTTATGATATTTGCTATTAAAAAACCATTGAAATTCACTGAAAAAACCATAGGTTATAGACCATATATAGTTAGGAATTAGCATTTACAAAACCTTGAAAATTCACTGAAAAAACCATAGGTTATAGACCATATATAGTTAGGAATTAGCATTTAAAAAACCTTATTTTACTCACACAAAACCATTGAAATTCCATATATAGTTAGTTGCACTAACTATATATCGCGCACCTGCAATCCACTGCTGATGATGTCACATATTACATCATTCATGACATGGTCAGTGACATCACTGATGACATCACTGATGACATCTCAAATGACATCACTGATGACATCACTGATGACAACATCCAGTGACTGTATGTTTCTGTAAAGTTAAAATGTGTCTTACATATTGAAGAATGAGTGGAAGTATAAGTGTCTGGACAAAGGATTTAGTAGGTGCATGACTGAATGCATGAGTGAGTGATTAAATGTGTCTCACTGAGTGCATGGGTTAGTGACTAAAGTGTCTTAATTTGTGCATCATTATGTCTGTTGTTCTGTAAACTGCTGCATGTTTTGATCAGTAGCTATATGATTAACTATATGGGTTACTGATTGATTGTCCAAGTATTTGTATGGGAGACTGAGTGTGTGTGTGGCTGGCTGGGAGGTGTGTGACTCTGTGCAGATCAATGTGTACTTGTATCAATGATTGTATAACAAGGTAAGTATGTGTTAGTATATGTTTGAAAATGTAAGGTGCTCTATGTTTAACTGTATAGACAAGAAAATGGAAGTGTCATTGATTCTTTACAGGACTGACTAGGTGTGTGAGTAACTCCATGGATGAGTGGCAGACTGTGAGTGTCTGTATAGGTGTATGAGTGCATATGATAGTGTTGTAAAGATGAGTGATTGTATGTATGAATGATAGTATGGGTGAATGAGTGAAGGTGTGTGTAGACGTAGGAATCAGTGAGTGCGTGTGTAGTAACTAGTATTGGTGTGTCAATGGTTTCAAAAATTATATTCTGTATTTAACACTGGGTGAAACAGAGGTTATATTAAAATGTGAGGAGATGCATTGTATTGTCACATGAATGATATCATCAGTGATGTGGTCATTGATGTCAAATGAGATGTCATCAGTGATGTCATCAGTGATGTCATTTGAGATGTCATCAGTGATGTCATCAGTGATGTCACTGACCATGTCATGAATGATGTAATATGTGACATCATCAGCAGTGGATTGCAGGTGCGCGATATATAGTTAGTGCAACTAACTATATATGGAATTTCAATGGTTTTGTGTGAGTAAAATAAGGTTTTTTAAATGCTAATTC
This sequence comes from Lissotriton helveticus, assembly GCF_964261635.1. Taxonomy (NCBI): domain Eukaryota; kingdom Metazoa; phylum Chordata; class Amphibia; order Caudata; family Salamandridae; genus Lissotriton; species Lissotriton helveticus. Next base: position 339,890,368 of record NC_136058.1, on the reverse strand, counting down.
CTAACTATATATGGTCTATAACCTATGGTTTTTTCAGTGAATATATATATAGATATATATAATCAGCTCACTTTATCATTTGCAGCTTACAACTATTAGCCACCAGGGGTCACTACTAACCAAAAGCAGTCATTCTACTTGTAAATTGTGCAAATCGAGTGGAACAGCAGCCTAGGATTCACCACTGCTTCATCTCATTTTCCAAGAGAATGCAGATGTAAAGTGTTTTTGATGGTACGCCTGTGCATATTGAAATATTCAGAGCATATTCTGAATTTCAGTTAACACATCAGTAAGCATTTTGGCCATCAGTGAATTCAACCTTTTTTCTCAATCGGAATAGGCAAGGATAATGACAGATATATTTTACAATGTTAGAAAGTGCATCATTTTATTTAATTGTGTGAATAAAAGGAATCGCCTCCCCGTCGGTGAATTGATCCCCGGTCTCCTGCGTGACAGGCGGGGATACTGACCACTATACTAACGAGGACTTATTGGCATCAGTTAAACAGTGCTCACCTCCTTGGGGTTAAGGCATACCCTCGATCAATTCACAGTATTGTAATAGGCAGATTTGCTGCTTTTGGTTAGGACAAGTCATCTTTTTTCCTAAATATTACAATACAGAAATTCCTAGCCAAAAACAATCAGTTTTATCAAGAAATTATTTCATTGAAATAAATATCTATCTATCGATCTGTCTATCTGGCTATCTTTCTAACTATCAATATATATATTTATATATATCTATATATATATATATATATAATCAGCTCACTTTACCATTTGCAGCTTATAACTATTAGCCACCAGGGGTCACTACTAACCAAAAGCAGTCATTCTACTTGTAAATTGTGCCAATCGAGTGGAACAGCAGCCTAGAATTCACCACTGCTTCATCTCATTTTCCAAGAGAATGCAGATGTAAAGTGTTTTTGATGGTACGCCTGTGCATATTGAAATATTCAGAGCATATTCTGAATTTCAGTTTTCACATCAGTAAGCATTTTGTCCATCAGTGAATTCAACCTTTTTTCTCAATCGGAATAGGCAAGGATAATGACAGATATATTTTACAATGTTAGAAAGTGCATCATTTTATTTAATTGTGTGAATAAAAGGAATCGCCTCCCCGTCGGGGAATTGAACCCCGGTCTCCCGCGTGACAGGCGGGGATACTGACCACTATACTAACGAGGACTTATTGGCATCAGTTAAACAGTGCTCACCTCCTTGGGGTTAAGGCATACCCTCGATCAATTCACAGTATTGTAATAGGCAGATTTGCTGCTTTTGGTTAGGACAAGTAATCTTTTTTCCTAAATATTACAATACAGAAATTCCTAGCCAAAAACAATCAGTTTTATCAAGAAATTATTTCATTGAAATAAATATCTATCTATCGATCTGTCTATCTGGCTATCTTTCTAACTATCAATATATATATTTATATATATCTATATATATATATATAATCAGCTCACTTTACCATTTGCAGCTTATAACTATTAGCCACCAGGGGTCACTAGTAACCAAAAGCAGTCATTCTACTTGTAAATTGTGCCAATCGAGTAGAACAGCAGCCTAGGATTCACCACTGCTTCATCTCATTTTCCAAGAGAATGCAGATGTAAAGTGTTTTTGATGGTACGCCTGTGCATATTGAAATATTCAGAGCATATTCTGAATTTCAGTTAACACGTCAGTAAGCATTTTGGCCATCAGTGAATTCAACCTTTTTTTCTCAATCGGAATAGGCAAGGATAATGACAGATATATTTTACAATGTTAGAAAGTGCATCATTTTATTTAATTGTGTGAATAAAAGGAATCGCCTCCCCGTCGGGGAATTGAACCCCGGTCTCCCGCGTGACAGGCGGGGATACTGACCACTATACTAACGAGGACTTATTGGCATCAGTTAAACAGTGCTCACCTCCTTGGGGTTAAGGCATACCCTCGATCAATTCACAGTATTGTAATAGGCAGATTTGCTGCTTTTGGTTAGGACAAGTAATCTTTTTTCCTAAATATTACAATACAGAAATTCCTAGCCAAAAACAATCAGTTTTATCAAGAAATTATTTCATTGAAATAAATATCTATCTATCGATCTGTCTATCTGGCTATCTTTCTAACTATCAATATATATATTTATATATATCTATATATATATATATAATCAGCTCACTTTATCATTTGCAGCTTATAACTATTAGCCACCAGGGGTCACTACTAACCAAAAGCAGTCATTCTACTTGTAAATTGTGCCAATCGAGTGGAACAGCAGCCTAGGATTCACCACTGCTTCATCTCATTTTCCAAGAGAATTCAGATGTAAAGTGTTTTTGATGGTACGCCTGTGCATATTGAAATATTCAGAGCATATTCTGAATTTCAGTTAACACATCAGTAAGCATTTTGTCCATCTGTGAATTCAACCTTTTTTCTCAATCGGAATAGGCAAGGATAATGACAGATATATTTTACAATGTTAGAAAGTGCATCATTTTATTTAATTGTGTGAATAAAAGGAATCGCCTCCCCGTCTGGGAATTGATCCCCGGTCTCCTGCGTGACAGGCGGGGATACTGACCACTATACTAACGAGGACTTATTGGCATCAGTTAAACAGTGCTCACCTCCTTGGGGTTAAGGCATACCCTCGATCAATTCACAGTATTGTAATAGGCAGATTTGCTGCTTTTGGTTAGGACAAGTAATCTTTTTTCCTAAATATTACAATACAGAAATTCCTAGCCAAAAACAATCAGTTTTATCAAGAAATTATTTCATTGAAATAAATATCTATCTATCGATCTGTCTATCTGGCTATCTTTCTAACTATCAATATATATATTTATATATATCTATATATATATATATAATCAGCTCACTTTATCATTTGCAGCTTATAACTATTAGCCACCAGGGGTCACTACTAACCAAAAGCAGTCATTCTACTTGTAAATTGTGCCAATCGAGTGGAACAGCAGCCTAGGATTCACCACTGCTTCATCTCATTTTCCAAGAGAATGCAGATGTAAAGTGTTTTTGATGGTACGCCTGTGCATATTGAAATATTCAGAGCATATTCTGAATTTCAGTTAACACATCAGTAAGCATTTTGTCCATCTGTGAATTCAACCTTTTTTCTCAATCGGAATAGGCAAGGATAATGACAGATATATTTTACAATGTTAGAAAGTGCATCATTTTATTTAATTGTGTGAATAAAAGGAATCGCCTCCCCGTCGGGGAATTGAAGCCCGGTCTCCCGCGTGACAGGCGGGGATACTGACCACTATACTAACGAGGACTTATTGGCATCAGTTAAACAGTGCTCACCTCCTTGGGGTTAAGGCATACCCTCGATCAATTCACAGTATTGTAATAGGCAGATTTGCTGCTTTTGGTTAGGACAAGTCATCTTTTTTCCTAAATATTACAATACAGAAATTCCTAGCCAAAAACAATCAGTTTTATCAAGAAATTATTTCATTGAAATAAATATCTATCTATCGATCTGTCTATCTGGCTATCTTTCTAACTATCAATATATATATTTATATATATCTATATATATATATATATATAATCAGCTCACTTTACCATTTGCAGCTTATAACTATTAGCCACCAGGGGTCACTACTAACCAAAAGCAGTCATTCTACTTGTAAATTGTGCCAATCGAGTGGAACAGCAGCCTAGAATTCACCACTGCTTCATCTCATTTTCCAAGAGAATGCAGATGTAAAGTGTTTTTGATGGTACGCCTGTGCATATTGAAATATTCAGAGCATATTCTGAATTTCAGTTAACACATCAGTAAGCATTTTGTCCATCAGTGAATTCAACCTTTTTTCTCAATCGGAATAGGCAAGGATAATGACAGATATATTTTACAATGTTAGAAAGTGCATCATTTTATTTAATTGTGTGAATAAAAGGAATCGCCTCCCCGTCGGGGAATTGAACCCCGGTCTCCCGCGTGACAGGCGGGGATACTGACCACTATACTAACGAGGACTTATTGGCATCTGTTAAACAGTGCTCACCTCCTTGGGGTTAAGGCATACCCTCGATCAATTCACAGTATTGTAATAGGCAGATTTGCTGCTTTTGGTTAGGACAAGTAATCTTTTTTCCTAAATATTACAATACAGAAATTCCTAGCCAAAAACAATCAGTTTTATCAAGAAATTATTTCATTGAAATAAATATCTATCTATCGATCTGTCTATCTGGCTATCGTTCTAACTATTATTATATATATTTATATATATCTATATATATATATATAATCAGCTCACTTTACCATTTGCAGCTTATAACTATTAGCCACCAGGGGTCACTACTAACCAAAAGCAGTCATTCTACTTGTAAATTGTGCCAATCGAGTGGAACAGCAGCCTAGGATTCACCACTGCTTCATCTCATTTTCCAAGAGAATGCAGATGTAAAGTGTTTTTGATGGTACGCCTGTGCATATTGAAATATTCAGAGCATATTCTGAATTTCAGTTAACACATCAGTAAGCATTTTGGCCATCAGTGAATTCAACCTTTTTTCTCAATCAGAATAGGCAAGGATAATGACAGATATATTTTACAATGTTAGAAAGTACATCATTTTATTTAATTGTGTGAATAATATGAATCGCCTCCCCGTCGGGGAATTGAACCCCGGTCTCCCGCGTGACAGGCGGGGATACTGACCACTATACTAACGAGAACTTATTGGCATCAGTTAAACAGTGCTCACCTCCTTGGGGTTAAGGCATACCCTTGATCAATTCACAGTATTGTAATAGGCAGATTTGCTGCTTTTGGTTAGGACAAGTAATCTTTTTTCCTAAATATTACAATACAGAAATTCCTAGTCAAAAACAATCAGTTTTATCAAGAAATTATTTCATTGAAATAAATATCTATCTATCGATCTGTCTATCTGGCTATCTTTCTAACTATCAATATATATATTTATATATATCTATATATATATATATAATCAGCTCACTTTACCATTTGCAGCTTATAACTATTAGCCACCAGGGGTCACTACTAACCAAAAGCAGTCATTCTACTTGTAAATTGTGCCAATCGAGTGGAACAGCAGCCTAGGATTCACCACTGCTTCATCTCATTTTCCAAGAGAATGCAGATGTAAAGTGTTTTTGATGGTACGCCTGTGCATATTGAAATATTCAGAGCATATTCTGAATTTCAGTTAACACATCAGTAAGCATTTTGTCCATCAGTGAATTCAACCTTTTTTCTCAATCGGAATAGGCAAGGATAATGACAGATATATTTTACAATGTTAGAAAGTGCATCATTTTATTTAATTGTGTGAATAAAAGGAATCGCCTCCCCGTCGGGGAATTGAACCCCGGTCTCCCGCGTGACAGGCGGGGATACTGACCACTATACTAACGAGGACTTATTGGCATCAGTTAAACAGTGCTCACCTCCTTGGGGTTAAGGCATACCCTCGATCAATTCACAGTATTGTAATAGGCAGATTTGCTGCTTTTGGTTAGGACAAGTAATCTTTTTTCCTAAATATTACAATACAGAAATTCCTAGCCAAAAACAATCAGTTTTATCAAGAAATTATTTCATTGAAATAAATATCTATCTATCGATCTGTCTATCTGGCTATCGTTCTAACTATTATTATATATATTTATATATATCTATATATATATATATAATCAGCTCACTTTACCATTTGCAGCTTATAACTATTAGCCACCAGGGGTCACTACTAACCAAAAGCAGTCATTCTACTTGTAAATTGTGCCAATCGAGTGGAACAGCAGCCTAGGATTCACCACTGCTTCATCTCATTTTCCAAGAGAATGCAGATGTAAAGTGTTTTTGATGGTACGCCTGTGCATATTGAAATATTCAGAGCATATTCTGAATTTCAGTTAACACATCAGTAAGCATTTTGGCCATCAGTGAATTCAACCTTTTTTCTCAATCAGAATAGGCAAGGATAATGACAGATATATTTTACAATGTTAGAAAGTACATCATTTTATTTAATTGTGTGAATAATATGAATCGCCTCCCCGTCGGGGAATTGAACCCCGGTCTCCCGCGTGACAGGCGGGGATACTGACCACTATACTAACGAGAACTTATTGGCATCAGTTAAACAGTGCTCACCTCCTTGGGGTTAAGGCATACCCTTGATCAATTCACAGTATTGTAATAGGCAGATTTGCTGCTTTTGGTTAGGACAAGTAATCTTTTTTCCTAAATATTACAATACAGAAATTCCTAGTCAAAAACAATCAGTTTTATCAAGAAATTATTTCATTGAAATAAATATCTATCTATCGATCTGTCTATCTGGCTATCTTTCTAACTATCAATATATATATTTATATATATCTATATATATATATATAATCAGCTCACTTTACCATTTGCAGCTTATAACTATTAGCCACCAGGGGTCACTACTAACCAAAAGCAGTCATTCTACTTGTAAATTGTGCCAATCGAGTGGAACAGCAGCCTAGGATTCACCACTGCTTCATCTCATTTTCCAAGAGAATGCAGATGTAAAGTGTTTTTGATGGTACGCCTGTGCATATTGAAATATTCAGAGCATATTCTGAATTTCAGTTAACACATCAGTAAGCATTTTGTCCATCAGTGAATTCAACCTTTTTTCTCAATCGGAATAGGCAAGGATAATGACAGATATATTTTACAATGTTAGAAAGTGCATCATTTTATTTAATTTTGTGAATAAAAGGAATCGCCTCCCCGTCGGGGAATTGAACCCCGGTCTCCCGCGTGACAGGCGGGGATACTGACCACTATACTAACGAGGACTTATTGGCATTAATTAAACAGTGCTCACCTCCTTGGGGTTAAGGCATACCCTCGATCAATTCACAGTATTGTAATAGGCAGATTTGCTGCTTTTGGTTAGGACAAGTAATCTTTTTTCCTAAATATTACAATACAGAAATTCCTAGCCAAAAACAATCAGTTTTATCAAGAAATTATTTCATTGAAATAAATATCTATCTATCGATCTGTCTATCTGGCTATCTTTCTAACTATTGAAATATTCAGAGCATATTCTGAATTTCAGTTAACACATCAGTAAGCATTTTGGCCATCAGTGAATTCAACCTTTTTTCTCAATCGGAATAGGCAAGGATAATGACAGATATATTTTACAATGTTAGAAAGTACATCATTTTATTTAATTGTGTGAATAAAATGAATCGCCTCCCCGTCGGGGAATTGAAGCCCGGTCTCCCGCGTGACAGGCGGGGATACTGACCACTATACTAACGAGAACTTATTGGCATCAGTTAAACAGTGCTCACCTCCTTGGGGTTAAGGCATACCCTCGATCAATTCACAGTATTGTAATAGGCAGATTTGCTGCTTTTGGTTAGGACAAGTAATCTTTTTTCCTAAATATTACAATACAGAAATTCCTAGCCAAAAACAATCAGTTTTATCAAGAAATTATTTCATTGAAATAAATATCTATCTATCGATCTGTCTATCTGGCTATCTTTCTAACTATCAATATATATATTTATATATATCTATATATATATATATAATCAGCTCACTTTATCATTTGCAGCTTATAACTATTAGCCACCAGGGGTCACTACTAACCAAAAGCAGTCATTCTACTTGTAAATTGTGCCAATCGAGTGGAACAGCAGCCTAGGATTCACCACTGCTTCATCTCATTTTCCAAGAGAATTCAGATGTAAAGTGTTTTTGATGGTACGCCTGTGCATATTGAAATATTCAGAGCATATTCTGAATTTCAGTTAACACATCAGTAAGCATTTTGTCCATCTGTGAATTCAACCTTTTTTCTCAATCGGAATAGGCAAGGATAATGACAGATATATTTTACAATGTTAGAAAGTGCATCATTTTATTTAATTGTGTGAATAAAAGGAATCGCCTCCCCGTCGGGGAATTGATCCCCGGTCTCCCGCGTGACAGGCGGGGATACTGACCACTATACTAACGAGGACTTATTGGCATCAGTTAAACAGTGCTCACCTCCTTGGGGTTAAGGCATACCCTCGATCAATTCACAGTATTGTAATAGGCAGATTTGCTGCTTTTGGTTAGGACAAGTAATCTTTTTTCCTAAATATTACAATACAGAAATTCCTAGCCAAAAACAATCAGTTTTATCAAGAAATTATTTCATTGAAATAAATATCTATCTATCGATCTGTCTATCTGGCTATCTTTCTAACTATCAATATACATATTTATATATATCTATATATATATATATATATATATATATATATATATATATAGATATATATAATCAGCTCACTTTATCATTTGCAGCTTACAACTATTAGCCACCAGGGGTCACTACTAACCAAAAGCAGTCATTCTACTTGTAAATTGTGCAAATCGAGTGGAACAGCAGCCTAGGATTCACCACTGCTTCATCTCATTTTCCAAGAGAATGCAGATGTAAAGTGTTTTTGATGGTACGCCTGTGCATATTGAAATATTCAGAGCATATTCTGAATTTCAGTTAACACATCAGTAAGCATTTTGGCCATCAGTGAATTCAACCTTTTTTCTCAATCGGAATAGGCAAGGATAATGACAGATATATTTTACAATGTTAGAAAGTGCATCATTTTATTTAATTGTGTGAATAAAAGGAATCGCCTCCCCGTCGGTGAATTGATCCCCGGTCTCCTGCGTGACAGGCGGGGATACTGACCACTATACTAACGAGGACTTATTGGCATCAGTTAAACAGTGCTCACCTCCTTGGGGTTAAGGCATACCCTCGATCAATTCACAGTATTGTAATAGGCAGATTTGCTGCTTTTGGTTAGGACAAGTAATCTTTTTTCCTAAATATTACAATACAGAAATTCCTAGCCAAAAACAATCAGTTTTATCAAGAAATTATTTCATTGAAATAAATATCTATCTATCGATCTGTCTATCTGGCTATCTTTCTAACTATCAATATATATATTTATATATATCTATATATATATATATAATCAGCTCACTTTACCATTTGCAGCTTATAACTATTAGCCACCAGGGGTCACTAGTAACCAAAAGCAGTCATTCTACTTGTAAATTGTGCCAATCGAGTAGAACAGCAGCCTAGGATTCACCACTGCTTCATCTCATTTTCCAAGAGAATGCAGATGTAAAGTGTTTTTGATGGTACGCCTGTGCATATTGAAATATTCAGAGCATATTCTGAATTTCAGTTAACACGTCAGTAAGCATTTTGGCCATCAGTGAATTCAACCTTTTTTTCTCAATCGGAATAGGCAAGGATAATGACAGATATATTTTACAATGTTAGAAAGTGCATCATTTTATTTAATTGTGTGAATAAAAGGAATCGCCTCCCCGTCGGGGAATTGAACCCCGGTCTCCCGCGTGACAGGCGGGGATACTGACCACTATACTAACGAGGACTTATTGGCATCAGTTAAACAGTGCTCACCTCCTTGGGGTTAAGGCATACCCTCGATCAATTCACAGTATTGTAATAGGCAGATTTGCTGCTTTTGGTTAGGACAAGTAATCTTTTTTCCTAAATATTACAATACAGAAATTCCTAGCCAAAAACAATCAGTTTTATCAAGAAATTATTTCATTGAAATAAATATCTATCTATCGATCTGTCTATCTGGCTATCTTTCTAACTATCAATATATATATTTATATATATCTATATATATATATATATATAATCAGCTCACTTTACCATTTGCAGCTTATAACTATTAGCCACCAGGGGTCACTACTAACCAAAAGCAGTCATTCTACTTGTAAATTGTGCCAATCGAGTGGAACAGCAGCCTAGAATTCACCACTGCTTCATCTCATTTTCCAAGAGAATGCAGATGTAAAGTGTTTTTGATGGTACGCCTGTGCATATTGAAATATTCAGAGCATATTCTGAATTTCAGTTAACACATCAGTAAGCATTTTGTCCATCAGTGAATTCAACCTTTTTTCTCAATCGGAATAGGCAAGGATAATGACAGATATATTTTACAATGTTAGAAAGTGCATCATTTTATTTAATTGTGTGAATAAAAGGAATCGCCTCCCCGTCGGGGAATTGAACCCCGGTCTCCCGCGTGACAGGCGGGGATACTGACCACTATACTAACGAGGACTTATTGGCATCTGTTAAACAGTGCTCACCTCCTTGGGGTTAAGGCATACCCTCGATCAATTCACAGTATTGTAATAGGCAGATTTGCTGCTTTTGGTTAGGACAAGTAATCTTTTTTCCTAAATATTACAATACAGAAATTCCTAGCCAAAAACAATCAGTTTTATCAAGAAATTATTTCATTGAAATAAATATCTATCTATCGATCTGTCTATCTGGCTATCGTTCTAACTATTATTATATATATTTATATATATCTATATATATATATATAATCAGCTCACTTTACCATTTGCAGCTTATAACTATTAGCCACCAGGGGTCACTACTAACCAAAAGCAGTCATTCTACTTGTAAATTGTGCCAATCGAGTGGAACAGCAGCCTAGGATTCACCACTGCTTCATCTCATTTTCCAAGAGAATGCAGATGTAAAGTGTTTTTGATGGTACGCCTGTGCATATTGAAATATTCAGAGCATATTCTGAATTTCAGTTAACACATCAGTAAGCATTTTGGCCATCAGTGAATTCAACCTTTTTTCTCAATCAGAATAGGCAAGGATAATGACAGATATATTTTACAATGTTAGAAAGTACATCATTTTATTTAATTGTGTGAATAATATGAATCGCCTCCCCGTCGGGGAATTGAACCCCGGTCTCCCGCGTGACAGGCGGGGATACTGACCACTATACTAACGAGAACTTATTGGCATCAGTTAAACAGTGCTCACCTCCTTGGGGTTAAGGCATACCCTTGATCAATTCACAGTATTGTAATAGGCAGATTTGCTGCTTTTGGTTAGGACAAGTAATCTTTTTTCCTAAATATTACAATACAGAAATTCCTAGTCAAAAACAATCAGTTTTATCAAGAAATTATTTCATTGAAATAAATATCTATCTATCGATCTGTCTATCTGGCTATCTTTCTAACTATCAATATATATATTTATATATATCTATATATATATATATAATCAGCTCACTTTACCATTTGCAGCTTATAACTATTAGCCACCAGGGGTCACTACTAACCAAAAGCAGTCATTCTACTTGTAAATTGTGCCAATCGAGTGGAACAGCAGCCTAGGATTCACCACTGCTTCATCTCATTTTCCAAGAGAATGCAGATGTAAAGTGTTTTTGATGGTACGCCTGTGCATATTGAAATATTCAGAGCATATTCTGAATTTCAGTTAACACATCAGTAAGCATTTTGTCCATCAGTGAATTCAACCTTTTTTCTCAATCGGAATAGGCAAGGATAATGACAGATATATTTTACAATGTTAGAAAGTGCATCATTTTATTTAATTGTGTGAATAAAAGGAATCGCCTCCCCGTCGGGGAATTGAACCCCGGTCTCCCGCGTGACAGGCGGGGATACTGACCACTATACTAACGAGGACTTATTGGCATCAGTTAAACAGTGCTCACCTCCTTGGGGTTAAGGCATACCCTCGATCAATTCACAGTATTGTAATAGGCAGATTTGCTGCTTTTGGTTAGGACAAGTAATCTTTTTTCCTAAATATTACAATACAGAAATTCCTAGCCAAAAACAATCAGTTTTATCAAGAAATTATTTCATTGAAATAAATATCTATCTATCGATCTGTCTATCTGGCTATCGTTCTAACTATTATTATATATATTTATATATATCTATATATATATATATAATCAGCTCACTTTACCATTTGCAGCTTATAACTATTAGCCACCAGGGGTCACTACTAACCAAAAGCAGTCATTCTACTTGTAAATTGTGCCAATCGAGTGGAACAGCAGCCTAGGATTCACCACTGCTTCATCTCATTTTCCAAGAGAATGCAGATGTAAAGTGTTTTTGATGGTACGCCTGTGCATATTGAAATATTCAGAGCATATTCTGAATTTCAGTTAACACATCAGTAAGCATTTTGGCCATCAGTGAATTCAACCTTTTTTCTCAATCAGAATAGGCAAGGATAATGACAGATATATTTTACAATGTTAGAAAGTACATCATTTTATTTAATTGTGTGAATAATATGAATCGCCTCCCCGTCGGGGAATTGAACCCCGGTCTCCCGCGTGACAGGCGGGGATACTGACCACTATACTAACGAGAACTTATTGGCATCAGTTAAACAGTGCTCACCTCCTTGGGGTTAAGGCATACCCTTGATCAATTCACAGTATTGTAATAGGCAGATTTGCTGCTTTTGGTTAGGACAAGTAATCTTTTTTCCTAAATATTACAATACAGAAATTCCTAGTCAAAAACAATCAGTTTTATCAAGAAATTATTTCATTGAAATAAATATCTATCTATCGATCTGTCTATCTGGCTATCTTTCTAACTATCAATATATATATTTATATATATCTATATATATATATATAATCAGCTCACTTTACCATTTGCAGCTTATAACTATTAGCCACCAG